>NC_071506.1:45256017-45880108 GCF_027887155.1 Malaclemys terrapin pileata | reverse complement strand
ATCACCTCAAGCTTATTATTTCCCACATCATCAAACATCATGGTGACTTCTGTGACCTATACATGGCGTTGGACAGCATTTTTAATACCTTATCTTGTTTAGTGTATAGACTTAATTTAACTTATTTAAATATTTTATTTTTCAAGGTAGTTGGTTTGTGGGGCTAACTGTTCTATAAAGAAGTATAAACTATCAGAGGAGTGAAGTTCTGAAACAGCCTTCCAAGAGGAGCAGTGGGAGCAAAGGACATATTTGGCTTCAAGACTAAGCTTGATAAGTTTATGGAGGGGATGGTATGATAGGATAGCCTAATTTGGGCAATTAATTGATCTTTTGACTATTAGCGGTAAATATGCCCAATGGTCTATGATGGGATGTTAGATGGGGTGGGATCTGAGTTACTACAGAGAATTCTTTCCTGAGTGTCTGGCTGGTGAGTCTTGCCTACATGCTCAGGTTTTAGCTGATCACCATATTTGGGGTCGGGAAGGAATTTTCCTCCAGGGCAGATTGGCAGAGGCCCTGGTGGTTTTTCGCCACCTTCTGCAGTGTGGGGAATGGGTCACTTGCTGGAGGATTCTCTGCACCTTGAAGTCTTTAAACTATGATTTGAGGACTTCAGTAGCTCAGACATATTTTAGGGGTTTATTACAGGAATGGGTGGGTGAGATTCTGTGACCTGCATTGTGCAGGAGGTCAGACTAGGCCAGGGATGGGCAACTTTTGGCTCGCGGCCCACCAGGGTAAGCCCACTGGCAGGCCAGGCCGGTTTGTTTACTTGCCGCGTCTGCAGGTTCGGCCGATTGTGGCTCCCACTGGCCGCGGTTCGCTGTCCCAGGCCAATGGGGGCTGCGGGAAGTGGTGGCCAGCACATCCCTCGGCCCACGCCCCTTCCCGCAGCCCCCATTGGCATGGAGTGGCGAACCGCGGCCAGTGGGAGCTGCGATCAGCCGAACCTGAGGATGCGGCAGGTAAACAAACCATCCCGGCCCGCCAGGGGGCTTACCCTGGCGGGCCATGTGCCAAACATTGCTGATCCCTGGACTAGATGATCATAATAGTCCCTTCTGATCTTAAAGTCTATTAATCTATGAATAAGTTTGAACTTAATAAATGAGTCTGAAGTAGTGAATTCTCCAAGCCCGCTACGTCATCTGTCAAAATCCTCACTACTTCTATCTTTGTGTAAATATTATTTACCCAGTGTTTCTTCATTAATATGACCATTCTTGTTTACATTTCACACTCCTTATACCAACTCTTACATTCTCTGCCATTTTCTAGTTTCTGATTGTTAGCTACTGCTCCACCATAATAACATTTTATTTTATTTAACTTTTCTGTTCAGTACCCGAGAGCTCCAGAACAATTTACAAGCTTGACTGTACATGTGTTTACTGTGATTGCACACAATGTTAAATGGATGGCACAAAGACAGTTGGTGCTAGCATGCATAAGTAACTACATAGATGTATAACTGACTGTTTGGACATAAGCAGTTACTGCAATTGTATGTGTGCTTGCGTGGAGGCAGTTCTGAACATTGGGCCCAATAAGACTTGAAAGTCCCATATACATTTGGTTGGGAGCTAAGATTCTAAGCATTAGACATACTTTAATTAAAACCAGTTACTCTTTCCGTTTGGCTGGCAAGCCTGGATGTGGCCAAAGTATATTAAACCCATGTTCTAAATGTGCCCACTCTCCCAGTTTTGTTTTCTCCCAGTCTACTTGCCTTTCATTTTCCCATCTTCACATTTTCTCTGAAATTCCTTTTTAAAATTCAGCTAGTCTAGTTTTATTTCTCTTCCTTTCACAGTCAAAATGTCACTTCTTATGTTCTATTTCTAGGGTATATATATTAGATTAGGTTTTGAGCATCTCACTTAGCTTTTTGTAACCAAGGTATGTAAAAGAAAATCAGGAAAGTGGTCATTGAAGGCAATTTGTGAGGTAGAGAGTTTGAGCATTTTAAAGCTTTGGAGTTCATAAGGAAAGGAAAAAAGAGCTTTGTTAGCATTATTTTTGAAATAATTTCTTCCAGAAAAAGTTTAAGAATTGATAGTGTATTAGGTAAAAATCTGAAAATCTGGTATTCATTAGGAAAAATGTAAAAAATAAGTCTGTATACAGGGCTATTCTGTTACAACTCTGATTACCAGGATTTTGGTGCTTCAGAAAACACATGGTCTGGGAAAATTTTATTGATTCTCAGTTGATTCTGAACAAAATCTTGATTTGAGTTTCTTGAATTTCTCAAAATCATCTCTAAAGAGTTCTGTGTTGTTTCATGTATATTACTGACATGTCTGAGTTTTAGCAGGAATATCTGAAATGAGCAGTTTAATGTAAATATCGAAATACTGTTTTGCTTTCATAGTAGATCCAGCATTGAATCTAATATTGAGCTCCTCCATATTAGGTTAGGTGCCTAGAGCTCCACTGGAGTGATGGGATATCTCCTGGCGAAAGAATGAATAGTGTGTATTGTGTTACTCACAAATTTGTGGAGGAGGCCTTTTGATTGTCATCAGATGTTAGTCATTTCATCTGACTGTAGGCTCTGTGAGGCAAGAATATATAGGATTGGCAATATATTTTTTCTTAGTGTCCTATAATACATAAAAGTTTCTTTCTGGTGGCTGTTTTACTCCACCTTGCTGATGTGTGCACATGCAATGGGAGCACAAAGTATCTAAAGTTAATATATTTTAGTTGACAACTTCTATATAGTGAAAATGGCCCAAACTGACTTCTTAAAATCATATTGGGAGCTTATATTTAAAAGGACCCATTACAAATAAAAAAAAAAGTAACATTAGCAAGAAAATATTATTTTAGATTATTGTTATTAATGTCTTTATAAAAATAAAATACTTTTAATCTTTCATGATTTTTTCTTTTTGTTCTATATTCAGAAAATAGAAATAGACCAGTTATTTTCACTTATTAGTGCTTTTACATTAGCCCAATGCTGCACTCTGTGGGTTGTAAAAAAATATGTAGGTGGAAGATGTGGAATGTTCAAATTCAAGCTTACCTATGTTGATAATATGTTAAGCACAATTTCTCAACCATTCCTGTAGTACTAGGTTTCATAAAACCTGTTTTATATGAAACCTACAAATCTTGAAACAAACCCATCTGTGTCTCTCCCTTTAAACAGCTGTGTAAAAGTGAACAAAACCAGATCAGAGCTCAGAGGGCTCTAACCAGAAGCAGCAGCCACTAGCTCTCCACTTGACTTTTACCAGGTTTTACCCTTCCAGTATGTTTCTTCTGATGAGACATTTTCCAGTGCCTAGTGTTTCAGTACAATTATTCTCCTGGGGGAATTCTGCATCACAGCGCGTGTGCAGAATTCATGTCCTCCGCAGATTTCTTTCCTTCCCCACAGAAAATTATGACTTCTGACAGGGAAGCAAAGGGAAGAGATACGAGTCGTCACGCATCCCTCCCCGGAAGTGCAGGCAGGTTGGTTTGAGCGACCGGAGCAGCTGATAGGAATGTAAATCGCCCCTGGGGTGGAGGGGATGGACTGGGCAGTTTAAATTTTTTGGCACACAATTCCCCAGGAGTAATATTAGAGATAATGGATAAATATTAAGTACATTTGTCTATGGAATAAGAGGGCATAGGTTCACCATTTGTTGTTGAGTGGAATGGGTAAGAGAATAATTAGGTCTGTAATTGGTCTTCCTGAGGTTGAGAAACCAGAAAAGTCAGATGAGATAACACTAACGTAATGCTTAGTATGTTGTTGCAAGTGCAGTTACAATGAACCCTTTGCTACATTGTAATATACACTGAAAATGAAGGTTTTCCAAGAACATTGTATTCTACATGGGTTTGTGTACCACACTCCTCATCACAGTAGTATCTGATCACTTTCCAATGGTGCATTTAGTGATGTAACTACCATCTGCCATGTATTGTGTGTTCTCTCATCTGCTCCCCAGAGGGAGAAATGCATACAGTGGAGAGTCTTATTTTGCTAGGATGTTTTTAATATACATGTTGCTATGTATTTGTTAGTTGAGGCAATGTCAAAGAAATGTGAAGTTTGTGATGGTCCTTAGTTCCTGGGGGACATTCCTGACATTCCACAATCTCAGTCTGGCCCCCAAGAAAGTTATGTCTTTCACACAAACGAGCTTTATCTTCTTTGTAGAGAGTTCCATTGTGTCAGAGGAGTGAAGTTGTTGACTATGGTCTTCATCTTGGAGATACCCTGGGCCCAAATCATGGAGTGTCTTGAAGATAAGGACTGAAACCTTGAACTTGATTTGAGATTTTAAGGGTAGTACAGGTTTTAATGTATTTGTAGTAGCCTGTGTTACTGAGGAGATGTATTACAGCTTTCTATAGCAGCTGGAGTTTCCTGAGCACTGAAGGTTTCTTTCCCAGGTATTATGCATTGCTGTAATCCAGCCAAGAGATCATGAAAGCATGAATAACTAAGGCCAGGTCATTGTCCACCAGAATGGGACACAACCAACTGGAGATGGCAAGAAAGTGTTGTTTGTGGATGCTGCTATGTGAAAGTTTAGTGTCAACAAGCAATCTAAAAGTACTCCTAAACATCAGACTGAATTGAGCAATTGTGGGTATGTACCTTCAACCAAAGGAGACTTCACCATGGCTGAAAACTCTTGAAAATATTTTCTTCTGCCCACTAGCATCACCTCTGCCTTGCTCAGGTTCTGCTTCAGCCAGTTGTTCGCATCCAGGAGCCATCTTGCATCCATCATGGCCATCTTGATGGTAGGGGTGTGGTTATATGTGTATGTGTGTGTCATCAGCATATTGCTGGCACTTAAGTCTGTGTTTTCTGACTAGTTCACTTAGTGGCTGCAGGTAGAAGCTGAAAAGGACCAGATTGAAAATTAATCCTTGTGAGACTTGACAAGTGAGGGGGTTGAGTGGCGGAGTTGCAGTTTCCTATCTCGACTCATTGGATGTGTCCCTCCAAGAAGGATTTAAACTATTTTAGTGCATTACCCTGTACTTCTGTCACCCTCTCTCAGGTGAGACAGGAGCATCTTATTGTCAACAATGTTGAATTCTGCAGAGAGGTCCTACTGGATGAGAATAGATGTCTGTCCTATCCATTGACGAAATGAGTGCCACCAAAACAATTTCAGTTCCATGGCCTGGCCTGAATCCAGATTGTGCTGTGTCTAGAATATTAGCTTCAATTAGATGAGGTTGTAGTTGGCCTTTAGCTAACTTCTCTGTGAGTTTTCTTGGAGGGATGGGAGATTTAACGCTGGACAGTAGTTGGCTAGAACTGATGTGTCCAGGGTAGGTTTCTTCAGTGTTGGTTGGACTGTTGCGTATTTGAAGTAGGAAGGAAAGATTCCTTTTCTGAATGAGACGTTGGCTTATTTCAGTCAGGGATGGTACCAGTTGCTCTTGACTCTTTCACAAGCCAGGAAGATCATGGGTTGGATTCACAAGTTTCAGGTTGACACTCATGCAATGTCCAGAACTTCTTGAAGAGTGAATGTACTGAACTCTAGGAATGCAGGTGGGCTGGTGGTAATAGGTGGAGTGGATCCATGTTGTTTGAGAAGGCTTCCTGAATGTGCGTGATCTTTCCAGCGAGGTAAGATAATAGTTTTTTGGTGTTTGGCTCTGATGCAGGTTGCAGACTCTTAGGATTGAGAAGTGAGTGGTGAGAATGTCATCCTATGCAAAAGCATTTGACTTTTATTATTGTTATCAGATCCTACCTGTGTGGTGCTCTGCTTTCTCCTATGTTGATATCACTCGGCTGCGTGCATGTGTTCTCTCTATGTGCTGTCCCAGATCTGCAGATAGCTGACACAGCAAACCCAACGAGAACCCCCAATGACCACAGACTCTTGGAAGGTACGAAGGCACCTCGGCCAGGTTTATTGCGACCTTGGACACAATTGCAGTTCCCCGTAGATTACTTAGTCTACCGGGCATACTACGAGAAAGTGCCTCTTGGCAATGGACCCGGCTCAGTCAGTGGCGGGACTTTCCACTGCCCCCTCGGCCGGACAAAGGCACCACCCCAGGGATACATTCTTATACACAGGTACAAACAAGTTACACATCACTCCTGACGTATTGAGGTGCAACCCCTCTACGTAGCAAGGTACCGCCTCTCACCTTGTACATGTTGGTTCGATCAAAACAACTCTATCCATCATTTTACCCTTTTGCCCCTGTCATTGGGATGGGTCGGCCTGTTCCATGTTATCAGTGGAATGTTCCCGTATGGTATGTCTTGGTACCATGTTTATACTTTAACTTTGCTAGGTGAATATATATTTATGCAACATCAGCCCTTTCCTTGCCAGCTTCTGTGGCAGGGTCTGCCTCTGGCTCACAGCTTAACTTTGCTTTATGTTAGCAAAGTCTTGACCATTACTTTAGTTTGGTTCAGGCCTCATACTGGGCCTTTATCAGGGCTTTCACTTACCACAATTATCTTCATGTAAAAATTCTGGAGGTGGATGACAGTCAGATAGTAAAACTGTCTTTGATATGGAAAAAGATTATTGTAGTTTGGTCAATTCATTGTGTATGGGGAAAAAAAGAGAAAAATACTTTGCCAAAATGAAACAACTAGTAAATAGTTAACTGAAAAAGCAAAACATTAACTTATATGATTACAAAAACATTTCCACAAGCTCTGCTGTGGAGAAGTTCTAAATTTTGATATTATTTACCAGGCAGACTGCAAACTGCCCCAGAATATTTACTTTAGTATGTAATCTAGATTTTCATGGTGATAAGTGTGCAGACATTTTCTGCCACAGACTTTCTTTATAGTATTGAATTCTTTTCTTTGCCTCACTGTGTTCTTTTTTACTTGTTACTTCGATCACCAGATTCACTTCAGGAATATAAGATTTCCTTTTCTTTAAAACAAACTTATAACCAAGTAAAGACACTTTTTCTTCTGGTCAGAACCAGGGTGGATTTAATTTAAATCAAAATGAAATTGATTTAAATCACTAGTCAGGAAGACTTGATTTGATCATGGATTTCTACATAAAAGTGTATTCTTGTTGGTTGTTATAACCTTAATAGATGTAGGTTTCATTTTTAGAAGGTAAATGAAGCAGATATTTCTGAAGTCATTGGGAGGTGAACTATCTCCAATTCAATAGGTTAATCATTAATATTTGG
The DNA here is from genome assembly GCF_027887155.1 of Malaclemys terrapin pileata. Taxonomy (NCBI): domain Eukaryota; kingdom Metazoa; phylum Chordata; order Testudines; family Emydidae; genus Malaclemys; species Malaclemys terrapin. Next base: position 45,872,941 of record NC_071506.1, on the reverse strand, counting down.
AGGATTTTCTTGCCATGCTTTATTAGGAGGAGAACATCACCAGACAGACATTTAAATTGTTTTATTTAACTAAAACAACAACATTATGTATTCTGGATTTTTTTTCTTCAACAGCAAACATACAATATTTTAACAAAACAAGCATTTGAATTTAGTTAAACATTCAAGTTTTTTAAAATCAGGTTTGTTTTTCTTAAAATTGTTTTTAACTAAATGAAATATTTTAAAAAAATGACCATGTCAGCCAGGTCAACATGAGAAACTTAAAATATTGGCAGCTAACTCAGTCATTCTGCAGCTAACTCAGTCATCTTCGCCTTCATTTTCCTGTTTGTTCATAATCTGGAAAAGAAAAACAAGCTTTCCTGCTTTTTCACGTCCCAAACGATTTTTCAATTTGGAATGAACTAGTCCAAAGGAAGAAAATATTCTTTCTACACCAGCAGAAGAAGCAACTGCTGTTAAAAGTGAGATTATTACTTCAACAGTCTCTGAATCCACGTGCTTATTTGACTTCCACCAATTCACTGGTGTGACTTCCTTTAAAACATCATCAGCAAACATATATTTCTTGAATGGTTCACCCTTAGCTCTGAAGTTTATTATAGTTGGCATTATGGAGGGATGATTGCTGGATGTCCATGTCATAGCCAATTCCTCTTCTTCAGCAGTTAAGGTTTGACCCTGAGAATATTTGCAAGAAGATGAGCTGGCGATAGTGCTTGTCCCATTCATTTTTTTTAAATGCTTATAATTTAACTCTGTCACTGCATATTTCTCTTTTTAAGATCTCACTCAGTTCCTTCCAAATTTCAACAGTGTCAGCAATAAAACAGCTATTTCCCTGCATTTTGTTCAAGGCTACAGAAATAGGCTTCAGGATACTCAGCATGTGTTCAACATTTCTCTTAAGCCCAATGTTGAGAACTTTGGCTGTGACAGTGCCGTCTATTTTTTCACGATTTTGTTCACAAACTGTCATCAGATTAGGCCAGTTCTTGATATAGTGCTCAAAACAGTCCACTACTGAGTTCCATCGCACCTCTTGTGGGAGAGAGAGCTGGGTTCCTCCCACTTTTTTCAGAGCAGCTGCTGCGAAGTGGTTGTTACAGAAGTATTTTGCAATTTCAACAACTTTAGCCTTTATTTCTGGAACACTGATGTCTTTGGCTAGGAGGTGCATCAAATGAGCACTGCAACCATATGTTTTTAACTTGGGACTCTCTTCTAAATAATTTCTTCTCATCTTGAATACATTTGTGGCATTGTGTGTGACCAAGCCATGTACTAGACATTTTAATTTTTTTTCACAGTTTGTTATAGCTTTTACTGCTACTTCTTGTAAGTATTCTGCTGTGTGTGCTTTTCCTGATGTATCAATTGTTTCTGTAAGGAAGACATTCCCGTCTTCTGTTGTCACACAAGCACATACAACAGAATCATTGTGGACATTGCTCCACCCATCAAGACTCAGGTTAACAATTTCACCCTCTAGATCTTTTGCACACTGCTCAATTTCTCTTTCATACACTTTATCAAGCAATTTGCCTGTGACATCTGCTCTGTTGGGTGGACTGTATTCTGGTCTTAGTGACTGAACCATGTTAATGAAGTCTGGGTTCTCAATCATACAGAAAGGAGAGTTTATTGCATGAACAAAGCAGGCAATTTTTTCATCAGTTACCTCTTTTTGTAATCTGCTGGTTCTTATCAAACACTTATCTATGGTTGTTTCTGGATGATGGAGATTTTTTTTTCTTTTTGCTACAGGTGATATACTGTGGCTATGTGACATACATGATGTGACTGAAACACTATCATTGGCAGATAACTCTGAAACTATAGAAAATGATGGTGATCTTGAAGGTGGATAGTCTTCAGAATCCTGTATGTTGAGGGTGGATTCTCCTAAACAAAATAAGTCAATGCAGTTATTTAATTATTATTACCATACTGCTCATTTAGTATTACTCATTGCATTCACTGACACTCAGTACTACTTTAAAGGTGAAATTGTAAAAGGAAGATCTGCCTATTTCAGCTATTTATTTTTTTATCACAACTGCATCTAAAATTATAGTACCATAGAGCAGGCCTGCACAACACGCAGCCCGCATGCGGTGGGGGGCGGTTTCTGGGTTCACCCCCTGCCCGGGGGGCCCGACCTCACAGCGCCGCGCTCTGACTGCCTTGACAGTCAGAAGCGCGGCTGCCGGGTTCGCCCCCTGCCGGGGCAGGGGGGCCCGACCTCCCCCACCCCTGGGCAGGGGGCGAACCCGGCAGCCGCACTTCTGTCAGGCTGGTCAGAGCGCGGCGCGCAGGGCTGAGGTCGACCCCCCCCCTGCCTGGTGTCCAGCGTCACTTCCGGGGCTGCTGAGGCAGGAAGCGCTGTGCACGAGGCAGAGCCGGTAAGTCCGAGCGAGGGGAGAGGCACCCGGCCTGGGCTCGAGCCGCAGCTCACGGGGGCTGGGGTCAGGGGGATGTCTAGCTCAGAGGGGCTGGCGGTCAGGGGGGAGTCCGACTCGGGGCTGGGGGTCAGGGCTGCTGGGGGATGGGGTCGGGGGCTGCTCAGCTCACAGGGGCTGGGCTCAGGGCTGCGGGGGGATGGGGTCGGGGGTGTCTGGCTCAGAGGGGCTGTGCTCGGAGCTGGGGGTCAGGGCTGCTGGGGGATGGGGTCGAGGGGTGCTTAGCTCAGAGGGGCTGGGCTCGGAGCTAGGGGTTCAGCGGGGCTGGGTGGTGCTGGGGGGAGGAGGGGGGCCTGTTTCAGCACGGCCGGGGGGTTTCGGCCCTCAGCTATTTTCTTTGGAGTAATATGGCCCTCGCCGCTTTACGAGTTGTGCAGGCCTGCCATAGAGTAACAACTATATTTTTTGCTCAAACATGAGAATTCAAGAATAGTCCAGAAGGAAGACAGCAGTCCTTAACAAAGAAATATGAAATAAAAAAGTTATCCAACCTAAATATCCTGCATATTCAGACATGTTCCTTTCTTCAATGTAGCTTCCTCCTGAGAAGGAACACTTCTCATGATGTTGTTTCATTCGGGCAACCAGGCCTTGCATTTCTTTGTTGCACTGTTTGCATTTTGCACGCATGCCTGTCTGACTCACAGGTAGGGGAACTTCATTAAAATATTCCCAAATTGGGTCTCTTTTACAGCCTGCTGCCATTATAGGTTTTCCCTTCTAGTGAGAGAATGGTATGGTAGATCTCAAATCAATGAAGGCTACAGTCAGAAAGAACTCAAGACTTCTGGAATATGCTGCTCAAACAGTTTCACTTTTGTTTCTGCTGTCTCTCCAGACTTCTTCTCCTTGTCCAGATCTATTCCGCCCCCAACAATCTTCTATTCATTGAACTTTTTGAAACTTTCACTTTTAGCGGGAGGTAAGGGATTGACTTTGTGTACACAAATTTGCAGAGGGACAATAGGGTTGAGATCTGTTATTTCACACCTCTATATATTATTTATTTAAGAACATTTTTGCTGTTAACAAGCATGTTATCTCTGGAGACAAATCCACAGTTTGAAAACTGCAAAATTAAGCATCTCTGATGGTATCTTCTAGACTGAGCACTGAGTCCCATTGGGTACATAGAAAGATTAACCTAAATAATCTATACAGAAGCCCCTGGAACCCATAAGATTGGGTCCCTAATCCATGAACTACTGGAATTCATTTACAAAATCTTTCTTAAACATTACATGAATATATTGTCTCATACTATAGAATTAGAATTTATAATCCCTATTCCATGATGAGATCTCTGTCAGCTATAATGTATCTTAATTAAAACTATCTTCAGATAGGTTTTTTCCTCAAAAAGCATTTTATCAAAAAAAAAAATCTGATTTAAATAAAAACGGATTTTTTAAATTCTTTTTTAAAATAATTGATTTTTATCCACCCTGGTCAGAACCAGTCTTACAGAAAGTCTTGAAAGCATTGCTGCTGAGGGAAGTTACAGCTGTCATCTAACCTCTGACATGGACTATTCGGGACTGCAATTTTAGTTTCCATTGGTAGGTCCAGGAGCAGCTAATGTGGTTCTGCCCCCACTGGCCAGCACCACCCAATTTTGAGGCTAGTCTGAGCCCCTATTGACATTCTTCATGCTCCCCTGTGATAGGGAGATAGCAGGCAACTTACACCACTTCAGCCTCTCATTGATAGTCTTCCTGCCACCTGGGTTACATAAGACTGGCATGTTTCTGCATTGGAGTAGATAAGAGAGGCTTTAAATTTAGGAGATTATCGGGTATAGTATAGGGTCTAGCATAATGGGTCCCCAATCCTGATTTGGGACTTCTAAGACTCACTGTAAAGTGGATTCATATTACTGAAGCGCAGTTATAATCATAGTTCATTTTAATTGGTGTTTGTTGATTACTGAAACATTAAGCATTGCCATGGATAACATGAGATTCAGCACAAGAATTAATTTTCTAGTTTAAACTGTTTTGATTTTCATATTTTAAAAAACTGATTATTTGAGGGTTTTTAAAAATGTGTTTATTAAAACTAACCAGTTTTAATGTAATTTAATAATGAAAATGATATTTATACAAGAACAAGAACTTAATTTCTTTAATTTTCAGCTAGAAAACTGGAAATCTACATAAATGATGACTGACCATCTTCTATGCATTGCCTTAGTGATGATTAATTTTTAAAAATCTACAGGTATTTACAATACATCCTTTGTTATACAAATTACTTGAAAAATATATGTTAAAAGGACATTATTAAGGGTTGCAAAGTCAAACACTCAAAAGTTGGAAATGCCAGAATTAAGGTTGCCTATGCAATCTTGTGTGTATGCATTATGATTAAGGCTACAAGTCAGTCACGGAGGTCAGATTCCCTGATTTTACATGACCTCCGCAACTTCGGCCCCGGGTGCCAGGGCTCGGGCTGTCGGCGCCAGGGCTTGGGCTTCCATGATTTATTGTTTATTGCCCGCATCCTGTTCATGACTTTTACTAAAAATGCACGTGACAAAATCTTAGCTTTAATTATGATATGGCCTCCAGTTGCCCCTTCTCCTCACCACTCCCACCCTCACCCCCCCAGATTCCCTATCTCCACTGGCTCCTTGCCCTGCTAGTCCCAGTCTCCCCCTACTGTCTCTTCATCTGATCTCAACTCCACCTCCTCCCCCCCCCCCCCACCCCCCAAGCACTGGTTCTCTGTCTTCTCCCAACCCCATTTCTCTCCTTGGCTCCTTGCCCAACCAGTTCCTAGTCTACATCCGCAGGCAGCCTCCAGTCCTAGTCTTCTGACTCAGGCTCCTTCTCTCAATCTATTCCCACAGCTCTCCTCCATAATTCCTTAGATGTGGTTCTTGTCCCCTTTGCACTTGAATCAGATGGCTTCTTCCTCCATGCCACTTGGGGGCCAACAGGCTGCCTGCTCTCAGTTTCGGTGCCCTGTGGTCCCACCCCAGCTACTGGAAGCAGCCATTACAGGGGAAGTCCAGCTTTGCTCTGCAGCCAAGGCTGAAGCATGCTCAGTGGCTCGATGGAATTGGTTCATGCAGTCCAGTCACATGCAGAACCTGTGAGGGGATGGAGCATATTCAGTTGTTGTATGGGACTGGTGCATGTACAGTCTAGTCAAATGTGGGAGCTGTGAAGGGATGGAGCATGCTTATTGAGGATGGAATCTTCAGATATGTTAGGTCTGGTCTATACTACCCGCCTGAATCGGCGGGTAGAAATCGACCTCTCGGGGATCGATTTATCGCGTCCCGTTGGGACGCGACAATCGATCCCCAAATCGGCACTCTAACTCCACCAGCGGAGGTGGTAGTAAGCGCCGCCGACAAAAAGCGGCAGAAGTCGATTTTGCTGTCGTCCTCACAACGGGGTAAGTCGGCTGCAATATGTCGAATTCAGCTACGCTATTCACGTAGCTGAATTTGCGTATCTTAAATCGACTCCCCGCTGTAGTGTAGATGTACCCTTAGTTGTTAAGCTCTAGCAAGTCTTCACTGAGCATGTGTGAACTGTGATTCAGCACCTCCCTGACACAAAGGCTGCTCCCCTGCAAAATTTCAAGTCCCTGCTCTAATGTTAAAAATCATATTTTCTCCTAGTCTCATTCTCAGAAATAGTTGAACTGTTTTGGCTGAAATTTTACAAAAACCTTCAGCTTGAAGCAGACACCCAGCATAAAAATGTTCAGCTCAAACTGTTAAAACTGGCAAAATTATAAGCAACTCATAAAAGGGTGTTATAATGGGATGTGTCAGACAACTTTAATAATAGGCAGTGATACCTGCTCCACCTATAATAAAGGTAAAAGTCATAAAAGCCTTACTCATACAAGTAGTTCCATTAACCAATGGGATTAATTGTATGGGGCTTGATCCTGTTCCCGTTGAAGCCAATAATGAGAATTCCATTTACTTCAGTGGTGCAGGATCAAGGCCTTGGGTAGCTACTACTGCAGGCCCCAATTTTGCAAAGACTTATACATCTGCTTATCTTTACATACCATGAGTAGTCCTGCTGACTTAGTGAAGCTACTCACAATGCATATAGTTAAGCACATACAGAAGTCTTTGCAGGATCAGGGTCTAAGGCTTCAATCCTGCTTTGGGATCTACAGATAGCTGATGGGTCTACATTAATGAATCCCAGTCTAGTATTGGATCCTACGTGAGTAATCATTGCAGAACTGGGCACAATGTTCAAAAGAACAAAAATCACTTTACTGTTGAAAAACATATTTATTTCATTTGAAAATATAGTGGAAATTACTGCAGTCTATTAACTTACCCTAAAAATTAAAATTACTTTAATATTCATATTTGTTTAAAAGTATTCATGTGTATTGTGATGCAATAAATATAAAATTATTGCTCACAGTGAATTTGTCAGTTGTGAAAATATTTATTACTATAATTCCAAGACTGAAAACTTAATTTTCTTATGATAGTTGTGGAAATCCATGTATATAAGCACTAATAAATAATTTTATTTTTTTGTTTCAGTTTTTCAGTCATGGATCAAATGTATTAAGTCAAAGTAGCAATGTATCTCAAGCTAGCTTCTTTCCACCTCTTCAAAAAATGATGTTACCACCAAATGCCTTTCAAGGAAAAGTGGCTTTTATTACTGGTGGAGGTACTGGGCTTGGCAAAGGAATGACAACAGCTCTGTCCAGTTTAGGTGCCGAATGTGTTATATCAAGCAGGTAAATACTAATAATCAAACCTAAAAAATCTTTTTAAATTTAGTATTGAAAGCTACATTGATCTGCTTCCCTGTTCCTTCATAAACAATACATAAAGATACATATTTTTATTTCATAGCTACCGACGTAATTTAGGTCTGTCTCTTAACCTGCAGTACCATTTTAATTATAATCTGATGTGCTAAATTTTAAAAAGCTGCTCTGAAACATACACAAACACATTGCAGAGTATAAATATATTTAAAATTGTTAGTATTTATGTAAGACCTGTAATGTCTTGTGCTTGACTGTCGCATAGCCTTCAATGAAATGAAATACAAGTTAAAGTCATAATGATAGTCCACAATCAGAAAGTATAGTAAAACAAAAAAAGCCAGGTACACTTCACCTCTATTGCAAATCCAATGGGTGGGGAGAAGAGAGGCAAAAAATAGAATAATAGAAATGTAGACAGGAAGGGACCTCAGGAGGTCATCTAGTCCAGCCTCCTGCCCTATGGCAGGACCAAGTATATCTAGACCAGGTATACTTCTCCCTTGCTGCAGATTATGCCCATTCCTTCAGTGGACATGGAGAATAATTGATTACCATCCTCTTTAAAACAGCCCTTAGCATACTTGAAGACTGTTATCAGGTCCCCACTCAGTCCCCACTCTGTGGCAAGAGAATAACTTTTCTCATCGTTTTTATGGCAGCCTTTCAAGTATTTGAAGACCATTGTCATGTTCCCCCCTTCATCTCCTCTTTACCAAACTAAACATACCCAGTTCTTTCAGCCTTTGCTCATATGGTCTACATTCTGTCCCTTTGATCATCTTTATCATTTGCCTTTGGATACTTTACACTTTCTCTACATCCTTTCTATCCATTGATGATCAAAATTGGACACAGTACTCCAGTTGTGGCCTAACCACTGCTGAGTAGAGCATTACTATCCCCTCCCATTTCTAAATGAAATTTACATGCTATGCCTCTGTTAATGCAACCTAAAACTGCATTTGCTTTTTTTTGCAGCAGCATTGCATTGTTGAATCATGTTGAGCTTGTGATCCACCACAATTCTCAGATCCTTCTCAGCGATGCTGCTGCCAAGCCAGTTATCCCCTGTTCTGTATTTTTGCATTTGGTTTTTCTTCCCTAAGGGTAGCACCTAACATTTGTCTTTGCTAAATTTCATTGTATCCAGGATGAAGGCATTTTTTGTTAAATATCACCTGCTGTGTTTTACTATCAAAAGTATCTCTTTTTTAAGTCCCGTCTGAGTTGCTTTTAGCTGTTAATATGAGAGAAGATTACTTTGTTGGACATAACTTGGAATTTCTTTAAAGCTCCATTGTACTTGAGAGAGGTTTTTTCAGAAGCTAAATTGAAATACGAAGCCCCTAAATTATTTTAGTTCAAAGGTAAATTTTGCACTAAAATCACCAACACACAAATGGAATTCATAGAAAGATTTTAATGTTTCAAAGTGTAATGACTTGTAATATAGATGCATTTAGTGGAAACTCAGAATTCATGCTAAAATTTATAATTATTTTTAGGAAGATCGATGTTTTGAAACAAACTGCAGAAGAAATTTCTTCTAAAACAGGAAACAAGGTACATTTGTAGATACGTTTGTATTTTTATTATTTTTAATGCATTTTAAAGAATTTTTTAAAATTCTTTGTCTCATGATTAATACTTTTATAAAGTCTTACAATTGCCTTTTTCTCCATTAATATATAGGTTCATGCAATCCAGTGTGATGTGAGAGACCCAGCTTCAGTTAAGAATGCTGTTGCTGAATTAATCAAGGTGGCAGGACATCCTGATGTAAGTATGATAGTTATGATGCAAGGACTTCAATCTTCAGTGGTGAAAATACCCTGAATAGTATGTGGGAACAAAAGTGATATATCGTAGAAAAGCAGCTCTTCATACAGAAACCCAGCAGGAAAAAGACAGCTACTAATACAACAGTAGTGCAGCATAAAACTAGTGATTTATCTGTTTATCTTAGTTTTCTACAGTGCCTATCCGCAGAGTATCTACTCAGTTTTGTGTAGCTATTGAATGTTTCAATAGCCAAATGGACCAAATCCTGTCCCCTTACTCATTCATATAGTTCCATTGCTATAAGAGTGGAATTACTTGTGTGAGTGAAGTGAGCAGAATGTAGCCATACAAGAATGATTTTATTTATCCCTGTACTTATGACACTTGTCACCTATCAGAGTGTCTTCCAAATTAAAAGCAGAAATAACAGTAACACTGTCTCTCTTTCATTCTTTCTTGCCTTTTTTTTTTTTGGTGTATACAAAATATACAAAAAAGGTACCTATTTTGAAAACGAACATATAAAGAAATTAACAACTAAACCTAGCAGGTAAACACGCTCCAATAACCTGCACATAGCCCTCAGCAACTCACTGTCAGCTAAACAAATCAGATCTCTACTCACAAAATGTCAACTTCCATAAAGCCTGAGTAAAAAAGATAAGCCTTTCACTGTGCCCAGGAGATGAACAAATAAGACTATTTTGGACCAAGCTAAGGAAGCTTGTTCCAAAGCGAAGGGCTGTTCACGTAGGATTCTTTATCCCCAGTCCCTCTCTTTTAAGTCCAGAGGTATCCAGTGTTGCATTATTGAAAAGGGAGATAGGCAGTGTCTGAAGTAGAGAGGTCCCAAGCTGGTTAGAGTTGTAGGAGAACTAGCCTGTTCAGTTTTGGGAGACAGGGCATATCTGTTAAAAACTGGCTGGCACTTGGAAGGGCTTTGCCAGTATAGCTGTAGTGGTATTCCATATCAAAGCACTCAAAGTGTGGACACAGCTTAAACTGGCAAAACTGTGCTTTTGCCGGTATAGCTTAATGCAGTGTTGTAGGGCCATCAGACGGCAGAACTTGGAGGAGAGAGATACCAAAAGCACAAGAAATGAAGGAACGAAATAACTTGGCAAGAGAATAGAGTAGGGGATATAAAGGAGGTGGTCAGGACAAAAATGAGATAAAGCAGAGGAGGGAGACAGCATAGGTCAGAAGTCAGGGGAAAAAATCTCATGAGAAAAAGAAAATATATACATTTTTTTCACTTTCTTGGAGTTCTGTATTCTGCTTCAGTACTATATGTTACAAAACCACTTGACAGTGAGTCTGTTTAAAATATTTATTATTTTATACCCACTTGTCCTCAATGGGATATAACAGTCAGGATCAATGAACACTGATATTAGCAATTTAGGGAATATTAGATCTATGGGTGGTTGTTTGAACTATTAGTAAAGATCTCTGAGTTTGACCACCTAAAATTCTACCAAGTTACCTGTCCAGAATAGCTTTCATTCTAGTACTATGGGAGAATGTTATGGGGACACCCCGTCATCCACTGGGGAGGGGAGAAGGGTGTTATAGCCCTGTGCCTGAGTCCAAATGACCACCCTAGCCTCAGGCAGAATGGCCTAATGGCTGAAGTCAAAATGGCTGCAGGATTGCATGGCCTAGTGGCCAGGGTCAATATGGCTACCCCCTTAGTCAGGGCTGCGTAGCCTAATGGCCAGTGATAATATGGCGGCCCTCCTCTGCCGGGCCTAGTGGCCAGAGTCAATATGGCTACCTCCTTAGTCAGGGCTGTGTAGCCTATTGGCCAGTGTGAGCAACAAGAGTGATGTCGTAGTGGGATGAGGTGGGCGAGACTTTCTTCAAGCAACTAACAAGTTACTAGATCACAGGCTCTGGTTCTCATGGGGGACTTCAATCACCCCGATATCTGCTGGGAGAGCAATACAGCAGTACACAGACAATCCAGGAAGCTTTTGAAAAATGTAGGGGACAATTTAGTGGTGGAAGTGCTGAAGGAACCAACTAGGGGCAATGTGCTTCTTGACCTGCTGTTCACAAACAGGGAATAATTAATAGGGGAAGCAAAAGTGGATGGGAACCTGGGCAGCAGTGACCATGAGATGGTAGAGTTCAGGATTCTGACAAAAGGAAGAAAGGAGAGCAGCAAAATACGGGCCCTGGGCTTCAGAAAAGCAGACTTTGACTCCCTCAGGGAGCTGATGGGCAGGATACCCTGGGAGGATAACATGAGGGGAAAGGAGTCCAGGAGAGCTGGCTGTATTTTAAAGAATTCTTATTGAGGTTGCAGGAACAAATCATCCCGATGTGTAGAAAGAATAGTAAATATGTCAAGTGACCAGCTTGGCTTAACAGTGAAATCCTTGCTGATCTTAAACCCAAAAACGAAGCTTACAAGAAGTGGAAGCTTGGAGAAATGACCAGGGAGGAGTACAAAAATATTGCTCAGGCATGCAGGAGTGAAATCAGGAAGGCCAAATCACAATTGGAGTTGCAGCTAGCAAGGGATGTTAAGAGTAACAAGAAGGGTTTCTACAGGTATGTTAGCAAGAAGAAGGTGGTCAGGGAAAGTGTGGGACCTAGTGACAGAGGATGTGGAAAAAGCTAATGTACTCAATGCTTTTTTTGCCTCTGTCTTCTCGAACAAGGTCAGCTCCCAGACAACTGCACTGGGCAGCACAGTATGGGGAGGAGGTGACCAGCCCTCTGTGGAGAAAGAAGTGGTTCAGGACTATTTAGAAAAGCTGGACAAGCACAAGTCCATGTGTCCGGATGGACTGCATCTGAGGATGCTGAGGGAGTTGGCTGGTGTAATTGCAGAGCCATTGGCCATTATCTTTGAAAACACATGGCGATTGGTGAGGTCCCAGATGACTGGAAAAAGGCTAATGTAGTGCCCATCTTTAAAAAAGGGAAGGAGGATCCGGGGAACTACAGGCCAGTCAGCCTCACCTCATTCCCTGGAAAAATCATGGAGCAGGTCCTCAAAGAATCAATTTTGAAGCACTTTGAGGAAAGGAAAGCAATCAGGAACAGTCAGCATGGATTCACCAAGGGCAAGTTATGCCCGACTAACCTAATTGCCTTCTATGATGAGATAACTGGCTCTGTGGATGAAGGGAAAGCAGTGGACATGTTATTCCATGACTTTAGCAAAGCTTTTGATACGGTCTCCCACAGTATTCTTGCCAGCAAGTTAAAGAAGTAGGGGCTGGATGAATGGACTATAAGGTGGATAGAAAGCTGGCTAGATCATCGGGCTCAACGGGTAGTGATCAATGGCTCCATGTCTAGTTGGCAGCTGGTATCAAGGGGAGTGCCCCAAGGAGCGGTCCTGGGGCCGGTTTTGTTCAATATCTTCATTAATCATCTGGAGGATGGCGTGGATTGCACCCTCAGCAAGTTTTCAGATGACACTAAACTGGGAGGAGTGGTAGATACGTTGGAGGGTAGGGATAGGATACAGGGGGACCTAGACAAATTAGAGTTTTGGGCCAAAAGAAATCTGATGAGGTTCAACAAGGACAAGTGCAGAGTCCTGCACTTAGCACGGAAGAATCCCATGCACTGCTACAGACTAGGGACCGAGTGGCCAGGCAGCAGTTCTGCAGAAAAGGACCTAGGAGTTACAGTGGACAAGAAGCTGTATATGAGTCAACAGTGTGCCCTTGTTGCCAAGAAGGCTAACAGCATTTTGGTCTGTATAAGTAGGAGCATTGCCAGCAGATCAAGGGACATTATCATTCCCCTCTATTCGGCATTGGTGAGGCCTCATCTGGAGTACTGTGTCCAGTTTTGTCCAAGAAGGATGTGGAAAAATTGGAAAGAGTCCAGCGGAGGGCAACAAAAACAATTAGGGGGCTGGAGCACATGACTTATGAGGAGAGGCTGAGGGAACTGGGATTATTTAGTCTGCAGAAGAGAAGATTGAGGGGGCATTTGATAGCTGCTTTCAACTACCTGAAAGGGGGTTCCAAAGAGGATGGATCTAGACCGTTCTCAGTGGTAGCAGATGACAGAACAAGGAGTGTAATGGTCTCAAGTTGCAGCGAGGGAGGTTTAGGTTGGATATTAGGAAAAACTTTTTCACTAGGAGGGTGGTAAAGCACTGGAATGGGTTACCTAGGGAGGTGGTGGAATCTCCTTCCTTAGAGGTTTTTAAGGTCAAGCTTGACAAAGCCCTGGCTGGGATGATTTAGTTGGTAATTGGTCCTGTTTTGAGCAGGGGTATTGATATTCTATGAGTCTATATGGTGGCCTTCCTCTGCAGTTTATGATGGATTATTTCCTGTGTCTGTCTAAACTATACTTCATTTGATGGGAACATTTTTACTTCTATCTCTAGCAATGCCAAAAGGTTTCTTATACCTCTTAAGTGCTGTGGTGAACTAATTTCCATGTAACTTTTTCGGCTTGTCTTCTCTTGTTTTCTCTTGTTTTAGGTTGTGATAAACAATGCAGCTGGAAACTTTGTTTCTCCTACTGAACGTCTTTCTGCTAATGCGTGGAAAACAATAGTTGATATTGTTCTTAATGGTACTGCCTTCGTAACTCTAGAAATTGGAAAGGAACTAATTAAAGTACAAAAAGGTAAGTTATACTTAAAGTTAAACAATGCCTAAGGATTGTAACATCTCATTACCATTTACTGTCCTTGCTTTAACACTTGTGTACAATAGCAAGTTTTGATGCTTTAAATAAACATTTTGATAAATGAGTTTTAATGCTGTACAGGTTTGCAAGAAGAAACTTTTGTATAGTGCAAACATCTATGCAACACAGCACTACCTTGCATAATCTGTAATTTTATTTTAGGACCTGATCCTGCAATCAGATCCAAAGTGAATGATGCTGCCTACATAAATCTGATTGCAGGTTTTGGACCTTATCTGTAAATTATTAAAAACAAGATTTTTCTTTAAATTACAAATAGTGCTATTACTTGTCTCCTCTATCCTTTCTCCATTTTCCTTTAATTAAGCAATGAACTATGTGGCATTCTTTTAACTGGATTCAGTTAGGTTAAAAATCATGGTAGGTTATTCCTCCCCTCTCCCCCGCTCCCCAAAATACCATTAGTGTTACTAACAGCACCTTAGATTTATTTAAAGTAAAAGAACTGCAAACATCTAACTTGCTTTTCACTACATTTGAAGACTTTCTGCATTTCCCTCTACTTCACCAATAAAAGTAGACGTGTTGGTTTCAGTCTTCTTTCTAGTCAGTTTCCAATCATTTTTCAAGTTCCAGGCTGTGATGTTTTGGCTAGTAGTGGTGCAAGTTCCTGGGTATGGTTTTCCATGTGGTCCCATTTTTATTATCACTTTTCCAGATGTATAAAGGCACAAGGGCACACATTGAGTCGTATTTAGATTTAGAAAGATTAGCTTTTTATAGGTAAATGTTGGTAAACGTCAATTTCACTGTACGCACACAAACCAACAAAAAGTATTTCCATCAATGATGATAGAAATTTACATATAAGCAAAATAAGAAAAATGCTAATTGAGAATTTGTTTCATTTAATTACATTTACTTTGTATATTTTGACATGTGACGTTGACAATTTGTGTTTTAAGAGTTATATGAAGCTTTAACTTTTTGAATTTCATTATCTACTGTCACTAAAAAATTGTCTGACCACACCCCATAATTTCCCACAACTGTGAAAATTTAAATTAATAAAAATTGGGGGAAAAAAATGCTTAAAACCCATAATTTCACGCAACGGGGAACATTTCAATTGATAAAAATAAAAAATGCTTAAAAGTAAACATTGATATTATCTGTCAAATATAAACAATAAAAATTGAATTCTGCAAAGCCTATTTGTATTGCATTTCTCTAGCTGCCTGATCAAATGGACTTGTTCGTTCTAAGGTTTCAGATTTTTGTTGCTTTAACACAGTCTGCAATTATGTAAAAGCAGCAAAAAGTGTTTCCTTTCTAATATTAAACTTTCCCAAATATGTTCTTAATTATTGTGCAATCACTGTGTCAGGCTCTGTCTTTTGTACCTGAAACCATATTTACTGCTCATTAGATTGTAGTTTTAAAATTAGTCTTTAAATAGCCAAAATCATCTCTTCATATATTTTGCTTCATTATGATCTTTTTAATGTATCTGCATATAACTGCCTCTTTTTTGTGCTTCAGGGAATCCTTGAGAATAAGGTATTTTAATTTCTATCGGATTTTTCCTGGGGAACATTTAAAATAGTAAATTGCCAGTAGAATATAGAGTTAATTCAAGAATGAGTTACATCATCTTCCTTTGTTTTTGTGATAATTATAATGAAAATTCATAGTCTCTTCACTGTACATGAATATTGAGTAGTTCACTTTACATCTGTGAGCCACCTCATCTTTTGACTATTTCTCTTCCTCCATTACCCAAAATATACATTTATTCCAGAAGGTTATAGGAAAAGCATTCTGGAAGAAGCCACATCTAGAGCATGAAAATTAATAGCATGCATATAGGCCTGTTCCTATATTTGACCTGAACAAAAATCTGTTACTACAATCATAATTACAAAAAATGCGAATCTGGTCAGATTTATTGAGATTGCAGTCTTTATGACAGCGTAGTACAACTTTACTCCAAAAAGTATCCACGATGCTTTGAATTTGCTGTGCCATTCCTGTATATTGATGACTATAGTTTAAAGTTACAAAGCTGTGTATAGACTCTTTACAGTATGTTACGGTCTCTGGTCAAATGGTATTTTCATGTGCCACATGCAGTGCATTCTAGAAATGTACAGTCAGTCCAATAACACTTAGGTACTAATATCTTCTTCCTACTCAGCATCTCCAAGATCCATCCTCACAGACAAATTTCTGTTGGGACCTCTTAATGTCCTGCCTATTTTACTGCAGTAGCTTCTTTTCTGGCCTTCCAAACATATACCTTGCTTCCCTTTAGTCAATACACATTGCAGCCATTAAAGTCAGCTTCCTTGTCTCACAATAGGAACTTGTCAATGTCCTCTTCAATTACCTTCCCTGGCTCCCCATCTCATATCCCATTAAATTTAAGCTTCTTGCCTCCTTCAAAGCTCCATGTACTTCTTTCCATCTCTGTATATCCTTATTAAGTTTCATGGCATCCCTCTACCTTCCCTCTCCATTCTAATAATGTCCACACCCTTGGCCACCAGTTAGTCATCGTCTTTCACAGTTTTGCTCTCTTCTTCATGGCCCCTGCATGCAAGGCCTGTTCACATTTAAGGTCCTCTTAAGACACCCACTTCTGCCATGCTACCTTCAGTGAATTTCATACATTTATATTTTTAAAAATTCCCTATTTGTTGTTTCCCTTCCCCTAACCTATGTCTACTTGCCTGTCCTTACACTATGAGCTCCTTGGAGCAGGGACCATTCTTTCTTGAATGTTTGGGATGCACATAGGACATTGTGAGTGTTACTGTAAACAAATATTTAATAATAGTATGCTAGCATACATCTCAGCTGTTACAGGGACTCTGACATGTATTTTAAGTCCAAAATGTGATTTACATTAAAACTATTTTTGTAAATAGTACACGCTTTATTTAGTTTTAAGCTCTTTGTTGCAGGAAATGTCTTACTGTGCATTTGTATTCTATCTAGCACAGTGGGGTCCCAATCTCTGTTGGGGCATATAAGTGTTACTGTAATACAAATTCCTAATAGTAATCTGCCAGTCCATTGCCTCTTTATTTAAACATTCTTTTAAATTTTAACACATGAGATAGCAAAAACAATTAGATAATGGCCTTTTAATGAACTGATACATTTACACACATACCTTGTAAGAGTGAACTGAAATACATATAAAGAAAACTTTGATGAGCCTTAACAACACCTGGTAAATATCAGTCTTGCTGCTTCTAAGCTGGGGGCACCTGGTTTTACTTAACATGCATTTAATAAACCTATTCCTTGTAAGTCTACAAACTATGCATAATTTATATCCACGTCAAAAGAGATTTTAAAGTTAGGGGTTTTTTTGGGGGGAGGGTCTCTTTTTCTGTTCAAAGTCTCTGTATGGAGAATTTCATTTCTCTAAGGCTAATTGTTGAAGGATATCCTCAGGCATATCTGTTAATGCCCATTTAGCTTATGTTGTTGGTTTTTATTTTAATTCTCCTGTGAATTTTTCTCACCATAAATATTTAACTGAGTTATTTTACTTTGTCTTTGTATGTGGGCTATCCCCAAAACATAAAATGTTAGTGATGTCCATTGGGCAACAATCCTAATTAAAATAATTATTCTACCTACAGTATTTTTTTAAATATTTTAGTTTTACATTCACTAGCATAAGGAACTAGTAGTCTCTTTACCAGGGAATTATAGCTAATGTTTTGTTCCCTTTCTCAACTACAGTAGTATACACTAATGATTGGGCAAGCTATTTTGGGTTACTGAATATTACAAAAGAAAATGAATGAACAAACAAAAAATATATTATATCATTCATTTATGTTGATAATTGCTATTCTAACTAAATGTCTGTTAATGTATTTTATAAAAATAACAATCTTTGTTATGAGAGCTCATTATGGCACTAATAGCAAGATTAGTACAATTGTCAAGATTAACTTGGGTATATTTTCTGCTATAGTATGAGTTACTATAATCTGCTAAGAAAGAGATCTCTGGGCACTAGAATAAACTTCAATTTCAGCCTCAAGACCCCTACTGCAATTCATAATAATTTAAAACTCTGCTGAAATTAATAATTGTTCACATTGATGTTTTATGTCCTGCCTTTTCAGCCAGGAAGTGTGGGGAACTGATGGAAGCTGTAGCAAAAATAGCTGCCTGAGAACTGACTGTATGCCTGCACTGCAGATGGAAGTGTAATTCCCAGCTTGGGAAGACACCCTCGCTAGCTTTCAACAAGCTAAAAATAGCAGTGCAGCCACAGCAGCATGAGCAGTGGCTCGGGCTAGCCGCCAGAGTACATAGCTAGGATCTTGGATGGGATTGTACTCAAGCAGCTGGCCCAAGCAGTTGCCTATGCCATCGCATCTATGCCACTGGTTGTAGAACACTAGCACGAGAAAAGCTGGCATATGTACATCCACCCAAGCTGGAAATTACAGCTCTAATTGCAGAATAGATCTGTTCCTAAAGGCCTGGGCAGCAAGAAGTATCATGAGTATAGCAACCTGGCTCATGCCTTGTGTACACTAGAAGGGGTTTACTGGTATAATTTCAGTGTCAATGGGACTCTGTGGGTGCAAGGGCCTACTTGCACAATTCCAAATGCAGTATTGGGATTTATAGTACCACCAAGAAAAAGCATTCGTATATATGGAATAACTCTTTCATTTCAGGGACAGGGAGAACCGAAAGTGAAAAGAACAGCTGGAGCCAAACTTGTTTGAGTTCATTTTTACAGCTGAAAGTTAAATCCCTGAAAACAGAGATGATGCAAACACCAGTACTGTTCTGATACTTGTTATTGTTCAATTTAAGATTTGTAGCTCATCCTGCGTGTTTAAAAATGTTATCTTCTGGCATCTTACAGGGGCAGCATTCTTGGCTATTACAACAATCTATGCAGAGAGTGGGTCTGGCTTTGTGTCACCAAGTGCCTCTGCCAAAGCTGGGGTAGATGCAATGTGCAAGTGAGTAGTTGAGCATACCAATGCTTTATCTTCACATTTCCCAGACTGGGCTGATTGGTTCTTTATCCACATCCTGTCAGTCTGGCAAAATGAAGCTAGTTGACTGGATCATGAATGAACTCCTTAGCTTCCATTTTACATAACAAGAAAGCAGTTGCTACTATCACAGCTTGTCATGGACAGAATTATTTCAGTTTTATTACTTTTGCCATCTTACTAGGGTAGAAGTTTACTCAATTCATGGAATTCTGCTGCTTAAATTTTTATCAGGACTGTCTGCAATAATTCCTTTAATAGCATTACACAGATATCCACATTCATTCCCCAAACGAAGACATCTGTGATTAGCAGCTATAGGGGAATAGATGATACTAACAGACAGTTCAGCCTCTACACTTCAGTAGAGATAATCAAATGGAAATGTTTGAAAATATAAGTAGGTCAGGTGTGATTATTTCTCCAGAAAAACAGAAAGCAAATAGGGATACTTCTGCTTTGTTCTGTACACTTTTTTCATACAAGTTGAGTGTGTATTACTTAAAAGTGTGTATTTCAAAGACTAGCAACCTTATTCATTTACCACACCAGATGTTTTAGCACCTTTACTCTGCTTTGTAAAATATTTTAGAAGTTGAGGTTTGGTTATCTTATTTTTCCTAAAATACTTGGTTTGAGAATTATATTGAAGATCTGCCACAAGTGTATACTGGTGGGATTTTCTAAAATGCCTAAGGGAGATAGGTACCTAACTCCCAATGATTGTCATGAATGTATGCTTTATACGCAATATATACTTCAAATTGGTGTTAGTGTATTTGTCAGTTGGCTAATTCATATAACATCAGATCCATGTGTGAGAAGATTAAAATTCAATAACAATAACAAAAAAAGGAGAAGATTTCAAAAAAATCTACGAGTACATAGGTCAGGATTCAAATGTTAAAGTGTTTATAAATTTGACATATATATTTCCCAGTTTTGATTCTAAATTATGTCCTGAATAACATTAGGCAACATGCTGTTTGAAATATTTATGCATTCTATTAATGAATTTTTAGGTCTCTTGCAGCTGAATGGGGTAGATATGGCATGAGATTCAATGTGATCCAACCAGGTCCAATAAAAACAAAGGTACATTTCTGTCATTAAAAAGTGAGACATGGCCTTACATGTGCTTAGGCCTGGTAGAAATTGATTTTTATTTTTGTAATAATTTTGATGGAAAATATTAATGTTTATTTTAAAGCATTTTATATATTTTTATTGATATTTTCACAGTTGCACAAAATTGGTTTTTTTTCAGCTTTTCTTATTTTTTCTTTTAAATTTTCACAATTGTGGGAACTTATGGCAGTCATACAATAATTATTTAATTACGTTAGATGTTGAGATTTAAAAAGTTAAAGCTTTATAACTGTTAACACAAGTTGTCACCATATCAAAATATACAAAATAAATAGTCTTAAATCAAATTCCAGAGAGTTCTCAAGCAGCATTTCTTTTACTTTGCCTATCTGTAAATTTTGATAATTGATGGAAATATATTTTATTCGGTTTGTGTGTGTACAGTGAAATTGATGTTGTCATGGAGCGCTTCACTCATCGCTGGTCTAGCACCTCATCCTGGTCACTCTGGGGATTAACTCTCAAGGCTAGTGCTCCTGTCCACAGTTTGCATGCCATCACTCTGACTCTGGTCTGCAGCTCCTCTCATTCTAGGACCCGCAGCATCTTCTTTGTGACTTACCCCTCCAGCTAGGTCATTCAGTGTTCCCCCTTCCGGGGTTCAGACCATCAACAGTCCTAGACAGTCTTCTCATTCACTGCCCTGGTGCCACTCCCTCAGTAGCTGGTAGGGGAACTTTTCCCAGGGAGTGACTACCCTTTCTCAGCAGCTGTCCCCATCTCTTGCCAGCTTCCTGGCTTTATAGGGCCCATGTGTTCCTACACAGGTGAGCCTATTCCTAATCAGCTGCCTGCAGCCAAAAGCTCCCCTGTTTGAAGCGTAATTAGCTGATTGGGCCTACCTGGCTCAATTCCACTCTTGCAGAGCTAGTGTGGGGGTCTCACCCCATCACAGACATGTATCGACATTTACCAATAAAAATCTAATAATTCCAAGTCTATATATGATATGCCATGCAAACTTGCTTTAAGATAGCGTAACCCTTACTATAACCATTTCAGTATAGATAAGACCAAACTTGGTTTCTCCAGTGATCCAACGGTGTTGTGCAACGTTGAGCAAGTCGCTTATACTCTCAATGGTTTATTTTCCCCATCTGTGAAATGAGAGTAATTGTAAAATGCTTTAGGATAGTATTTTCCCAAACTTTTAAAAGTTGAGCCTCCCTTCTCCCAAGAAAGGAAAATGGAACTTCATGCCTCCCTTTAACTCCTCTGAGGGTTGTTTTAGAATTGAAGTTAAATTAAATTAAATTGTATTTTTAAACAGGTCTTTCAGTTTTTATTTTAAGAAATGACATATCTGTTTGAGGAAAGCAATGCTTTACATTAAATTCTGTGGCATTTGTTTGTCTGTAATGCTTTTGAATGCCACATCCAATCAATTCCAAAATTTCAAGGAATGTTGTAGGCATCAGTGGGTAGAACCCTATTGATTTTGGTGAAAATAGGAGAACTGGAAGGAGGAAACTGGAGGACACTCGGGCCTCTGGCATCTGGTTAGCAGACCCAGCAGCTTCAACCTCCTCTGCGATTGTGTATATATCAAAGAACTGGTTGATGATAACCCTTAATGCCTTCCAGTATAATAATACCCTCCATCTCAGCTCTGCTGATCCTCCCAGGACAGTTTAAAAATGTTGACATCATGAATGACTTATGTCCCAGACAGAAAGAAAAGAAATGAGTGGTGTGGAAAATGGGGAGGTTCACAGAAGTCCTGGTGGTTGGGTGGCAGGGAGGAGAACAGGGGGTCCCTGGTATGGAAAAGAAGTGAGAAAGGGAAAGCATGGGAGAGGGAGAGAATAGGGGAGGCATAGAGTCCCTGGCATGAGAGAGAGTGGTATGGGCGAAGGGAGACCTGGGGAGCACACACAGCCCCTGGTATGAATGATGGAGTGGGAGATTTGCAGGGAGGCTGACAAACAGGGAGCTTGTAGGGGTAATGGAGCAATGCAAGGAGCCCCAGGTGGATACAGGGTGCTTGGCCTACAGATACAACAAAGTGTGCAACTCCCTAGTCAATACTGAATGCTTGATGATTGAATACAAGTTATTTTATTATTTAAAACTGAAATAAAACATTAATTTTCAAGTTTACAGTATCACTTCACAACGATTTTTAGTTCTAGTTGCACCTGCTAAGTGGTGACATTAATTTTTTTCTCTAAAACACAGTTTCACACTCATTAACTATGTTAATCACAGTTCTTGGCCTTGGCTTCCTCTCAAGTGGGCTTAGATGCCCTATGCTTTCTTGACTTCACATATGTTTTCTTAGATTTCTGATTTTGCTCAGTAAAGTTTATTCCTGTTAGTAAAAGAGTCCATTTGAGTGAGATTTTTCTCCCCAGGCTCACCCATGTCTTGCGCTGTCCCCAGATATTCAAATGCACTTTAAAGCCCAAAGCTATCTAGATTTATTCTGTTCATTGTTCCTATTCAACCAGATTAAAGGATACTTGCTTTTCAGTTTGGTTATTCTGTGCTATGTATGATTTTGGTTTATTTTTAAGTTTCCTCTACATTTCTATAGTACTGCCCTGAGGCAGTCCCATTTTTCTCAAACCTTTATCCTGCAAGTTTTCAGAAAAAGTGTACAAGACGCTTACTAGAGCCTCTCTTTACTGCTCTATAATTGTGTAGAAGGGTCACTGCTGAACACCATGAACTGCTGTGTTAAATTCTGGTGTAACTGGTTGACTGAATTTACACCAGAATTTGACCTTTGTCTCCTGTTCTCTCTTAACCCACCCCACTAATAAGCATGTGATTGTCACAACACTCCTACTAACTGTTAGATTATGTATTAGGTCTGAAACCAGGAATCAAATCTTAGTTTGAATTTATTTACTAGTTACTCATAACATTTTGCTGAATGGTTGTTTTGTTTTGTTTTTTAATTCTATAGGGTGCTTTTAGCCGTCTTGACCCAACAGGTAAATTTGAGAAAGAAATGATTGGGAGGATTCCCTGTGGCCGCCTGGGAACTGTAGAAGAAATTGCAAATCTTGCCACATACCTCTGTAGTGAATATGCAAGTTGGGTTACTGGAGCGGTAAGTTTTCGTTATTCTAGTTCATGCTGTCAGCAGTATTAATCTTATAGAGGATGTTCTTAGTGGTGTTGAGAACTTTTAAAGAAGCTTTAGGTGCTGTAGAGTACTTGAGAACTTAAGCAAAAGAAATTGCTAATTTGAAAACCTTAGGTTCATTTTTAACCTAGTCAGTTGATTATATTTAAGGCTACGATTTAGTAACGGAGGTTGTGAAGTCACAGAATCCGTGACTTCCAGTGACCTGCGTGACTTCAGCCTGTGACACTCGGGAGCTGCAGGGTCTGCTGCTGCCCGTGGAGGCCAGGAGCAGCAGTGTACACTGCTGCCTCTGGCAGCCCCCGGAGCTCCAAGCCACCCCATGTGGCAGGGGTACCCTGCAGCTCCCAGCCGCCCCTGATGGTGGGAAAATCCCCGAGCTCCAGGCCATGGCGGGTAGCAGGGGAGCCCCCGAGTTGCCGGTTGCCATGGGTGGTGGAGGCCCCTGGAGCTGCTGGCAGCGGGACACCCTGCAGCTCCCAGCCCACAGGAGCAGCAGGGGAACCCCCGAGCTTCTAGCCACAGCGGGCCCTCAGGGCAGTGGGGGTACCCCACAGCTCCCAACCCCCGCAGGTGGTGGGGGACTCCCGAAGCTGCAGGCGGCTCGGCCCCCGCAGCTCCCAGTCGTGGGATGCGGGGGATCCTGGAGTTCCAACACCCAACCTGCAGTAGGGGCTCCCAGAGCTCCTAGCCGCGGCACAGCTGCCCCGTTGCAAGTGGTGTGGGGACCCACAGATGCCCATTTTGTCAGGGATATTTTTAGTAAAAGTCACTGACAGGTCACAGCTTCCACAAAATTTTTTTTATTGCTCGTGACCTCTCCATGACTCTTACTAAAAATATTCATGACAAACTCTTAGCCTTAATTATACTTCACTCTAGCTCAGGGATCTCAAACTCAAATCACCATGAGGACTAGTACATTGGCCCCAGGGCCGCATAACTGACACCTTTTCATACAAAGATACAAAAGCCCACCCCCCGACCCCACCCCCATTCCACCCGTTCCATGAGGCCCTGCTCCTGCCCCACCTCTTCCCATCCCTGCCCTTCCCCAAATCCCCACCCCAGCCCCACCTCTTCTCCGCCTCCTCCCATGAGCATGCGGCATCCCTGCTCCTCCCCCGCTCCCTCCTGGAAAGTCCTAAGCACCGCCAAACAGCTGTTTGGCGGCGCTTAGGACTTTCCGGGGGGAGAGGGGAAGGAGCAGGGATGCGGCATGCTCGGGGGGGCTGAGGCGGGAGGTGGGGAGGACTGCAGGTGAGGGGAGCTATGGCGAGCCGCAGGAAATAACTCAGTCCGTGGGCCGCGTGTTTGAGACCCCTGCATGGTTTTAAAGCACAGAGCCTGTTCTTATAAGAAGTGTTGCATTCATTTATTTTGAGTGTATTTTTTAAATCTGAATTTGTACAAGTTGAGGTTGGTGAACCCTGATATATGAGAATGCTAATGATACAGGAGCTTAATAAAAAAGCACCAATCTTAAGTGCATTGCTTCCTTTTCCCCTAGGTTATTAGAATGGATGGTGGAGAATATGTTTCTATGGCTGGAGAGTTCAATGACCTGAAAAAGGTAATAAGTTACATGCATACTATTTAAATACAAACATACTTAAAAATTTATATAAAATTGTATACAGACCCAAGTGAAATGCTATTTCTTCTTTTATTATGTAGGTTACCAATGAGCAGTGGGATATGATGGAAGCATTAATCAGGAAAACAAAAGGCTCTTAAAATACTCTTGTCTTATCATCTTCCTTACAGAAAGTATCACTGGAAAAGTACCATTAGCTGTAAATCTCTCACACATTAAGAAATAATCTTGTTAAATATTTTATCTGACAATTCTAATAAAACATTTTGAAATTGTAATATGTTTTGAATGAGTCATTTATACTTACCCCTTAATTTGACTGTTTTGTTCCCATAGACAAATGAAGTCTTTTGATTAGGTATGTAAAATTTTCTACAGCTTTGAGTAAAAATGTCTATGCCATGCTGTAGAATGAGTTCCCCTTCTCAGCTTGTTTTAATGTGGGCTGGTCTACATGGTGTGATAGCGTGCACCAGCTGGGGTGTAATTTCTAGTGTGCACCAGCACTAATTGGTCCATGTGGGACCCGGCTGGCACACACTAAAAGTTCCCTAGTCTCCATTAACATAGTCCCATTTCAAACAGTACTACGTTTACAGGAAGTAGGGAACCTTTAATGCATGCTAGCAGGATCCATATAGGTCAGTTAGTGCGTGACATACTGATGGGCGCTAGAATTTACATCCCAGCTGGAGTACATTAAAACAGCATGTAGTCAAACCTATATTTCAATGTTTTTTTCTCAGTTGTTCAGATATTTGCATATTTTTAATCCTAATTTCAATTCCAGTAATGTTTCTGGAATGTTTTACTGAAAATATAGATGATAAACAAACTAATGGAAACTACGAAATTAAGATGTAAGCTTTGCACTCCAGTTCTGGTTCCCAACCCTGCAAACATTTACACATGTGCTTTGCTTTACTACCATGAGGAATGGAACATGCATAAGTCTTTGCAGAATTGGGGCCTAATACTGTTGCTGGGAGAGAGTGTAAATGGTAGGGAGTACTAAGGTACATCTCACACAGAAGTTAGACTGACTGCAGTACTAGTCGGAATCTTGATTTTGCTGACATTTTTCAGTCTGTGTTGCATCTGTTGTAATTGATATTAAAAATTGCATTGAAGACTGGGTTTGCCTTCCTGAATATATATATATATATATATATATATATGTATGTATGTACGTGTATATATATATACATATACATATTTTCTTTATATATATTTTTGCTCCCTCAAAAGTTTTGAGTAAATGCTCCTGAAAAGAGAGAGACTAGTAGCTCTTTCGGTGCAATTGTGATTTGGAATCCTTTACTTACTGTCTGATATCACTTAGGGCAGAAACAAGGCTCCGCCATTCCTGTCTGTCATGCTATTTGTGTGACAAAAGTTTTTTTGACATAAGTGCTAGTGTAGACATGGCCTCAAACCTCAAAATGTGTCTCAGATCCAGGGAAATGGAAGCAGCTCAGTCCTCTAGCAAGGAAAACACTAACA
The DNA here is from genome assembly GCF_027887155.1 of Malaclemys terrapin pileata. Taxonomy (NCBI): domain Eukaryota; kingdom Metazoa; phylum Chordata; order Testudines; family Emydidae; genus Malaclemys; species Malaclemys terrapin. Next base: position 45,846,898 of record NC_071506.1, on the reverse strand, counting down.
ATTCAGTGCCCTCTAGGCCAGGAGTAAAAGGAACAATTCAGTTCCCTTTTACCAGAATTTGGGGTATCTCTTGGATCTGTGTCCAAACTTTTCAGGTCTCTGGATTTTTTCTGGCTCTTGAGGAGAGGGTACTACTGCTTGTGTGATATCTACGGCCAATGTTCCAGTGCCGCATGGTGTGAAACACAAATCGCTTATTGCCAAGTGTTCTGTGGGGATTGTAACTAGTGCATATGCCTATAAAAGCAGGATGCTTTCTCCTATATTAGCGCTCAGGCACATCACAGGCTCCCACACTTTTTTCCTGTTTAACAAGAACTCTCTATTCACTGTGTTTTTAACTCTCTCCACAAATGTACACATCAGTTCTGGATACAGTGCCTATTCCGTGCTTCCTCTGGGACTGATGAAACCCTCCATGTCTAGTATGGCATAGGAATTTTGATCAGGTCATATGCTGGACCTTGGGCCTTTTAGCTGGGGACCTAATTGAATGACTTTGTTAGGGGCCCCAGATTTGCTTGAACCAGCCCTGCAGACAAAGGAGGTAGCTGGATGAGTCAGGTGGCTAATAGGAAAAAAACACTACGCAATGGATGAACAGAATGGGGATGAAGCTGGAGCAACAGCTAAAGAGGCAAGCAGGGGAGGGGAGGAAGCAAGAAAGGAAGGTAATGAGCGTTGGGAGTACTGGAGAAGAGGAAAGGTGGGAGCTGCAGAGACGGACAAACTGCCTTGGATGTGAAGTTAGTTACTTTTTGAAGTAAAATTACATTTCTAGGGGACAGTAGGTATCACGTCAGTGAAATGTATGATCAGCCCTGTGACCTCGGGATGAACTCATCCTCAACCTGGAGAGACCGTGCCAATGATTACTCATCATTCCTCTTCAAGCCAGAATTAAATCTGGTCTCTTCAACTGTATCTGCAAGTTTTTCCTTTTTGCTTTAGTAGGTGATTTGCTTTCTTGATGAACCTTTTATAATTTTGTGCATTAAGGATGCTCTGTAAAAGTGAATTGTATTGTATTGCATTGTTCAGCGTGCACATAAGACTATATAATACATTAAACCCATTTCAGATATCTTATGTGGAGAAATAAGGAGTGCAGAATAATATTGCAGTTACTATTGAAGACTGAATAAAGATGACCTGTGTGTTCCTCACTGTGATATTACAGTTGCTGTTTACCTTTTGTTGCATATAGGAATTCTCTCCTTTAGAACAACACAAGTTCTGCTAAGACCATTGGTGGTGGTGTACCAGTCTGAGAATCTTCCTTGCATTTGTATGATATTTCTATTTTAGGGTCTGTCTGTCCATTTTAGATTCTAAATTCTTTGGACTGAGATTGTCTTTCTCTTTGTTCTTTACATCCTGGTATGCACTGACAGCACTTTAATAAATACAAAAGTTGAAGTGGAAGGTAATTTGTAAACTGACTTTTTAACCCCAGGTTGCATCTCATGCTGGTATTAACTAGCATTTTTGCATATAGCTGGTTTCTAATTCTGAAATCAGTCTTCTCTTTCCTGTAGAATTAGTTCATGTAGCTGTTTTGCTGTAACTTGTATCCTGCTTTTACAGTGTTACACTGTCTTAGGTAAAATATTAACGTGCAGCAATAATCCAGTAAAATAAAATGATTCTTGATGTTTTAATACATTGGCCTGATTTTCAAGGTGTAGAGCAATTCCTGTTGATTTCAGTGGGATTTGAAGGAGCTCAGCACTTTTGAAAATCAGGCCACTTATATTTAGGTGCTTAACTATGGATTTCTGAGTCTCTTATTAGGCACCTAAGAAGAATGTTATTTCAGTGTATATCACTAAAAAATTCTTAGGATGGAAGATGTACTGATTTCTAGTAACAATGCAGTGCAGAAGTTCTCATCACACAGAGTTAGTTTTGCCTAATGAAATCAACCATTCGTCCTTTCTTAAGTACAGTTTTTGTCAGTTAAATTAGCTCTTGAAAATACATGTTTGTCTTGTTACATTAAGCACATCTTACTAAGAAAGCAGCATTGGCAAATAGTGTACTGATCTATATTTGACCTTTGCACAGTGTGAGTTGCTATCATAAAATTTTTTAAATTTTCAATGGCCTTTGGGTGGAAAGTGAGGGCTGGGCCTTGGGGTGCAACATGGACAGGGCCATGGCCTGGGTCAGGAGAGGCTTATGACCTGCCACCCATGCCGGTGGTGTGGCCCCATCCCCAGCACCCATGCCTGGAAGCATAAATTCATAACTTTGCTAGACACTAAAAATCATGCAATGAATGGAGACATTGACTTTATTACTTATTACAACAATCTATAACCCACTATCAACTCATCCCCGCCCAGATGCCCCTTTCCCCTGATCCTGCCAGCAGGTAGGGGATCTTGGGGGACAACTACTGCACTGGTGGGGTGTAAAATAAACTTTAAGAAAATGCAAAAACAGGGAAAATTTAACAGTGAGGGGTATGGGGTTTAAGGTAAACAATTGGGGAGGGGTTTCTTTTAGTAAATAGGATGGGGGTTTCAATAGTGGGGTTCAATACAGTGGGGTACAATACAGTTGGTAAGCAATTAACACTAAAGTATAAATGTAACAGGTAGCTAACAGTTTCTATGTAAAGGGTGTGTCACAGCAGCATATAACCAACTAACAGTTATGGGTAAAATGTGTTAAATAACCAACAACTCTAGGTAAAAATGTGTCACAGTGGTGTAAATGTAAAATGTGAGGGGTGTTAGAGAGAAAAAGGGTAATCAATGGGGTTTTATGCTAGACTTCAGTAATACAATTGAGGTTTGGCAGCAGTAGGAGCAGGGTGAGCACGTGGGGGAAGGGATTGAGAGAGAGAAACAGAGAGCAGACAGGCTGCAAGTTTAAACAGCAGAGAGACAATTATACAGAACACAGCAAAATCTTATCTATGATTTAACTTAACCAAGACTACACAAATTAGCAAGTAACCAAACACAATGCAACAATTCTTTAAGCCTAACTTACAGAGTACAATGCAAGCAATTTTCTAAACCTAATTTAACCACAGCTAAGCAAAATGAAATTACAATTTACCTACACTAAATGCTAAACCTAACCTAATGGGTGCACCTTATACTAGGGGTGGTTCCAGAGGGCAGAGTGGTGTGTGCCCAGGATACAGCTCCAAGGGGGAAAGGGGGGTTTAACTAGTGGTGGCTGCAAGCAGGCTTATTTCTAGCAGCAAAGGCGCTGCAGAGCTAGAAGCAGATTACAGATACAGGCCAAGGAGTTAGCTTGGGTCTGCCTGCTGGGGAAAGAAAGCCAGCAGCTAGAACAAGGGGAGTGTGCAAGAGGTTTTTCCTTACCAATCCCCAAAGCAGCAGCAGGAACAGCAGTTTCAGCATCAGAGGACGCAGAGAGGACTCGATTCGCTTACAATAATCAGGAGATCTCCAGGCACAAATTCGTTGTTCGTGGGAGGGAAGTTTAAAAATGGGGGTACGCTCAAAAACAGATGAGAGTGGGGAGAGGGCCCCCCAAAGACCCCTAGCTGATCAGACCAGGTGGCAAAGCAAGGATCTTCTCTGGGGGTCTGATCAGAAAATGTCTGGTTTTAAGGGCAAACTCAGGCAGTTTCCTGCCAATAACTTTGATTGGTTCCCTTAATCCAGGGGAGGAGAGAAGGCGGGAAAAACTGCAGGTAGGCACAGGACATGTCTGGGCAAGTTCTGAGTCATAGGTATGACTCATATGCTCAGCTGTGTGGCCACTTTAGGTCTTGCATACCTGGGCAGAGCACCCTACACCGAGCCGGGTCCCAACAAAAAAGCTAGACAAAGGAGCGAAAGAGCCCCCACCTCCCTGAGCAGAGCAATGGCTCCAGTCAGTCTGCACACGCCACTTCCATGAGCAGGGCCACGCTGTGACTTTGGTCAGTTCCATGGCCAGGGGGCGGCCACTCAGCACAAACAGAAAGGAAGGGGGGAAAAGGAATCCAGCAGGGGGACAGCTGTAACAGACATCCCCCTCTCTGACTGGAGAGGTGTTAATGGATCTCTTCACCTTGAATGGGCCCTTGAAATATGTGTTAACTACTTCTGATAAACAATCTGTTCCACCTGAGGAAGCGCTCTGTGTAAACTCAAAGGTTGTCTTTCTAACCAACCAAGTTGATCCAATAAAAGATATTACCTCAGCCACCTTGTCTTTCAAAACAGAACATGTCAGGCCTATGTGCAACAGTAAGGGCCTGCTCTAGGTTTTTGGCTGCCCCAAGCAAAAACATTTTTGGCTGCCCCCCACCACAGCCCTGGGTTCTCTCTTCCCCCCCCCCCGCCACCCTAGCCCTGGGCTCTCTCTTCCCCCCTGCACCCGCACCCCCTGCCGCCCCAGTCCTGGGCTCCCCCCACCAGTGATGACTCTGCCCGCTCCCCACTCACCTCCAGCCGGTCCGGCACTGGCAGGGTCGGGGTAAGCAGTGGGGCTCCCAGGCTGTGCCTCAGCCCAGGGTCCCTCCATCCAGGGCTCCCGCCTCCAGGACTGGCCGGGACCTGGGAGGGCAGAGCCGGGGGACCGCCCCGGCAGAGGGCTGAGGAGCCGGGGCAGGGTAGCCCCAGAGGCAGCGGAGCCCCGGAGAGCAGTACGCAGGTCCTGCCCGACAGCGCCCCGCCCTCTATGGCCCCGCTGCTGCTTCTGGCCGCCCTGCCACAGTCCCTGGGCGGCTTGGGCCGCTTCGCCCAGCCCCGGCTGCAGCACTGGGGGCAGCCGCCCTGCGGCATCTGCAGGCAGCTCTGTGTGCCCCGTGGGGTGTCCCCCGCTCAAAGCCTGCTCGGCCCAGCCACAAGGTGTGGGTGCTGCTCCCCCGCGGCGCAAACTGCAGCGCCTACAGGGTGCCCCCCACGCATGACACGCTGCTGCTGCCAGGGCCGGCTCTAGGCGTTTGCTGCCAGAAGCACCAAAAAAAAATGGCCAGAATGCTGCCCTTGAACATGTGCTGCCCCAAGCACGTGCTTGGTTTGCTGGTGCCTAGAGCCAGCCCTGGCAACAGTGAATGAATGCACAAATCTCTCACTTCATGATCTATGTTCAAATCCTTATTAAGTGACCAGTGAAAAGTGTGGTTTCTCTTTACTTTGTGTAGTGGTCCTTTATCACAGATGTCAATTGTGCATTATTAACTATTTCTGTTTAGGAGATTATAATAGGTATATCTCCATATATTATCTCATAGAGCTGGAGGGGACCCTGAAAGGTCATCAAGTCCAGCCCCCTGCCTTCACTAGCAGGACCAACTACTGATTTTGCCCCAGATCCCTAAGTGGGGAGTGTTTTGGCACCTCCTAGCTTTAATTAGTTAGATTAATTTCATAAGTAAGGAATTTATTTATAATGCATATAATTGAAGTGTCAGACTTAAAGGTAATGAAGACAACATTTTTTTTTTCCAAAGTACAATAGAACTTTGCTGTTTTATACTTCACTAAACTATACACTTTAAAATGCACATAGACAATGGTCTTCTCAGTCAATTTAGTAGCAGATATTGTGGTGAGGTCTCCATTGTAACAGCATATTTTGTAAAATGTATTGTATATATTTAAACTCCAAAATATTATAGCTACTCATCTTACATAGCACATTTGCTTGCATGTTGTATAGTGTTATATTTTAGTAGATTATTTTGTTAGTTACTGAGTAATAAATAATTTAAACATTTTAGTAGCTACAATATTTTATTTCCTGTCTAACTACCTCTATATAGGTTTCTTTATAGAGTCTGAATAAAGTATGCAGGAGCCCCAGCTATAATTAATATTTTAGCTATTATTCTTTCGGTATGATCTCACAGAGTAAGCAAACTTAGGGTTTGACCATCACCAACTCCTGTTGTCTTCAGCACCTCTTGAAATCATGTGCCAGACTTTGAGGAACAATTCCAGGGAGATGCAGATGTTTTAAAAAACAGGCATTTTTACAGTGATCCCGACTTACTATATTTGCTAGACGTGACATTGTATTAACATAAGACACATCGTTGTTAGCCTGTCTTTTTTAATTGCTATACTTCAGTGGAAATATGGGCTTGTTATGCATGATTTAAGAAACACTGCACATGTAGATGACTCAAATCTTCTTTATATATTCTGTATAGAACCACCAGGCAGCTGGTTGTAATAGGAATGGTAGAAGTGAGACTTTGGAACAAATTTTTGATAGGCAACTTTTCTTGTGTTCTAGAAGCCAGATTCAAGTTTAGATGATGACTTTCTGTCAAAACAATTTAACTACCTAATTTTTCAGTCTAATTATTGTACCAAACAGTCACTTTAAATCACAGATATTATTACAGTACAAGATTTTTTCCACCTTTACTTTTAAGTGTTAAAATAAGGCAAAATCCATTGCTTCATGTGCACAGTATGAACAAAATCTATCCACAATTCACTTTAATCATATATATTAAGCTTGTAGGCAGATAATTTATTCACTGTTCCTTCACTTAAAATACACAATTATACTTTACATTGCATAGAGAAAAGAGGTGAACCAGAAGCTGAGTAATTAGATCACTGTGCCTGGAGTGAGATTGTCATTGACCTGTCTTGATCTGACTTTAAACTTCTTAGTGTATTATCTTTTTCCACCAAGAATCACTCTGTTGCCTCCTCCTATCTTCTAATTACATCTATCTCAAGATCAGAGAGTACCCAATACACTTGCTGCTTGAGACCACTGTATCTAATTAAACTGATTTGCCCCTGTTTGTCAGATAAGTTACTGTGAAGGCATTTTAGGTATTGTGTCCAGCTAATAAAATAATCTATTGAGCTGGGTTTGCTTCTGAAACAACACACTTTAAGTAGAGGCAGTTTAGGTTGATTGATATTAAGACAGAGACCTAATTCTCTTCTCACACTGCTATAAATTGGGAGCAACGCCACTGAAGTCTGTGGAGTTATGCTGGCATAAAACTGGTGTAAGTAAAAGGGGACCCAGGCCTACAGAGCACAATCAGAAAAAAAGACAGGAGCAATTACATAGTGTGCTTTCTGCTTTAAAAAAAACTTCCCCTGCAGAATAATCTAATTTAGAGTCTGATATATAAACGACTAGACTTGGTGTTGAATTCGTACTTTGAGAAACTGATTGTTTTTCAGTCTTAAATTAAATTCCAATAATTTTCTCCATTAGAAATTTAGTGTCAGATGCAGGAAGCACACTTTTAAAACAAATTATTTATTTCTTTGTTTTCTACTTGCGAAGAAAATCCAGGAAGTAGACAGACTAGACACGGGTAGTCTTAGTATATTAAATTTAATTATAGGTTACACAGAATATGATTTAAAATCAGCAGTTTACTACAATAATTTTAATCTGCAATATGTGCAAATAGTTTAGAAAATGGATTGTCATATTCTCTGACACAGCAATTTTCTTGAGTTACACTTATTGTATTATGCGAATGTGTGTATTAATTATCCTATCTGTAGTTTAGCCAGGTTTCCAAAATAGATTAAAGGTTTGTCAAGAAGTTCTGTCTCTTGTATTTCTTAGGTGCTTATCACCTTACTTAAATTTAGTGAAATTAAACAACTAAATGGAAAATAACATTGGTTGTGAACAGCAGCACTGGTAGCTGTTCCAGATATCTGCTGTTTATAGATGTTATGTCTGTATGCCATAAGTTCGTAAGCTCTCCTTATTTACTGCAAAACTGCAAGGAGCATAGATTTGCAAGTAGCTAGTCGGACTACTGAAAATATTTCTCACCAGCTTGGTAAATCTCTTTCAGTTCAAACATCCCTGGTCATCTTTCCTACTTGAAAACAGCATTTTTACATTCTGCATTTAAAAACCTGTATTTAGTTATACACTAAAAGAGCTCTCTGGGCTTTTACTTAATATGTGTCATTGAACAGAAATGTTGCAAATGTCAAAGGATATGATGAACAAAACAGTCTTAGCAGAATTTTAAATTTTTCTCCAGCCATTTTTATGAAAGCAAAAAAATGTCTTTTAGTTTCTTCTTGAATATACAGACTGGCCCAAACAGACATTCTCTTTATCAATCTTATAATTACAAAAACTGTACATTACAAACAGTATAGAAACAGACTGAAAAGAATGTGCCACACATCATGGCTAATTATATGCGGTTTAAATTTACAGATATAAAAGAAAGTACAGGCTACTCCCTTATAGTGCACAGTTATTGTGTTGATACAGTATATCACTAGTTAAATTGAAGTGACAGGAGGTCTCTAATCCTGCTCGGCAGAAAGAATAAGAGCAAGGTCTGTTCGGTAAAGCTTTCCTCCATCAGACAAGGCCATGATGTTTTTCTTGTATGTTGCCAGGTTGTTAATGTCTAAGTCCTATTTAAAGAACAGATAATGTTTTATAATCCAGTTTAGTTACCAACTACAGTTGCCAATGGGGAGGGGAGAGGGAAGGAGGAGATCTGTCTGGTGCCTGCCCGCCCAACAGTACCATTTGTTTAAGTGCTTGCATACAATTCACATCCATGCACACTAGATTGTTGATATTAATTGTTTCTGAAGCCAATTTATAACACTGTTGCTCACTTAGTTAAGGAATTACATTATTACTTCTGCCAAGATTTCTAATTGTCCTGCACTTCAGGAATTATGATTTAGCAGCTCTATCATAATTGGGTGGATTTAAACTCCCCTTAAAATCCCAATTTAAACTAATCATTAAGAAAAGCTCTAGAATTACCTTTTTGTTCTTTTCACACAGATCTTTCAGTAATGCATCTAATTCATTTTCATCTATGTATCCATTGCCATCCTAAAAAATATTAATATCAATGTTTATTTTGAGCATTTGTTTTTCATTTTGGCTACTGTAGCATTACACCTAATCTATTTTTCCCTAATTCAGAAAAATTAAGTGATATCAAAGAGTATTCAATCAGTGCATAAAAGGCGAGTTTTATAATATTTTTCAGATCACTTACTTGATCATACAGCTTAAAAGCTTTATTGAACTCTTTCCCACACATTTTGACACTCTAAAAATCAAAAAGAAAGCCAAGAGTTAGAAGAATAATATATAGTGTTACATGTTCAAACTTCAAAATGTAAAGCTACATACCTTAAATTGAAGAAGAAAGTTTTCCTGCACTGGTAGTAAACTTTGGAGATAAAAATGAGAGTTCAAACAATTATTTTTTTTCCATAATGGCAACTGACATGCAATACTTAGATGATATAGGTATAAAAACATACCTGGCCATTTCAGTAAGTTCCAGCTTTCCATCATTGTTTGAATCAAACATTTTCAGCTGAAATAAATGTAGATATTTATTATTAAAGTATTGATCAGCACAGCAAAGAAATAAAGTATTTCTTTGGGAAATCTAAAAGCAATGGGAAGGTACTAATTAAATATAATATAGGAACCTAATTCAATAAACTCACATTTGCTGTATGGTACATTTACTATAAGCAAGTTTACAAATTATTGAAAATATAAATTCATAACTAGTTATTCTACTATAAAATCCTGGTAAGGAACTGTTTGCTCAACTCTGATAGTTGTGTTGAAATGTTCACTAAATCCAGCTCCATTCAACAGTGAACTTCCCAAATCAGAGATGTGCATGGAAGCGCATTTACATCTTGCAAAAACTGAGCAAGGTCCACTTAAGTATTTTTAAATCATGACAGGTCACTCAGGTTATAATTGTCACTCCCACAAGATGCAACACCCTTTGTCCAGAGCCAAAGGGCTTTAAGGAAAGGGTTTCTAACCTTTCTATCTTTGAAAACATCAAATAAAAGAAATTGCTTCCACTTCAGTCCCTACAACCAAATACCTCACTTGGTCAATATAAAGGAGGGACACAAACAGCTGCACCAGTAGCAATATGCATAGTTATCTAATCTCTATGCCTAATGACCAGTATTGACAGTAATCACTACTGCTGAATTCAACTGTGGTTCCATTTTGTACTGCTGAATTCTGATTGTTTTATGTGTGGACTATAGCGTCAAAAGATTTTAAAGACCCACAAAGGCTCTTGTTTGTAATTCAACTGATTTGAATAGGGATATTCCAGATTTCATAGAATCATAGAATATCAGGGTTGGAAGGGACCTCAGGAGGTCATCTAGTCCAACCCCCTGCTCAAAGCAGGACCTAATCCCAACTAAATCATCCCAGCCAGGGCTTTGTCAAGCCTGACCTTAAAAGATAATGGCCAAAGGCTCTGCAATCACATCCGCCAACTCCTTTAGCACCCTCAGATGCAGTGCATCCAGCCCCATGGACTTGTGCTTATCCAGTTTTTCTAAATAGTCCTGAACCACTTCTTTCTCCACAGAGGGCTGGTCACCTTCTCCCCATACTGTGCTGCCCTGTGCAGCAGTCTGGGAGCTGACCTTGTTCGTGAGTTATCTAATCTCTATGCCTAATTTACACCTGTATCACTGAGGTCAGAATTTGGCCCCTCACAAATGGCACATAAGCTATAGCCATGGTATCCAACATCCTCTACTGAACCTGTTTAAACATTATTTTAACCTCAGATCAAGATTCAGTGCCATATGGTTGTTGTCTATTGAATAAAGAGACCAAAAAGTACAGCTTTTTTTTTTTGTAAAGCTACTGAATAGTATATTTGGTCTTGAGTCATGATTTAATACCTAGTGTACATAAATCTGCATATAAAAGGGAAAATAATTCAGTTTAAAATCTAATAAAGTATAGTAGCTAAAATTAAATCTTAAAACGTAGGTTGGAGTGTTCACTTCAATTCCATCTAGATGTGCTATCTTCATGTAAAAGACAACATTTATAATCCTTATTCAATTGGTTGCCAAGTCTACACATACACACACACACACACACGTACGTAAATGAGATCAGAATCTGCCTCATGCCATGCACTTCAAGAAAATTTTGAGCTTGTAATTTTATTACAAGTGAATTAAGTAGCTAATAAATATAATCTTACTTATAGAATGAAAACAGGACTGACTTAATGTCTCATGCTTAGCTTATTCCCAGCTTTAAACCCCTATAAACACTTAAGTATTAATAACAAAAGGTCTCCACTATTGACATGTAGTTAATTTTATATAAGAACTATATCTAAGTAACTTCCATCAAATTGAGTTTTCATGTAATAGAAATATATATGTTAATGTGATTTTACAAAATATTATATACTATTTTAAACTATTTTCCAGGATCCTGTTGTGTATTAGAAATTGGTTTCCTGCCTAAAACGTAATATTTAATGTATCATAGATACAGTGAAAAGTCAGCAAATTGCATTGCCTCTAATCTCTTAAGAGACATGGCTAACTTGAAATTAAGACCTTTTAAAATTTAGTTAGCAGGACTTTGAGATATTAGACTGCCTGTGACTTCCTCTCCCAGTCACTGTACAATTTTATGTTCCTATTTTCAAATGTTATCTCCCTCTTGCTGTGTGAAAGTTTGAGAAAAAGCATCAGGGAAAACTTACTGTACAAAGAGTTGTTGGGGGTGAAGCTGAAAACAAAGGGTTTCTCCCTTCTCTCCCCCACCCCTTTACTTTCAATTACAGTAAGTTTAGCTGTACAGTGGTTGGGGGCAGAATCACACACCTGTATCAATTTGTTTGTACCCCTTTAAATACAAAATTCATGCTGCAGGAAAAAGCAAAGTTTTTCCTAATAAAACAAATTAGTGATACAGAGATAGTATAGAGAAATGACTGTTTCTGCAGGCATACATTCCAGTGTGACCACCTGGCGCCTTCTAACCCTCCCTACCCTTCAGAGGAACTTCTTCCCAGCGTACCTTTAAGGGGAAGGGGGCTTTAAACTTGGCAGAGGCAAGCAGTTACAGCCCTAATGTGGCTATTTTATGTCTGGTTGTTAGATGCCTCTCCCTTTTTCTAACTGGTAAGTGTCCTTAACTCCTGTTATGTTTTCTGTTTGTTAGTTTTTCCCTTCTAATTTTTGAGGAGATGGCATACCATCACATTTATCACTTATTTATAGTGTTAATTCTTTATAACTGTTTCAACTTGCTGAGGTCCAAATGTAGGGCACAATCTGGGCTAAAGATTCATAAAAATTGCAGTGCATGAAGGTTAAGGATGTGAGATTTATTTCTCCAGTGTGTAACACTTTCTGCAACTAATCGGTCATGAGATTTCTAGACATAGCTTATCATAAGAAAACTGAATCACTAGATATTTGTCTTAATTAACTTCTCTCATAGTTGGGGTCAGTTTGAGGCATTTCAGCCTGAAATGTTAAACCCCTAAAATATTTTAGGGTGAAACCAAGTTGCTGGCAAAGCAAAAGCAAAATATCATGACTTTGGCCATTCTTAAAAACAGGGAATTTTCTTCTTCTCTTTCTCTGGAACACACAAATCTCACTGACAGTTACATGGAGGCCACTAGAGAGTCCTGTGTTCAGGAGTTATAGAGGAGGGCGAGTCTGGTTATGTTTAAGGATAGGCCTGGCTAGGATTGAAGCAGAGCTTGTTCTATCCCACCTGCCTATGAGGCTTGCCCTGCTATCAGGTTCCCCTTCTCACACTAGCGTAGGGCACAAGGAAGGCAGTAAAAAGTGTAGAACTGGCAAAAAAAAAAAAAAAAAACACACACCCCAAATCCATTTAGCATTCTGTACTTGAAGACTAGCAGGTATGTTCCTTGCCCATTCATAGAAAAGGAGGATTGAGGCATATTTTGGTATCTATTGTGAGAGTGGTCACAAATGTAGGGTAAGATTCCTTTAGTAGCTGTGAGGAAAGGGAAAGAAGAGGAACAGAGGGAGGCATAGCAGGGGGAAGAATATATTCTGCTTCCATTCTCTACCTGAGAAGTTTAAGAACAGGCATATGTGTCCTTAGGGTTCTAAAGGTCAAAGAAGTATGGTAAATGGTTACCAGAGATTCTGGGCCCTTCCTCTGAGAGGATGGATTAAACCCCACTGCTACTTATGTGCACTACTATTCCATCAGTGATATGCAAGGGACACTTAGAGAAAAGTAATAAATATATGCCAAACAAATGTGCCTGCATCATAGACCCTATAGATCATTTTAGATAATCATCAGGTTCTATGCCATGGAATTAAAAACAAAGATCACTCTAGTATTTTTAAGTATTTAATGAACACGTACCATAATTTATATTTTGGGCAATCTTACTCAGCTTTTCTTTCCTTGTGCCCTACGCTAAATCATGCAGTAACTTAAAGCTGAGGTGGAGAGCCTTTCATCCAGAACTATCCCATTGCCCTTGGCCTTTGCAGATTACACAAAGAATTGCTTCATTCATCACCAAGATGCAGCCAAATCTAGGCTGAAATGTAGCACCTGTTTAATAATGCAAGCAATACAGCACAACAGTGCAGGACAAGAAATGAAGTAAACTAAAAAGGAATGGGTAGGAAGACTATAATTAGTTAAATTGGAATTTGGCTCAGGCACAGGTTAATCTGCTTATTCTTATGACAAGTGCAGTTGGATCTTTAATAACAAGTGTTCAGAGCTTCAGTTTTTAATCTTACCTGAAAGGAAAGAACCTTTGGTGGCAAAGTTCTTAGTATATGCTGTGGTGTTGGTTTGTCAACAACACTTAAAGTTCCTTGAAGATTTCCTGTACTTATATTAGGCCCAACATGGCTTAATTTACAGATCACAGCCAAAGGTGACATAGCTACCGAATTACCTGATATGCCTCCTTGGCTTGGACTATGATCTCTAAGGTGTGATGTCTTATTTTGCACAATAGGGATCCAAACTGATTCTCATTCAAGTCAATGGGAGCCTTTAAATGAGAAGTTAGTGGCCATAGATGTGCACAATACTGTGCTTTTATGGATGAAATGTCTGAATAATCTTACCATTATTTCGGTGTATTCTGTTAGCTTGGAATCATCAATCTGCTTATTTGCTTTCTGTAGTAAATCTTTCAAAAAACTCTGTGAAAGTAAAGTAAGCACAGGTGAATATTTGCTCCAAAGCCAAAATGATTACAGAATAGTTACTTTCATTATTGTACTCTAATTTCAGTCTAGAGGCAGTCTGGGAAATTCTAGTTTTACATATTTACTACTGAAATGTAAAATAGGTATGAAAATAAGTAGTAGTTTCCATGTTAAGTATATCTGACAACAAAAATTCTTTTAACCAGACCAAGTATACTGCATCATCTTATTTTTAAAAAGATTCCCACAGAGCTTTGTGCATAATATGCCTTTTGTTGTACTATACAGAAGTCTGGAAAAGTAGTTTGGCATCCAGCTATACTGTGTACTAATTAATTTTAACAGTAAACTACATTAATTAACCTTGAGACCCATAGGAAAACTTGGATTCCTAGTCACTGCTTGAAATATAGGAATAGTTTTACAGAAAAGATTAATGATTAATCCAGTCTACTTTCCTGCCTACAGCAGTAACCTGATGCTTCAGGTGAAGGTGAAACCTTCTTGCTCCTTCACACACACATACTGCAAATGCACTTTGCCCATTTTGCTAGTTTGAGAGGAACTGGCAAGGTTTCTTCCTGACCTTCAACAGCAGCTTCTTTTACTCTAAAGAATGAAGTTTTGTTTTCCCCCCTGATTAGTTTGAACAACTGTCCTAGATAAGTGACATTAAAAAAAATCTTAATTTATTAAGCAAGGCGTCTGCAAGTCTTGAGAACTGTGCATGCCTGGCAATTTTCAGTGAAGAACACACGAAGCTGGTTTAACCTCTTTATCTCATGTTTTGGAGTGCCATTGCTTTTTTTCCACAGTTTGGACCACATTTTAAGATAGGATTTTCCTCATGAGCCATCTCCCCTCCCAGTCATGTATGCATAATGCCCCTGAACTTGAAATACAAGTATGAGAGCTATTGGGTCCTACTGTCACTACCATACTATATATTTTCTCATCAGGTCTCTCTGTACCTGTGCTATATATTAAAACTATCGCAGAAATGTTGTGAACAGATTTCATGTAAACATTTTAGATCATATGTGCTTTAAAATTTAGATCATATGTGCTTCATGCGGGGAGTAAAACCAGTTACAGCAAATGCATAATAATATTTTCATACTTGCCAAGAGAAGTATTTTATTGATCACTACCTTAAAAAAAAAAACAAGCTACAGTATATAGTTCTGAAAGGATGAAAATGATGCAGATTTTCTGATGCAGATGAGATTTGCTCAGCACAGCAGAGATGGGGAGCCATTTAAGATTTTCTGGTTGTTCATTAGCCCAGCCTTTAGTGGCTGGTCTAAACTATACTCTCTGGAAACAGTCCCTTGAGGACTGTCCAACAACCAGGGATTGCTAGATACAATGTGTACCAGTTGTGCCTCTTTCCTGATCTCATCTCCCTTTTGACACTCCTGTATGTGGGAGCGTAGGTGGGAGGGGGTAGCCCCTTGTATACCAGGGTCATAGGAGCTGACTATGCCAACTGACATCTCTTCTGTGAGGTGGGAATCCTCAGCAGAGGAGATACAGACATTCTTCAGCTCTTTTGCACTACCAGAGCAGCTCAAAGAGGATGGAGAAAAAAAGACAATTTGGCTACATGGATTTATGAGGTGAGTTTTGCTTTTATAAAGCTCTACTAAGGATTTCAGACAATTTGACTTTTGAATGCTTTGGTTAATGTATGTGCAGTTCTTGTCTAGAATTCTGCATATGGACAAGACAATTGGTCTCAACCAGTGTGTACACAGGGCCAGGTCCTCAGCTGAGGTCCTGTGGAGCTATGAAAGTTTGCACCAACTGAGGATCTGCACCAGAGCATTACTTGAAGTGGAATTCTACATAGAAAAATGGTTATGTACAAATGACACTTTCCCACTTGGACTTGCTCCCCATGTATATTCAGAGTCAAACAATATCTGCTAGCTTTAGTGACAAGAATAAGTATGGGCTGCTTTTTACTACTGTTAACTGCAGAGCCGACACAGCTAATAGAACAAATTGGATGCTGTTGTTGCTTGTGCATCAAATGTGCTAAGATCTCATCAGTCATACCTATGCAAACAGAGCGCAGGCAATGGGATTGCAGTTGTGTTGCACAGGAGTTAGTATGGCAACAACAGTGTTGCACAGGTACACTGAGGGCTTAAATTGGACCACAGAATGTTTAGTAATGGTAGTGATGCAGCTGGGAGAAAGAACCCACTTTCTCTCTCAGTCCTAGCTAAGTTTGTAGGGCGGTTAGTTTAAAAACATCTTTTTACTTCTAAACTGAGCACTTGTTATTTGGCAATCACTGGGGGACAAACATGGATTTGCACTCAGTGCCATTTTTAGAGTCATTTATCAGAATAGAAATTACACTTCAATTTGTCTGTAATAGAAACATCAGTTTCTATCACTTGCCAGTTGTGTTTTACATTTCAACAGCCATATATATCAGTACTATCGGTACTATCGTGTAATACACACACATCTGTATAATCATTGTGAAATAATCATCAATTTACCTTAAGTTCTTCAGTCTCAATGTAGCCACTATGGTCAGTGTCATATTTTCGCCAGGTCTGCAATTAGTAATTGAAAGAGGTTTATTTATGTATCTATTTATTTGAAATCTAGACCTGGATGACTTTACAAAAGGAAAAATGGGATACAGTACCTGCATGAAATCTTCACTTGACTTTAGCTGCTGACACCTAAAGAACAATAGGAAGTTCTCTTCTGTTGGTAATATCTGAGCAAGCTGTAACAGATTTGAAGCAAGTTTAAAGTTTGTTTTAAAACTGCAACGGTTTCTTTGAGAACAGATAACTTCCTTAGTCGGGCTCTAGTGACAAGTTAAAAATTGTTTTAAATTCCCGTTATTTGGCTGTTTAGTTGTATTATAATGTATCTTGCAGCACACACCAAGAACCTCAGTTGGGTATTGGGGAGCTTTACAACTACAGTCATTACATTGTCTTACTCTCCAGGTAAGATTTAAATTGTGTGCTCTTACTCCCAACTGTCGAACAGGTTGTTACATTTAATTTGGAGCCTGCTCTAATGCCATTGAAGCCATTAGGAAACTCTTACTGACTTCAGTTGTCTTTGGATCAGGTTCTCAGGCCCCAATTTTTCATCTGCTCATTGTGCAGATTCCCACAGAATCAGGTCCTTAAAGGTTGTTCCATATTGTTCCAACATGTCGAGTGATGTTGCTTTCTCAGTGGCTCTCTAACCGATCACAAACAGGCCCACCTGTCCTCTTCATTAATAGAAATCAGAGATGCCTTCCCTATCTTACTCTTGATGTGAGCGCTGTACAACCCTGATCAGCTCTCCTTTCTTCTCTTGGTAATCAGTACTCTCCATGATGACCCAAGGAGCCACGTGCCATTTGCTGGAGTATCTCCTGTACATTAGAACGGGGAGCATGCCTCTCAGTGGCCTTTGGCTCCCTGCTTTTGATACGTTCCTCAAGAGCAGACACAAATGAAGATCAGAGGGAAAGGAGTGAACCAGCAGGCCTAGAGAAAGGGTGAGAGAGGCGCCTCATATTCACAAATGCAGAGTTATGAAAAGTGTGGTAAAAGCTTAAGTGTGTAGGAGTGAATAGGTGAGCAAAGGGGGGAGAATGCAAAGAACCATGGCAAATACAGAGAGCAAGGGTGAAGGAGAATTGTATGGAAATGTGGGTACTGAGTAAAGGAAAAGGCTGAAAAGGATAGTGAAAGGGAGAAGGCAAAGGTGCAGTAAGGCAAGCAGAGAAACAAATGAGGGAAGGAGGAGAGAAGAGAGAACAAGGAAAGAAAATATGGAAGATAGATGGAAATCCATCCTGGAACCACAGCCATTTGTCAGCCCCAAGCATGAGACCTTGCTGAGGAAAAGCCAATTCAAGAACCAGAACTGCAAGGTGAGGGGGACTCAGCCCTTCAACCCATCCCATTGACTTCAAGGAATATGCCCTGAAAACTCAAAACCTGATGAAAATCTGTTTTCACAAATAATAGTGACGTGGTTTTCATTCTGAAGTAGTTGAAAAGGACCATTTTCATTTTTCAAAATTTTTTAGCTTTATTAAAATAATTATTGAAAAATTTCATTTACTGGAAACCCAGGTTTTGGAAAATGAAAACTTGATGATGGTTTGGATAATGTTTTCTATCATTTAAAACATAAAAATGACTTTTTTCCAAAGGAAAAGAATTGTTAATTAAATATATATATATATTATAAAAAAAAATCCATTTTTGAACAAACAACCTTTTTGTTTGAAAAAAATGTTGATCAGCTCTAATTAAAATAGGAAAACCGGGGAGAAGAAATGGAAAAGAGAAGAAATTTGAAAACATAGGTACAGAGAAGGGGAAGGCAGACACCTTCCTTTTGGTGTTAAAATTCTTCTTAAATGCATCCATTTGTAAAAACAGCAGTAACAGGTGCCACCTCCTTGTAGCCTTGTCAAGACTGGATTCAAAATTCTGTTCTTTTCTGTGCATTTCAGATCTTATCTCCACCCCTATTTCAATCCCAATTCACTGCAATTGAATTGGGATTGCAAAACTGGGGCTTTGTTGCTGAATTCCAATGGGACCATAGCTGCCTGCAACTCCTGTCCCTCACTCCATAGGTGTCTTTTAACATGTTTCAAGGAGATGGAAATAGAGCATCTGTATTTCAAAAATTACCACTGCAAAAAATCACTTTAAATTGTATCAACATTTAACAAATATAACGGCACATCACTCATTTGACTTGCAAGAATAGAGCAATTGGTATAGACTATCAAGTATAGCAAAGTGCATCCTGAGAGATTTTGCTAAATTACTGAATACTAAATCTAATCAATGTAAAATGAGGTTTCTGACTCAAATGTTCAAAATTCCATTCCTTGATAGGTAGAAACCGAGTGTGCATACATGTGTGTGTGTGATAGATATGGGTGTATGATCTGTTTCTTTAGTATTAGCACATGGGAAAAGTTCAGAGACGTGGAATTTACTTCCCTTCCCCAAAGGTCTCCTCCTTTACCTCTCCCAGTGGAGGAATTGTGAGATCAGAAGTAAAACACCACTTCCATTCACTTGGCTGATATCAATGGGCTATGGGATTATTGCACTTGGACAACGGGAAGTGGTGCACATTGATACGGACATGTGGTTATTATATAGGTATTTGTAAGAGGTTAACAGGCATAGTAATTTCAGATCTTTAGGTATAAGACCATAAAATATTTAGCCTCTACAAGGACTTCCAGTTACTGTCAAGAAAAGTTAGTTTAGCACAGCACAGCCCTTGCAGTACTACTGAATGTTAAGTCATTGTCTAATTGTAAAGTTGGGAGTTATAGAAATAGTGGCCTAAAGTTAGGCTCCTAAATCCACAATCAGGCATTCAAATAAATGGCCTCAGAAGCACTGCACACCCAGCAGCTCTCATTGAAATATTGCATTTTGCATATGTCAATGGAAGTTGGTGGGTGGTTGGCAATTCTGAAAAATCAGGCCACCTATGTGCCTAAATTAGGCTCCTATATGTGTATTTAGACATTAGTTTTTGCAAATCTTCATGAGTATGTAAAACATTCCAGATTTTCAATATTGCTATTTATACTCAGTATAGGTAAACCTATCAGCTATCTGAAATTACCACATTTGTTAGTGATAAAGTCATCCTTATTTATTCAGCAGCTATGGTACAGATGTGTGCATATATTTGAGAGTGTGTAGGCACTTTGTCATGAATTAGAGATTTTTCACATACTGTAGGTTATGACTGGTGGAACAAAATACCAGTTAGGTTGTGTACACTTGTCCCTACCAAGTGATGAGTGCTACCCTGTTCACTGTCAGATGTATTATTTATATCATAGTGGATGAATTTGGTTGGTGGCTAGCTGTAGTGCAGCTAACCTCTCCTAATATTCCTTGTTTTGTTTCTCTCACCAACTGTAGCATTTTTAAAATATGTTTTCCTTTGTTAGTTTGTCTGTTCAGGCCAATTTGTCCCCAATGTATATTTAAGGCTATAGCTATTTTAGGGCCAGATCACGACAGGCCAAGCATTGTTGATGAGAGAGCACAAGGAGCCCAAAAGGATAGTGTAACCTGCTCCCTGGCTTGTTCAGAGAGGGATTTGAGCTTCCCTAAGGCACATCTCCCAAGCTCCCCTTGGGGTGATCAGTTTCCACACCACACCTCACTTGACCCAGTAGCTAATTGCTACAAATTGTTCCTTAGTGTCGGGGCTTAACTGGCATAACCAATATTCATTTCCATAAGGAAGAATGTCCTCCATTAGTGTAGTTATGGTAAAAAGTTACTATGTAAATGGGGCACAGGGCTGGTCCCTTTTGTAATGTTCAGTGACTAACATTACTTGTTTCATTCTGCAGAACAGGAAGGTGTCCATGGACCAGTTTGAGAACTTATTTCTAGGTTTATATCTTAAGCTCATCGAGAGCAAAAGGAATTCCTTCCACTCATTTCAGTGGGACTGGGATCTAACCCTTCGATCATATAGACAAGTTCCCAGTTTCACAATCAGAAGATATTCAATATGTACAGTTTAAAGGAGAAACGTGCTGCCATTGCAACATTCCCATTGTGACTTACTGGTAGCTACAGTTAACTGATAGTGAATTCTGAAAGGATTAGTCTAACTTTCCAAAGAACAACCAACTACCAGTACTAAGCTACATTTAAGGTACAAAATATTTTACCACTGCCAATAAAAATATTACTTTAAGTTTTACTGTCCTTTATGTAGATTTGTAACTTCCACATAGGCCTGAGAGAAACATATATGGTACCACTTTCTCTGCATTAGTGTTTTATAGATAAGTGAACTGTCTCATTTGATAACTCAGTATTAAATCATATTTGCCTAGATTTTTGACAAAGTAAATTTTCCCTATTTTATTTATTTTGCTCCTGTTAGCATTGTAGGACCAATACGGCAGGAGAAAGGGAGCTAGATTCTTTTGATTCTTGCATCTACAGCATTAATAAAGTGTCAGCTACGGAATTTTTATTACTAGTTGAGTTGGCAGGGTTAGTACTGTAGTTAGGCATACCATCTTTTTACTTGTAAATGGAGCAGATTTGACTAAGTCATTAAGAGAGTAAACATGGAAGCCTGGTGTCAATTTTTAGAATATAAAAGTAGCAGTAGCTCATGAGGATGTTTAAATAGGAGTATGAAATTTCACAAGCACTTACAACAGCAGACTCAAAGGACTCAAGAACAGTTTGTGAATGTAGTGTGAGCTCCTGTTATTTTTATGGTGAATATGGCAGCTGTCTCTGTTTTATGAGTAATAGAGCATGGTTGGAAAGATGCTTCTGCTGAGACTAGCTTGACCCCTCTACCTCTCATTATGAACTTGTTAAAGAAAGAAGGGGATTGTTACCTAATTGGAAAAGGAGCTACAATATTTAAAACAGACCAACATGAACAGTTTTCTAGAAATCATTCTCTGAATGGATCTCATTTGCTGATATTAACCCTTTCCTTAAAATACCTGATTTACATGCTTCAATATATTTGTCTTAAAATTCTAATCTGGAAGGGGGAGAAAACCCATTTTCAGTATGGTAAGTAGTTACTTTGCCTCACAGGAATAAGCGTTTAAATCATGTGGATACAGAATAACTGCAGTCCTGAGATGTAAAAAGCTTGGACTTTAAGATCTACATGTCAGTGAAAGCACTGACCAGACCAAATATTGGGGTGGGTAGTGGGACGGAGTATCTTATGAAGGAGAGTAAGAGATATGTCAGATTCTATATTTAGCCGGGGGAAATTAGTTAAAAGCCGGAGAACTCACTGCAGCAATGTTCTGCAAAAGACAGTATCTGCACTTTAAGGCTTCACTTAATCTAGTCAGCAGAGCTGAAAATGCATTACTGTAGGCCATTCAGGACTCCTCTTTAATAGATCTTCCCTGAGGAATAATTATTAATCAGGATATTTTTAAAAATCTTCAGGTGCCATGTGTTATGGTGATTGAGTGACTGAGTGCTGCATTTATTTATACTAAAAAAAAAGCATGGTTCATGGACTCTGCATGAACTTTGGAGTGGGGAGACTTCATAATACAGCATATAAATGAGCTGAATTCATTTTGGAAACATTGGGCATTTTAAATTAGAAAATTTAAAGGGTCAGGAAAACAAAGTCTAACTGATCATCTGTAAGATTATTATAACACTTTGCACATACAGCACCTTTCATCTGAGATCTCACAGCACTTTATAAACAATTCAGCTTCACACTGATTCAATGATGTATGTTAAGTAGTATTAAAGTTACTTATAACCTTCCAGGGTGCTGAGGCCCTCCAGTTAATTGCTAAATGCACTCAGCACCCATTGACATTAGTCAGTGTTGTAGGTGCTCAGCACCTTACAAGATCAGGCCCTATGGAACTTGGCCAATGGCATATAATGAGTCAGTCAAAAATAGAACACAGGAGATGCAACCTCCAGTTGCCTTGTCTAACCAGTAGACCACTTCAGGAAGTGCCTGTACGCACTTCATGTGACAGTCTGCTGTCATGTGTACTCTGAATAAAAAAGGCATGCTTCTATTAAAAAAAAAGTATTTAAACTGTCCGGTTTAATTTCATACACTATTAATCTATTTATCTGGGGGAAAAAAAAAGAGATGCCTGCACTAACTTTTCCTACTTGCAGAATTTTCAATCTGATTATGAATCAAAAGTTTGGTCAAAATTTAATCAGTTTAATCTTAAATATAGTAAGAAATTAACAAATTGAGTCACAATTCACTTATCCATGTACATTTAGACTAAGTGACATGAATATTTTAGCAGTATGTGGAAGTTACATATGGGAATTACACCTAAAGAAGAGAATATACTCCAAGATAATAATTTATATATATATACTGGTAATAGGATATTTTATATTGTAAATCTCATTGGTTGTTATATATTCTATTCAGTATATCAATTCTAAATGGCTGTAGCTAAGTCAGTCACAATACAAATGTTGCAGTATTAGCATGTTTCCAAGGAGCTCTTTATAAATTGTTCAGATATATTTTTCTGATAGTCAAACTGGGAACATGATTGTATTTTCTAAGGATTAAATCCTGATCTCTTTGAATTCAAAGGCAAAACTCCCATTGACTTCAATGAGTCATGAATCTGGTCCTAAAACAGTGGTTCATAAACTGTACACCAGCCCATGGATACCTTCCTGTTGATCTGTAGAATTAAACATTGAGAACCAAGTAGTGTGGATTGGGAAGGGAAATGGTTCCATGAGTGTCCATCTTTCTTAGAAAGTTGTCTACACAATGGAAAAGCATGAGTACCACATAACCCAGGGCAGTGCAGGTGGCAGGGGCTTCTAACTTTTGCAAACAAAAGTTTTCTGCTTACAGTTTCTCTGTCTGTGTTCAATAAAGGAATTCATAAGTAAACAAAATCTCTCACTAACTGGATTGTCAAAACATTGCTGAAAATGTCAACAAGATTTTAGCCTTCCCCTCTGTCCTTACCATATGCATTAATTAGAAATAATAACCATTATGTACAATGATTACAAAGGAGGAGAAGGAGGGAAATCAGATTCTTAGCCAATTTACATTGAATTGTACTTCACACCCACTACAGGAGTTGTGGGAAGGAGGGCCAGTTCAAAATCAAATTCCAGAATAACTCAGGATAAAAAATGTTCACAATATTCCAGCACATCAGTGTTTTTAATAACTTGAATTTCCTGAAAAGATGCATTACAGGAAAACTATAATAATGGTCTCCTTTATTTCTATTGACTCAAGCCTGTAATGTTCAATGGAGTCTAATGAAGTGTCTGAGAAGGAGAAAGAAATATTTTGTTTTCCACTAATGCCTCAGTGGAAAAAAAAATACTAAAGAACCTGAGATGGGGAAAGAAGTCTCTGTTACAGCAAATACAAGACAATGCATATATTTATAGATTATGTTCAAGTTATCTTTGTTTTACTATACTAAGAGCATTCTGTGCACATAAACATGACTGAGCCTGAAATAAAGAAACTAGCTTACCTCTACTATTCCTATTTTTCCATCAGTACTTTTCCCGTACTGGTCCACAAAAGCTTTCATTTCAGGTGTTAATTCCTATAAATTCACAATAATGGAATTATTATTTGTAAAATATGTAGAAATATGTGCTAAGTATTTCAACACCAATGAGTAATTACCAGATAATATATAAAAATCTAATTAGAGCCTAGATTCTGACAGTCTTATGCTAAGTAGTGCTTTACTTTGAATTATCCTGTTGCAATAACAGTGACTACTTGAGCAATACGATATTACTTGATAGGAATGAGTGGCAGAATCTGACCTTTAGATATTCAGATCTTCTATTTTACCTTTCAAAATGAGAATATTCACATGTAAAGACAAATCTGCTGGAAGGTGGGTCTTTCTGTTCCTTTGTTTAATCAAATGGCAATGAAATTTCACAGTTGATTACTATTCAGTTTTTCCAGTTTTCATTTTTAAATGAACAAAGCTTAAGTCTTTCACACTAGGGGAAATTTTTATAGAACACATTGGGACACCAAAATATTTACCTTTCACATTTTTCTATGTTACTTTCATTTGAATTGGATTTTATCCTCTTTTGACCAGTCTCCAAACAGATCTCACAATGAAGTCATACAAGTGGAATTTGTACATCAGCCATTTGTATTGTTCACTGTTTATGATGTCATAAAAGCAGGACTGTAACTTCATTGCCAGAACAAATGTAAGGAGAGGCTAGGTTGTGAGAGAGTAATCCCTTATTGAAACATATAAAGCAATCCTGAACAACAAGGTAAATCCACAAAGCCAATGTCAAAATGCTTTTGGTATAAATGTTTGCTCCCATGACACACTTGTCTCAAAATGACAGCTTCTCTTTAAGATATGGCAGTGGAGTTGCACCAAGGATCAGTCTGACTCAGATCCACTAGTATAGACTCCTTCACCTTTGAGGAACCCATTTTATTTCTTTTGGGCTCTTCATGAGAGAGGATCTATGTTAATGGATCCTTCGTGCAGGATCAGGGCTTAGAACTGTAGTATAAATAATATCTCAGTTATCAAAATAAAAGAGACTATAATGTTATGAAGAGTCTAGTTTTGCAGTCCTTTCTTAGGTGAAACTTCCACTGGAATTGTTGGGAATTTTGCCTGAGTCAAATCCACTAGATAGTGCCCAAAATTTGAATGACTAGAAATTGCTAATTGCATTACATGTAAGTGTTTATGACAAAGCAAATCACAGCCCAGTGTTCTCTTTGTTTCAAAGTCATCTGTTGTGGTTAATACTTTTCAATTGTTGTAATTAAGACATGATTATTAATACTTTGCCCTTCAATGTCACCTTTCACACAAGGATCTCAAAGTGAAGAAGTATTTGCTTAGTGATTGAGGTCCAGGCCTGAAAGTCTAGATATCTGCATTCTAATTAGCCCTGATTAAATATTTTGATATTATTTTTTGTTTCCAACAGTACCCACAATATGTAAGGTACTGTACAATCATACAAAGAGGCACGGTCACCACTTACAATATAAAAAATAGAATGTCAGTCATCTAAAAAATATTCACTTAATACATTTTTTAATTTTATCAGTTCTATAACTGATTGAATAATATCCTTTGAATAACTTATTTGTTGGATATATTATGTGGCAAATAATTGTATCCAGTACTCAACCAGTTCTAATCTTGATTCCACCACAGACTTGCTGCTCTGTTACCATAGACAAGTAACTTGACCTCTCTGTACCTCATTTTCCCCTTTTTAAAATGGAGATATTTACCTGACTAAGAGGTGTTATGTACACATTAGTTTTTGTAAACGGATTTGAAATCATAGGATGAATGGTGCAATAGTAACACCAGTACCATTGCACCTATGAACTTCAAGTCAAACTATCTCTATTAAGTAGGTAAATATTGTTCTCATTTTACATATGGATAAATCAAGGAAAAATGTTGAAAAACTTCCCCAAGGTTGCCCAGTGCGACAGTAGGAGAGCTGGGAACCCCATTGGTAACCACTTCCCCACACATTTTCTCTCTTGGCAATTGGCAAAAGTGAAGTAAGAGAGAGAACATACCAAGTATAATGTAGGCCAAAAGAGGTTGAGCATATATTTTTGGGATTAAAAATTGTGATTTTATTTTTTGCAAAAAAAATTATTTATTTTAGCATTTGTAAAATATCAGCTTTGTATTTCCCATACTGTAATGTGGTAGAGTGGTGTTGGAAAATATGAAATGTCACCAAAAATAGCTCAAACACAAAATTGCAAATGTAACCTCCTTCTGACCGTATTACATGACACAGAAATAACATGCATCAAATTGCATGCTACTGTTCTTTGGAAGTAATAAAAAGCAAAAGGATGGACTTCACAATAGTCATTTGATTAATAAAAAAAAAAATCACATGGTTGTTAGGTAATGAGAAAACAATTAGGACAGTTCAGAAGCTGGGAAGAGCACTGAGAAATGCTAAGCCATCTTGTTCAAAGACTGAAATCAGTGAGATTCTATAAGGCATGTAGCATGACTGATGTATAATCCAGCTATGAAGAATGCATAATTGAATATTCCAAAAATACAGAGCAAGAGAAACTATCTGAAATGCAGATGCAAATGATGAGAAAAGCTTATGGGGGAGGAGGGAAAGGGACAGCACAGCCACAGAAATCACATATAACATCCATTATCCATTATCTTCTCATTGTGTCCGTTCCGGCAAAGAGCAAAAAATTCAAAGCCACTGAATTAGTTATCCAGTGAGGCAAGATAGGTGAACTAGTGAGATGATTGTTGGGCAAATGACCCTCCAAATCCAAGAATCAGCTTAGATTTGAAACCTCTGATGGCACATATCCATAATCCAAAAAAGACTTCAGTGATCAAGATATCAAGAATCTCTAGATGATCCAATGAGAGTACTGAAGTTCAGTGTTGTTACTGTAGATTGGTCTTTTCAGCAGAATATTCCAGAAATAAGCTTGTACCAGAGTAATGACAAAGGAAAAGTTAAACAAACACCTAAGCACTTTCAAAATATAACCTAGTGTGCAGGCAGAGTCTATTAAAAAGGCATAAATGGTAAAGTGGGTGGGAGACAACAATAATCCTACAAGCATCTTATACATTACTTTGTGAACACTCTAATTTTTTAAGTAGATGATGACTTATTATGACGCAAATTGCCTCTTGAGAAATGTGAAGATGAGTTTAAAATGACATTTTCCTGTTGTAAAACCTCTACATCTTTCATCCATTGAGCATTACATTAGGACTATTTTTAAAATTACAATTCATAATAATAAATATGTTCGAAATACAGTCTTGAACATCATCTTTTAAACTGGGTTTACTTATGGTTACTGCCATCTCAATATGTTAAAAATATTTAATTCTAATGAAAGAATTGAAATAGGCTTTTCTCCTCCCCCTCCCCTTTTAAATGTAATTTACTTGCCTTGCTCTCCTTGTGGAAAGAAACTAAGATTATACATATCCTTTTCCTCTAGAAGCTGCAATCTCACATAATTTTCAGTACTCTGAGTATCCTTTTAAATCAAATTTACCTATGCTTTTGGATATTAATTCTACAGTAACAGCTATAAAAAGATTAGGAATCTAGAGTGTGCATGTAATTTTATATGTAATATTATAGATGACAGATTTTCAGCTGCGTATTAACTCATGAAGCTAGTAGGAAGATGTTACTTTCCACAAAACAAATAAAAATACTGGTACACATTTGTTCTCCAGCCTTTAACAGAAAGACCCAAACAAAGACAATAATTCATTATCCAAAAGCTAACCTTTATTTCTTAATTTTGATGTAGCCCTATATGAATTTATAACCCTTTCCCTCCCATACACACACAGATCAGCTAGTTAGTGCGCTTTTATCTTATATGCTTTTAGAAGTATCTTTTAGAGTGGATTTAAGTAGGCTTCATTATACTGTGCTGTATATTTTAATGTGATGCTAAGTGGTCTATTTTATTTTCTGATTTTTTTAGAGGTTATTTATTCAGTAAGGAAGTGTCACTATGTATTTAAACTAATATCTTTATCTAGAGGAATTTGGTTTTATTTTTTCAGAATGTTAAAAAAATAATAGTATCATCTTACTTTAAAACTTTTTTCTCTTGCTTAAGAAAGTGCTGAATTTATAATTGTTACAAATTAAACTCCAATATGCATCTCTATTTGTCCACATTTTAATAGTCTCCAGGTAATTTCTCTGCTCTCTTGTCCAATTTTGATTATCAAGGTTTAGTATTGATTTTCCTCTTTCATAAAACCAATGGAGTGCAAATAAATAGTTAAGAATGATCTGCAGATCTGTTTATTGACCACCAAGGGGCAGAAATGCAGATAAGCCTACACACTTCCCATGAAAGAAGGAGTTAAAAATGAGTCCAGCTCATGAAAAATGAGTTATTTAAAAATATTGGTAGATAACTGAGTGAGGCAAAGAGAGAAGTCTTGCTTTAAATCTATATTATATAATAATGCCAGTTCTATATTTTTCTGGACTCTTACTTTTTAACATTGCCAGAAAAATCATTTGTACTAGTACCAAGGTGGAATCTAACTATTACCTTGTATCTTTTCAGGTACCCCCTGTCCCCACATTTCCCAAAGTGACTGAGCATCCTGCTAGATTTGTGTCAATTTCTAAACATTGCCTTTGCCTGACCAGCTAAGTGATTGAACATTTGAAATTCTTCATTAAGATGAAATAAAGCAGGAAGAAACATTAACCTACCAATCCTGCCTTCTTTCGTGCCTGCTGAAGCTCCTGGATGAAGTTCAGCAGCTCTTTCCCATCCAGGTACCCATTGCCTACAACAAAAGAGTTATGGTTAGTGTCCTAGAACCCTTTGATTTGCTCCCTTCCAGCTGCTGGAAATAACATTTACAAACCTTGTGTTAAAAAATCGGTGGCTTTTTGATTGTTTGATCTGCTAAATTAGGCTCAGTCTCCTGCCACCCCTCGCCCTTCCAAAGGCATCTACATGCCAAGTTACTGAAGAGAAAACAGCGGCATCCTAGCTGCGGCTGGAGACATTGAAATTTGAATCCACTTAGGGGAACCTGAAAGTTGCCCTGCTAAAGGCGCACAAGCCCTAGGCTAAGAAGGTTGGGCGCTAGTGCATAGCCCCAGCTCCACCCCGGCCGCCTGCTTCGCAAGGGGCTCGAGCTCCGGGCTCTCTGGGAAAAGTTATGACTTGTCCTGGGGGAAAGTTTGCAGCGGAGCCTGCCGGGGTGTGTGTGGGAGGGGGTTTTGCGGGGGTCGGGGGGTGCAATGAAATATAGTCACCATCAGAGTCGTAGTGATTCCAGATCTCGAAAAACTGCGCGGCTGAGATCTCGACTCCCTGCAGGTGAGTCTCCGCGGCCATGGCGCGTGTGGCTGAGGGCGAGCGGGCTGGAGAGCGAAGCTGGGGCAGGGCGCTGCTGTCCGCGGTGCTGACCCTCCTGCCGGCACCGCGCTCCCTATTTATCGCGTCTGGCTCGCCTGGGCCACGCCCCCCCGCTGGCCGCCCCCTCCCTCCTTCCCGCCTCCCGCCTCCCCTCTCCCCGCCTCTCTCCTCCTTTCGGGGGGCGAGGCTGCCCCGCCAGGGCTTGCTCGCTGCCAGGTGGGCGGGTGCCCCATCTGGCTCCCTTCTCCCTGCCTCACCCGGCGTCTGGGGCCAACGTCGGCTAAAAGCCACTCGGGCCAGCTGGAAAGCTGCAGCTCCTCTAGCAGAGGGAGCCCCTGGGGCCCTGAGACAGCCCTGGTCTCTCCTCACACACCCACCTCTGCCTCTCTGATGGTCCCTGTCGACCAGAGCTATGTCAGCAGCAGAGAGTTGAAGCTACCACACACATATGGCTGGGGAGGGGTTGCTGGTGATAGTTTTGCCAATGAGGTTCATTAAATGTGTGCTGCTGCTGGAGCTGGGGCAGCTGTGGATAATTGCGGGGCCTGTTTATGTATGACCATGCTCCCCCTACACATCTTGAGGTGTGGTGTACATGTGAATGAATGTCTCTGTAAAGACAAACAGTCAATAATGCCCTTTGGGAAAGTTTCAAGGGAGGTAACACAGGTAGAGAGCTACAAATCAGGGCTTGTCTTTACATTCAGACAAAACTCTTTGGAACCACGGATGTGCTCAGATGCCCTGGTGTGCACTTGGGATAGGCACAATATGAAAATGCTCCACCCTAAGCTGGTGCTACTATTCCATCAGGCTTGGAGGAGATCTCCCAGCTGAGCCCCTTCCCACTTAAGATCCAGACACCAATGAGGGAAAGGACTCCCGTAGCTATTATAAGCTGAGGAGCAAGAATTTCTCCTGGAATTGCTGCATCAGCAGGTTGGCAGGCAGGGAGTAGAGCAGCCCAGCTGAGGTCCTCTCTTTCCCTCACCTGGGAACGTGGTACTGTAACCATAGTGTGGTTCTGTCCCCATTAAGACAATTTATTTCACTCTGTGTTCCTGCGCACCTGGGATGCCCACTGCAAGCAGCACCAGGCCCCAGCACCCCTCTTCCATCACCCCTAACCTCAGGTGAGGCAGGATCCTCCTGACTATCTCCTGGAGCTGACTCTGCCATAGATACATTGCCAACTGTCTGATCAGCAGACAGGATATTACTAACTCTCTGGTCAGCAGGCAGCTTGATGCGGGTGGGGATCCAAACTGCCTGCAGACCTGGGAGCCTCAGATATCAGGAGTAATGTATTAGTGTGGGTGATGCTTTCAGGATTACATATTTGGGGCTGTCATGTGGTGTGAGGACGAAGGTGGTTGGTTGGTGGAGAATAAGAGCAGGGGTGATGGTCAAGGGACCTGGATAGTCTTAGAGGTTGAGAGTTAAAGGGGCAATTTTCCTTGGGCAGGATTTTAATGGATTGGGTAGCTGGGATTTTGTACGTATTATGAAACAAGATGAGTGCATAACACATAAATTATCATGTGTCCATCTATATGTGCCCCATATGTTTCCATTCTCCTCTTTCCCCACTTACTGTGAGCAGTTTTCTCTTGTTCGGTCTCCCTTGTTAGAATATAAGCCCTTCAGAGCAGGGAACATGTCTGTATTCTTTAAAGTGCCCAGCATGTTGTGGGCAGTGTACATTAAATAATACTTATCGTTAAGGTGAAGGATCTGGGAATATGGTAATTAATTTCTTTAGTTCAGCATCTTTTTGTTATAAGTACAAAATGTCTGAAATACATTTAAAATCATAGTGATCATTATAGATTTGCAATATATTAATCAAACAAAATCACTGACAATATTTCATTGCAGTTGTGCTCTGATATTTTGACACATGAAAAAAATCATGGTTATATCAAGCTCCCACCAATGAAAATTTTTAGCTGTGGATGGCTCAGATTAATCGAGAAATGACCTGTGCTGTGCCATCATCCTGAACCTTTTGTAGTCTGCTCTTTTCTTGTCTTCAAATACAGATCTAAACTTACTAGGGTTTCCACAGAGAAACAGTGACAGCAAGAGAATGTAAAATTGATGAGTGTGTCAGTATCAGGACCAAGCACACTGAGCAGTAATGGTAGTGCCAGGGATAAGAGCAGTGGGTCAGGTTTGTTTGTCAGAGTTCCTGTGACCAAACACAGTACCTGAAAAAACAGTGAGGTGCTAGGGTGAGGACAGGGCACTAGAAGGCTACCAAAATGTAATTGGCATTTTCATAATTTTTTACATAAACTGGTCTCCACCAATGAAGCAACCTTTTATACTTGCCAAATATATTGAATTTCCCAGTATAGTGCAGAATTTCATCTTCCAGCTGCATGCACTGGTGGAAATTGAGTACTGAACCAGTTTATGCAGTCTTCTTACTTGCATCTTACATTGGTCTGCTACTTGCTGTGCTCTGGTTTGAATTGGCACATCAACTTCTGTGTCTCTTATTAATCTCTGACCTGAAAGTCTGACTCTGGAAGAGGCAGGCCAGCTCAGAATAGTCTTGGGCTATATCATCCTTAAGGCTGAGATTTTGGCACAGGTATTTTTAGTAAAAGTCATGGACAGGATGCGGGCAGTAAACAATAAATCATGAAAGCTCAAGTCCCGTCGCTTAGGGCTGACAGCCAGAGCCCCACTGCCTGGGGCTGAAGTCACAGAGGACACATAAAATCACAGAATCCATGACCTCCATGACTGTCTCATAGTCTTAATCATTCTTAATCATGAGGGTGGGAAGGATTTTAAATGTGATGGTGCTTTAATATTATTAACATTTTGAAAGTGCCTAGCACAAAATGTTACACATAGATCATGGGTGGCTAGGGACTTTGAAAAAAAAAATTCACTGGAACTTTTAAAATATGTACTTCCTTCTAGTAATGTACACAAATATGTGTAAGCACCATACTCTGGATTTTAAAAATCATGTTGTCTTCTCATAATGTTAACACTTCCAAAATTAGTACTGTGTACAAAGCATTTATGTGTCCCTGTAAAATAATATGAAGAGATGAACAGGTTTATGGTCCATCATTGTTGCACTTAAAGCACCTCTGCACATTAAAGTAAAAGTAGAAGACATTTACATGCAAAAATAATCACTTGTGTAATTAACTGTGCTCCACATTTTCATGCTTAATGAATTACCAAGCCATCTTTCAAATTAGTGCAACTGGACTCTACTTATGTAAAGCTGGTCTTCTCAGTTCTAAGAAGGTATTAACTTCCATTCAGAAAGAGAAAGAATATTTTTATTAAAAGTCATGGACAGGCCACGGGCACTTTTACTAAAAATATCTGTGACAAAATGGGGATCTGTGGGTCCCCACACCGCCTGAATTGGAGCAGCTGTGTAGGGGCTAGGAGCTGCCTGCAGCAGCTGTGGGCTGTGGAGTACCCTGCTGCCTGTGGGGCCCAGAAGCTGTGGGGTGCCCCAACCTCCTGTGGCTCCAGGAGCTGCAGGGTACCCCCTCCATCCACAGCTCCAGGGGCCGCGTTCGATGGGATCTGGTGGGTTCCTGCACTGCCTGTGGCGGTTGGGAGCTATGGAGTGTCCCTGCCGCCCACCAGGATCTGTGAGATGCCCCTGCCGCCTGCAGCTCTGGGGGCCCTCAGTGGCTGGGAGCTTGGGGATTCCCCCACTGCCTGGGGCGGCCAGGAGCTCAGGGGTTCCCCCACCACCGGCAGCTCTGGGGGCCCCCACTGCCCCCGGTGGCCAGGAGCTTAGGGGTTCCTCTGTTGCCCCCAAGGGCCAGGAGCATGGGGGTTCCCCCACTGCCTCTGGCAGCTCCTGGAGCGCCAAGCCACCACAGGTGGTGGGGTACGCTGCAGCTCTCTGCCCCCACGGGCAGCGGGAGGACCCTGCAGCTCCCGACCACCACAGGCTGAAGTCACGGAGGTCACTGGAAGTCATGGATTCTGTCACTTCCATGACCTCCGTGACTAAATCGTAGCCTTGCTTATAATACATGTATATACAGGGTCTGATCTAGTTAATAGGAAGCTTTCCACTAAATTCAGTGGACTCTAGATCAGAGCCCTTAGCATTTATACTTTTTAAGTACTGTACAACTATCAATTGATTAACCAACTAGAAACTGTAGCCTTTGTAATTCATTTTAGCTAGAGCTATTTGGACTTCTCATTATAGATAATGAGCCAGATCCATAGCTGGTGTAAGTCAGAATAGCTGCAACGAAGTCAACTGAGAATCTGGCTCAAAATTTATTATGTTAGCCATGGTCCATGATTAGTGAATTGCTTGTGAAATGATCCTGATTTTCTCTGACTACATTTGTTAGTCATAAATGTTCACAGAAGAGTTTGGATGAATAATTTTCAGAGTATGGGTTTTCTGATAACTGTTCACTTTGACTTTTGTCTTACATGTCTTTGCAGCATCTATAACTAATTTTCCAAGGTTCATTAGAGGGGTTATTAAGACAGGAGGAAATCAAAATGGCTCAAAAAATGTCCTGACTGTTATATAATACTGATCCAACCTATAATAGCCCGCAGACGAAAACAAGAAATAAACAACAAAATAATGTTAAGCCTGACTGACAGAAAGAAAGAAAGAAAGAAAGAAAGAAAGAAAGAAAGAAAGAAAGAAAGAAAGAAAGAAAGAAAGAAAAGCATTGCAGCATGATCAGAAGCTTGTCAAACTTAGGTTTTGATGGACCGTGAGCAAAAACAGTCCCAAAGTGGAGAGCTGACAAATGGGAATGTCCTAGCAGGAACCTCAGAAAGGCAAACCCCATGCTGTGACAGCAGAAACAAGTCACCATAAATCAATTATTCTTTTTGATTTCTAGGACGGGGTCAGCCAATGCCTTTGTGCTATACCCAGTTCTGAAGGGAGAAGAAATCTGTGGTCTCTGTGTGTGACTGGTATTTCTTCATTGCCATCTTTTCTACTACCTTCCCTAAAAAAGGAAGATTTGAAACTTAATGATGATCAGTTACTTGAGCTAGAGTCTAAGCACAGCCTGTTTCAGGGTTGCTGGCATCTTGTCTTCCTGAAGACAACCATTAAATAAATAATAAACAATTGAAAAAGTAAATC
This sequence comes from Malaclemys terrapin pileata, assembly GCF_027887155.1. NCBI lineage: Eukaryota > Metazoa > Chordata > Testudines > Emydidae > Malaclemys > Malaclemys terrapin. Next base: position 45,812,359 of record NC_071506.1, on the reverse strand, counting down.
CCTGGCATTTTCTACTTACCTTTCAGTCTGGAAAAAGGCATTAGAACTCCTCCATAAAATATCTCTCTTAACATCTTACAACACTTACAAACAACAACACTTTAAAGTTATCTTGGAAACATGAACTATCATAAAGGGTCATAATGGAGAAATTGCTGGACTATTTTTAGAAGACAATTAACTTTATGCCAAATCTCAAAATAAATATTAATGACTGGATCATGGGTAACCCTTTTAACTTATTTAATGAAAGGGTGGATAACACATTAACCAAATTATAAGGTTTCAATATCTCTTGAGCCAGTAGGAAAAAAAATAGATGCAGACTCACCCTGCATCCTGGGAATAATAAATTGGAGCCAGGTAGGCCCACCACATAACCTTAAATACCATAAAGCCAATACTACACTTGCTGCTTTCATATAAGAAAAAGGGCATTGATCCTGCAATCGGCTCTGCATGGACATAAACTTATGCCCACAGAGAGCCCCACTAAAGTTAGTGAGGCTGTTAAGGTTAAGGGTCCACCTATGCAGATCAGATTGCATGTTTGGGATCTTAATTTGTAAAGTAATTACCCATCCCCAAATACTAAGTTGGGATCTTTGTTCCCACTACAGTTCCTTATGCTGAGTAAATACTCTCTTAAATTTTTGGAGGAGGGGCAGCAGGTGGCGGGGGAGGAAGTGCACAAAAAGCTACTGGAAAATGCTACAGGCAATGTAAATAAATCTCTTAATTCTTAAACAGCTCATATAATTTGTGGGAGAATTTATTATGTAGAGGAGCTACTCTCCTCTTGACATGCACGCTTACCAGCCACTAATTAAATGAGAGCCACACATATGGAGAATAGACCTTAGAACTGAATTGCAATTGTTGGGATTTTATACTGAAAAAGTAAATGGACTTGGGAGCCCAATCCTGCAGACTTTCAATCAAAACCACTATTGAATTCCATTAAAATCAATGAGAGTTTCTGCTGTATAAAGGCTGATGGATTGGGTACTCCAGCTGATCACACAGATTTCTGTCAATAAAGGGAATCCAGTTTGCTGAGTAATAGTACACTGTGACTGAGACTTTTATTATAGCTGGATTTATGTCATTCTGCTGAGCTAGTTTTAAGTTCAACGGTGTTGGAAGATGAACCTGTGAACCTTTTAATGTTGTTTGCTTTTAGTTATTGTTTTTTCCATATTACACTTTATTGAGTCTCCTGTCATGTAATTTCATTGCTTTGAAGTCACATGAGTTTGACCTATAACTGTAATAAAAGAATTTGGAATTAGATAACCCAAGTTTTTCCATTATTCACTAAGGGTTGAGACTACCTATTAAAAGACTTTTGTACTCTATATCTTTGCTATAATGAATACGTTCTTGAGCAATAATTATGTTCCCCATGATCCTTATAGCACAAGTATTGTGCAGGATGGCATTGTGCTGTGAGAGTGCAAACAAGAATATCTAAAGTTTATAATTTTTTATATCAATGTTCACAAAAACTCTGATACAAATTAACATTATGTTTTTTATTGTGCAAAGTCATCCTAGGAGTGATAGTTTCATGTGACTCTTGAAGTGTGTTCTTAAGTAGGATTAATTGTGCTTTAAAATTAATTATAAACATCCATTATTAAAGACCAGTTCCTGCTCTCGTTGAAATCAATGGGAATTTGGCCCTGTATGTCCTTAATATTTGATTATAAAATTATTACTAACACTAATGTTCAATTTTTACTACATGTTTGTTGCATTTGCTTGGCATTATAGGTAAGTACATATTTTCCAGATAATGAAAGATACCAGAATGTCTCACACACCAATATCACAAGTCTTTCTTAAAATCATTCAAGGCCTGATCCAAAACCACTGAACTCAAGTGAGAGACTACCATTGACTTCAGTAGACTTTGGCTGGGTGCTCCAGTAAGGCCAGTTGCTCCCAAAGAAGTAACCAGTGAAATCAAAGTTCTATCTTCATTAAGCCAGATTCCTGGCCTTGGTAATTCTCAGTAGTGAAAATGGGACTTAAACCTGCATTAAGGCAGCAGCTGAGGGGAAATCTCCCACAGCCAAATCTGGAGCTATTAGAGCCCTTTTATACTGCTCTGGCCCTCTTACCAGTAGTGGGGACAAAGATTTCACCTTAGTATTTGGGAATGGGTGGTTACTTTACAAACTCAGACCCCAAACATGCAATCTGATCTGCATATGTGGACCTTTAACTTTAACACCCTCACTAACTTTAGTGGGGCTCTCTGTGGGCATAAGTTTCTGTCCATGTGGAGCCCATTGCAGGATCAATGCCCCTTTTTCTTATATAAAAGGAGCAAGTGCAGTATTGGTTTTATTATATTTAATGTTATGTGGTGGGGCTACCTGGCGCCAATTTATTATTCCCTGGATGCAGGATGAGACTGCATCTATTTTTAAGGTCTTGTCTCCATGCGTGTGGCTCTCATTTAAGATTAGTGGCTGGTAAGTGTGCATGTGAAGAGGAGAGTAGCTCCTCTATATAATATTTCTCCCCCAAATTATATGAGCTGTTTAAGAGTTCAGAGATTTATTTACACTGCCTATAGTATTCTCCTATAGCTTTTTGTGCATTTTCTCCACCATATTCTTCCCCACTGCCCCTCCCTCCACCCCTGAAAAATGAAGAGGGTATTTTTTCATCAATTAAATAAAAAGCCAAACTTGGAGGCTAGACTGGATGAATAAATAGGCATTTCCCCCGTCACTAATGTCTATGATCTATTGAAAGTGTTTAATTTTCTGTAAAATGTAAATGATTGACTCCATATCACTTAAGTTCCAGTTCAGAACAGAGAAACCTGGTTCTATTCATGAGGGATCCTTTTGGCTAATCACCCAAGTTTGAATAGCTTTTGTACAGAACTGACAGCTACTCCTAAGTAGCTACTGGGGATGACTTCATCATCAGCTAGCTGCAGTGGCTGCCTGGGAGTTGCAAATTTTACATTTATAAGCATTATAAAACAAACTATTGGAAAATCTGATCCATTTTACCTGCCTAATCTGGAGTTCATGATCGTATATCTTCCCTGCAACAGCTGATAATAAAAACACTTTGTAAAACCGTACAAGGTTTCCAATAAAAATATGGAGAGCTACAGTGCAGAACTGATGGCAAAACTAGAATCTTTGTGAGCAAAGATCAGGACACAGCCTTGTGTGCTTATGGAAAGAAGTGACATTTACAATGCTTAGAGAATGGAAAAATGTGGGTAGTAAGTTAAAACAAATAGAAGCTAAGCATTATGCTTTCACAATGCTACAGTGCAAGTGGGTCAACTTGTTATCAGCTTACAACTTTAACCTCTAAAACCTGATTTTCAGACTCGTAAAGATCTTTATCTTTATTCCCTATTTATTAAGTGGGCAGTAGGCAGAACTCCAGAGGTCTATATGGGAAGAGTGAGATGCTCCTGCTCTCCACTAGTCTTGGAGTCACACCTTAAAAAGTGTGAGTAACCCCCAAACCTCATCCTCCTTGCCAGGATCACCATGAAATTTTCATTGGCAGATGATGTGAAAGAACACAATGGTTATAACAAATAGGATGATAACAGCGAGGATGGAGATGAAGCATTTCTTGTGATGGCATATCAGGGTCCCCTGCATTATATACACAGTCACTGGCCAATCATTATATCCAGGGGTAGATGAGGCTCTTTAGCTCAAACTGGCAACTCATCTAGGAGGACAGCTCCAAATACAAATCCCACACCCATGCCATCTGCTGTGATTGTGGCATCTACTTCACCAGCGCAGCAACAGCTGGTTGGGCAAGAGAGTGAGAAAGGCTCTGCACAAACCTCTCTCACTTAAATCCATTCAGAGTGCAGATTGTTCAACCAACTCATTCACCTCATTTAGCTCATCTTACTCCATGAATTTACGAGAGTCCTGGGGCAATGGGGAAGAGGTGACAGGGACAGGCAGAGGATGCTTCCAGCAGTCCTTAGTCACAACGTTTGAAACAGACAGACCTTAGGGTGATGGGCATTCTCCATAGACCTGGGCAAATATGGAGGTCTTATCCTCCCGAGGTGATAGAGCAGGCCTTTTTAGGCGTAGCGCTATTCTCCCCAGTCCAGGGAAAGGGGACTGTAAAGGAACCCTAAACACAGCCTGCCTTTTCTGTAACTGTCAGGCTACTGCTTCTGGCTAGTCATCAACTCAGCAGTTGAAATAAAACACAGATTCACAGATTGACATTTGGGTCATGGAATGTCAGAACTCTTTTTGACAATCACCAAAGACCAGAATGTAGAACAGCCCTTAATGCCAAAACACTGAATAGGAATAAAATACTTATTTTTTTACACATTGCTGCCCTCAGTGAAACCAGACTCACTGATGAGTCCCACCTTGAAGATGTGGGAGCAAGCTACACCTACTACTGGATTGGCAAGGTCAAGGACGAGCCAAACAGTCAGCGTTGGGGTTTGCCATATGGTGTGAGATTGCCTGCAAACTTGACTGACTCACCAAGGTATTCAATGACCGACTTATGGTGCTCTGCATAAACTTGTCCAGAGACCAATATGCCACCATTATCAGTGGCTACGCACCAACAATGACTTGTACTGATGAGATCAAGAAGGCATTTTATGAGAATCTCAGCAGAGTCATCAGAGGTCTGCCACACCAGGACAAACTCATTGACCTTGGAGACTTTAATGCTTATGTGGCAGCTGACTCTGACATGTGAAGCAGGGTGCTAGGCCTTCATAGCACTGGAAGGTCAAATTCCAATGGCCAACTACTTCTCTCCAAGTGTGCTCAGTTCAATCTCACTAACACCAACACAGTCTTCCAACAGGCCAACAAAATAAGAGAACATGGATGCATCCTAGGTCAAAACAGTGGTATATGCTGGACTACACCACCAGGCAGTGGCCAGAGCTGCCAATCATGGAAACAGGCATCCACAGCTGCAGCCAATAGAGGAAACAAGGCTTGCTATAAAGGGAGAGTACAGAGAAGGAAAGGGAGGCAGAAAGTCCTGGGACAGCAAAGGGGTGACACTCCTGCACCAGTTTGCCTCCATGAACATAGCCAGGAGACTGAAGTAGACTACTAGACTTAATTAGAGGTGAGGGTCCAAGAACTGCTTTGATCAAGGGCAAGCTAAGGAGGTCAAGTCAGGAGCAGCAAAGACCCCTCAAAAGACAACACCAGGAGTCAGTGACAGGCAGAAATACCAAGACTGGTTTGATTAGAATGTCCCTGAGATAGACCAACTCCTGGAGACCATGCTCAACACATACAAATCCTACATCTTGGACAAGAAATGAGCAGCAAAGAATGCTCAGGTACCTTCAGGCCAAACATACACTACAAACCCAATTAAGGGTAATGAAGAACAACTGGTGGGAGCAGAAGGCTGCAGAACTGTAGGAAGTAGCTGACAAGCATGACATGAAGCCCTTCTACGAAGGTCTCTGTATTATGTCTGGCCCAAAATCCAGTGGTACAGCCCCTTTCCTCACAACAGATGTTAGCCGGCTACTCACAAACAAAAATGATATTCTCAGAGGCAGAGCACTTTGATAGTCTCCTGAACTGTCAATCCACTATGTCCAACTCAGGCATCAACTCACTCCCAGCATCCGTCCAGGAGGAGCTGTCAATGGATCCTTCTTTAGACAAAGTTACTAAGGCCATCATACAGCTATCAACAGGAAGTCTCCAGGCCCCAATGGCATTCCACCTGAAGTGTACACATTTGCAAGTGCCCACTTGGTTAGGAAACTCACCAGACTTTTCAAGACTTCAGTAACTCCTCACATAACGTTGTAGTTATATTTCTGAAAAATGCGACTTTAAGTGAAATGATGTTATGCGAATCCAATTTCCCCATAAGAATTAATGTAAATGGAGGGGTGGGGACGTGGGGAGGGTTAGGTTCCGGGGGAATTTTTTTTGCCAGACAAAAGGCATTATATACATTTTAAACAATTTTAAACAAGCAATTTAATACAGGTATTAAACATGCTGACAGCCCCCCTATCAAGCCCCCCCCCAATGCTTCCCACCTGCTGGCGGATCCCACGGATCAGCACCTTCCCCCTGCTTCCCCTGCCTCCTGCCCGCGGCAATCAGTTGTCTTGCGGCATTCCGGAGGCTGAGGGGAGGCGCGAGCACCCGGCATGCAGCCTCCCCCCTCCCCTCCCCTGCCTCCTGAATCCTGCAAGACAGCTGATTGCTGCGGGCAGGAGGTGGGGGGAACAGGGGGAAGGCATTGATCCGTGGGGTCCTCCATGGGTGGGAGGCGCTGGAGTGTGCGTGTGTAGGAGACCTGATAGGGCCGCTGCCAGCCGTGGACAAAGCAGACAGCGAAACAACATTATAGCAGAGCATTGCACAACTTTAAACAAGCATATTCTATAATGGAGCAGGGATGTAACATCGAAACAACATTAAGTGAGAGGCCGTTAAGTGGGGAGTTACTGTATATGGGAACAGGGTACCATGTCCCAGCAATATAAGGATGCTTTCATAGTCCATCTATACAAAAGAAAGGGAAACATATCTAGCTGTGACAACTATCGCATAATCTCACTGCTGTCTTTAGTGGGAAGATCATTGCACAGGTTGTCCTCAACAGGCTTGTCTTTCATCTAGTGGACTTGGTGTAGCCAGAGTCACAGTATGGATTTTGTGCTTGATTTGGCACCATGGACGTGAACTTTGCAGCCGGACAAATACAAGAGAAGGCTCACGAACAGAACAAGGACCTATACATAGTGTTTGTTGACCTGGCCAAGGCCTTTGACATGTGAGTGCCTAATGAAACTCTTTCATAAATTTGGCTGCCCAGAGAAGATGTCATCCACTCATTTTATAGTGACATGATATTCTGGGCGATGGAGTGTGGTGACTTATGAGAAACCTTCCCCGTCACCAACGGCACCAAACAAGGATGTGTAATGGCTTTTTGCCATTGTCCTTTCAGCCATGCTTAGGGTGACCAGATGTCCCAATTTTATAGGGACAGTCCCGGTTTTTGGGTCTTTTTCTTATATAGGATCCTATTACCCCCCACCCCCTGTCCCGATTTTTCACGCTTGCTGTCGGGACACCCTAGCCATGCTCTTGTTCACAATCCAGGACTTTGACAGAGGTGTACAGATCCAATTTAGATTGGATGGGGGGTCTATTTAGTCTACGGCAACTCAGGCACGCACAAAGTTACTCGAACAGCTATTAAGAAAGCCCTGTTTGCTTATGACTGTGCCCTCATTGCACACAGTTTCAAGGAGAAGCAGTGTAGGAAAGTAACCAAGTGCTTATTATTTTTTTAAAAGGTCTATATAGGTTTAAATTAAGGAGAACAAAGCAAGGACATTAAAAAAATGCTGCTGATGCACCATTTGGCCAGGTTTTGTATTCTTATTCATCTAATTTGGAAAATAAGGTTAGCTAATGAATACTAAAAATGGCACTGTCACATGATGTCATTATGTGTGAGCCCACTTGCGCTCTCCTTGTATCCCACCTGATCCCAGAACAAAGACCCTGATCCCAGCCCTAATCCACAGCTGGGATCTATGTCCACCCATACAGCTTCAAGGTCAACCTATCTTAAAACTGATAAACAAAGCAGATAAAATCCAGTAAAGGAGAGAAACCTTTCAAAGGGACACACGTGGTGGGAGGGGCTGACAGGATTTTTGATATCCGAAGAAGTGGGCTGTAGTCCACGAAAGCTTATGGTCTAATAAATTTGTTAGTCTCTAAGGTGCCACAAGTACTCCTGTTCTTTTTGCGGATACAGACTAACACGGCTGCTACTCTGAAACTTAGCAGATGCTCTCTTAATGGTAGTAATTTCTTAAAGGGAAAATCCCAAGCATTGAAGATTATCCCTCAGCATAGCTACAAGGGAATTTGGGAAGTAGAAATAAACAGTAATATCATACTCACTTCTGTGAACTAAAATGGACCTGGGATTTGCATCTTGAAGATGCCCTATAGTATAGGACACCATGAGACCCCAGTGCACCAGGTGACCTGGGTGCAATTGGAGTGATTCCATTCACACTTAATACAGAGTGTAGACAAGGACTTTTTCATAGTGGATAAGAGTTAAGGCTGCAACGGTCTGGAATGTTTTGTGATTGTCTTTAGTCAATGGCCTTTTTCCTTAACAGATCTTGTTGGGATATTCAAATGTCCCTAATTCATGGGAAATTGTTTTTCTTTCTCCCATTAAATGGTAACAGCATTAATCATTTATGCGATATCTTTGCAGATACTGAAAAATATACTTTTTAGAATGGCAGTGATGTGGCAGTCTTGGTTGAGTGGAGCACACTTGCCCAGTTCTGTCTGCCTCTTTTACATAGAACAGGTAGCGCTCTACAGCTCAAATCAGTGCATCCAGGGAGCCTGTGAGTGCAGCTGTCTGCTCCCTGGGCTGAGGGCAGTAGTCTGGCCCCCAGCTCCTTTCCCTCCAGCTCCTGACTGGAAGAGCAGTGATAGTGCCAAAGGCCATTCTGATCTTAGTTCCACCCATATCCGTAAGCAAGGTTTATGTGGAGAAATTATTTTCATCACAAGGAAATTGTGGCCTGAGGACAGGAACAGGAGGATTGTGGGGCTTCTGAAATTAGGGCTGTATGTTCACTTGAACTACAAAATGGCCTGGTTTGATGTACAATTGAAATAAATAAATTAAAAAAAAAAGACTGTTCAAAGGAGAGAGATGGGCCCAAAAATCAAGAAAACATCTTCAGCCTTCTCCTTGATGAGCTAATTCTTTTACCTTATCAAATTAGCTATAGCCTGAATTCCAAGAAAGCTAAAATACTAATTCCTTTCAATCTTTGAAATGTCTGTTATCAGTTATTGATCATTGATGCAGTGATACTAAAGTCTATGAGGATTTATGATGTTGATTAAGTTATTCAAGAACTTAAACTAAATGAATGCCCAGTACCAATTTCAGTGCTTTGAACCAGAGTTATAATTAACAAACTTTAAAAGCAAATTAAATGCAATATTTGTACTTGAATTCTTCAAATCTTTCTCTACTTCTCCTCAAGAGTTAGCAACTCGAGTAGGATTTAATGTAAGAGAGTATAATATACCCATTTATTGGGTTTGCACATTGCCTGAAATTTTCAAACCTATGTGCTTAAAGTCAGACTCCTAAATCTATACTTAGGAACCTATATAAAAGCAATCTGACCTTTTCAGAAGCACTGAGTTACCCACAAATCTCATTAAAGTCAATGGAAGTTACAGATATTCGGTATCAATTCATGAAGGGCTGGTTTTGTCCTGCAGGCAGAACAGGCAGTCATCTAGCTGGGAATGCAAAATGTTTAGTGGCCATTTATAGCAAGAGCTATAATTGCAGGCTGGCAGAGTGCAGACATTTCCCTGTACATTGAAAGCAGCACAAGCCGGTCTCTCAATCCACGCCATACCTAAACTGTGATCTTAACTACAACAAGCTGGTGTACCTACCTCTTCTGGGCTCCAAAGCATATATGCAACTACACTAAAGAAAGTACCAAAACTGGGTGCCTAAGCAAACTGGGGCTGTGGTCCATTTAACTTAATTGAGCCCCATCCCTCAGTCTTGCAGTGTATAAAATACCCCATCTGTGATGATATGAGTCATACATTGTTCTTCCTATTGTCTAGATACAATTCTTAATGAGGGAATTTATCAAAACAGAGCCATTTGTAGCAGCATCTCATTCTTCCCAACATCAGTAATAGTGGAGGGGAAGGAGAATGGACAATACAGGATAAAACTAGTCATGGTTAATCTGAGATAGTGTGCAAGATCTATTTTAAACGCTAGGTTAACAAGTTTGTAGTGCTGCAGGCAGCACCCTATCAGACTGGTTAACACCAGTTGCTCTCCTAGACATGCTCTCCAGATTAACCAAGCATGAAGTAGCAGAGTCTAAATATAGATTTCTATGTTAGTTAGCAGGTGTTAGTCTCAGTACCTAAAATTTCCCAAGTATACCATACCCTGTAGATGCAGTGTACTTGTCTTTTAGAGACTTGTGTGCAAAGTTCATTGTTTTCATCTTAAATTGTAAGACAATATGGCTAAGAAGTGATCACTTGTATTCTCACTTGCAAGTATTATATATTGTTGAGTAAAAATACTTTGAGATGTGACATGGAGGCAGGCACAATTACTTCAGTGCATTTTATTGACAATGCTGAAGTGTTTCTGTAAGATCTGAAAATATGGCTCTTATAATGTATATTGTGTATTAAATCCTGCCCCGGTTTGCACTTCCTGCAATGCCCACTGTTTTCAACCAGATTTCAAGGAGCATAGAGTTATCCATGCTGTAGGCTTCATTACTAACTTCCGCATCCTCACCTTTCACCTACCCTCTCTGGAGCTTATTGACTTATTGATGACCATTTTTGTTTCTTTCAGAATCTTCTATTTTCAGGGATGAAAAACAGAACAGGAACATTATCAGTCAGGGAGCACCCCCAGAACACTATCACATGGTATATCGCCATGTCTCTCCCAGCTTCCTCTCCTATATGGGCCCTACAACTCCCTGTATTTGTAGCAGGTCTCAAGGCTGTCATTGAGCGAGTCCTGCAGGTAGAGCAGAGGGGACTGCTGGAAGTGGGGCAAGGCTGGAGAAGCCCTAATGCAGGAGAGGGTCTCACAGCAGCAGCGAGGAGGAACAGGACTAGCCACCCCACTCCCCACTCAGGTTTGGCCCCTTGGCCCCCCAGTCATGATAGGGGGGTGGCAAACCTCAGCATTGCTGAGGCTCCCGTGCACCAGGTGATGACATCACATGCTCAATTTTGGCCCTGCCGCCCCCGTGCCACTGCCATTGGGTGGGCCCAATGCTGAGTAATTGGCATACGGCTATAGATGCCCCTGTTTTCAGAGTTTGAAAACAAAAAAACCCGCACATAACTAAGAAGTTGTTGGTTTGATGGTTTTTGAAAACAACCAAACCAATAAACAAAGCCCGACATTTTTTCATACTAAGTTTCCAAAATTTTTTTTTGTTTCTTAGAATAATTTTAATGGAAAATACTGTTTTCCAACCAGGTCTGTGCATCTCCTGTTCCTCAGGTGCTCCAGAATTAGATCCATTATCTGATGGACGCCAGATCACACTATTTGGTCACTGACCATTCACCAAACTCAAGGGTTATCACTCCCTTAAAAACAAACTCCAAAAATTTTTATCCTGATGCTCATCTGTGCAGTGCCCACTGCCTCATCGGCACAAAGCAGCCCTAACACCAGCTTAACTGACCCTGGGGGATCACCCTAGGGTAAGGAGATCCTGTGGGGGTATAAAGCCAGTGTGATGACTCCCGTGCCATCTCTCTTCCTGCAGCTGGCATTGGGGTGTGGCTGGGAGAAAGTAGGTTGTGTTGAGGCCATTGTCAGATAGCATACATTAGAGCAGTCTTCAGAGCTCTCACTTGCATTGGATGGGGGTAGGCGGGGGCGGAGCTTAGTGCATTGCAGTCCCAGAACTGTGGTAGGACACTAAGGCTGACTTGGTACCTCTCCTCCTGAGTTACACCATATGCCCCTCAGCCACAGCAAGTGATCAGAGCCAGGGTTTCAAACTAAATTGATTGGTAATTTAAACTATTATTATGTCATTTAAGTCTACGCATGTTGGCTAATGATTTGAAATCTTAAACAACTCAATTGTTTATTTATTGCATTTTAGTTCACCTTTAAATATGAATTTGTGAATGTACAATTTATATTTGGGGTGGCTACATACTTTTTTCCTTTCCTATTAATCAAGTAGCAAAAAATATATATCGGTACATAAAATAAAAGCCCTGCTTCTACAGAAAGTCTGATTTTAACCTAACAAAAGCACTGAAATTCGTAATTAGGGCTGACTCTCCATCTTTCACTCATGTTGTGAAAAATAAAAAAGAGCAAGAATCAGGGATGTATTATTAAATATAACTTTCAGTCTCCTGGCATTTGCTGATTCAAGATCCATAGAATCAAAATTTGAGACATTGGTACCCAAAATAAATGTGCCTTCAAAATTAGGGCAGGCACCCAATTTCCCACAAATTCCACATTTCCTCATTCACATACAAACAAGTATATAAGTGCTTACTCATTTTAAATGCATCAATATGTATGTCGCATGCGCAGCAAGAGTCTGAATGAAAGCCAATTTAGGTCAATGGAAAGAATCCCTTTGACTTCAATGAACTTTGGGTCCAGCCTCAAGCTCATACACAAATTTGGTGGGTACAAATTGGTCTTAGTGTTTCCAAATGTGGCTCTTAAAGCTATCCAGATCCATATTTTGTACTTAATAACCTTGGATACTTTAAAATAGAGGAAAGAATGAATCATCTTTTACGATAGGTTATATAAAGTTCATTATTGACATAAGAAACAGAATTAACTCTTCTGGATGTATTTAAAACCAGACTGCACAAAGCAGTAGGAAATATAGTAGAGAATAATCCTGCAGTGTCAGCGTGGATGGAACTGAATGACCTAACAGGTCTAATTTACATAAATCAAATTCACTCCTGTAAAGTTGCACCAGCTTACTCCTGTGTTGACTTTAAGTCTCTGACTCAATCGGCCATATTCTTGGCTGCACCCAGTATCCACTGAAGAAGAGGTCTGAAGCAATAGAGCTCCAGCAATGCCTTTCTCCCAGCTCATGCTCCTATTGCCAGGGGCTGCAGGGGCATGATGCAGGAGCTGGGTATGACATCTGGGAAATGTCCAACCCTGAGAGAATCCTCAGCTGGAGAAAGCCATCATTTTTTCACTTGCTTTACATCACAGAGAAATCAAAGAGGCTGGATCAAAAAAAATAATTTGGTCCTATGATTCCAGTATGAAAATAAAGTTAAGACTGTGGATAAAATTTTCAAAAGCCTCTAAGGGCTTCTTTACATGGCACGGCAAAAGGTATCAGAGGGGTGTGATTTGTAAAGCACACTAACTGTTTTCTGGCATGCTCTAAAAGGTACATAGTTCATGTTAACATGGTCATGTTTCAAACAAGTTTCAAACAGAACTACATTAGCACAAACTAGTTATTTTTTGGAGCGGGCCAGCAGGATCTACATGGGGCAGTTAGAGTGCAACACATCAAAGTGCTTTACAAATCATACCTCTTCAGAGCTCTTTAATGGCACCATGTAGACACCATTTTCAAAAGTGACTTTGTCCCAGATCCTTAACTGTATTTAGGTGCCTAAGTCATTTTTGAAAATGGGCATTTAGGCACTTTTGAAATGTTATCTAATTTCTTGCTCTCTGACTGAGTAGTTACTTGGACAGAACATCTGTTGACCTCATGGCAGGGTTTTATGAGGTCTGTTCTGAGAACTATATTAAGTAAAGTACTAGCCCATATTGAGACAATTGTATACTTAATAGGCTGGAAAGACTTTGAAAGCTTGCATCTAAAAGTATTTTGCTACCTAAATAGTAGAATGATAAGATACGTTGTTTACTTTTATAGTCAATAAAGTAAAGCCTGTTTTCAGATGTAATGCTCTTATGAGGTTGCCAATAGCTAACATGAGACTTTAGACTGATTTTATCCTTGTGACGTTCAATGGAACAAATATCCCATCGTTTGCAGATAAGGATCATTGAGGGATCGGTTTCAGAGTGACACAGTTGTTTCAAAATTCACCTTGGGTATAACTTTTCCCTCAGACTTTATCTAAAAAAAAGCAATCTGCCTGGCTAATGAGTTAAAGGGGTTAAAAAAATATATATGGTCCTTGTTCTTATATATGCATATGAATAATTATTATTAAAATACTACATAATTCTTGTATTTACACACACATATATATATAATGTGCAACATTTCATAAAAACATATATTATGTTATTATTTTTATATTTAGGTAATATAAATTCAATCAATACATTTATTTTATGTCTGTACGATTCATTACTTGGATGTCATCCCCAGAGATGTGGTGAGTTTATATACTGGAAAAAAATTAATCAAACTCTTAAATGCATACAAAAGGAATGTAGTGGGGAAACTTCAATACCAGTATACCGTAAGGAAAACCCAGAGCTTTATTTATTTTACTGTCAATCTCTTGATTTGTTCCCACTGCATTGTGTGCTAAGAAAGTGAAAGTGCTTCATACTTAGTAGACAAGGTTGCAATAAGGCTTATTTGAAGGTGAGTTGCATTGCTTTAAAAATTGTCTGAAATCCTTAATCATTCAGAGTTTGATCCTGCTCCCATTTTAGCCATTGGAAAAGCTCCCATTGGCTCGAATAGTGCAAGATCAAATCTGAAAGACTTTATCCTGTATACCTTATATATGTAAGTAATTTCATAAAGGCAGTGAAATTAGTCATGTGACTAAGTGTTCCAGACTCAAGTGCTAACAGAATATGGGCCTGATCCTGCAACTGTCACTTATGTGAATAATGCTTGTGAACATGAGGTCCGGTCCTATTGAAGTCAATGGCAGAGCTCCCTTTAATTGCATGCATGCAGGATCAGGCCCACAAGTAGTCCCATCAGCTTCAGTGGGGCTACTCATCTGAGTAAGAATTAATCATGTGAGTAATGGTTTGCAGCAGCAGGTCCTGTTAATGAAGACGTAATGAGACAAAACGACTTGTTTGCTGTGGGTACCAAACATGAAACCATTTTTGGCAACTTATTTTGACTCCTACACAGCCCCTAAACAACTAGATTGGCTATTTATAACCTGAACCAATTATCCCAAACTGGCTAGGGTTGTATTGAATGTTTTCTTTCTTAGCATGTAACACCACTGTCCTTGAACAGAAACTTAAGAAGGAAAGGAGATGAAAGGACAATGTGAATACATTTTCTTTTTTTTTCTTGCAGTTGCTGTGGACTTTCTCTTTAATAAATCCCTTCTGAATCCTCACTCATTGTAAGTAAGTGCAGATTGATAAATTGTGTGATCTATACATACATACATACATTATCTGATAGTATTTAAGAGATGAATCAGTAGAATTGCACACATGCAGTATATAGCACATGGATAGAGATGGCCCAAGCGGCAAAGATTGGATCTAGATCTAGTTCCAAAATCTGGGGTGTTCAGATCCAGGCATTTGATTCAAGCCTCTCTCTATATGTCAATATTTGATTTTGAATTTGATAGTAAGCCAGCAACTGCAGTGATTCTTGTGGGCACAGGTGAAATCCCTCAGAGTTTTCTAAAGGCTTTCATCTTGAGTCACCACTCTCAGAAATCCTTTCTCCTTAACTGAGTGATTAGATAAAGGGCCTGGTTCTTTAGTTCTTGTTGTCTCTGTAACAAGTCTTGGTTTTACAGCAGTTGTGTTAGTGGCAGTAGAGAAAGAAAAGGGATCATTGGCCTCTTGGGACAAATTTCCATAGGGAGCTATGGGAGCACTTGGTTTGTGCATGCCACTATACCTATATGTAGAGGTGCTGGAACTAAGGTGCTGAGGGTGCCGCACTCCCTGGCTTGAAGTGGTTTCCATCATATACAGGGTTTACAGTTTGGTTCAATGGCTCTCAGCACCCCCGTATACAAATTGTTCCAGTGCCCCTGCCTATCTGTAAAAATTAGTTGCTCACACAGCTACCTGTTTGTTTATATACACAAATGCTGATTTTTATGTTTTTAACAGCTCTATGTAAATTTCTGCACATGTTCATGTTGTTACCTCTGAACATTTGGCTTTTTGTGCTGTGTTTCAGGTGGGGTGGTTTTTTTTTTTTTTTTTGCTTTTTGCTGGGGTTTTTTTGCTGGACAGTACCCCAGTCTCATAGTAGCTACAGCAGAAACAGAAATTGAAGAAGGAACAGCAGACCCTCTAGCTCTGCCTGGTTTGATGTTTAAGAACTTCAGAATAAGAGTCCCACTTAGGGTGGGAGATCCATTTTCTTTTATCAGCTATTAACTGATAAATCATTGTGATCAATTTTTGCTCAGTGGCTGGGTGTGACCTGTGAGCTGTTTCTCTGTAGTCTTTGGAAGTTCATATTGAAATGAACTTCTGAAGAGGAGGTCAGAGCAGAGCAGTTCTAGCTGGGTACATTTTAGCATGAAAGGGTGTGACAGGTGAATCTTATGCTTGTGCTATGCTAGTGGAAAATGAAATGAATGGCAAACTAGAAGGAAAGTGATAATTCTTTGATCTTATATTTATATAAGGATTCTTATCTCAAGGATCTTAAAGTACTTTAGAAACTAAAAAGTACAAACTATACACAGGGATTTTTTCATTTTTCACTAGGGCCTAGTCTACACTACACAGTTTTGTTGATAAGTCAGGTTTCATCAACAAAACAGCAGAGGTGTACACATTACAATGCTCCTCCCACCGATTTAACTCTCCTGCTATGCCGGCATAATAAAACCACCTCAACAAGCAGCATAGAGCTTTTTTTGACAAAGTTTGAGCCACGCAATGTCGGTATAGACACTACACTTTCTTATGTCACCCTAAGTGGCCTCCAGGAGGTGTCCCACAATGCCCATCATGACTGCTCTGGTAAGTAGTTTCTACTCTGTTGCCCTGAAGCCAGATACACAGACATTCGCCCCTTCCTTTTTAAAGGCCCAGAAATTGTTGAAATTCCACTTCCTGTTTGCTCGTCTCAGAGAGCTCACATTGCATCTTCCCAGCTGACTATGCCGTCTTTCCTCAGCAAATGGGCTCCAATGTGGAGTACACTGGAGTTACTGGATCTGTTGGGTCTGTGGGGAGAGAGGGCTGTGCAGTCACAGCTCTGATTCAGCTGTAGGAACTTTGACACCTAAAAGCAGATTGCTCATCGCATGGATCAGAAGGGGCACAAAAGGGACACACAGCAGCACCATGCTAAGATCAAGGAGCTGAGGCAGGCATACCAGAAGGCTAGAGAGGCCAACCGTTGCTCTGCTGCGGCACTGAAAACATGCTGCTTCTACAAGGAGCTGCTCGCCATCCTTGGTGGCGACCCCATCTCTATTGCCAAGAGCCCCGCAGATACTTCAGGGGGAATGGAGGCAGCAGCCAGCGGAGTCAACCCTGAGGATGAAGTAGTGGATGAGGAGGTCAAGTTGGAGGAGAATGTGGGACAGGTAACAGGCTCATCTGGTGACGTGGTAAGCCAGGAACTCTTTTTGACTCAGGAGGGGTGTAGCCAATCCCAGCAGTCTGGCTCTGGCATACCTGAACAGGGCCAGGTCCAGCTTTTCTGCTGCCCCAAGGGACAAAAAAAAAAAAAAAAAAAAAAAGTCGAGTGGTGGAGACGACCGGCGGCACTTCGGCAGCAGCTCAACCGCGCTGCTTCTTCACTCCCTCTCTTCCTCTTTGGCGGCAATTCAGCGGCAGCTCAAAGAGGAAGAGAGGGAATGAAGGACCTGCCGCCGAATTTCTGCCGAAGACCCGGACATGCTGCATCGATACCGGACGGAGTGCTGCCCCTTTGAATTGGCTGCCCCAAGCACCTGCTTACTAAGCTGGTGCCTGGAGCTGGCCCTGTACCTGAAGCAGGAGGGGGGAGCTCCAGTAAGTACTCATTTTTTCTGCAGCCCATACAGAACTGTCTTCCTTGCCATCCCCAAATTCCCCACACACATTGCTCTCATGTTCCCAGCTCATCACAGTACCCCTTGCACTCCACTCATAAGGACATTTTCCATAGTGACAGCTGGACTTACACAGATGTGAGATCCTCACTTCAGAGAAATGTTAATCTGTGTATTTCTGTTTAATAAAAATTTAGACTTACAAAGACAGTGATTCTTTACTTGTGACCTACACACGGTATTTGCAACAGAAATTCATACACAGAGGCAATTGGCACATTTGAAGACTACAGTTAACACTCAGGCAGGACTCATTCATACAGGGGTCATTCAAGGTGGCAAGTAAACAATGCCTGGCTCAATTCATTACAGAAAGACATATTCCTGGTACTGGGGCTCACTGTCAAAATGCTGCTTCAAAGCCACCCTGATTTGAATAGCCACCATTAGGCACCTCTAATAGCCCTGGTGTCTGGCAGCTCAAAATCAGCCACAAAGCTATCCACCTCAACGCTCCACCGCTGGGGAAACTTTTCCCTTTTGGCTTCACAAATGTTATGCAGAGCACAGGATGGTGCTATGCCCATGGGAATATTTTCCTCACTGATAGCTAACCTGCCAAAAAGGCAGCACCAGTGATCCTTTAATCTGTCAAACGCACATTCTATGGTCATTCTGCACCTGCTGAGCCTGCTGTTGAAGCGCTCCTTGCTGCTGTCAAGGTTTCCAGTGTATGACTTCATGAGCCAGGGGAGTATGGGGTAGGCTGGATTGCCCAGGATCACTATAAGCATTTCCACATCTCCTATTGGAATCTTCTGTTCTGGAAAGAAAGTACCTGCATGCAGCTTTCTATACAGGCTAGTGTTCCTGAAGATGTGTGTGTCGTGCACCTTCCCTGACCACCCTGCATGTATGTCAGTGAAATGACCCCAGTGATCAACCAGGGCCTGCAATACCACAGAGAAGTAGCCATTTCTGTTGATGTACTCCATCACAAGATGGTCTGGGGCCAAAATTGGGATATGTGTGCCATCTATCACCCTGCTGCAGTTAGGGACTCCCATGGCCGCAAAGCCATCCTCGACTTCCTGCACATGGCCCAGAGTCACAGTCCTTCATAGGAGGAGGAATTAATGGCCCTGAACACTTGCATCGCCACAATCCCCACAGTGAACTCCCCAACTCCAAAGTGATTTGTGACTGATCGGTAGCAGTCTGGAGTTGCCACCTTCCACACAGCAATTGCCACTCACTTTCCCACCATTAGAGCAGCTCTCATTTTGGTGTCCTTGTGCCGCAGGAAAGGGGTGGGTTCCACACAAAGTTCAAGGAAGGTGGCTACTGCTCGTCATCCCATACCTGCATCACAATCCAATCCCACTGCTTGGTGTTGTTTCCCGAACTCAGTAGTGATGGTCCATTGTATGCAGCTGCTCCGTGAATACCAACATCAATCTTGAATTGTTGCACACAGCAGGGCAGGCACTACGGATTCCTGTTCAGATTCACAGCTCATGAAATACTGCAGGATCAACCATGTTGTGTTCATAGTGCTTATCACAAGACTGGTGAGCAGTGCAGGATCCATGCTTTCTGGCAAAGATGGTGGGTGCAAAGTTTACAGGGGCAGTTGAAAAATGGCACAACATGCAGATGTAAGCCCTTGGAATTACGGGCTAGAGAAAACTGCATTATGAGGTGGTGATTCCACCCCCATGCTGCACTGTGATCCATTCCCAGAACTCCTAGCAGGAGAAGGTGGTGATTTGCACAGTGGGATAGCTACCCACGGTGCACTGCTCTCTCTGTCGGTGCTAGAGCACCAACTGTGGACACACTTCATCGACACAAGGAGTGTTATGTGAACATGCACAAGCAATGTACTTACAGCAGTTTATGATCATCTATGTCAGTGATTCTCAAAGCTGGTCCGCCGCTTGCTCAGGGAAAGTCCCTGGCAGGCCGGGCCGGTTTGTTTACCTGCTGTGTTCGCAGGTTCAGCCAATGGCAGTTCCCATTGGCTGTGGTTCACCGCTCCAGGCGAATGGGGGCTGCAGGAAGGGCGGCCAGCACATCCCTCAGCCCACACCGCTTCCCGCAGCCTCCATTGGCCTGGAGCGGTGAACTGCAGCCAGTGGGAGCTGCGATCGGCCGAACCTGCGGACGCAGCAGGTAAACAAACCGGCCCAGCCCGCCAGGGGCTTTCCCTGAACAAGCGGTGGACCGGCTTTGAGAACCACTGATCTATGTGACTTAAGTGCAGACATGGCCTAAATTGTAGCCACCAGCTGTACCTTGTAAAACAAGCCAGCTTATTAACAATACACAACAGCACTATAGTGAAGAATACGCTATCTAGTAGAAACTGCACAGGGAGGTTAGGTCAGAAGAATGTAATTATCCAGTTTTACCCTAGGTATTGTGGCTAAGACAAAGTGACATAGGATCTGTAAGTAACGCAAGTCAAAACATTGATGTCGTCTCCAGCAGCACAGTGCTCTTTAGACCATGGTAGAGCATTGGTACAGTACATACAGAAATCACCAAATGTTGCTTCTTTTCAAGGCAAATAACGCAAAACTACTGAATTTCACTTGGTGTTTTTCCCCTTATGCTAAACCCACAAATTGGCCTAGGTTAGCACAAAAATTGGGCCCAGTTTAGTGTTCAACTCAGCTAGAAACATAGCCAAAGTTCAATAAAATATATGTGTAACTGAGAAAAAGTGGTCAGAGTTTTGGGTTTATAATAAAATGGAAAACTAGGAGAATTTAATCTGTACTGGGCATCTCTACAGCTGTTCCCCCAACAGCTCTGGGTGGCTGGAACAATTCCCATATGTTCTCCATCTCTAATTCTTAGGTCACACAGTGTACAGCCCTGTCCAGTTTGTAAATGTGCCAGAGCTTTTTATGGCCAGCCAATGATTATTTCCTTGGAATTGAGCCCTATGGACATCCAGATTGCCAGTCCTCCCACAACTGCACATATGTCTGGCAATTATCAAGTTTAGGTCTAGACCTGATGTAAACAAATAATGAATGTTTGTTCGATGATAATTAAATGTTGTCAGAATACTGGATTCTAAAAAATGCAGCTGTGTATAATTGTGCTGGTTTCCATCAACACATAATTTACTACACAGTTGCCAAGGTGTTCAATTAATGAAGAGCAGATTAATCAAAACACTCTCATGCAAGTACATTTGTTTCAAAGTTAAGCATTACTTACAGCAAAGAGTTTTCTAATAAATTTCCTGCTATGTTAGTACTTATTTAAGAGAGCACAAAAATAAGAAAGATGCACAAAGAAAATAGTACTTATGTGTGCTAATTCTAATTAATCAGAGCTGTTAATTAAAGTACAGTTCTGTTCTGAAAAGCTATTGTGTAGAAATGATATTTTCATACTTCACAGATCTTCTACCTATCTATATTCAGAGTCATAGCTGCTGATTTTAATGCCAATACATATTTGCTGGTTTTTACTCCTGCTAGCCCTAGATAGCCAACCTCACGAAAGAGGGAATGAGCTGTATTCTATTCCTTTTAGTGTATCAGCAACAGAATTGCTTTCTAAATTCCAGTCAGTGATAACTGTGCAACCCCGCTGTTGTCAATGGGGTTGCAAAGGTGTCACTGAAGTCATAATTAGAACACAGTGGGGTTCCACAGGTGTAACTGAGGTCCTAATTTGGCCTGGAGTACCTTGATTACTGTTGATTATGTGTCAGGAAGGAAGAGCCCAGTTTGACTCAGAGCCCATGTTGAGTTTTCAAGACTGGCCAGTGGAGGGAAAAAAAACCCTCTTTACTTGTAAATTGATCGCAGTTAGGATGGAAGTCTTTGAGAGATAATAAATATGGAGCCTGACCGTGCTAATTTTACGGAGCAGAACTACACTTTAGGTGAGGAAGAGGCCCAAGATAAAAGACTGTAGGAAGAAATTAGTGTGCAATTAATGGTCAAAGGGACTGAATGCAGGATTCAGAATAATAAGAGACTAAAACTTTATTTTTATTTTGGTAATTATTTCCTGGATTCATCCCTGATTTATGGGCTGAACCCTCACCCTACTGAATCATTGGAAAAAAAACAACAAAACTCCCAGTGGCTTCAGTGGGACAAGGCCTGGACCCCAAGGGCTAGTCTACACTAGAAGCACTACAGAGGCACAGCTGCACTGATGCAGCTGCGCTGCTGTATTGTGTCTAATGAAGATATTCTAAGCCAATGGGAGAGAACTCTCCCGTCAGCATAATAAAACCACCTCTGCGAGCAGCCGTAGCTATGTTGATGGGAGAAGCTCTCCTGCCAACATAGCGCTGTCCATATCAGCGCTTAGGTTGGTATAACTTACGTCACTCAGGGGGGTTGCTTATTCACATCCCTGAGCAACATAAGTTATACCGACATAACCTGTAGTGTAGATAAGCTCTAAGAAAATAAAGAATTGTTTAGACATACATAAACTGTGTTAATATTTGTATGTACACTCTTCAGTGCACTTGCAACTTTATGGGAATGTGAATATATATATTTTCACCAATATGGAAACCAGTGGTAGTCATTTTCCAGACGTATTCCATGACTATATAGGGCTCATCCTCTTGTTGCTCAAGAAGATTCTCAGGGTATGTCTACACTGGAGCTGTAAGGTATAATTTTCAGCTCGGGCAGACATATACATGCTAGCTTTGATCGATCTGGCATGCTAAAAATATCAGCATAGCTGGAAGTGCATGGGTGGTGGGATGGGTTAGCTGTCCTGAGTACAATCCCATCGGAAACTCTAGGTATGTACTCAGATGGCTAACCCATCATGCCACCTGTACAACCATGGCTATGTTTCTATTTTTAGAGCACTAACTTGATCAAAGCCAGGCAGGTTATATCTACCCAAGATGGACATTGCACCTCCTGCTCCAGTGTAGATAATCCTACTTTTAGAGGCAGTATTCCTGCCTATTACTTGCTTCAGGCTTTCCGGAGCAGTTTCCCCGCCATTTATCAAGGGATAGCTCAGTGGTTTGAGCATTGGCCTCCTAAACCCAGGGTTGTGAGTTCAATCCCTGAGGGGGCCACCTAGGGATCTGGGGCAAAAATCAGTACTTGGTCCTGCTAGTGAAGGCAGGGGGCTGGACGCAATGACCTTTCAAGGTCCCTTCCACTTCTAGGAGATGGGATATCTCCATTTAAAAAAAAATGTGCAGCCTCACCCAAGTCTATTAATTACTCATCCAGTACAGTGAACACCTTTCCCCCAAAAACATCCGTCTGCAATGTGTCTACTCTAAACTGGATTCTAGCACATTCAGAGTCGCAGGTTCACTGGCACATGTACATCTCCTGCAATACTACCCTATCTCCAGGCCTCCACATTACACCCAGAAACTTGTAACCTGTCTATTTTCAAGCTAATTTTACATCCAGACCAATTGGGCTATTAATGAATATCTATCCATCGATGGCATTTCTGAGGTGCCTATCACCAGGGTATCTAAATGTCATTATAACTTTAATGAACAGCTTCTGCCCATTAAAAATAACGGTCACTCCTATTGCTTAAATTAAACTAGTTTAAAGTAAAAGGAACATTTAGGTTAGGCAGGGGTTAGCTGCTATTCATATCCCAAAGTCAAACTTATCCTAGACTAAGGGTTAGTTTCAAATTATGCCTTTTCTGCTGCTTTGATAGCTTGCCTGAAAGTGCTCCATGATAGTGGGATGCAGACAGAAGAGATGTTAAAAACAGGTCCATGCATCACTATTTTTGACATCTTTATAATGTCGATATTTGTGCAAGGGGACTGAACTGTGCTGTTTATTAAAGCACTTCCAATGTTTGTATTTTATGTTTAAGATATCAACATAAGTGCTGCTGGACAGAGGTTAATTGGGCCATTTTATCATGTCCAGGCACTGTGTCTTTCCTTAGAAGGCTAAATAAAATTGTCAGGTCTTTAGTTCTTATTATCTCTGCAACAAGTCTTAGTTTTACGGCAGTTGGTTTAATAAGGGAGGAGAAGGGTTGGAGCAGCTTGACAGCAGAATGGCATCAATTAGTGGCTTTGATGATTTTTGAATGCTCAATTATCAAAACTCACTGGGGTGCCAGATACAAACTTACTTGAGTTAGATATGCTAGGAGTGTTCTAATCCTTCTGCCACATGATTAAGTGTAGCAAAAAAGAGCCGGGTTCAATATACCTAGGGTACTTTTTGACAAATAACTAAACCAGCTCGAGCCACTGCCCAGAAACCTAGAAAATCTAATGTATCCTCCCTGAGTTCCTTTAAGAGGCAGAAATTCCCCACTCTCACTCTGAAACTGTGTACAAAGAAATCTTTATTTGGGGGAAGGGAACACAGTCATAACTTGGGAAAACACAGCAACAGAATATATATGTAAAGAAATAATAAAATACCCTTCTTCCAGTAACTTTGGCAGAAGTCTACCTAACTCCCTTCTCACCCAACAGTGAGTGGTGGTAGTCCTTTGGCTGCACAACTTCAAACCTCCACCAAACCCTACTCCTGCAGTTAGCAGCAGTCTGTGTGCCTCTTTACAGGTCCCAAACAAGCTGCTTGCCTAATCCCACCAGGAAGTGCCACCACCTAACCCAGTTCAGTGATTCAGCTTTATCAAGATGTTGGGTAGACAGGGCCTCACTGGAGTCCACTCAGCTCTGCTGCTCTCCTCTATGTCATCTCCTGCCATGGAATTCTCCGTGGTACCTCTTGCAACAAAGTCCTCAGTCTGAGTTGTCTCTTGCTATGGAGCCTTCTACGCTATCTCTTGCAGCAAAGTCTTCACAGGAGGGGAAGCAAAACACTTACGACTCTTGAGCAGAGTCCTGCCTGTCTGGAATGAGCTCTTTGCCACAAGGTAACAGCTCTTTCACCTCTAGAGCATCTCTGGGAGCCCACTATTCCCTAAAATACAGGTTCATGTATATGATGACTTCCCATGTGCTGCTAGAGGAATTGTGGATAGGTAGCCTAAGCAAATGAAGCTGTGCATGCTAGCACATTTCCCTTTTCCCCAACTGAGGGAATAGAGAGCTCTTTCCCCTTTGCAGCTTCTGGCCAGAGGGTTTACACTATGCATCTCCGGTGTCTTCTTCCTCTGCTTTTGAGTGCTTTGCAAAGTCAAGAGGCCCAAATGAAAATCCTGTTCTAAACATTCTCAAATTTTGAAGTATTAAAAAAGAGGATTTGGAACCAACTTTGTGGCTTATGTCCATTTCTGCTGTGAGCCACCAAAAGGCTTGTTAACTCAACTCTAGTTCCAACTATGTTCCATGGAGGCTCTACCTTTGGGTACCTGAGCACTCCCTCCCTCTGAAAATAAGAAAAACAAAGTAGAGTAAGATAAGTGTACTTTTATTGAAATCCTATGAGTCATAGTCATAGTTACAGCTGTTAACTCACTGGAATAGCTCTTAGAGATGAAAGATGCAGCTGGATGTGGAAAAATTGGAAAGAGTCCAGCGGAGGGCAACAAAAATGATTAGGGTCTGGAGCACATGACTTATGAGGAGAGGCTGAGGGAACTGGGATTGTTTAGTCTCCAGAAGAGATGAATGAGGGGGGATTTGATAGCTGCTTTCAACTACCTGAGGGGGGGTTCCAAAGAGGATGGAGCTCGGCTGTTCTCAGTGGTAGCAGATGACAGAACAAGGAGCAATGGTCTCAAGTTGCAGTGGGGGAGGTCTAGGTTGGCTATTAGGAAACACTATTTCACTAGGAGGGTGGTGAAGCACTGGAATGCGTTACCTAGGGAGGTGGTGGAGTCTCCTTCCTTGGAGGTTTTTAAGGCCCGGCTTGACAAAGCCCTGGCTGGGATGATTTAGTTGGGAATTGGTCCTGCTTTGAGCAGGGGGTTAGACTAGATGACCTCCTGAGGTCCCTTCCAATCCTGATATTCTATGATTCTATGATTCTATGCTCTGGAGACCCAGGGCCTGATTCTGTTCTCACCCCAAGGTAAATAGAGAAACTCCAGTCAAACCAAAGAAGTTATACCAGTGTAAAGCTCAGGTAAGTCAGAGCAGAGTCAAGCCCCCAGACTTGCACTGGGGGGCTCCAAAGCAGCAGCAGCTGCTGGATTTCATTGAACAACCATGCCAGCATCTATACTTAAAGAGCATCTGCAAACCTAAAGCAAATTAGAGGGCCCCATCTAAAATTTAGACCTGGAGTAGCAACTGACAATATTCTTGAATCAGCCAAGGTTCACTGAAAATTTGTTTATGGCTGCAAGTTCTCCATGGAACATGGGGGGGAGGGATAGCTCAGTGGTTTGAGCATTGGCCTGCTAAACCCAGGGTTGTGAGTTCAATCCTTGAGGGGGCCACTTGGGGATCTGGGGCAAAATCAAGTACTTGGTCCTGCTAGTGAAGGCAGGGGGCTGGACTCAATGACCTTTCAAGGTCCCTTCCAGTTCTAGGAGATGGGATATCTCCATTAATTTATTTAATTTATATTTGAGATTTCCCTCCCCCACTCTAGCTGGATATCTGTGAACATTTCTAGGCTGCTTGTAATGAGCAGCTAAGTTCTAATTATTTGAAACACCTGGATAACTGGAAAAAGCAACAAGGGTCCTGTGGCACCTTTAAGACTAACAGAAGTATTGGAGCATAAGCTTTCGTGGGTGAATGCCCACTTCATCAGACACAAGTAATGGAAATTTCCAGAGGCAGGTATAAATCAGTATGGAGATAACGAGGTTAGTTCAATCAGGGAGGGTGAGGTGCTCTGCTAGCAGTTGAGGTGTGAACACCAAGGGAGGAGAAACTGCTTCTGCAGTTGGATAGCCATTCACAGTCTTTGTTTAATCCTGATCTGATGGTGTCAAATTTGCAAATGAACTGGAGCACAGCAGTTTCTCTTTGGAGTCTGGTCCTGACATTTTTTTGCTGTAAGATGGCTACCTTTACATCTGCTATTGTGTGGCCAGAGAGGTTGACGTGTTCTCCTACAGGTTTTTGTATATTGCCATTCCTGATATCTGACTTGTGTCCATTTATCCTCTTGCGTAGTGACTGTCCAGTTTGGCCAATGTACATAGCAGAGGGGCATTGCTGGCACATGATGGCATATATAACATTGGTGGACGTGCAGGTGAATGAGCCGGTGATGTTGTAGCTGATCTGGTTAGGTCCTGTAATGGTGTTGCTGGTGTAGATATGTGGGCAGAGTTGGCATCGAGGTTTGTTGCAGGGGTTGGTTCCTGAGTTAGAGTTGTTATGGTGCGGTGTGTGGTTGCTGGTGAGAATATGAACTGGACAGTCACTACGCAAGAGGATAAATGGACACAAGTCGGATATCAGGAATGGCAATATACAAAAACCTGTAGGAGAACACTTCAACCTCCCTGGCCACACAATAGCAGATGTAAAGGTAGCCATCTTACAGCACAAAAACGCCAGGACCAGACTCCAAAGAGAAACTGCTGAGCTCCAATTCATTTGCAAATTTGACACCATCAGACCAGGATTAAACAAAGACTGTGAATGGCTATTCAACTACAGAAGCAGTTTCTCCTCCCTTGATGTTCACACCTCAACTGCTAGCAGAGCACCTCACCCTCCCTGATTGAACTAACCTCGTTATCTCCATTCTGATTTATACCTGCCTCTGGAAATTTCCATTACTTGCGTCTGATGAAGTGGGCATTCACCCACGAAAGCTTATGCTCCAATACTTCTGTTAGTCTTAAAGGTGCCACAGGACCCTCTGTTGCTTTTTACAGATTCAGACTAACACGGCTACCCCTCTGATACTGGATAACTGGAGTTACAGATAAATGAAATCCATTTCTATATGAATTTTGGGTTTGTGGAGAGGGGTGATGAATCTACATTTGGGATCTTCTGAAATTTAGATAATTAGAGTTTACATGCATTTTGAATATGAGCCTGGTTTGTTGGGATAAAGGTCAGGGTACTTGACTCAAGTCAGATGGTAGAAATTACATGGTACTGCTGCTCGGTCTGGATTGGCTGAGCCTATCTCATGTGATCAGGAGGGTCAGCACAGCACAGCAAAAGTCCATTTCTGTCAGTTTCTCAAAAAGACAAAAGAAGCTGAATTTCAGTTGAATTGTCTGTTCTAGCTGGAAAAATCTAACTTTTCCCTCTCAGCCCCCAAACACTCCCCAACAATAACAACCCCACCACACACACACACACTCTTACTTTCTCCTAGTCTAGCCCCTGTGGCTGGCTGGCAGGCAGGCAGGCAGGCATTGGCCTAGTTAGCACAGTTATTACCTTCTATATTTCCTTTAGGATCTGACTTTATATTTGGCCTAGCAGTTACTCTAGTTATTACAAAGGGATATGTATACATTCTCTTGTGATATCAGCCTGAGGCCTATAGCATATTATTGCTGGATAGAAGCCTACACGCAGTACACTCTTGTAATTTCCTCAGTTATTGGGAAGTATTTTTAGTATTGTTACAATTTAACATTTAATCTGATAGACTTATGTTCTATTTTTATAGGGGAAATGTGTTGATACAGTAGATAGGAGTTAAACATCAGACTGAAGGTGTAGTGCATTATTCCTTGATGGAGTTTGGGGCGTGGGATGGGAAGCAGGGTGGGGAGAGAGCCCCACCAAGCCTTACCAGTTACATTGCATGTCATCATATCAATCAGTCCATCATTCTATCTATCAGATATTTTATTATTAGATACTAGAAGCTGAAATGTGAGTTGGATTTGTCTGGGCCTTTATATCTGATATCCATATGTGGCGGTGGTAGAACAGTAGTTACTGCAGTCAATGGACACTGACTGCTGTCATATGCTGGTGGTATGAACATTTTATAACCCTAGCCAATGTCAGGTGATTGGGGCTAGAAAATACAGTTCAGACTCACTTGTCAGCACCCATGCATAACTCACTTGTATTCCACAGTGTAAGAAGAAAACTAAATCTTTGGCAAAAAATGGAGGAGATGAAGCCACTTGAATCTCCCTCTCTGAAGGGAACCTAGTAGATAGCTGTAAAAGGATGGTTGCAGTGCTTCCAATTTTTCCTGGAAGCAAATGTCATTATCAGCCAAGGAAAGGCCTACATCTGGCAGGTCCAGAGGGACTGGAGTGCTAAAGGTCGACTTAACAATTGCGGATTGTTTTCTTTTCTAAAACTTTTGATTTGCTCATCTTCAGTCCTGTGACTGTTTGGGTTTAGTGCACAGGTCAGATTCAGCAGTGATTTGGCAACACTAGCAACACTGCCTCTTGCAGGCTCAGAGGCTGACTACATGTGCACAACAAACCACAGTCTTGGGTAAAAATGAACATGGGATTGTGTGTTGGCACATTGTTTATGAATATGTGGCTGTGATGCATGAACAAAACCAGACTCCAGGGATCACTCAAAAGAATATTGTATGATTTGGAATTTGGAGGCAGAAGTGTCCAGGATGGTTGGTAGGGGAGATGATTGTTTAAAGACATTTAAAAATGTTTATGGAGATTTTAGATTTCTTCCAAAAGTCCCTTTTGAATGTTCAGGAATCTTTATCTGATGGTCTAGTTTGCGTGTATGCTATCACTGCTACCCACTGCCTGGTTGGTGTCACTCCTGTTCATGTATCAGAGGGGTAGCCGTGTTAGTCTGAATCTGTAAAAAGCAACAGAGAGTCCTGTGGCACCTTTAAGACTAACAGAAGTATTGGGAGCATAAGCTTTCGTGGGTAAGAACCTCACTTCTTCAGATGCAAGTAATGGAAATCTCCAGAGGCAGGTATAAATCAGTATGGAGATAACGGGATAAATGGACACAAGTCAGATATCAGGAATGGCAATATACAAAAACCTGTAGGAGAACACTTCAACCTCCCTGGCCACACAATAGCAGATGTAAAGGTAGCCATCTTACAGCAAAAAAACTTCAGGACCAGACTCCAGAGAGAAACTGCTGAGCTCCAGTTCATTTGCAAATTTGACACCATCAGATCAGAATTAAACAAAGACTGTGAATGGCTATCCAACTACAGAAGCAGTTTCTCCTCCCTTGGTGTTCACACCTCAACTGCTAGCAGAGCACCTCACCCTCCCTGATTGAACTAACCTTGTTATCTCCATACTGATTTATACCTGCCTCTGGAGATTTCCATTACTTGCATCTGAAGAAGTGAGGTTCTCACCCACGAAAGCTTATGCTCCCAATACTTCTGTTAGTCTTAAAAGTGCCACAGGACTCTCTGTTACTCCTGTTCATGTGCATCATTTCTGTTTACCAAGAGAGTTAGCAAAGCTGCTCCTTTAATTCACCAGATACAGGACTGAATTTTGAAGATGAAATTTGTGATTTCTATTGCTGATGCCATGTGTATGCAGTTGGGTTGACTTCTGTAGTAATTATATGTTTGAGGCCATGGATCATTAAACACATTTCAAACAAGCAGCTCCAGTAGAACTATGCATGCAGACGTGTATTCTCTATATCTTGGGACTGCACCTGAATTCAACCTCAGAATGACCTTGGCAGCCTGGAGATAACTTCGGATTGGAAAATTTCAGTGCTACCTGCAAAACCAGATATTTTTGAAATGACTGAAAACCATCTCTGGTAAAATTTGCAATTATTGCAAGTAATCATTGGTCCGGAGAGAGTGAGTGAGTGTGTGAGAATGTTCTGTAGTCCAGTGGCTATAATACCCCCTGCTCCAATGAATATTCAATTATTTATGCACAGTGGAACAGCTTCAGCAGAATAGACTGAGAGAGCCCTGCTTCACAGGCCAGTGGCTAGGGCATTCTCCTGATACATGATGTGGGAGACCTTAATTCAAATCCCTGCCTTGTATCAGGCAGAGAGGGGAATAGAATCTGTGTCTTCCCACATCCTGGGTGAATGCTCCAATGATTAGGCTAAAGGTTATAAGGGGGGAAGGGAGGGGATGGATACTGGCTATTCTTCTGGCCATTTTCTGTGAGTTTAGCCAAGCTCTGAATGCATCTTGGACTGGTCGCCGAAGGCAAGCTAGGTGGGGAATGTCTCATTTGTGAATACCACTAAGGTTTGGGCATAAGTAAGGTGGAGAGTTGCTGGGGGGTATCAGGACTTAAGCAGCTGTATGTGTGCTCATCCACTGAAATTTAGGCACCAAGGGGAACTTTAATGATGGAAACCCAGGCACCTACAGGGTTAGGCTGAGCAGCGGTTTTGTGAATGTCCGTGGTGCCTCAATGTTGGACATAGGCACTTAAAATGTCTGTTAGGCATCTAAGTTCCCCTTTTGAATCCCACCCCTAATGAAAGCCCTGGAGGTGATGGGAAGAGCAAAAGATTTCCCCCTCCCTTATATGAATAGGGCAGTTCATTATGGGGAAAATATTTGTGAACAAAATGCTAGTCAAATATTTCTAGGATTATGTATTGAAACCCATCCAATGGTAACCTAGAAATATTGTAAACTTATTTTGTGCAATTTAAGCCATTAAATACATTTTGCCTCTTCAGTGGTACATAATTTCACACATTACAACAATTGCACTGGCCTGAATCATTAGTTAATCAATTCTGCAACATTTTTAATTAATGGCCATCCATCTATAGAAGCACCATGCAAAGGGAATGGTTTTCCCCTACACACTGTAAGTAAAGCACCGGTGACAATGTTAGAATAGATTCCTAGATTTTAAGACCAGAAGGGACCATTATGATCATCTAGGGCTTCTAGGCAGATCTCCTGGAGAACATGGAATGTCACTCAGTGATGCCTTGATCACGACCACTAACCTGAAGTTGAAGTAAAGCGATTTCTTTTATAAAGAGACATCCAATTTTGATTTAATGATTCCAAGTAATGGGGAGTTTAATAGGCATAAGACCAAAAGGCAGGAAAGTAGTAACTAATTAACTACTAGAATCAAAATAACTATAACCACAACACTTGGCTTAAAAGAGAAAATTCTACAACAAATTATTAGTATGTGTCAAAGAGCTTTTTGCGGAGTGCATGAGACACTGGAAAAAAGCCTTGGTAAAGAATACTATTTCCTTATCTCAAGCACCTGTGCATCTCTGCAGTTAGGTTGTTTGCTCTTTAACTTGGAAGTATAAAGTGTCTGGACAGTGCTATTAGAGCTAATTATTTTCTAGAGTCCCTGCTGCACAGTCAGCAGGAATACTTTTACAGTTCTCTTTTATGAGCTTTTGGAGACATAAACACCTCCATAGGTTTCAGTGCTGTGTTGTATGACAATTAGCCGCTGGGCGGGGGAGAGTGTCTAAGCAGTAAATACACCAGTAATCTGATTACAGAGAAAGATCGGAAACAACAGTTACTCCGATGGAAAGTTCAACAGTTGTCTTTGCACTAGTTGGTGCAGCTTTTCAATAAGAACTGGAAATAGTTCTTGTATATCAACATCCTGGTATGAGAAATTTTTAAAAATTAAAAGGAATAGAGATCAATGGTAGGAGGTACCAAACACATAAATGTGTCTCCCTGCTAAAAGTTGTACCTTCTTATATACAGAACCTTTCATCTCTAGGTAACTGGTCCAGACCCAACTCTTGGCAGTAATGATAAAAAAAAAGGTATAAAACGATGTGGGAAGATGAGGCCTTGAAACATAAACCCTTGTATCAGAGACCCGGTATGAGGCCTAAGGCCTGAACTAAAGTAATGGTCAAGAGTTTGCTAACATAAAGCAAAGTTAAGCTATGAGCCAGAGGCAAGCCCTGCTCACAGAAGCTGGCAAGGAAAGGGATGATGTTGCAAAAATATACATACCTAAAAGGTACCAGACACTAGAGATACCAGAACACTCCGATACTTGCACATTCCACACACATAACAAGGAACAGGCTGACCCATCTTAAAGACAGGGGCAAAAGGGTAATATGATGGATAGAGTTGTTTTGTTCGAACCAACATGTACAAGGTGAGAGGCGGCACCTTGCTACGTGGAGAGGTTGCACCTCAATACATCAGGAATGATGTGTAACTTATTTGTATCTGTGTATAAGAATGCATTCCTGGAGAATGTGTCTCTGTCCATCCTAGGGGGCAGAGGAGTGTCCCGCCACTGACTGAGCTGTGTCCATTGTCAGGGAGCACATATGTACTAGCAGAACTGTAGATATCTGATCCGGGGTGCTAGAGACTGTCTCTCATTTGGCAATAAACTTGGCCGGGTGCCTTCGTACCTTCTTGGAGTCTGTGGTCATTGGGGGTTCTCTCAGGGGCTACTTTGTCGGCGATCTGCAGAGCCTGAGCAGTACACAGAGGGAACATACACATGTAGCCGACGGTTATCAACATTGAACAGACCAGAGCACCATACTGGTGACGTCTGACAACAAATGATGGCTATTTTTTGACCTATTGGAAATATATTTCTGGTCTCTGTTCAGTTCCTTATGAGCAGAGAACTCTACATCACAAAATCCACTTCCCCACCTGGCACTCATTGGCCTGGTTGTTGAAAGTCTCAATAGAGACACGAAGGCTAACTAGCCCTGTCAGCTATGAGATGGTTCATTTAAGCCAGGGTTGAGGGAAATTGGCAGGTCTGTTTAAGGGAAGCCTGCCTTCAGGCTAACCTTCTTCTATTAATAAATGGAAGATATCTGTCTCCTGCTCTGCCAATCTGGCACTTAAAATGTGAAGAGTGTCTGGTAACATCAAGATATACTGTATCTCCTGCTCTGGAGAATTTACAGTAGACATTGGGGCTGGGAGGCAAAGTATTATTTAAAAAGTGGCATGTTAATAGAAATATATTTTATAGATCAATCATAGCCATGAGAGCCTTAGAGGTGAGGGAAATATGATTTCTATATCAAACGTCTGTCAATGCAGAAATGTTCTTAGTAAGTACCTAACATTCACTTTGACTATGTAATAATGTTATCAGGATCACATTAGCAGTGAAATACATAACGATTGCATGAAAGAGCACCTGGTATCCTTGCCATAATCTCTTTCTGCTTCCATACGTCCATAAATACTTTCCCTAGCAAATGGAAAAGAAGAGCATAGCTCCATAGTGAACATGAAGGCAAAAGCTGTTTAAACGAAACATAAGAATGGCCCTACTGGGTCAGACCAAAGGTCCATCTAGCCCAGTATCCTGTCTACTGACAGTGGCCAATGCCAGGTGCCCCAGAGGGAGTGAACCTAACAGGTAATGATCAAGTGATCTCTCTCCTGCCATCCACCTCCACCCTCTGACAAACAGAGGCTAGGGACACCATTCCTTACCGATCCTGGCTAATAGCCATTAATGGACTTAACCTCCATGATTCCTCGTCCTCTGCTTATGTGGGCAGGAGTGTAGAGGGGCATAAGAACAGAAAGGATAAGGAGCTAATCCTGAAGTCCTTCCTTGCTCAGGCCCAGATTGCTCCTTCACACAGAGATAGTCACTAATAGGAGAGGAATTCAAAGTCCTATAGATGTCATATAGGAGTGAGATCTCCCCACCTGCTGATCTGCCGGGAAAGGACCTCAAGTATGTCAAGGCAGGAGTCAGCTGCCAATGATATTTCTGATTTTTATGCTAGTCCATGACCCTCTCCGCCACCTCCCAGCCTTCTGTCAACACAACATAGCTGGATTGCCCTAAGGCTGCTCAACAGCAGTCAGAAAGGGACCTTGGGGTAGTTAATACTGCTTCAGCCAGCATTAACTCTCATTCCGTTGTCATGATGCTTACAAATCACTCCTGCCTGATGTGATGGAACTGGAATGGCTCTGTAATAACTTATGAATACTATATGTTGATCTGGCTATTGAGTTGTTTACCATATTACTATATTGGTTTAGTTTAATAGGGGGCTGTAAGGAAAACCAACCAGGAAGGGAAAGAATGACTCAAGATAAGCCACTTCTTCACAAATACTGCAAGGTTATTAAGGGAGAGTGCCAGGACAGGAAAAAGCCCAGGAACACAGGAGAGCAAAAGGAAGATAGCAGTTTGAAAAAGAGCACTCTCTCCAGAGGGGGGAGTTGTTCGAGGGGAGCAGACTGACACCAGCACCTGCTGGGTTGTCTGAAGAAGTTAGGCCTGCCTAGGCTGCCAATGGGGGTTGATAAGAATTTAGGTAAGAGACATGCATGTAGTAGACTGGCTGAGGGTTAAAGTTCTTTTTCTCTAATGCTTGCTGGGTAAGCGTGGTTGATACACAGGATACTGTAGCCCAGGGCTGGTCTAAGAGGGGGGAATTGTGGTTCCACCACAGGAGAGGTGAAGGGGTGCCCTCAGCGGGGACAGAGGTGCAGACAGTCCTGTAACTGTGACACCTGGCCTTGGTTAGGCACCTGGAGAGTTGTGACTTCTGCTGTTCTGCTAAACTTTGTTTATTTTAGTTTAACATTAACCTTGCAACTCACTCCCACCCATTTTCAGATTTATCCACCTGTTGCAGCTTGTCTGACATGGACATTGTGAGCTGTCTGTGGCAGGGACTGTCTTCTTGTTAACTGCACAGTATTTAGCAAAATGGGGCCTGATCCTTGACTAGGATTCCAGGGTAATATAATATAAAAAGAATTCCTGTTATTATTAGCATTGGGCTACCCCTAGATGGTGCTATGGAGCACGACCAGACCCTCACTCTGCCCTTTTCACCTCTCACCCCATCACCAAACTCTCCAATTCTTTTCTGAGCAGAGTCCCAGTGGAGCAGCTCTGCCTGGAAGGAGGAACTGGGCCTGGAGTGAAATCCTTATAGTGTACAGATCCCTGGAATAGGGTCTGAGCCTTAATTTCTACTTAGTCCTTATTCAGATAAAATTCCCACAGACTCAGTAGCAGTATTGCCTGAATAAACACCTCAGGGTTTGTCCCATAAAGCTGTTACATTTTAAAATATATCTTAAAGATATGTTGCCTCATCTAGAAATTCACACTGAAAATCTGCAGAGTCATATAAGATCTTTATAAGGGTTTGAAAGCTGATGGCTGTATTGCAAAATAGCCTTTCTCCCACATTCATGTTCAGATCTCAGGCACTGAAATTGCTGAGTCAAGGGGCGCATGAAACTTTTGGAAACTGAGCAGCCTGGTGTTTGACCTGGTAAAATGTGCAGGATGTTTAAAAAGGAAGATGAGATGGTTGTATGCTGTTCTGCTCGCCAAAGGAAAGGATAGAAAGGGTGAAGATGGATGGAAACTGGAAACACTGGCTTGTTTGAATTTGTATAGAGAGTTTTGTTTATGATCTTCTGTATGAACAGCAGTGTATGACTCAATAAAAGAAATTGCTTGATTCTTTTTTAAGACATTGCTATTGTATTTAGTGTTGGCACTTGGGTTAAACTCCGCAATTTGGAATCATAGAATCGGAGTTGAATCAATACACTAACATAAATGAAACTTTTTCCTAGAAGCAGATAACATGAAATTATCTCTCTGATTGAGCTAACTGAATCTATATTTAATGTCCCATGCCCCTTCACCATGCTGTTAGCCTGACAATAGCATCTGGTTTTATAGTAATGTCAGTGGTAAATGGAAACTCAGGGACCTTAAACTCTCATTTGTTCCCAGCTTTTAAGAGTTTGTTCCACAGCGGAAGTGTGTGTGACTGGGGCAAGGTGCAAAATGAGACAAGACAGAGGGGAATGCAGTAACTTATTAAGGGATTTGTCAGTGAAATACTGTAATCTTCTACCTATCCTGCACACTCACTCGGTGTAAAATAATTGTTAGATTCTGGAAATAAACCAGCACAAAGCGATAGGGAAGCTGGATACTGTTATTTATGTCCCCTTCTAGCAGTAAGATTTTGGGAGGCCAAAAGCTGTTACGGAAGATAAGTCCCTGATTCCTTTTAATCTTCACAGCTATGGCTGACTTCCATCTCACCTTCTGAACAGAAAGTTGCACACTACGCTATTGAGGAAGTTTTCAAGGTTTATGTTTAGGAAACTGATGTGGTGGCATTTTGTTTCCCCTCCTGCTCTCTTTTTTCAGTAACAATACCCCAGCTGCAGTATTTACAGTTAAGTGAAAGGCACTGCAGGTATAGTGTGACACAGAAAGGTTAGGCTAAAGACATCTCAGGTATAGCGGAAGGCAGGAAGGGCAGGCTAAAGACACTGCTGTGGAAGATCGTGTAATGTAGGAGGCTGTGCTGGCCAGTGGCCACAGCTATCTAGTTTCCCTTCCCAATAAATTCATGGCTCTTTTCTTTATTGTCACCTATTTTTTTTTCATTATTATAAGAAAATCTCTGATTCTGGCTAAATAGCTTCACCTATGCATAAATTAAGGGGATCGTCCTAGTGTGGTAATATTTTCTTCTCCTAAGTAGGAATGCAGAGGAAATTCCTATTTACCTAATACAGACTGTTGCTGTTTCAGAGTAACAGCCGTGTTAGTCTGTATCCGCAAAAAGAAGAACAGGAGTACTTGTGGCACCTTAGAGACTAACAAATTTGTTAGTCTCTAAGGTGCCACAAGTACTCCTGTTCTTCTTGTTGCTGTTTGTTAATCTATTAGCATCTTCAAAGCACCTATTCAGAGTTTGACTCCATGGGCCGCACTTTCTAAGGTGTGCTGGTGACTAATTTCCCAATGGAGGAGTAAGTGGATGGCATGAAGCTTGGTATTATTTTGTTTGAGAGTTAAAATACAGAGGGAGAGCAGAGATTTCCTCCTCTCCTTCAAACTTAGGTCATTACAGGAGACTCAAGCTGACATTCTGACATCACAAGTGAAATAAATTATCCAAGTCTCTGGGAGTCATTGTCCATGGCACAAAACAGCCACACAACTCAGCCCAGATGATTTAGAATTGATAAAGCAAGGGTTCTGCAGGTAGAGGGGGATCTGCATCCATGGAGATACATGGCAAAACCTGCTTGCTATAGGGTTCTAGCCATGCAATTCTAGGCAGCGTGGCTTACGAATAAAATTGGCTGATGGCCTTATTGATTCAGATACTATGGTGATGAATGCAGTATAAGAACCTATTTAGAATGGATTAGAATAGAATTTATCCAGTGTGTTAAATCCAAATATTCTTAAGGGGTCAGGTAGGAGGAGATAAAAGTGGTTCTTTCTTTTCCTTTCGCTCTCTTAACTTTGCATTTCCCCTCTATTTTATCACAGTCCCTACCCCCAGCTCCCAACCCTACTCTGATTCACTCCCTGGTGTGAAAAAAAGACTAAATAGGAATATCAGTTCATCTTCTTTCAGTTTTAACAGACAAACAGAAATGTAAGGGCTATGGAAAATATAGCAATTTAAAACAATTTTGATTAATTATTTTTACCACATTTTACCCTGACCTTCAAACCTTTCTTCCACTGCAGTAATTCACAAGGGGGGCTTTTATAAAGCCAAAAGCAATTTTCCTGGTATAAAATGAACCTGCTTTTCATGCAGACACAGAGGCTAGGTAATGGGACATGGATCTTTTCACTTTCAAGTCAGTGAATCAAATCTGACCCAAGGCCAAAAATCTTTACATTCTAATAGCTGCCCAGCAGCCAGTCTGACGTGAGTTGGTGATCTCAGTCCATTTCTTAATGGAAAGGTGTCCTCACCATAAAAATACCCAATGTCACAACTGGTTTCTTTGTTGGCAGTTTCAGCAGAGAGACCAAAGACTGAATGAGCCCCAGAGAATGAATTACCTTAGCAGTGATCCTGTTCAGACTGGACTAACCCACACTGATGGGAATCCAATTACCAGTTCACTGTCAGTCCAGGGCTTTTTAATTCACTAGCAGACAAAACTGCCTCTCACTAGAAACTCAGGTCTGGTCTACACTCCAGACTTACATCGGTATAACAACATTGCTCAGGGGTGTAATAATCCACACCTCTGAGCGACATAGTTGTACTGACCTAACCCCTGGTGTAGGCAGCGCTATGTTGGAGGGAGAGCTTCTCTCCCGTCAACATAGCTACCGCTTCTCAGGGAGGTGGATTAAGTATGGGAGGGAGAGCTCTCTCCTGTCAGCATAAAGTGTCTTCATTAAAGCACTACAGTGGTGCAGCTGTGCCAGTGCAGGGTTTTAAGTGCAGACCTGCCCTCACAGTTAGCACTTGTTATTTATACAGCTCTCAGAAGTGTGCTAGGCGCTTCCCAGGACAAAGAGAAAGTCCAAATCCCTGCCTCAGTGTTTTTTTTACAATCTAACAACATAATCAAAACTCAGCAATGAAGATGTTTTTTTCCGAAACCAGCCAAAAGTTCATTCCTTTACTTCACATGCAACTCTTGTTTGAATCACATTAGTATATAATTGCATAATATGAAAGAGCTGCA
This sequence comes from Malaclemys terrapin pileata, assembly GCF_027887155.1. NCBI lineage: Eukaryota > Metazoa > Chordata > Testudines > Emydidae > Malaclemys > Malaclemys terrapin. The sequence goes on along the minus strand of NC_071506.1, from coordinate 45,773,529 downwards.
TTCCTGGGGAGCTGGGGGAGTCATCCATTGCTATCTGTCATTCATTCTGGGTCTTGAATCTCTCTATTTTTGTGCTTCCTGACTTATTAAGCTAAAGCTGACACCAGCTGTGTAAAATGGCATAAAATTGCTATTCTTCCACAAAAAGTGAGTCATTGACATGACTAAAAGAAATAAGATTATCTTTCCAAACAGACACTAAATAAAAAGAGTGGGAATACAAAATGGAAAAATCAGCACTTCTTTAAAAAAAATCCCCCCAAACTTTTGTTTACTTTCAATCTTGCACAATATGGACCTGACTGAAGAAGTGCTGGGCACTTACAGCTGCTATAGAAATCAATGGGGTTTTCAAAATAGTCAGCATGTCTCTGGCTTAGGCCCAGTAAAAATTAAAAGTAAGGTATGGCAAAGCACTTGTGATAAGATTAGTACCAGCTGAAGCCTTCACCCAAAATTTGAGTTGACTCTTTAATAGAGTTTGGAAAATGTATTTTATATTCTTACCCACCTCATATCGTCTTCATTTTTTGGTGTCTCTGTGTATGTTCCAGACAGGACTGGTAGCAGCAGTACCTAAATACCATGAGAAAGCTTGGTCTCATGGCGTCTAGACCACGCTATAAAGTTCAGGGCCCCCGATGATCCCTTGGAGCTCCCGGCATGATTTTACATGTCCCCCAGGAATGAAAATGTGGTTCTTAGATGTTCCTCATTTGATTTCCAGTATAGCAGCAGCATGAATGGGATCAGGCCAAATCCAGGTCTGCTGTGATCGGAGAGTTATAAGTAAAACTATTTTAGCAGGAGAGTCCTTACCGCATCGATGATGAATTAATCAACAGAATTTGTAAGAGCCTCAATGTATGCAAAGCTTGCTCTATGCTTGGGGTCTTACCAGATCCTCTTGGCAGGAGATTCTGGATATTTAACTGCCTTTAACCTTCACCATGGACCTTACACTCCAACCTGCATAGAAAGAGAGAAGTTACTCCAAATAGATAGGTGGCTTTTAAAGAGCTACTCCTTATCCTTGCCTTGTACTATGGGATAGGTGGGGGTGTAGAAGGAATTGGGCTACTAAACTATATGTAGGCCAAGGATCTATAGGTAAAACTGACAGAAGACTCTTACAGCTGAGGCACTATGCAGCTATTGTACATGCCACATTTATCTTTGTTCTCCATCTGTATCAGCAGCACGGGGGCTCTTTTACTGCTATTGATTCCTCCTGAAAACCAAAGGGGCCAACTGGCACGGGTTTTGCAGGACCCAAAGACTGGCTTTGACCACCATCAAACCTAGGTGATGTTCAAAATCCAAACTTGCTCCTGGATCAGAATTTACCAATGACCCCTAACTCTATACTGTGCTGAAATGCAGGCTGGACTACTGGAGGAAGGATTTGTCTTGTGGTTAAAGCACCTCACTGGCATGCTCCCCAATTGGTCCCTGAGGATGTGTGCACTCAGCAGCAGCACTTACTGCTGTCTTGAAAAGTAACACAGGTTCCCAGGGCCTTGATGGTAAATGCTAGCAGTGATATGTTCCCTTGCACATGACTTCCGCCTGATTGGCCATGCCCCCTTAATATGAAAAGAGCTAGTTGACGCATTTGTTCTATTTGTTTTCCCCTGGATTTTATTCCCCCTGTGTTCTTTTGGCAGGTACTCAAGGAGGGAAAGAAGCTGTCTGCCAGCACTCCTTCCTCTGCCCCTCAGGTCTAGCCAGAAATACTGGTCTTATGCTGGCTGTTTCTGTTGTTTCCTGAATGTTTGAATCTAATGTGAAAGCACTTGATCTGTCAGCTACAACTCCCTGGGTCAAGATATTAAATATTTGATTGACTTCTCATTATATCAACTAATAAATGGTATAGAGATGATTGAACTTCCCTTCGTTCCTCTCCCCTCCCCCCCACAAAAATCAACCAAGATGAATCTGGTTCCCTCCCTCAACACCATAAAGCCAATTTTATTACAGCTACTGATTTGTGCTCTTACTGGCCTATTTCTGTTACAATATATTATTTCGTATATTCTATGGATCATCCCCCAGGCTTTGATTTCTGACAGCAGACTTGGCCTCACTTCATCAATGAAGATTGTAAAGGTTACAGGCAGGATTCCTGCTGAGTTAACGATTGGCAGATCATTACAGCTTTCATCAGGCTTAGTGGAGAAAGAAATGCTGAAATGTGCCCACTGCCATATCTCCTCAAGCGTGACGTCATCCGATTTTACATGTAGCATAGAGTCTCGCATGGTAGGACTAAGCTAGAAGCTCTCCAAGGAAAATCCATGGAGGCACAGAGAGTGGTGTTTATGATTCAACAGGTGACACTTTTGACTTGAGCCAGTATCAAGCCACTGCCTTCACCAGTTATGCGGTGCAGCGCTATGGGGGGTGCTGTCTTTCATGTAAGGTGTAACACTTGAATCCCAATTTTCCTTAAAATTTATAGGCATTTTTTGCAAGAGAAAACATAGTGCCAGATTCAGCCAGAGATTTGGGAGAGGTCTGTAAAGTGCTGGAATAAGACTAGATTGGAGGGAGTTTCTGGAGTAATTGTTTGCATGGGTATCTAATGAAAAATAACAAAACTCCGATCATTCATATATAATGCAAATAAAAATATATTTTCTACTAGTATCAGTAAAAACATGGGACAGCATCAAAGACTGTAAGGGTTAACTCTATGGGAAGACTCACTTTGCTAGAACCCACTCAAAAATTACAGAGTGAATTCTGGCCAAATTGAAGTTTAAAGGCAAACCCCCCATTGACTTCAATAGGCCCAGGATTTCACCCGCAGGTCCTAAATTTAGAAGAGAACTTGAACTATTCATGTACAGCAAAATGTGAGATCTGAGTTGTTGGAATTTAGCCTCAGCCCCAGACATCCCGACTTTTTGGCACCAGTTGGCAAGAGCAACCAGGACAAATGCCCAGTTTTGCCAAAAAGGGGCTTGGGGGGGTGAGCAGTGGGGCTCAGGCCAACCCTACACATGGAAGGAGGGGGGCGTGGGCAAGTGGCTCAGGCCAGCCCTGCACAGGGGGGACAGAGAGGCTTGGGCCAGCTCTACATCACACAGGGGGAAGATGGGGAGGGCTCTCAGGCCAGCTCTGTGCAGAGGCCAGGAGTATGGTCACTCTACCACAGGCTCCATCTTCTGGCTAGGCCAGGGGCGGGGCCTCAGAGGGAAGAGGAGGAGCAGGGCGGCAGAGGCCCCTGAGGGGGAGAGAAGGAGCAGGGGGTGGGCCAGAGTTCCGGCACACCTGCAGGGTCCCCAAATTGGTTGGGGCCCCTGGGCCTGGGCCCCCTCAGCCAGTGTGGTAATCCACCACTGGAAACAAGGGCACAGAGCTCTTGCAAGCTGAGAAAGATGGGTCCTTCAATTAAAGGGGGATCGATGTCTCTGGAAACTGAATATAGGTGAGAAACCTGCTTAGGCAAAGATTGTACCTTGGTAGACTAAGCTTTCGACTTTTAGATGTGTCTGTTCACTTTGGTTTTACTCGTAGCGCTAACATTATGCCTCTTACGTGGCATCATTTAACCAATATCCTATTGTTAATAAATTTGTTTTAGTTTTAATAAAAACCAACTCAGTGCTGTGTTTAAAGGGAAAGGTGTTAATAAATTAATTAAAGTTAATAACTTATTCTATATAATTTTTTCCTTTAGAGAAAAATGGATCTTATCATTTCTCTGAACTGTCTAGGAAAGGGCTGGACATTACAGTACACATGGTTTTGGGAAAATTCAGAACTGGGAGTGTGTTGGGATCACCTTGCTGCCAGAGTGGGGCTGTGGACAGGCTGCTGGGGTCAGAGCTGCTGAAGCAGGGCTGTCTAGCACACACACAGGGTGTGACCTGCATGCTTGTAGGCTGCTTGTGAGCATCCAACATTTGGACTTACATCAGTAAAGCATTATGAGATACCTACGGTTACAGGGCAAGTGGTGACACAATCCTTGACTGGTCTGTATTGCACTCCAAGGAATAGCTCAGTGGTTTGAGCATTGGCCTGCTAAACCTAGGGTTGTGAGTTCAATCCTTGGGGGCCACTTAGGGATCTAAGGCAAAATCAGTACTTGGTCCTGCTAGTGAAGGCAGGGGGCTGGACTTGATGACCTTTCAAGGCCCCTTTCAGTTCTAGGAGATAGGATATCTCCATTAATTTTATTTTTTTATTTTATTTTATCCTCTTCAGTCAGCTTGGTCTTTGTGTCCAGAAACTGTGAATAGTGCAGAACTGGATCCCCCAGTGGCAAAGTTCTTGGAGGCACAACTGGTAAATTCAATGAAGAAAGCACATACACAAGCATTAAATCTGCTGAGTTGCCTGTATGTAATTTCACCTTCTCAAAGTGTCTCTACCTTTGGTTTTGTGATCAATACAGCCATCGTCAAAGAATGATTCTTTGTATTTTGGGGATCAAGTGAGGTCAAATGGTCAATGGCAGAGTGGGGGCAATTGCAGTAACCACAGTAAAATTTCCCAGAAGGCTCTGCAGGATCCGGTGGATCTGTGTTGTTAATGAGTAAATGCAAGGTTTCTCTTCTGCCCCACCACCATCAATCCAATTCAGTCTTGTGGAATTCGAGAGATTAGTCTGATGAGGGGCAGGCATAACAACTGAATCAGTAGATAGTATATGCAATATTTAAAATAGGGCTGACTCATAATTGTACAAGAAGTGGTTTTTCATAACTATTTATGTCCTGTGTAGCCCCTATTAGTGGCCTCAAGACTTAGGTCAAGCATTTTCCAGTGCTCTCTATGACAAAACATTCAGGAAACTTGGAGTAAAGCCTTGTGTTTGATATTCACACAGATCTTCAACCTCAAGCCCTGTCAGTCATCATTTTAAGACCAAGTGAAACACTTGGGAAAGTACTGCATGTGATATGGGTGTCCTGTGACACCAAAGGAAGTTTTCTGAGGCAGCCTTCTTAGTGCGTTTCTGATGCTAATATTCACCCATTGCCCATCTGCACACAGTTCAGTCAAGCTATGTTGAGACAAATTCATCCCTGCTGTAGCTTCATGCTTGGCTTCTTGTTGGAACTGTCTAGTTTAGGTCTTGATTGTGCCTTTAAGGCAGAGCTCAGAACTAGGAGTGGTGGGGAGCCAGGCCTCTCTGTTGGGAGCTCTGTAAAGCATTGTTCCTCAAGGTGGCCTGCTGCCTTTTGGAGCTGCCTGGTAAATGACATATGCTCCCCTCCATGGCTGGTGATTTTATCTGCATTCTTTGTCAGGATATCAAGTAGCTGATGAATTATTGCCACAGTAACCTGAGAAAGAGCGTAGCCCCTAGGAAGGTCTGCCACATGCTGACTCGGGGAACAGGACTTTAAGAAGTTACTTATGTCCTTTTCTCTCCCCACTCTTCCCAATTTCTAGAGTACAGCAAACTTGCCTTTTTCTATAAAGGGCTTTAACAGATTTTCTCAACTATGGCCAAGGAGCACTTGCCGCAGCTAAGGAAGGGAGGGTATAAAGGTGCCCATTGCAGTTCTTGATCCTGGGCTGCTCCATGCTGAGCCAGTCCCGTGGTACACCTTAGAACAGCCTGAGATCTCTAAGAGTCAGAAGTATTCAGAAGTCTGGGTGCATAGCCTCCTAATTTTCTAAGATGGGAAACCTCAGCAGCTCCCATTCCTCACCTGGTACGTCCCTGTGGTCTATCTTGTGATTGCACTCTTGATTTCCAATAGTCATCTAAGAGAGCTGGACACAATTTTTTGGCCAAAATCTTTTTTCCTCCAAAAAAATGCAGATTTTGGTTGACTGAGGAATTTCATGAATTTGGGTTGAATTTGTTTTGGTTGGGGGAAAATAACAATTTTTTTGTTTGTAAAAATTAAAACTTAATATTATTATGCATTGCTTGTATTATCATAGTACCTAAAAGACCCAGCCGTGGACCAGGCCCCCATTGTGTTAGGTGCTGTACAAACACAGAGCAAAAAGGCATTCCTTGCCTCAAAGAGCTGACAATCTAAGTATAAGACAAGAGACGACAGATGGATACAGATAAGGGAGTGGAAGGAAACAATGAGACAATACTGGTCAGCATGATAGGCAGTGGTCTCAACATAGCAGCAGCCTAACCGCTGTCAAGTTTTTTGTGGGCATCACTACAAAGGAGAGTGTAAAGGAGGGATTTGAAAGAGGATAATGAGTTCAGTTTGTGGATGTTTATAGGGAGTTTCTCCCAAACGTGACAGGCAGCAGCAGCAAGAAGGTGCTTGAACATAAGCACATAAGAACGGCCATACTGGGTCAGACCATCTAGCTCAGTATCCTGTCTTCTGACAGTGGCCAGTCCCAGGTGCTTCAGAGGGAATGAACAGAACAGCTAATCATCAAGTGATCCATCCCCTGTCATGCTTATTTGAAGATTCAACAAGTGGGCAAAGAAGAGTGGCATCACGGGCCTATCAGAGGCCAGAGTTGACCACTCAACATTTTCTAAATGAAACGTTTTGATTTTTTAATTCGAAATGCCTTTTCATTTCACCTTTTTACAGCAGGTGAAAAAAACCCTCATTTTGGGTTTGAACAAAACATTTCATTTTGTTTTGAGGTGCCATCAGAAGTCCTTAGATATCCTTGACCCCAGCCAACTCCCCTGAGTATAGCATAGCAAATAACTGCATTAGTCTCATTGCATGATAGCCTCTTCCTAGCAAAGGAAAATAGTGTGGTGTCCATGCTGATTCTTTTGTATCTGCCAGCAACCTTATATTGTTACCCGGGGTTCTTTTAACCCAAAGCTCTCGGTAACTTTTACTCTGCCCGGGTGGTATTAGGAAATAAATCAAGGGAGACATGGCCGTCCGACCGATAGATGGCTGGCACAAACAGAACAACACAAGAGTGCTTTTACTTAAAGCTAAACTTTACTTAGTCTCAAGCACTTACACACGTCCGCAACAGGTTAGTGAAACACCCCCAACCCTCGATAATTACCGAAGCTGAGCGTGGCTTTCGAGTGGCACCGTGACAGGCTTCAGCTGGCCAGGCTTCTGTCTGCCGGTGGGGACCCAAAGCTGCGTCCAGAGGGTGCGTCCCTGAAGAGCCCCTCCTGAGAAGTCCAATTACCTCAAACTTTCCCCCCTTATTTATACATTAGTAATACAATGACATATCCCTCAAAGAAAACTTGCTAAGCAAGCAGGGTTAAAAGGTCAGACACCTTATGATTGTCAATTAACCAGAGTTTTTTTTTTTCAGAGCGTCCATGCCTTTGGGCCCTGACAAACATTCCCGGGGGCACATATAAACACACTTCTTGTTTTTCTACAATACATGCATCAGCAATTTTAATACTCTTAGCAGGAAGGGTGCGGGGTCAAGCTGTCCTGTCTGTGGCACCCGAAACCCCCGCCCCTCCTGTCTGGTTACACTGAGACCGCTGCATGACCAATTTACGACCTACTGACTTAGCTACTTTTGTTAGCAATAAGCAAAAATGGTTCAGTATGGCCTGTTAATTTGACTACTGTTAGCAATACACAATAGTGGTTAAGGCACTTTACTGGTTTGCCAAAATCTCCCCGAACAATATAACATCAACTACTAGATTTTATTAACTCATCTATAGACCCTGGGAGGGATCATATCATTCAGCAGCAGCTTTGTTCATTCCTTGCTGCATGCAGAGGTTGCATGGGGGCAGTTTTGAGCAATTGCTCATCTCTGCTATATGATCTCTGAAGCATGGTTCCAGGAAGCTCTGGTTTGCTACCTTCTCCTGCTCCATATGTGTGTGTGGAAATTGTGAAGGGATTTGGACTGCAGTTCCATTAGTGTAAGGATGGCACTCAGCTCTAGATTTCAATTTCATCAAGTCCAAATAATGAGATGTCTTTGGTTTTTCAGTTCCTAGCTGAAACTGGGGTTTGGATGAGAGCCAGATGGCTAATGCTTAGTCTGGACAGCATGGAGGTGATTGTAGTTGAGTGAGGAAGGATCTTGAGGTTATGGTTTCTGCACCCCCAGTATTCAAGTGTTTGTCCACTTCCTACCAAAGTGGTTCTCAGTTTGGGGTGACTTTACTTCTTCTGGAATCCCAGGTAGCACTGATGGCCAAGAGTGCCTCTTTTTGTCTGTATTTAACTATGCATTTATGACCTTTTCTTTCAGATCTTATGACACATGCCTTTGTGACTGCTGGGAAACAACTGTTCATATAGCATGCAAATGCCCACCTCTGGGGTCATGTTAGCTGGAGGATACACAATACAACAGCCCTTTGCTAGCTGTACCAACTTCCTATTTGGTTCTGGATGCAATTTAGGTGTTTTAGTGTATAAACAGGGCTTAGACCCTAGGTATCTGAGAGACTGCCTCTCTTCCTATGATCTTCCCTACTCAGGGCTAGGGTTAAAGCTACTACCTAGCCCTATATATTTTTAGTCTTATAGGATTGTGGTCTAGCTCATGTCTTTCATTATATTTAGGACTCTGTGTACTACCACATTGTTTATCAGCATCCAGCTAAGCATTCATAGCTTCGTTCTTCCAATATGGATTTGCAGTCAAAACAGAAATGGTGGCAACCTAGGAAAAGGAGGTAGGCGTTTGGTGAAGCAGTGTCATTGATGCCCATCAGAACTTACCTTAGGAGACAGGGGCACATGACATTGCTGCGGCCATATAAGTATGGTTGGAAATAGCATCCTGTGACTGCTTCTGTTGTTATTGTTGTTGTTTTTAATAAAGAATCAGACCATTGCTTGTCTCTATGTATGATGCCCAGGGCAGTGGCATGTGAATTTGTGGTCTTCGAAGCCCTTTAACGTTACTTGCAGCTATAGTCTCTGCCTCTCAGCCTGAAAATGCGAACAACAATGTCAGAAAGCAAACTGGTTCTGGTGATGATGTTTATTTTGTATATACAATGGATGAGAGTCTCTTTCTTATCCATTATCAACATTCAGGCCATGTCCATATGTTTATGTATTAGTCTATTTGTGCCCTATCCATCTCCCCAAAATCTTTTGCAAATTCCCATTCATTGCAAGTATGTGTATTTATTTTGGGGACATAACAGGTTAATATATTCCTGTGCATGCTTTATTTTGTTCCTATTTAAAATTTAACATTATCCTGTGGTGTTAAGACTGTTATCAGATTTCTAGGCTTAATGAGCCAGAGAAACTAGAACACATCAAATGTTCTTCCACGGATTTAGAACAATGTAGTAATTTTTTTAAAGAGACCACTTGCTGTTCCTTGGGTTTCAATTTTTTTTCTTAAATAAAAATGTGGATTATGTTGATTCCAAGAACTAAACATAGAATAATATATTTTAGGTGCATGTTAATTGATGCATTGGTTGCTGTGGCGAATCTCTCTACTGGGTAAATAACACTGACTCGTCTGACACGTAAAGAAAGGCTGGCCTCATGTCTTGGTGGCAGAATAATGCACCATCACCATATGGGGGTACAGTTTGGGGTCCCAAGCTCAGTTTTGCTGAGCTTGGATTGCTTTTGAATGACGTAATACCCTCCACTGGCTGATCGACAGAGCAACATTATTAGGGATCCAGGACCAGAGGGAGCATTGTACAGCTTTTCTTGGCTATTCCACTGTGCACGTCATTGCTGTGCCTCTTAAACTGGGGGAATAAAGGAGGAAAACTTCTATAAACATTGAAAAATGCTCACCAAAAATATCCAATGTGAAATACTTAGTTTATTTATTCATATCTTCACATTTTTAAAATAAATCTATAGGCACCTATCCAGTAGTAGCCAGACTTCAGGTAAGGATGACTAAAGGAACTCTGTCCCCTTTCCTGTCTCTATTATTGTAATAACTGCTTACATTTTGTACTCTAAATATCTAAAGTTCTGTACAAACTTCTAGGAAGACAGTCTCTGCCTTGATCTGAGGGTGAAATCCTGACTCTGTTGAAGTCAATAGCAACCCTGCCCCATTCATTGACTTCTACGTGGCCATCATTCCACCCTTACAGTCAAAAGAAAGCTAAGAGTGGAGAGGGAACAACATCAAAGCACTTTTCAAAAATCTATCATGTTATGGCTGGCCTCAATTCTGCAAATATGCAAATGAGTTAGGCATGCAACTAAATGCAAAAATGGGATTGGTGCAATGTTAAAGTCATAAGGTTAAAGACACAAAGTCAAAAATGTAAAGTATCAACAGCAGTGTTATGTCAGCCAGGTGACACAGGTGTATTACTTTCTATTTTATGATAAAAGGTGCAGTATAATACAATATATTACTTTTTTCCAGAGTAAAATGCATTTAATGAAATGCTGATTTCTTCATTTTCTTTTTGCATGACATTTTCTCATTTAACTGTGCAACCTTACCATTTCATTCCCATTGTTTGTAGTTAATATATGTATGTGATCGAGCAAATGCTTGCTTTATTGCCAAAGAGGTCCCTTAACTAATATTTACCTTTCTGCCACTCTTACTATTGATTTACTTAAGAAAAATCTACAAAGCTCTCTTTATTATCTAGACTTACTTTTACCTCAAAACAACTCACTATTATAAGTAGACAAGGCTACAAACAAACCCCTTTGAAACATGAGAACCTGAAAGATTGCCATTAAACAGATTCTGAAGAGAAGAAGTGCTAACAATGATTCAATGTAACTGTATTCCATGGCTTTCAAAAAGTGAAATGGGCCGATAGGAATTTAGTTGAGTAATGCAGTCAGCCATTACTGCTAGGTTTGCTGATCTGAAATTATTCTGCTGACTTCTATAAATAACAGAAGTCATCTGAAGAAATGGGGTTTTTACCCACAAATGCTTATGCTCAAATAGAACTGTTAGTCTTTAAGGTGCCACCTGACTCCTTGTTGTTTTTGTGGATACAGACTAACACAGCTACCCTCTGATACTTGGCAGTAATTTACCTTTGCTCAGACTGTGCTCATTTTCCTTATAAAAGAGATTCCATTGCTCCATATTCAGAAGGGAGTCTAAGTCCGGGGGGGGGGGGGCGGGGGCAAGTTGGTGAAATGTACATCTTCTTCCAATACCCTCAATGAGTGCTATACAATCTAGACTCTCTATCTCACTCACACACATATTAGTACATTATTGTAAGTGGTCTAAAATGCCAATTATTTTTTTGCAGGATGCTTTCAATCATTTTTCTTCTTTTTATAAATTGATTGTGGATATTTTCTAATGAAAACATGAAATGAAAAACTGAAACACTGTTTGCTTCTGAAAATATTTTTCAGTTAAAAACAAAGCTTGGTTTTCAAAAACCAAACCCTTAAATTTTTATCAAGAACCAAAAAAAAAACCAAAAAAAAACAAAACGATATTTGAATGAAAAAATGACAAAGCTTATGACAAATCGTTGCGTTATGATTTCTGGTTGTCAACAAACAAAATTGGAAAATTGTGACCAAAATGAAAATTTGCCATTACAATTTTAAAATTGTATTGAAAAAATGTTTTGAGAAAAAATGTTGACCAGCTCAAGGAAGTAGATCTAAAGGAATCCATGTTAATGTAAGGAGTCTAATTTAAACCACTTTGCACATCACCTCTGAATCGGAACTAACCTATGTGATTCTTCTTTCACTCCATGAAGTAACTCAATGAAAAGAATGGAATTACACTGGTGGAAGTGGGAAAAGAATTACACACAATAGCTTCAGTGGATTACTCCTTTAAGAAAGGCAAGCAGGAATTGTCCCCTTTTTGAGGCATCCATACATTTTTATTTTGTTTAATAATAGATGGGAGGGTTTCCAAAAAGCTGGTTGGGTGAGGCTAGTGTGTGGCTTTAAAATCTTTCACTGGATTTTTCTTCAACTCTGTGGGAAATGGTTTGCTCAACAGTTGTGATTAGTTTCTGTAAATGAATGAATTTTTAGTCATTGAAGTTCCATACTATTTAAGTTTATGCAGACATAGGGTACTTATTAAAGCCTCTTTGTTCACGGTAAATTATAGGTGGCGGAAATATGATGCAATATGTGAAAATACAATTTAAACAAAGCTATTTTTAGCCCTAGTGGGTCTGATTTGCTTAAATTCACTATTGGATCAAATCATCACAACAGATAGGGCTGTGCATTCTAGTTCACAGGAGCAACAGCATTCTGGTAAAGCTTGGTATTCATGTTTGATTCTTACCAGGCATTTATATTGTCTTAGAGAGTCATTTATGAGTGCAAAAAACACAGGAACTAGTGTCTTTATTGTATTTCCATCATACATGAACTAAAATAGCATGAGAAGCTCGGATCCTATGTTGTTTTAGCCCCAAAATTGGTTCCCTTGGGTGTTTAAAAAGCTTTTGAAAAAATATTAACACAAATACACATATTAGACCCTAAGTAATTTGTCCTCTACAGATCAGAATAGAGGACTGTGTTTTGTATTCATTATTGATAAAAATAGAATTAGTTGCATTGGTGAAATATATACAGAAGTATTAGGTGCATGGCGTACAACTGATGCATACCAAAGTTGAAACATCCGTTTCTCTTTGTAAAGAGAATATGAGTAAGTCTGTAAAAGTCTCATAGTGCTCAACTCATCCTTAATACAAACCAGAAAAGTGTCTTCTCCTGTTAACTAAGTGGAGATAATCTAGCATTTCAATAATTAATGGCAACATAGTCAATTACAGGTATAACATACTGTTATGGCAGTGACAGACAATCATTAAATCAAAGATAATTGATGGCTCTCAGATCTGCAAAAAAGATGTTTGAAACTATTTGGACTATGCCATTAAACCGTGTGTGTATGTGTGTGTGTGTGAATAAACAGACCTGCACTAACTTCTTTATCATTATCATATAATTCAAGGTCTGATGCTGCAATTCCTTACTTACATGAGAAGGTATTTCCTCACACAGGTAGCCCCATCGGCTTCTCCTGGTGCACTTTGGGGCAAAGACATTGGCCCAGATTCTATGGTCCAGATAAGCAGTGTTTGATATAAGACTGGAGAGGCATGGACAAAGGTGGCTTTCACCTTTGCAGTCCCCCAATCCTCAACTGTCAGGCTGGTCTCCCAGTGCAAATTAAAGCCATATTAAAGCCAGCTAAACTAAGCCAACAAAGAGTCTGGTGGCACCTTAAAGACTAACAGATTTATTTGGGCATAAGCTTTCGTGAGTAAAAACCTCACTTCTTCGGATGCATAGAGTGAAAGCTACAGATGCAGGCATTATATACAGACACATGGAGAGCAGGGAGTTACTTCACAAGTGGCGAACCAGTGTTGACAAGGCCAATTCAATCAGGGTGGATGTAGTCCACTCCCAATAATAGATGAGGAGGTGTCAATTCCAGGAGAGGAAAAGCTGCTTCTGTAGTGAGCCAGCCACTCCCAATCCCTATTCAAGCCCAGATTAATGGTGTTGAATTTGCAAATGAATTTTAGTTCTGCTGTTTCTCTTTGAAGTCTGTTTCTGAAGTTTTTTTGTTCAATGACAGTGACTTTTAAATCTGTGATAGAATGACCAGGGAGATTGAAGAGTTCACTTACTGGCTTGTGTATGTTACCATTCCTGATGTCCGATTTGTGTCCATTTATTCTTTTGCGGAGGGACTGTCCGGTTTGGCCAATGTACATGGCAGAGGGGCATTGCTGGCACATGATGGCATATATGACATTAGTGGATGTGCAGGTGAATGAGCCCCTGATGGTGTGGCTGATGTGGTTGGGTCCTCTGATGCTGTTGCCAGAGTAGATATGGGGACAGAGTAGGCAACGAGGTTTGCTACAGGGATAGGTTCCTGGGTTGGTGTTTCTGTGGTGTGGTGTGTAGTTGCTGGTGAGTATTTGCTTCAGGTTGGGGGGTTGTCTGTAAGCAAGGACTGGCCTGCCTCCCAAGGTCTGTGAGAGTGAGGGATCATTTTCCAGGATAGGTTGTAGGTCGTGGATAATGCGCTGGAGAGGTTTTAGCTGGGGGCTGTATGTGATGGCCAGTGGTGTTCTGTTATTGTCCTTGTTGGGCCTGTCCTGTAGTAGGTGATTTCTGGGTACCCATCTTGCTCTGTCAATCTGTTTCCTCACTTCCCCAGGTGGGTATTGTAGTTTTACGAATGCTTGATAAAGATCTTGTAGGTGTTTGTCTCTGTCTGAGGGGTTGGAGCAAATTCGGTTGTATCTTAGGGCTTGGCTGTAGACAATGGATCGTATGATGTGTCTTGGATGGAAGCTGGAGGCATGTAGGTACGTATAGCGGTCAGTAGGTTTCCGGTATAGGGTGGTGTTTATGTGACCATCACTTATTTGTACTGTAGTGTCCAGGAAGTGGATCTCTTGTGTGGACTGGTCCAGGCTGAGGTTGATGGTGGGGTGGAAATTGTTGAAGTCCAGGTGGAATTCTTCAAGGGCCTCCTTTCCGTGGGTCCATATGATGAAGATGTCATCAATGTAGCGCAAGTAGAGGAGGGGCACTAGGGGACGAGAGCTGAGGAAGCGTTGTTCTAAGTCAGCCATAAAAATGTTGGCATACTGTGGGGCCATGCGGGTACCCATAGCAGTGCCACTGACTTGAAGGTATAAGTTGTCCCCAAATCTGAAGTGGTTGTGGGTGAGGACAAAGTCACAAAGCTCAGCCACCAGGCTTGCTGTGGCCTCATCAGGGATACTGTTCCTGACAGCTTGTAGTCTAAACTAAGCCAACTCTCAACAGTCTCCAGGGGCCATTCTGCAGCTGGGAATAGTCAGGGGGCAAGGACAACTTAGCTATGTACCCTTTTTCTCAGGCATATTTCTTACATGACGGTGGTGGGAGGGCTGGGTTCCTGAAAAGAAGATGGCATAGGAGCTGTTGTAGCTGCAGCTCCTACACCACTGGAGGATTCTCTCACTGGTGGGACACTGCCTGTTCTGATGCCAGGACCCCTGTGGTCATGGTTGCCCAGGTAGGACCAAAGCCCACAACCTAAGTTTCTTGCCAGGTCTGTAGATCAGAGAATCAGACCAGCAGAGTTAAGTAGTTGGCACAGCAATACAGCTAGAGCTGTTTAAATTACAGGGCATAGTTGCCACTGAAAGAAAACAGGATGAACAAGAGTATGGGTGGTGGTGATGGAAAACCCAAGGAGATAGTGGTTTGGATTGCTGTACCCTGGAAAGGGGAGAACTTTGATATGGACAAGATTAAACCCAGGAAAAGGAAGAATTCTGTGTTTTTTCCATTAGTTTGTGTGCTTTGGAATCACACTCATTGGTGGGGTGGGAGAACACCAGCTAGTGACAGGTGATTTTCATTTGGTCCTAATATGGCAGTTGTGATTAGCAGCCATTAGTGTATTAATTGGTTACTTCAGCAAATACATGGCCAGACTTGTGCCTGATTCATCACTTCTCTGCATAGCCATTTGCTCCCATGCAATGCAGGTGTAAAAATGTTACTGGATAAACAGTGGTATTTTTCACCCTTTTTGCAGTCATTTTTCACTGGTGTCAGAACAATGGTGACTTAGGCCCCGAGAGTTAAAGTCTCAGCTTATGTTCATAACAGTCCTTGTTAATTTTCACTTGTGAAGAAAATGGATGAGACATAGTCTGACAATAGACCTCAGTTCCCATCCAAGAAATATGAAGGCTTTCTGAAGGAGAGAAATATTAAGTACAGACATTCTTCCATTTATTATCCTCAGGCCATTGGGGAAATAAACCATTGTAATCGAGTTTGAAAGACAGTTTGCAAACTGCTGACCTAGAAGGAAATCATTTGTTATCAGGTTTCTTCAAGAAGTACCAAGCAATCTGACATGCAACAGAATGGCCCACATATCTCCTGCTGCAGGGAGGAGGCTGCAGAACAAGTTACATGTTGATATTCCCAGAAAACCTGATAAAAAGCCACAGTGGATTAGAAATGACATAGTTTGTCAAAGGGAATTGAAGTAAACAGTTCACAGGTTTCCATACTGAGCAAGATGCTGGCAGTTGGCCCATCAGTGCTCAGCACAGCTTGTAGTGTGGAACCATTCTGCTGGCACTATACCACCCGGGGACTCTCCTTACATAAGGGAAATCCTCCAGAGGAGAATGGTTAAGCTAGCTAGGCAGCTGCTGGAATGGTGCAAACAGCCTGGCCCTGTAATTCCAGGTATTCATCATGGCTCTTTTTCAAGGGTCTGTAAACCCAGAGTTTGTGTGTGCATGTATATCAAGTAATTACATGTTTCTGATTGTGGGATAGAATTTATTTCTGAATATGATATTTTAGA
Organism: Malaclemys terrapin pileata; assembly: GCF_027887155.1. NCBI lineage: Eukaryota > Metazoa > Chordata > Testudines > Emydidae > Malaclemys > Malaclemys terrapin. The sequence continues at coordinate 45,757,299 of NC_071506.1, read as the reverse complement.
TGTGGGCAATATGAAATACTCTACAGTATCAGGGAAAGCAGATCCTAGCTGCTGGTTCCCTTGATGACCTGAAGTCGGATATTTTCTTATCTATTTTACAGCACCATGAAGTTGGGCCAGATTCTACAGAATACAGAAACACCTGTATAGGTCAGAGGTTTATTGTGACAAAAATCTGTAAATGCACATGAACTCTCTGACTGCTGTATCTCAGAATGCATGTGAACTCTCTGACTTCTATATTTGGAATCAGCCGGAATTCCTCCTGTGAACTCCTTGAGCATGCACACAGAGTGGTAGCTCTGCTGCCCTTGAAGGGGAAGTAGTATACTCTGCACTCCAGGCACAGTCAACTCTGGTAGGTAGTGTGAAAGGAATAGAGGCCACGACCCCTTCCTTCCCCACAACCTCTCAAACAACAGTTGCCTGTATGAGTGATAGGGGCTGTACTCCCCAGTGGGATTTTGGCTAGCCATCCTGTGCAGGGCTGTATGAAATAGTGGGGGAACTCCTTGTATCTCACCTCCCTCCATATGCACTTCCAAGAAAGGCTGGTCAGAGGCTGGCTGTATTTGAGTATGTTTGCATGATAATATATGACACCAAGCGAGTGCTAAGCTTTAGTGACTTATTGTTTTCTTGCCTTTAGGCACAGGAAAGTGAGAGTCATACACTTAGATTTCTCTTTTCCTTTTATTTCAGTTATGTGTCTCCACTCTCCTATAAATAGTGCTCATTTTTACTATGCTTCTCCTGGCTGAAAGGTAAGACACTCTTCTCTGACCAAAATCACTAGATTCCAGTTGAAATGGACGGGGTACCACTAGCTCACATTCCCCTGGGAGATCAGTAGAGGCAGACAGCAAGGGCAATGGCAGTGCCACATAAAGTGCAGATCCTATCATGAGATGCGCTAGTACGTTTCATGTTGATTTCAGTGAGAGTCACACATATATATATATATATATATGCCAAAGGAGAATTTGGCCATAATAGTTTAGGGGGAGATTTTCAATGGCACAAAATGACAGTTAGGCTCCTAACTCCCATTGAAAGTCCATAGGAGTTGGGATCCGAACTGTCATTTGTGCCTTTGAAAATCTGTCCCATAACTGAGAAGTTTCAGGAACCTTGCAGCTACCTATGAAAAGAATTTGTAGCCACAGTTCTGAGGTTGCTGCAAGAGATTGCCCCCTTGGTAGTTTTCCTGACCTCTTACTATAAAAATGATAAGGAGTCTGGTGGCACCTTAAAGACTAACAGATTTATTTGGGCATAAGCTTTCGTGGGTAAGAACCTCACTTCTTCAGATGCATAGAGTGAAAGTTACAGATGCAGGCATTATATACTGACACATGGAGAGCAGGGACTCCCTGTTAGTCTTTAAGGTGCCACCAGACTCCTTGTTGTTTTTGTAGATACAGACTAACACGGCTACCCCTGATATAAAAATGATGTGAACTCCAGAGCCTGCATGCAGTTGCCATTAATTTATCATATATTTATCATTACTTCTGACACTGGCTCTTCCTGAAGTGGATGAATATTGAATTGGAAAAATGTGTCTGTTTGATATTTCAAATAATTGTTAATGGTGAACAGGCCTTGTTTAAAAAAAAAATTCTTTAAACTCAGCATTATTCCATAATCTGAAAGATTTGACATCAGATAGTATACTTGCCTTCCACAGCATTTGTTCTAGTCTCCAAAGTAAGATTAGAAATATTTATTTGATCATTTTGTTCTAACAAACAGATAACATTGTAATTCTGTCTTGGGTAAGAATACAGTTCCCTGGCTTCCAACTGCATCAGATTGCATAATTACCTACAAACTACTCCACAGTATGCAGCGTGGTTGATTCCTAAACATGACATGTGGATGGTACAGATTTAGCTGAGATTAAAGTAAACCAGGTCATTTTATTTGATAATGTTGTTTCTTCGTAAGGTTACAGAATGTAACAATGTGTCCTAATAAGAGCGGCTTCTACTGTACCAAGGGAAGGCTATTTTTAACAAACTCTTTAATTGGCTTGCTATCGTTTCTTATACATAGCAGCAAATCTTGACTTGTCTCAAAACTTTTCATGGATTCCTTATTTCTCTCTCTCTCTCTCTCTCTCTCAAAAATCTCTACTCATATTTTCTGTTTTAAAAAAAAAAATCTGTACACGCCATTCAATGATGTAGCCGATCACTTTATTTCTGAGCTGAGCTTCAGCAACATTGTTGCAAAGTGAAAAACAAATAGATCTCTCTGTCTCTGTCCTTCTCCCTTGTCTTTGTTTGTTTGTTTAACTGGTGTGTGTAGAGAAATTGACTAAAACTTCTAACACAGAATAGGTGGAATGTGCCTGATTCACTCATTTCCATCTCCACTAGTGTTTTGATTTTGATGTCTCAGGGGCTGTCTGCTTTATTAATCCTTTTTAAGATAGCTGTTAAAAAACAAAACAAAACAAAAAAACAACCCATAAATAAGAAATGAATCTCCATGGTCCAGATTCTGCCTGCTGCTTATGCCGGTGTGCAGTGGGGGAAGCTGCACCAGATAAGGACCCTTCTTCCAGCTTTATGAGGCCCACATAAAGGCTAGGCAGAAATGGCACTCCCTGTGCTCAAAGGACCACTCCTGACCTTTTTCTAATCCCCCAGGAATGCATGGTCCCAAAGAGAAGTAGGCCTTCCCCTATAACTCCCTGCACTGGCTCCCAAAGGAGGCTGGCATGCAGTGAGGAGTGGGCTGCATCCTCGTGGCATGCTGGTGTAGTGGTGGGTATATTCTCCTGGCATGCTGGGGAGTTCTAGGTGTTGAGATGATTCACAGAAGCAGAATGCCTGATGGTGCTCCCTCTGGGACAGTATAGTTCTCCATTGTCCCTTTCTCTGAGCTATGCCTAGCAGGTACAGTCTAGCCCTGTGTGGCAGAGAAAGTTTTTCCCTGTTTATATTTAATCTTGTGTGCATCTGATTTGAAGATGGTGAGAAATCTATTTTCTTTTCTATACACAGAGGATTTACCTTGCAACTTGCAACAGAGCAATTAATGTTATGAAGAGTCAGGTGCATAAATTCCATCCCCTAGGTATCAAGAAGAGAATTAATCTCCTGATTTGGAATTAGGTGCATTATATATATCTGTGAAGATGTTCCCCAAGATAATCACCAAATGTAATTGTAGTTCTTTTTTCATGAAATACGCAGGTTAAAAAAAATCAAAATGGGAGAGAGCAATTGATTGACATAGTCACATGACCCCTTGCTTGTAATAAGCTGACCTAGGTTATTTTCAGATAAATTTTAATATTAAAAGTGGTCCTCTTTTTTGTCATTGCCCTGTCATCGTACATTCCAGTCAGGCGAATGGACATCACAGGATTACATTTTATTTTTCACTTACAATTTATTGTCTAGCCCAGTGTTTCTCAAACTGGGGTTGCCGCTTGTTCAGGGAAAGCCCCTGGCGGGCCGGGCCAGTTTGTTTACCTGCCCGGTCTGCAGATCTGGCCGATCGCAGCTCCCACTGGCCACGGTTTGCCACTGCAGGCCAATGGGGGCTGCTGGAAGCGGTGGCCAGTAAGTCCCTCAGCCCGCGCCGCTTCCAGCAGCCCCCATTGGCCTGGAGCAGCGAACTGCAGCCACTGGGAACTGCGATCGGCCGAACCTGCAGATGCAGCAGGTAAACAAACCGGCCTGGCCTGACAGGGGCTTTCTCTACACAAGCGGCAACCCCAGTTTGAGAAACACTGGTCTAACCCTAAAATGGCTGCAAGTGGTTTTACAAGGCATATTTGCACTGGAGATAGGGTTGGAGGCAAAGCAAACTAGCTCCATTCCCCAAAAGCATATGGGTTAACATTTTCAAAAGCATCTAATGATGTAAGAGCCTAAATCCAGTGACTTTCGATGAGACTGAGGCTCCTAATCATTTAGGCACTTTTGAAAATGTTACCCATAGCCTGTGGAATGACTCCAAGGGTGCTGGGAGAGAGCATGCTCAGAAGCAGTGTCTGCATGCATCTGCATTGCCTTCTTCCCCCTTCCCCCCCCACTTGCCATCTTCACTAGTGAACAGAAGGGGACAGAGACATACCCTTGCCCTGCACTCTGCCCAGCACTTCTTGAAATGTCTGGTGTTGTTGGTGGCATTGACAGTCCTTGCACTCACAGGCTGGTATCTCCTCCAGCAAGACATGAGTAACTTTTATTGATGGAGAAGAATTGGGCCCAGGCAGCTCATGGATTGAGATTGTGGCAGCCCTTTATGCATGTGTAGCATGGAAGGGAGCTTTGTGCATCCTCTCCCCACTTTGTGGACTTGCTCAGGCCCAACCATGGTCCAGCCCTAAACTCAAATAAGATGTACAGAGCTATTTTTCACACACAAATGAATGTCATTTTTCAGTTATGCTGAACAGGCAACAGAAGTTCAAATCATTAAAAGCATGTACAGTGACTGCTGAGATACTGTACTCAATTGTAGGAAACCCAATACACACAGATATTTCCCAGGGCCTAGCAAAGGAAGCAGTCACAACTGGAACCCTTCAGTCACAAGCTGTGGTGGAGTAGTCACCCAGTAGATCTGAATGAGCAGGGGCTCCACATTTATTATGGAGAGGTTTGTAGCGACTCTATAGTTAAGGCTGTATTCTAAATTGGGCTTAAAATGGGGCATAAATTCCTGTTTTCTCTAAAAGTAGGTGGTCACTAAGGCTAGGTCTACACTACCCGCCTGAATCGGCGGGTAGAAATCGACCTCTCGGGGATCGATTTATCGTGTCCCGTCGGGACGCGACAATCGATCCCCGAATCGACGCTCTTACTCCACCAGTGGAGGTGGGAGTAAGCGCCGTCGACAGAAAGCCACAGAAGTTGATTTTGCTGCCATCCTCACAGCGGGATAAGTCGGCTGCGATACGTCGAATTCAGCTACGCTATTCACGTAGCTGAATTTGCGTATCTTAAATTGACTCCCCCCTGTAGTGTAGATGTACTCTCAGTGTGAAATTTCACAAAGGGTTAGTTTTACGCCCTTCGAATTTTCTCTGTATTTCTTGGTTGCTTTCTCTTACATTTTTAATTGGAAATTTGATTTTGGGTGTTGGCTAAAGTTTTTCCTTGGCAGTATTACTTTTCATTGTTGACAGATCTCTTATCAGCACTATCTGCACCAAACTTGGCAGAGAGGTGGATCCTGATTAGATCCAGTGCAATATGTTTTTTAAAACAGTGTTTAATGTAGATTATTTTTAGCCATTTTTCATATTATAGCTGAACGTTTTATGCCCAGTGAACACAAACCCAAATAATGGGAGGTTTGCTGACTGGGGCTAGGTGCACACAAGCCTGATTGGTTGATTGGGGCTAAGGGCACATAAAACTTTCTCTGTTAGAGCTATGCTTTCTGTCAGATTTTATCCTGCAATAGAGAAGGGCTCATGTGCTACTCATGGGGGAATTCTGCACCACTGCACCACGGGAATTCATGTCCCCGACCCCCACAGATTTTGTTGCTTCCCCTCAGAAAAATGACTTTCTGATGGGGAAAGCATAGGGAAGTTGCCAAAGCAGTCGTACACCCCTCCCCAGGAGATGATCTCCCACCTCTGTGCAGCCAGTGGCCTGTGCTCCCCACTGCCATGCTGGAGCCTCCATATTTTATTGACAAATAAAATATACAGAATTTTGCAGAATTTTAAAATATTGTGTGCAGAATTTTTATTTTTTTGGTGCAGAATTCCCTCAGGAGTAATGTGCAAATGCTGAAACATGAAGGTTCATGCGTAACTGCACTTCTACCCGCTCCATGAGTCCATCCACATCTGAACAAATTGCACCTCTCTCTAGTTAAGCCTTAAAACAACGTAGGAGATAAATATACAGAAACTTTGCTGTGAAATGGTTATGGGTGCTACAAGCATAATACACCTGACACACACCCACAGAACCAAGGAAATGAAAAGTTAAGCCATCTAGTAGTACCTCTAATGGTATATTCACCCACAAGGACACACCTTACTACTACCACAACAACCATACACCAAACACCACAACCTTAATTCCATGCCCTAGAGATGCCAGCCTTCCATTACTCCTTTTAACTACTCTTCAGCACACAGCATTTCACCAGACTATTCTCTCTCAACATGAGCAAGTATCCTTAAACAGACATAGTTACTAGTCTTTGGGGAAATGACTTTTAAAGGGGGGGTTGCAGAAGGAGGAAAGAGGAGGCAGAGTAAAGGTTGTAGAGTTTGGTCTGTGGCACACACTAGTTGTGGTAATAGTAAGGTGTGTACTTGTGGGTGGAGAAGTAGCAGGCATGCACTGGGAGATGGATTAATTTTTCATCTCTTTGCTTTTGTACGTTTGTGTCAGGAATGTTGTGTGTAGCAACTCTACCTTCTTCACAACAACCTTTTGTGCATTCATTTTATAAGAGATCTTATGTGGCCTAACCGGGGTAGGGTTATAGGAGGGATTAGTTCACCTCTTGGCTGCTTGGGCTCTGCATGCTATTATAAAAGCCTTGCTTTGGGGCTCAGGGAGAGAGAGAGCTAGGAGGGACATTGTCAAGAGAGGCACAGGAGCATTTTTCCTGGTTGGGATTTTATCTGGTGAGGCATAACCCAGAGCCTGTTTCCCTAGCAGAGGGACTTATTTATGGTGTAATATACTTGGTGGGGTTTTAAGGTATATTTTATTTTTGTATGAGGTGTCAGACATTTTGTGCATGAAATAAACATTTCAGCACAGAAATGTCATAACCCTAGGACTGTAATTTATCCAAGAATGCACAAGCCCTTAGATGTAGAGCTGGTCAGGAATTTCTTAATGATTTTTTTTTGTCAAAAATACCCATTTGTCAAAATCAAAATCTTTCATGGGAAAGAGTAGTTTTTAATACATTTCTCAACTCAAAAATATTTTTTTAAAAAAAAGTTTTGAAATTGTCAAAATGTGCCATTTTGATATTTTCAAAATGAAAAATTCTGATTTTTCCAGTTCAAAACTGCTTTTCATTTTGAAACAGAAGTAATTAGAGTAAAAAAAAAATTAAATGGTTGAAACTGAAATAAAACAACTTTCCAAATTCTTTAAATTTTGATTGCCCCAAATCAATATTTTTGTGGAGGGGAGTTGCAAAATTTTTTTAGAGCCACTTTTTGTCTCAGTTTGGACATGAATATTTTTTTTTAATCTTGAAAACTTTTATGAGAGGGAGAACCATTTCCTGCCCAGCTCTATTTAGATGTTGAAATTTCAAGGTGGCTGAAATTTTGCTCTCTCTCATTGTCCTCAGTTCTCTATGGGTAACTGCCTTGGTTTACATTACCGTGGTTCTGGCTGAGCTGTGCCTTTGACTCCTCACTCAGTCTCTCTCTAGGCACCTTTCCAAGAGGCAGGCCCTGCGCTTTCACTTCTCTCGGGGTGGAATCCCACAATTCTTCCATCCACAGATTAGGTCCCCAGACTACAGCATTTCTATTTATCAACTGTATTCCTCAGCAGGTCCAACTGTATTTTCTCAGAAGGTCCAACTGGGTTTGGTTCTTGCTATAGTCTTCCTCCAGGAACTGTGACAAGCAGGTATGTGCAGTGACACAGAACTGTTTCTTCAAAACAAAGTATTCTTTATTTATCCATAGGAACATAAAAGAGAGGAAAGGGTTAAAACAACAACTGCCTAAATGCATATTCTCTTACCTAAAACTTAGCTTTCCTCTCAAGAATTAGGTAGGCCTAGCTTATCCCAGGTATGAAAGCTTCTGAGAGTGTATTCCTGAAAGTCACTTGTTCCCTTCTGTTTCCCTCTGAGCTTCAGGGCTGAGACTTTAACACCACCCTCCCGCCAAATCCTTTGCTTTATTTTGCCCGCTTGGATTACCCTTGTCCCCACCCCTACCACCCCAGAGTATTCAGCCAGTTTATTGATCAGACTGTGATAGGAATACCTTCAAAGGAATTGACACCTGTATAGTTTAAGTATCAGTGATTGGGGGCTATCTAAAACTATTGTCTGATGCATAAACCCAACCAGAACTGAGTTAACTCTTTGCACCCATCTAGCAGACAGCATGGTAGTAATCAGATAGTCAGAGATACTCATCATTAATGAAAAAATAATACGAATATCACCATGTTTTTTCATAGACATCTGTAACTATTAACAATTTTATAGTCACCCAGCCATTCTTCATGGATGGACTTGTAGTATTCAAAGGAAACTCCCAAGCAAAGTTAGATCTGAGCAAAGCTTTACTCAGTATCCCAAAGCATTTAGAATTAAAAGAAATACATCCATTTCCCATTGAGGGTAATAGTGATTGGCATTTGTTCCTAAGGTCCTTGGATGTGAAATCCTCATTGGTCTACACAGTGTTTTGAATGCAGAAAAACTCCCAAATCTGCTATCCTAGTTAACACCTCATATTTCTGAAATTCCAGGTACATACAGAATAACCCAATTTCTCAGATTAGAATTCTTGGGATTCACAGCAGATACCACATTCTTCTCTCTAAACATCTCCTTTTCTAAAAGGAAACCATAAAAAACCTCTCCATCACTCTAAGGTACTTAGCAGAGACCACTGGGATCTCTGGTAGCTCCGCCCCCTACCTTGCCCCTGGTTGCCCTCTGCTACCAAGGCCTGTGGAAGTGCTTGCTGGAGATATGGAAAAAAGTGACCAATTGAGATAACAAGCACGAGCCTATCTCAGGTCACTTGGTTGATCCTACTGTAGATGGAGAAATATCTTTGTCCCCTTCCTTCTCCACACTCTTTTCTAGATTTAACTGCTCCAGAAATTCTAGAGGCAATTGCCTCAATTAGGTTGAGGTGCCTCCTGTAGGCAACAGAGGTAAACAGGCTGTGGGACTCATCAGAGGCTGTGATCAGTATAGACCATTTACGGTTTCTTTCAGTCTGGAGAGCTTCCATGTGCCTAAGAATACCCATATTTATATATTGACAGGCAAAGCACAATGGTATCTTGTCTTACTCTGCCGGAGGGAAACCGATCAGAGAAGATGACTGACCTGGCCATAAAAACACAAAGACTATGTCAGGGCAAAAAATTCAGCCCAGTGTATTCCAAGGGAAGGGACTGTGATAGCCAGGGCTTTGCAGAGGGGAAAAGGGGTGTGGATGGAAGCCTTGCTCTCAGCTGTATTGCACCATTTCCCTCAGCAGTGAGGATTTCCACAGCTGGTTCTATTTGCCAACTCTCCTGGCCACTAGACTGCAATGGAAGGCAATTTAGGAAATTGTTACATCACCTGACTTGTTCTTAGCCCAGCTGCCCCCTCAAGTGTCTTTTTGTATTGTTTTGTTTTTTTGCTACTGACACCCAGGGATTGTTAGCACATTAATTTACACAGCAGTTCAGTTCTGCTGCTGGGAAGGTGACCTTTCCATTCTTGCTGTGTGCTCTATAAATTATAAAATGACTTTCTTGGGTACTATTTAGGGCCTGGCTTTTGCAGTCAAGGTGGATAGAGTGTTCTAAAAGATAATAAAATAAAACCGTAGTGACAGAGACTCCTCTGCTTTAGATAACATTAATGGCGCGATCCTTGTAGCTCTCAGTGGGTTGCTGGTATTTGGCATCTCTCAGGACCAGGCCCAATATTTACAGTACAACTGTCAGAGTGCTGGAAATATCAAAATTATGGCTTATATCCTTAGCTTGCCTGGTTTTTTAACAGTGACTCAAAACCCACCAACCAACCATGCTTATGTGAATGTTAATATTGTCTACTCTGAAGACTAGCCTTTCAGGTAAACATATATTTAGGGTTGTATACATGTATATTATTTAAGAGCACTCTTAGATGCTTTCAGACATTTTACTTTAGTTTTATCCCCAATAGAACTGTGTAGTGTGATCCAGATACAAAAGAGGTGCCTGCATACATTCAACTTCTATCACATACATACGGTATTTTGACTTAGTGGTGGCATTTAATTTTATCACAGAACCACTCATAAACCGATCAAAGCAAAATTACAGGCTGGAATACTGTAATTACTGCCTAAGAGATAACTCTTCTGCCTTCACTTGTGAACTGCATGAGAGGGCTTTTCATGTTCCTTAAGCAAGAGACCACATCCATTTCTGTTCAGAATTGCCTTTCTTGTTTTTCAACTCTACCCTGGTCTCGAGCTAGCCGACCTCACAAATGGTTCATCAATCTAGTTGCACCCTCAATCCCACTGTTCATCTAGCACCAGAATTCCTTTCTTTCCTACAGTCTACTACTCTTGGGGCAAGAGCCCTCTCCTCTGTTACTCCTGCATATGGAACAGCTTTTCTGTAGGCCACTTCAGCAACCTGTATTCTATTGTCAGCTCTGCAGTGTTCACTCTAGGACGCTGTCAGTTCTCCCAAGCATACTTGGTTAGTAACAGAATGGGAGACCTCCACAGAAAACCTAGGTGGTGTAGGAAGTGAGATCAGTGATGCCTAATCCTGAAAGGTGCCGAGAATTTACACTTAAAGTCAAATGCTCAACACTTCTCACGGTCAGGTCCTGACTCACTACTAAGCCATTTATCAGTCATAGTTCTAGGGATGTGGTGTGCTGATGGGGGTGCTGTCAAACAGATGAGCCCTAAAACAGGTTCTGACTAACTGTTGTTGAAATGCCCCTGGCTTCTTTTCTTTTCTTTTCTTTTCTTTTCTTTTCTTTTCTTTTCTTTTCTTTTCTGAAAGAAGGATGTTAACTGAAGGGTCCTGACCAAATTTCAGTTTAGGAAATTATATTCTTCATACAAAATTCCACTTGCAGTCTGAGTTGGATAAAACATTCTCCCTCACTTTCTGTCTTAAACTGTTGTGCAATGTTGCTGGGCAATGCTAACCATCTGGAATAACTGGTCAGATGAAAGATTCTCTAGCAGGCCCCTGCACCAACTCCTTGCATAGGCAATGTTCATGTTGAAGTCACTGTGAGTTATGCCTTTGAAAGTGATGTTATATAGGAACCCAAAGATACACGGTGTTGTAAAAAATATGATGTGTCCTTGTTCATCCATGAAACTCTGTAGATGCCCCATTTCTTCCTGCTTCTGCTCCCTCCCTTCAATATGCCCTTGAGGTCCAATTTTATAGCCACCATTCTTTCAGTTGAGTGTAACTCATGAGCTTTCTACTGTCCTGCCAGGTGAATGTAACTTCACTCCAGACTCTACAAAACACTACTAGGATCATCTTCCTCTCTATCTGCTCTGGCCATATTACCTTCCCTTCGCATGTCTCTACAGGCATCCTCTCACCTTCCATATCAAGTTCAGACTTGATGTCTTCACCTTTTAAGCCCCTGCATCATTTCACACCTGCCTACATCTCTTTTCTCATTTATTTCTACTTCTCCTATCACCGTTTGTGTTCTAGCCTTTCATAGCTTCCCAGTCTCATTTCCAAGGCTGCTCCTGTACCTCCCCTTCTGCCTGGAACTCCCTTCGTGCATCACCTAGCCAATCTTCCTTTAAGACAAAGAGTTTCCATGAGGCTCTTCAGCAATAACTCAGGAAATAACAACAGTAACCTCCTATCTGGCCTCTCCCCTCTCCCCTTCTGGAAGTATTGCTGCTAAAGTCCTCTTCCTCTCACCACATTGCCCCCGCCTATCCCGCACAACACACTACATGTACTCTGCACACCACTGCTGGCAGCATGTAGGGTATGTATAGTGCATGCCACAATGAAAGGCTCTGTCCTGGGTAGGCAGGAGGGAAGACTTTGGGAGCAAGGAGCCTTTTCCCACTGCTTCCCTACTGCCAGAGTCTTTCCCTGCAGTGGGGAAAGGCTCCAGCACTTGGGACCCAGTGGAGTCTTTCTCCACTGCCTCCCATTGCCAGAGTCTTTGCCTGCTGCCTCCACACTGGCAGGGTTTTCTCTATGGCAGGGAAAGACTCTGGCAGTGGGGAGGCAGTGGGACACTACAATGCTAAACATAGCAATGTAGACGGAGAAGGCACTGCTTGGGTATGTAGAGAGCTGTGTAGGATACATATCTACAGGGTTCAGGTGTGTCTTTCCTCTACTCACCTAATCAGTGCCTCACCATCTACATTGCTGTTTATACTGTGGTAGAGGGGTGTGCAGTGTATGGATTCTACACGTGGCCATAAGGAGTGTGCAGTGTAGATGTACCCTCCCTGAATGCTTTCATTAGCTCCCTGTCTCATCACATTAAATTCCAGTTTCTGAATCTGCAAAGCCTTCCACTGCATGGCCCCCAGCTACATGTCTGCTCCCATTTCCCCCATTCCTTCTCTTGCTTCCCAGCCTGCTCCCGTCCTTTCACCTTTACTGCTGCCTTCTTGTCCTTCTCACAGTCTCAGTTTTGTCTCTCTAATCATGTTATCTCCCTACTGCCCCCAGTACCACCTCCTCCCCATTTGAATCCCTCCTTTATCCAGCAGTCTTTCCTTCTGTTTTTTACATCAGCAAAAATTGCCTCAGCCTCCCTTTCTGAGTTATTCCTTAAAGTTGATTTCTCTTGTCTATCTTAGATTGTAAGCTCTTTCGGGGCAAGGAAGGTGTCTTACTCTGTTTTGTGAAGAGCCCTGCAAACTTTACACGGCTCTAGCTGTGACTTATAATAATAAGTATGGAAACTGAGGAAAGAAGTGGTTCTTTTGGCTCACAGCAAAACTGATTGCACATTCAGAGTTGGCTATACACTGAGTGCATGTAGTTTTTTAAAACCTTTGTAACAGTAGATAAGATATGACCGGTGTAAGCAGATATTCCCTGTACATACAATGGGGACACCACTGGACCTGGTAATGAATTATCTACTTGGAGGAAAGGTCACTGTCATGGGAACCAGCACTGTGCTTGGTAAAAAAGTGTAAGCTGCCACAATTTGGTGCCATTCCCATCATATTGGTACATGAGAAGCAGAAAATCAGACTGGGGATGACCTACTTCACCAGTTGCAGCTGTGATATCCTTACTCATGGTGAAATGGAACCTTACACTACACGTATCCCATTGGAGTCAATAGAGCTAAGTGTGGAGTAAGGTGTTACTCAGTGTGAGTAATGATATCACGGTCTGGGTCTGAGATGGGTCTACTTGTTCAAGTATTCCAGGTACAAGGTGATATATTTTGCATGATATAGGAGTAGGGTGACCAGACAGTAAATGTGAAAAATCAGGACGGGGTAGGAGGTAATAGGAGCTATATAAGAAAAAGACCCAAATATCGGGACTGTCCCTATAAAATCGGGACATCTGGTCATCCTATATAGGAGGCTAGTAATCTGAAGAAATGAGAAGTGCATGCTGACAAATTGCTGGTGGAAACAGTTCCTTCTGGAAAATGGCAACATTTCAACCCCAGTGCATCAATATTTTGAATATGTTGATATCAGATCATTGTATTCAAACAGCCACCATTTCTATCTCCTTCTACCTCAAATCATCTTTCCTCAGGAAATATTCTCTGGCTGACAGTTCTGCCTCTCACAGAGCTCCAGTACTAAGGAATCATGCAACACTAAACTCTTTTTTGAAAATAGGACTGCAGGCCATTTATCAAGTGCCTTCTTTATTGGCCTTTTTAAGGCTCTTTCTTTACATGATCATTGCTTTAGTGAAAAACAAGCAACGTAAAAACATTCTCTTCAGGTATTCTGAATATTCACATTTGATGTTTTCCAACCACAATCAACGTGGATCATAATCAGTTTACTTTTATGTTCCATCATGGATGATTGTTTCAAGAATATAAGTGACAATATTCCAGCTTATAAACCAAACTCTTAATTACTTTGAAAAACTTAACTGCAGACTGGATCCCAGAAGTCATTTCAGTGATTTATTTTGGATCTCTTCATTCCACTTACTCCATCTTTCATCCAATGGTTCAGTTGTCAACTTAACCCAGACTGTTGATCTTTCCGTTTCTTGTCATTATTTTATTCTCATGAGCCATCTTTCTGTAGTGAGTATTTGTTTTTGTAGCCAGTGGGCTGAATCCTAAGGTCCTTGGTTGGTTTTCACACCTACTCAGGCAGGCTCCCATGGAAGTCATAGTGCGATGTACATTTGTTGGTTGCTCTCACGGGAATTCTAATGGACCCAAGCTGCAAAACGCAGCTCTTAATCTGCATTTCAAAGTCTGGGGAAGTTCAGCTGTGGGGGTTGGTTGGGGCTTCTCTCTCAACTTTGTATTTGTGCTACTGTAAATACATTGGCTATGTAAATATTGCTGCCACGCTGAGTGCTTTCTTTCTGAACACTATTATTGTCCATTGTTTTCCATCCACTATACCAAGATTTTGTTTGTTTCCCATGCAGTATATCTAATCATGTTTAAAAGAGCTGCATTGCTGCCCTCTTAAATAAATGGCACACTGGTAAGTTTATACAGTATAGTCTTGTATAAGCATATGCTAATGCAAATATATGGGGCTCTGCTATGGCTTTTAGCCATGGCCTGACACTGGGGCTAGGAGCTTCCTGGCATGCAACGAGAGCAGCCTACTGAAATGTCTTCTAGTTAAGGGCAGCATATGCTTCCCCGTGTGGCTGGCCTGCTCTGCATTGTGGTGAGGACAGTGGGCAGGTCCTGGCACTGATTTCTCCCCTTCCCTCCCTTCCCTAGCAGAAGAGACTGCATTTTGTGATAGGTGAAGTGATGATCCCTATATAAAGGACTCAATCCTGCCAGGTACTGAATGTCTCCTGCCATGTGCTCAGCTGCAACAGTTTTGTCCCAAAAGCTCCCAAAGCACTTAGTGAATTTCTGCCCTGCAGGGTGATGAACTTCCATTGATTTTGAAATGCTCAGTACTTCTCAGGGCCAAGTCCATAGGGCATAGTTAAGATCTCTGATTTTAAAAACTCCCAGACTGGTTGCTGAATGCCATGCTGTGTGGGCAGACAAGTTATCTATAAAGGAAGATATTGTGGCAGAATACAGAAACAGAAAAAGAATACTGGGAGTCAGCATATATCACAAGCAAAGAGCTACAGTGACTCCAGCAAGTGTTCTAATCAGAGGTGCTGTAGACAAGAAGGGGGAGGGCACTGTTGCTTGCTGGACTGATTACTCTCCATGGGAAGGTAAAGCAAGAGATCCCTAAGTGACCTATCACCGTAAATCCTGTCTACAGTGTGCTTCCGGATTACCAGCTGAAACAGGCAAAGCTCCACTGTAGGGGAGGCCGTACAGTAGGTATTTCTGCAGTGATTATAGAATTATGTAACCACTGAAGCAATCCTAGTTGGCAGTAGTTTTGTAATGTAAAACTCAAATTCTGCTATTTACATATGGGAGACAATAGTGTCATTAATATACAAGTATGATTGTTATAGATACATATCTCCAGGTTTTATATATCTAAACTATGTGTGCATAAATAGTCCCCTCTATATTGCAAAATAGTGACCAGTAAACTACCAAGTCAGGCACACAATCTCTTACCCTTTCCATAAAGAGGAGGTATATTAAAGAAAATTAATATTTTACACATGTATCAAAAAATTGCCCCTAGGTGAGTGGACAGACAGAATTTTGTAAGACTGCTAATCTAAATATATACATATCTATGTCTATATTAGGACGTTTTGTGTATGTACATTATGTACACATGTACAAATTTATAGTGTATAAAATCATTTAAATATGAAATGTTTCTGATACAAAGCTCTACTTATGATGGTTTTCTGGTAGAATATTTGATAATGAAGGCCAAAATATTAACTTTGCCAAGATCTCTTTAAAAATCAGTGTTTCTGCATATATTCCCCAGGATAAATATAGCTTTAAATAATGAACATTTAGAAAATGAAACAGGGCTTGCAAATACTATTCCATTGCAAATGTGCACCTTGTTTTGGAAGAAGAAAGGTGAGGCTATCTCTCAAACTGCACACGCTTTTAAGGTCTGAATTCCTGAAAATGCTCACTGAAAAGAGAACCAAAGCCAGCTCTTTGCCAGCCCAGTTTCCTTACCTTAGGGACAGTGTGTGTGATGGAATTAAAGGTTTGACTGTGCAGTGAGCTATGGCACAGTAACACTGATTAGAAGGTGACATGATCCAACACACATGCCATCCATCTGCACCTTAATCCCTTGATTTTTATCTAATCACACAAACATGGAGCTGTGAAACATGCACCCGCACAGATTTAAACAAAAAGGGAACCATGTATTATAAACCCTGAATAATGTTTGCACCAAAGCCCATTCTGGAAAGACTAGTGGTCTTTCCATAGTTGATGCTGCAATCAGGATTCCATTATTATAAAGTTAATTTCAGCTTTTGAAATAAAGGTCTGTATGTTTTCCTACTATGAAGGAGGGTTTTGGGGTTTTTTTGCGGGGCGGGGGGAGGGCGGAGAGCAGTTGGATAACATTTGAATTAAATCGAACAAACTGGTTTAGAATTATAGATATTTTAAAAAGAGTTCATTTCAAAATGTTGACAGAAGTTTGAAATCCAAGCTAAATCCAAAGTCAACATTATATTGGTAAATAATCCTATGAAGGGCTATTTTTTTAAAAGCAAAAGCAATAATATAGAATGATACTTTAGCATTGTTTGTTACTAATGCATATGTGTCCCACAATGAAATGCATAGAAAACAATGTGGTAGAACTTTATTTGCTTGCACTTTATGTGGAGTTGATATAGGCTATCCATAGTGAATTTGTGTCCAGAGTGCAGATCTGGTAGGTGGACTTGGGCATTGATCTGGGGAGCAGAAGGCAGTTTGAGGCAGAAAGGGAGGCCTACAGGATAAGGAGTCTGTGCTGAGGCTCATCTGTATTCTGCAGGGAAGGTACTTTCCCCAACTATGGGGCACCTATTGTCCTCAGGAGCAGAGTTCTATCCAGTATACTAGGAGGTCATCACAGTGAAGCTGGAGCAGTTGCTCTGGGGAATCAGTGGAAAGGGGAGGTTTGCAGGAGGAAATGAATCATAGAATATCAGGGTTGGAAGGGACCTCAGGAGGTCATCCAGTCTAACCTCCTGCTCAAAGCAGGACCAATCCCCAGACAGATTTTTGCTCCAGATCCCTGAATGGCCCCCTCAAGGATTGAACTCACAATTCTGGGTTTAGCAGGCTAATGCTCAAACCACTGAGCTATCCCTCTCCCCTAAAGGCTTCAGTACAGGCACTTTGCCCAGCTGCAGCGCCCCTACGGTGCCCAGAGGAAGAGATTCCTTGTGTGCAATTTAGGAGGCCTGCCAGAGGGCAGGTGGGCTAGGGGGGTTGGGCAGTCTGTCTGTGGGATGAGGATTCCTCAGATTGTATATATGAAATAGTTTTAGGATGACTTCCAGCAGTGCTTTGGAAAGATGGGTGTCTAGATCTATCCTCCTCCTGCATTTTAAGTTTAATAGCTCCTTATTTCCATTTCCCTTCTCATCTTTCCCCCTACTTAGACCCGAATTTCATGAGACTACGTGCTGTGTGGATCACTAGCATATGTCTGCTGGGGAAGTAGAGTGCTGAGAGCTGGCTTGTGGCACTAGGTCTCCTTGACCAGGATATAAAGGGAAGAGAGGCTTGAGACAGTGGGATTGGAGTTCTCTGCTATGTTAAGCTTTGATGGAAGTGACAGATCCTCTAGTACAATATGGCCAGTCTGGCTTTGGGCACATACAGAGTGATGAGTGGAGGAGGATCCATTCCTTTCTCTTCCATACACACCTTGTCTGGCCTATGCAAGGGCCAGGCATAACTGCAGTCCTTGCTCAGGCTGAATCTAAATGAACCAGTAAGGAAGACTGAAGTGGATTTAATGTAGGTTTTGTGTCACTTGCAATAAATTTGTTTCTTATGTTGCCCATAATATTGTTTAATAATTAGAAGAGGGAAAGGGAGGACATAATTCTGGTTTGCTCTTTATTTTGTGTTCATGTATTTCTTTATGCAAAGAAGCTCAATGTGTGATAAATAAAAATCAGGATCTAGAGCAGTTGTTCTCAAAGCCGGTCCCCTGCTTGTTTAGGGAAATCCCCTGATGGGCCAGGCCAGTCTGTTTACCTGCTTCATCCACAGTTCGGCTGTCTGGCGGTTTGGGGTGTAAGGTTTTGGGCAGTCAGAGTATAGGTGGGGGGGGTCTCAGGAGGGGGCAGTTAGGGGACAAGGCACAGGGAGGCTTAGGTAGGGGGTGGGGTTCTGGAGGGCAGTTAGGAGCAGGGGTCCCAGGAGGGGGCAGTCAGGGGACAGGGAGCAGAGGGGTTTAGATAGGTCAGGAGTTCGGGGGGGGGCTGTCAGGGGGTGGGGGTGTGGATAAAGGTTGGGGCAGTCAGGGGACAGGTAGGGGTAGAGTCCTAGGGGGCCAGTTAGGATGTGGGGAAGGTCTCAGGAGGGGGCAGTCAGGGGACAAGGAGCAGGGAGGCTTAGGTAGGGGGTGGAGTCCTGGGGGGCAGTTAGGGGCAGGGGTCCCAGGAGGGGGCAGTCAGGGGACAAGGCGTGGGGGGGAGGGTTGAGGGTTCTGAGGGGGCAGGGAGTGGAAGGGGCAGGGGCGGGGCTAGGGCAGGACAGGGGCGGGGCTAGGGCGGGACTCCTCCCGTCCTCTTTTTTGATTGTTGAAATATGGTAACCCTAGTACAGATCAAATTCCATCCAGTGCTGTCTTTTGTCTCTGTAAAGTCTCTTGTGGACTACTGAGTACTAAATGATCCACAGGTCCACTCCACTCACTGTCCCTCAACAGCACCTCCCTCACAGCTCCAGATCAGGGCTTTTTTCCCCCCCTTAATGATCACTATTGTTTCTTCTTATAAACTCAGCTGACTCCTATATTCGTTTTAGCCTTTTTTCTTTAAAAAGAGGTGCTAATGGTTTTTATTTAAAGCTTCTGACCAAAGGTTGTGTTACTTAAAAGAGCCTCAGATACACTAGGTATATATCCTTTTTAGTACATGCAGGGTAGGAAATGCACCAGTTAGTCCTAGGCACTATGGGTGGGTTCTTGGCAACAGTAATCAAGATCTATACATTTGGCGAGGGACTGAGCACTGCAGACTCTCATCAGAGCTCGAGTGTAACTAAGCTGCAATAAGTTAGGCACGTTCATTTACCGGCCTATTGCTTTTGGGAATTGGGGTTGGATATGCAGTTCCCAAACTGGGTGAAATTCTTTGGGATTTTGAGCCAGCCGTGAAAAATGGATGAGATTTTGTGAATAATTTGCCCAGTCTTTTGTCTGGCTCTGGGTTGGAGACAATAAACAGAGGGAATTAGATGAAAGATTTGCTCCAAACCATTGAGTCTGTCACTAGTGATTCATTGTTAAACATAATCTTTACAAATGGAACTTACCAGTTTTGTCTGAATTTTATATCGAATTCATACAACCACGAAAGGCTAAGCAAAAGGAAGGAGTTGCAAAACTATGTAAAATGAGTTTGTCAGTGTCCCATCAAAACTCTCACAAATCAAAACTTAGGAGGTTTGCACAGGTCTAGGCAGAATCTTGATTTTCTACTTGGTCATATATTCATTAACAGTCAGGGAACTAACACTGAAAGTGAAATATAGGGCGAAAGATAGCAGAGTGTACATGATGATTGAGTTTCAGGACAGTCATGAAGTTGGAACTTGTGGCCTGGTGAAGCCCTGCTAGCAATGATAAAATACATTAGACGTTTATATGTATAAATAAGAACGTTTGCAATTGCATTAGGTGAGATAAATATTTATAAGTGGTATAAACTCATATGCTTCAGGGCATTAGCTAACCACAACTGCCTGGGAAAGCAAAAATCTTCCCATATGGGCAGGTTATGCCATAACTATATATTATGAGGATTTTTGCATCTGGTAATGGCCACAGTCAGAGACAGGAAACCAGAAAAGATGGACGCCTAGTCTGGCCCAGAGTGGAATTTTCTATGTTATGCTGCAAACATTTTGGTGTTGGATATTGGACCAAAACAAGTAAGTAAAATAAAAACATACTGAAAGAGTTACATAAATGAGTTTAATTAATTATATGATGTCAGTGTTTTAATCAACTACTTCTTTTTCACTAAGCTCCCAAATGAGCTCACACAGGAAAATGATAAAAGACAAAAACACCCTGTCATGTGTGGTTGAACACTTTTCAGCAAGCAATCACTCTATATCTAACCTATCAGTTCTCATCTGCAAAGGAAACCTGCACAACACTTTCAAAAGACAAGCCTATGAGCTTAAATTCATTATTCGGCCGAACACCAAAAGTCATGAACTGAACAGAGACACTGGATTTATGACTTATTACAAAAATATGTAACCCATTAATCCCCGTTTTTTCTCCTGTGACTGCAGAGATGTTTATGGGCCACTGTACCTTAAATGGTCCCTTACAGTATGTGCTAACACCTTGTGCTTAGCTCTGACCCTTGGAGTACCTTTTCCAGACCCGAAAAAGAGCTCTGTGTGGCTCAAAAGCTTGTTTTTCTCACCAACAAAAGTTGCCCCCCCTCCCAAAAAAAATTTACCTCATCCACTTTGTCTCTTGCATCTTTTTCAAATTTCAGTTAGTGTCTTGTAATTAGACTCAACACTGTGCAACAAATGACCATTTAAAAAAAAGGCTAAATACACTGCAAGTGCAGTCCCAGTAAAATAGTGTTGCCATCTATGCTAGATCTATCCTCTCCTCCCTGCCCCACAACCCTGCTTTATATATCTCTGTGGCAGACAATGGCTTTGGGTATGGAAGAGGGGAGAAGTAGGTTAGTGGTTATTTTAGGTTGCTATATGATTTCCAAGTTCTCGGTCTGCAGAGTCCTTGCTCCTGTTTTACACAATATGCAGTGCTGTGGCTTTTAGTGAGATGGACTGCTGTATACTTAGGAACAAGAACATAACATAAGAATGGCCATACTGTGTCAGACCAATGGTCCATCTAGCCTGGTATCCTGTCTTCCAACAATGGCCAATGCCACGTGCTTCAGAGGGAATGAACAGAACATACAATCATTGAGTAACCCCTGTCGTCCACTCCAGGCTTCTGGCATTCAGAGGCTAAGAAAACCCAGAGCATGGGGTTGTGTCTCTGACCATCTGGGCTAATAACCATTGTTGAACCTATCCTCCAGGAACTTACCTAGTTTTCATTTGAACCCTGTTATAGTTTTGGCCTTCACAACATCCCCTGGCAACAAGTTCCACAGGTTCTGTGTGAAGAAGTACTTACTTATGTTTGTTTTAAACCTGCTGCCTATTAATTTCATTGGGTGACCCCTGGTTTCTTGTGGTATGTGAAGGGGTAAATAACACTCCCCTATTCACTTTCTCATGATTTTATAGACCTCTATCATATCCTCCCTTAGTCATACCTTTTCCAAGCTGAAAAGTCCCAGTCTTTTTAATCTCTTCTCATACCCTTAATCTTTTTCCCCCCCCTTCTCTGTACCTTTTCCAATCTGATAGACCTTTTTTGAGATGTGGTGACCAGAACTGCAAGCAGTATTCAAGGTGTGGGCATACTATGGATTTGTATAGTGACATCATGATATTTTATGTCTTATTATCTATCCCTTTCCTAATGGTTCCTAATATTCTGTTAGCTTTTTGACTGCCACTGCATATTGATCAGATATTTTCAGGAAACTATCCCCAATGACTCCAACATCTTTCTTCAGTGGTAACAGCTAATTTAGACCCCATCATTTTGTATGTATAGTTAGGATTTTGTTTCCAATGTGCATTACTTTGCATTTATCAACATTGAATTTCATCTGCCATTTTGTTGCTCAGTCACCCAGTTTTGTGAGATCCCTTTGTAACTCTTTGCAGTCTGCTTTGGACTTAACTATCTTGAGTAATTTTGTATCATTTGCAAATTTTGCCACTTCGTTGTTTATCCCTTTTTCCAGATCATTTATGAATATGTTGAAAAGCACTGGTCCAAGTACAGATCCCTGGGGGACACTATTTACCTCTCTCCATTCTGAAAACTGGCCATTTATTCTTACCCTTTGTTTTCTGTCTTTTAACCAGTTACTGATCCATAAGAGGACCTTCCCTTTTATCCTGTGACTTGAAGGATCTTGTCAAAGGCTTTCTGAAAGTCCAAGTACACTATATCCACTGAATCACCTTTGTCCAAATGTTTGTTGACCCTCTCAAACAATTCTAATAGATTGGTGAGGCATGATTTCCCTTTACAAACTTACAACTTAAAAGCAAAGTCATGGCATGGGGCTTGGTTAAACTGAAGCAGCAATCTGTCTGACAGGTGAAAGGCTGTTGCTTAATTTACTAAGCCCTATAATCCGTTGGCTTTCAGTCTGCCGCTGAAGAAGATTACCTAAGAACTACAGCCCATATCCAAGTGTTACAAGTCTATATTAGGTACCAGACTAAACCAAAATAAAAAAGATTAAATAAGATTTAAAAAATTGTGAGATCTGTCGTAGATATCCTCACATGGCTGCATCTGCAGAAGGTATGAAACAAGAGCTGCCACTTTCTAAAAGAACTGTATCTGTGAAAAATATCAGCATATGTATTCTTGAATGGCCATTTCCCCCCTAACTTTTCCAAAGTTCAGTGTGAGGCATTAACAGTATGTCTCTAATTAAAGTCAGTGGATGTCACATAGCTAAAAAGTCCTGAACCTACTTCCAAAAGTAAGGATAGATTTCCAAACTGAGGCAATAGGACATTTTTTGCACATGCCCAAATGTATACTCACAAATATAGGGTGTGCCTGCACAAATTAGGTGAACCTGATCTGTGCACACACAAAGAGCTGAAAACAAAATCTAAATATACTTCACGACAGTGTTACAGTAGCCACTGAAGTTAGTGTTTACTGAACTCTGCCCTGTGACAGGACTATGACTTTTTGTAAGCCTGACTCATGTCATGTGGCTCAGACTAGGAAATAAGAACCAGTCTCTTCAATACTCTTGTGTGTCACTTCTTTATCAGAGTAGGAGTTTTCAAGTGTTTTGAATGTACTAGGGATTGTTATATCAGAGTGTAATCAATCAAGACGTGTCTCTGCAGAGAACTGAGCCACATGCATGCTGGATTAGAGGTGCTGGGCATTGTTGAGCTGCTCAGAGTACTCCGCAGGGTGCATTTCTTGCCACACCATGTTGACCTTCGATTACTTCCTCCTTCTGCACAAATGCTGAAAGGCCGAAATAGACCTGTGAAAGGACAGAGTTGGGGTAGGGTTCGAATCCCGGCCTAGTACTTGCGTGTGATCCCATGCATTTTAGATAAATGCACAGTGGCAATAGTGCTCCCTAAAAGTTCCTGTGGATCTCAGACTGCAGTAATTTCTTGTTGGCATGTGCTCAGTAGCAGGATTTAGGAATTCTGTGGCCCATAATGCAAAACCGCTCAGAGTCAGCCTGTGGAGCACCAGCCATCAGAAAGCATGGCCATGGTCTGAGACATGTTGGTGAAGCAAATCACAGTGATCCCTTTACAAAATTACACATCTTTGGCCTTCTATTACCAGTTTTTATGGTGCAACTTGTTTTCCTTTATCCCTCGTGTTACAGCCCAGGCTGAGTCTCCTGTGTGGCTGCTCACCAGCATGTAACTTGACTCAATCTTTGGATCCCTCATGAATCCAAACTAGCTGAGTCTGGGCAGAGTCCAGAACACTGTTTTTAGCTTTAGGCCTCTGAGATGTATTCCTGTGGTCAGCCACCTATTTGGCACACTTCCATGGAATGCAGAACTCCTCATTCCAACTACCCTATGCCCCCAAACCCATGCTAAGACCTCCAAGGCTCTCCATTGTTGTTGGTTTTTTTTTTTTTTTTGCATGCTCTGCACAAGAGTTTCACCTCAGTGGGCACTTTGGGCTTTGATTCTGCAGGGATCCTTAAAGCATCCATGAGTTACAGATCTTTAGGCAAAACAACAATAGCTGATATGCTCTCCCCGCAAGTATATGCATGCCCCTTCTGTGAGTCCTTAGGTCCAGTCCTTGTGTCAGGCCCCTCCTGCCCCCTGCCTCCTGCAGTCCTTCTGTTGTCTAGGGATAGCCAGCTCTGGAGAAGGAGCCTGGAGCAGATCCTGCCTTTAGATAAGGTTTTTGCCCCTCTGATCATCTTCAGAACACCTTTCGGGGGGTTAGCTGAGAAGACCCAGCCTCCTTGCTGTCCAAACTGAGAAAACCAGTTTCCTTCAGTCTGGACACTCTCTGTAGCAAAACCACTGTTCTAAGGGTGGACCCCTTTGACTGGAAGATAATCACAGCTGATAACTTTTGTGTTTGCCCTTAGGGAGGTGTCAGGTGTCTGTGGCATCTGTAGGCAGTGACAGTTACATACTCAAAATGTAGGACATGCAAATGGTGATTCCAATATCAGTTGAAGGTCACAATTCGATACAGACACGTACAGACATTATACCAATCTGTCACACCTTATAAGCACATAACAATGTGTGAGCCTCTCGAGAAGAGGCAAGAGAAATCTCCATGCCCCAAGCATCCACACTCATGTGCATGCAAATTCTGTGCATAGGATATGTTTACACCACAAAAAAGATGTGTTTTAAAATTGGGTTGGCAAACTAGGGCTAAAATAGCAGTGAAGACATGGCAAAGTGGGTTAGGAGCTTAAGTTCAACCCCAGGCTCCTCTATAGGTTTTAACTTGAGCTGCTAACCTGAGTGAAAAGCTGAGGTGCTTTGTCTCCACTGCTACTAAATCTGAATTAGCTAATGTGAATTAGCTAACCCAAGTTAAGAACACACCACGTTTGCAGTGTAAACATACCTGTAGAGAGCACTAATAAATAGAGACCCCAGAATTAGTCTAGAAAAAGGTGTAGCAAATATTATGAGTAAAACTGGAAAATACCTATTTTTCCCCCCTAAGGATGTTTGCTCTTAAAAATTTGAATTTCCTTTCTGTGATTGTGCATATTTTGCATTTGCTTCTGGTGAATAGTCTAATAAAGCAGTTTACCAACTGAAATAATTTTAGAAACAGCAAACTTCACATGGATAATAGAGAATATTTGTGGAAAGAGAATTTTGAACTCATAAATGGAGATATTCACAATGAAAAGTGGATTTTAAGAATTATGGTTATCCAGTCAGAGAACATGAACAATACCATGTGATCACTGTGTCCAATCAGAATTAAATTTCAGGTATCAAATACTGTCAATAAACGGCAAGTAACTTACAATAATGAATAAATCCCAGCAAATTGTAAGTAACTCCATGACAATTCACAAACAGATACAAGCCAGATTGGAAGATTATTCACTATTTGTTCATTTCTGACTAAGAAAGACAGCAGAAGAATCAGTCTGACCAGGAATTCATAATATATACACACATCGTGGATCTCTGCTCACATGGAGAAAACCTAGGCCCATGGTATTAAAAACAAAGGGATCTATCCCTTGAAATAAAAGTGAATCTCTGTAGTTTAATTGTGGTCACAAATATTTATTTGCAGGTAGCATTACCTATTTATAAATGCAACAGATAGAGTTTAGCATGCATGTGCAGGTGACTGGGCATATATTGTATACATATACCTAAGTCCCTACTTTATAAAACATATGGACCTTATAAGTCTAGACTCTGGTTTCCCATACATCTCTGAGATATTCCATGCCTTGAAGACTTTATTGTTCTTTCACTTGCAGGATAGTCTTGTTATACAGATGAGCATTTGCCTTTGCAGCCAATGGTGGCAACGCCCTCAAATAGCAACATCAACATCTGATATATTGAAAATTCCCCATTTAATCAGAATGGATGATACAAACCTTTGTGAAAAACAAAAAATGGATGAGCCCAGAAACCATGCTGATGTGTAGTGCCACCTAGAGGCTGTATAACAGCTAGAGCTGGTAGGGGAATTTTCAACTGTTTTGCACTGAAAAATGCTGATTGGTTGAAACTGTTTGAGATGCTACCATTCAGTTATGATGAATCTCTAGACTCAAAAGTTTTTTAGAAAAAAAAAGTTTCAAAACAGGAAAACTGGAAAGTTTGGGGTTTTGGAGTCAAAATTACTTTATTTTGAACGTTTAGTAAACGTAGACTGGAAATCTAAACAAAATGGTTTGAATGATACAAATTCAATATTTTTGTATTATTTTGGGTTCAGGCAAATTTTCAGAACTTTGACTTTTCATCCTGACTGGGGACAGGGAATATTTTTTGATATCACAAATATTTGGTGCAGAACTAAGAAGGACTAAAGTCATGCATTTTTCTTGGGAACAGTAGTCCAGTAACAATCCGTGTCACTGAGTTACCATGATCTCAGTTTGCTGTTTTTAAATATTGTCCATGGGCTAACAGTGCTTTGATTAATACATAATTTTAAAAGGGAAACTGACTTACAGGTATATTTGAAAGCCCACCTGAACTCAGTGATTACAACTGCCCTAGAAACTCAGCAAACAAAGCAAACGAAAACACCTTTATTATAAGATCAATGTATTCCAAGGCTGAGTGCAATATCTGAAGTAAATGTGTATGTCATGGTAAGATTGAAATCCAGGCATCTTTATTTAGACCTCATCTAGAAGCAATTCATCCCCAGAAGTCTGACGATCATTGACAGTTTGAAAAGACTGAGAACACCTGTGTATGTGCCCAACCTGCTCCATCTGTAGGACATGACATTTATACTTTGGGGAGGGGCAAAAAGGTGTGAGTCAGTGCAATAGCTATGATCTGGTTGCAGCTACTTTTTCTTTCCCTTAATAAAGGAATGCAAGCAATCTGAAATAGTGCAATTTATTATTATTAATGTTTCTTATGGTAATATGTATAGGCCATAACCAAAATCAGGGGTCCATTGTGCTAGCACTGTACAAATATGTAGTAAGAGACAGTCTGCTGCCCTGAAGAGCTTACCGTCTAGATAAATAAGACAGACAAAGGATAGGAAAAAATGAAGTAGTATTATCCCTACTTTACTGGTGAGAAATAGAGGCAGAAACATATTAAGTGACTTGACCAAGGTCACACAGGAAAAGTCGGTGGCAGAGCCAGGAATTGAACCAAGATCTGCAGTGTCCTTCTGAAGGAGAAGATATAGAAGTGACTTCATTATGGTCTGTAAGCACCTACATGGGGAAAAGATTTCTGAAATAAGACAGCTCTCCAATCTAGCAGACGAAGGCAAAACAAGATCCAAGCTGAAGATAGGTTAATTCAGACTAGAATTTTTAAGTGAGGGTAATTAACCAATGGAACAACTTATCTAGGGGTGTGGTGGATTCTCCATGACATGGATTCTTTAAATCAAGATTGGTTGTCTTTCTACTGTAGCCTAACTAGTAATTATAGGCTTGATGCAGGAATCACTTGGTGAAATTCTATGGCCTGTGTTATGCAGGTCAGATTAGATCATCAGAATTGTCCCTTGTGGCCTTAAAGTCTATGAACTACAAGATCATCCTCCCTCTCCAGGTCTGTAGCTCCCAGCACCAGGATGCTCAGCACTTTTAAAATCAGGCCCTTATTTAGGACCCTAAATATGGGATTAGGAGCCTAACTTTAGACTTCTTTCCCCCTCATGTTATTCTCCCAGGGGATCCTGCCCATCAGTTTCCTGAAGGAATTATAAATGTGTCTACACAACCAACCCCGTTCTGTCAACCTAAAGGGCTCTTAAAATCGACTTCTGTACTCCTCCCCGGTGAGGGGAGTAGCGCTAAAATCGACTTTGCTAGGTTGAATTTGGGGTAGTGTGGACACAAATCGATGGTATTGGCCTCTGGGAGCTATCCCAGAGTGCTCCACTGTGAGCGCTCTGGACAGCACTTTGAACTCCAATGCACTAGCCAGGTACACAGGAAAAGCCCTGGGAACTTTTGAATTTCATTTCCTGTTTGTTCAGCATGGCGAACTCAGCAGCACAGGTGACCATGCAGTCCCCCCAGAATCGTAGCGCGTAGAATGTTTCTACGCACCCCCCCATCATCTCCATCCCTGAGATTATTGCAGATTAGAAGGCGAAAAAAACAAACTTGCGATGACATGTTTTCCGAGCTCATGCAGTCCTCCTTCACTGATAGGGCACAGCTTAATGCATGGAGGCATTCAGTGGCAGAGGCCAGGAAAGAATTAAGTGAGCGCAAAGAGCGGAGGCAGGACGTGATACTGAGGCTAATGGGGGAGCAAATGGACATGATGAAGCGTCTGTTGGAGCTGCAGGAAAGCTAACAAGAGCACAGACCCCCACTGCATCCACTGTATAACCGCCTACCCTCCTCCCCATGTTCTATAGCCTCCTCACCCACACGCCCAAGAACGTGGGGGAGGCTCTGGGCACCCAGCCACTCAACTGCAGAGGATGGCCCAAGCAACAGAAGGCTGTCATGCAAACAGTTTGATTTTTAGTGTGGCTACAATAAGCAATGTGGCCTTGTCTTTCCCTCCTCTCCCACCCAACCTGGCTACCTTGTCCGTTATCTCATCCATCTATAACAATCAGGGCCGGCTCTGGCTTTTTTGCTACCCCAGGCAAAAAAGCCTCCCGCCGCCCCCCGCCTCCCAGCAGGGAGCGCGGCAGGGGAGAGCGCCGAGCCCGGCCGTGGCCCCGCTCTCTCTGGCCGGACGGAGCGCTGGGGGAGGGCGGCGAGCCCGCCGCGACTCCACTCTCCCCGGGTGAGCACCGCCTCCCTCCAGGTGCTTCCCCAAGCACATGCTTGGAGGGCTGGTGCCTGGAGCCGGCCCTGATAACAATCAATCTCTGACTGTCTGCCAGGGCTGCCCCTGCCTGATTTCATTTGGGATGTTGTTTATTCTTGAAGAATTCACGAAGCCCTACCCACTATTGAGGGAGGTTCTTTGGGCTGCAATATGCAGGATGTCAGACTAGATGATCATAAATTGTTCCTTCTGGCCTTGAAATCTATGAATCTAAGGGCTTGTCTACACTTGAAATGCTTCAGCGGCACCTCTGCAGCTGTGTCTCAGTAGCGCTTCAGTGTAGATACTGCCTTTGCCGATGGGAGGGATTCTCCCATTGGTGTAGGTAATCCATCTCCCTAAGAGGCGATAGAAGAATTCTTCCATCAACCGAACACTGTCTACACTGGCTCTTAGGTCACTTTAACTTCGCTGCTCAGGGGTATGGATTTTTCACACTCCGACCAACGTAGTTAAACCAACCTAATTTTCTAGTGTAGACCAGGCCTAAACCATCAGGGCTTTTTCTCCCCTTTATTCTTGCCTGACCTCCTAGCCGGAGCAACAGCCCTCTAAGTATAAATGATCATTACAAGTGCAGTCTCTTTGTTAATCTACTTGTTTTGGGGATTTTTTAAAATGTACATTTGTATCGAGTGATTGACTGTAGACATGTACTGTAATTTAATTACCCTTTTCAAATCACATTCAAGTGCTGATATAGCATAATATTATTGCATATTCAATTACAGATAATGCATATTTCTTCTGTTTAGTTTATGACTTACATAATGAAATGTTGGGGGGTGGGGGAATTGGGCTGAAAAGATTGAGTCTTTTTTACTCTGGAGACGGCAGTGTGAACTCAGTCAAGCTAGATTTCAATTACAAGCCAACCATCACATCATTTCCCCCCAGTTTTGTTAAGCTAAGATATAAAAAAAAAATTCCCAGGAGGGGTCAAAGGAAGAAGTTAGCATAAAGTAGAAGCTGCCTCCTTTAGTCTGTGACAATGGATCCCAGGTAGGTCTGCGACAGAACCGTTTGACTTGGGCAAGTGAACAATGCGAAAGATAAATGAAAGGAGAGCCATGAGCCAAGCAAGCATCCCTCCTGCCTATTCATTGAAAAAATATATAAACTGCAGCAATGTGGAGCATAGGCCTTATCTGCACTTGGAATTAACTCTGATATCAGGCCTTGGTGATCTCCTACACATCCTGCTTCTAGTCAGACTAGAAATACTACTTGATCAGCCTCTTGCTGTATTTCTACCTCTCGAGACCATCAGGTTGCAAAAATGAAACATAAATATCATTTAGTACTTTCAAATAAAAAACAAATACTCAAAATAAAAAATCTTGGATTCACGATGTTGATAAAGACTCACCTGGGTACTTATTTTATCCAAATTACTTTGCTTATCTCTGCAGTAGGAGGCTGAGTCACATTGTGGAAAAAGGCTCCAGAACAGGGAAAAGAGCAATGTGTTCTAGTAAAAAGTGTTCAAAGCAGTGGTGTCAGTAGATTTTAACTCTTACCAGTACAGTACTGCCCCCCCGCCCGCAAATGTTCCGTGACTAGATCCCCGCGTGGATACAAATCTATGCCCAAAGATGCAGATATCCGAGGATAGAAATTGGTATCTGCTGAACCACAGGGCTCTCCCAGGAGCCGCAGCAGCAAAAGGAGCAGACCATGGGGCCACCACTCCCAGGAGCCAGTGTCCCATGTTGGCAGCTCCTCCGGGGCGGCTGTACTGCCCCCAACCCCTTCCCCAGCCCTTCCACACAGCTGCATCTCCTGTCGGATGTCTGTACAGGCCCTCCAGAGGACAGGACTGGGGCTGGGGATGGGATTGGGGGCAGTACAGCCGTGCCAGAGGAGCTGCCGGCGTGGGATGCTGGCTTCTGGGAGCGGCAGCCCGGTGTTCTGCTCCTTTCACTGCTGCAGTTCCCGGGAGAGCCCTGCGGTTCTGAAAATGGGTCTTTCTGGTATGGCGTACCAGCAATAAATGTCTTAATGGTACGACGTGCCTGGTCGTACTGGCTTACTTGCACCACTGGTTCAAACCAGTGTAATTGCAGTGATCCAGCCTCTGCAGACAGCAGAATTATACAGCAATCTGAAAAGGGACCAAGTGTTGCTTATGCCAAAAACCATTCCTAAATAGTTTGAGGGCCTTCTTTGAAAGGCCATCCACTTATATGGGTGCAAAATCACATCCACTTTGCTGAGGAAACACATTACATGCACTTTAAAAGTCTGACAACTGAGCCCACACTCTAAGTTGTTTGACGTCTGCCTGCATGCAAGCATAATGCATGAATTTGTGAATGTCTGCGTGCAAAAGATGCTGCGGATGCAAATTCCAGCATTTCCATAATGTCTGGTTTTCATCATGAGCACAGGTGTTTGCATCTGCAAAATGCTAGTATGTATATACGCACACACAATTTTGTGCATGAACAAATAGAAGCTGTTGTTAGAATAGTAACCTTCTTTGGCATGGAAAATATAGGCATGGGATGAGAGGAAAGAGGCAGAGTCACCAGTAACCAACTGCCAGGAACATTACAGTTTTCTACTTGTTAAAGAAATAGGCCTGTTAGGATTTCAAATATAAGCACAAGTTCAGCTTGTAGATCGGATTATTTTACCCAGATGTCTCAAGGTAATTTCCAGACAGGAGGTAGAGCTAAATGGCTGATACAGTGGTCATCCAGTGTGTGGTCATCATCAAATTATTTCAGCTAATGGGGTTGCATGGAGAAACCAGATCAGAGAGTTCACTCAGGCCAAGAGTCCAAAGGGATTTATTTAAAAGAAAACCTCTTGGTTTATCTAAAATGGGGTTGTAGATGGAGGTAATATTTTGTATGCCTTGTTGGTCTGTTGCTGTCACTTGCCCTTCTGCAAACAGGATGATTTTATCTGTGGGGTTGGGTGTGTAAGAAGAGATTGGGACTGGGGGGGTGGGAGGGGAGATGGGGAAGTTCCTAGTATAACAACTGGCACATGAAATTAAATGATTCTCAATGGGCTTGGTAAAAGCCTATTCACTAGCCAGGTTTCATAAGCCTCTTTTTAAACACAAACTTAACACTCCATTGAGCTCTTTGAATAAACACTTTACAATTAAAGTGCTTTAAAGCTTGGTTTTCTTGTTATGGTATCGATGTGTTTGGAAGTGTAACCATCAGGGAAGGGAGAGGGAGGAGGTGGTTGCTTAATAAAACCATTTAAGGGCTTTAGCACAACAGCAACAAAGGAACAGGGCAAACAATGAAACCATCAGCCAAAAATTCCCAAGGGCTGTTGAGAGGTTGAGAATGGCAAGGAGACCTTGGTCCTGAAAATCTGTGTCTCTTACACACATAGTAGGTAGGGTTGCCAGATGTCCGGTTTTTGACCAAAGGGACCCTGGTGGCTCCGGTCAGCACTGCTGACCGGGCTGTTAAAAGTCTGGTCAGTGGTGCAGTGGGCCAAGGCAAGCTCCCTAGCTGCCTGGCTTCAGGCAGCTCCTGGGAAGCTGCCAGCATCTCCCTCCGGCTCCTGAGTGTAGGGGTGACCTCCGGGGCTCCATGCACTGCCCCTGCCCAGATCGGTGGCTCCACAGCTCCCATTGGTTGGGAACCGTGGCCAATAGGAGCTGCGGGAGTGACGCCTGCGGACATGGGCAGCGTGCGGAGCCACCTGGCCGTGCCTCTGCCTAGGAGCCAGAGAGAGATGTTAGCAGCTTTCCGGGAATGCGTGAGGTAAGCGCTGACCGGAGCCTGCAACCCAAACCTCCTCCCATGCTCCAATCCCCTGTCCCAGCTTGGAACCCCCTCCCACACCCCAAACCCTTCATCCCCAGCTCCACCCTACAGCCTGCACCCCCAGCTGGAGCCCCCCTTCCACACCCTCACCCCCTCCCACACTCCGACCCCCAGCCAGGAGCTCCTCCCACACTCTGAATCCCTTGGCCCCAGCCTGGAGTCCCCTCCTGCACCCCAAACCCATCATCCCTGGCCCCACCCCAGAGCCCACACCCCCAGCTGAAGCCCTCATGCCCTAATTCTCTGCCCCAGCATGGTGAAAATGAGCGAGTGAGCGAGGGTGGGGGAGAGTGAGTGATGAAGGGAGGGGAGATGGAGTAAGTGGGAGGCGGGGTCTCAGAGAAGGGGGCAGGCAGGGGCGGGGTACAGGACAGGGCAAGGGTGTTTAGTTTTCTGCAAATAGAAAGTTGGCAACCCTACTAGTAGGCAGCATAGGTACTTTAGGTCTGATTTCCCTCATAGCTCTAACCTCTTTAATAAGGATCTTAGTTTTAAATCTGAACACTGCAAATTCAGATGACTCATTTAAAGCCAAATTATGACTGTCCCAACACAGCTGTGCTAAAAGCTAGAGGGGCTACAGAGAGCCCCTTTGGCTTTGTAGAGCTCTGACAGGGAGGCAGACATCATTTGGCTGCAGGGTCTGGGGACGAGGGAACACAAGGATGTGGTGGCTACTACTTGTCTGTAGCACTGAGGATTCCAGATTAGCAAGCCTGGGCTGGGGGCCAGGGCTTCCCTCTCACGCATTACTAGTACTAGCAGGAGAATAGCGGATGGGGTGCAGGCTACGCTTTATGAGAGGTGTAGCAAGTCCAACTGCTTACTGCACTCCTCTTTCTTTCCCCCGCCACCATTCACCCATTACACTACATGCCTTAGAAAGGCATAGGATCTCGTACCACTGCCAATTGTGTGGTGCTCCTCTTTCTCCCCAACCTGGCTTTGCCTGCTAAGGTTAGATTAGTCCCACATATGAGCGCACGCATTCTGTGACACTCCATTTGATTTGTCAGACAACCCCATGGTGTCATTGACTGTTACACCTCATCATTATAGTGTAAATCAATTAATATTTCCCTGACAGATGTCCTCCAGATCACAAAGGTGTGCCTAATAATTGCATAATATGAACACAATCCTGCTTATGCAAGAAAGAAAATCCTACCCTTGAACGGGCAAGCTGGAGAATGTTTCAAATAAAACAAATTACCAGCAACATTTCTGTCAAGACTTGAGGTAACAGAAAATCTCCATTAGCACTCAGTACTAGGAGCACTGCTATCCTATAGCCATCACCAATAATACCAGGGTCTGATAATTGCCTATAATTTCTCCATTTTAACAAAGCATTCAACCCAGAGCAAAGCAGCACACAGCACTCTTGCAGTGCAGGGAGTACATGGGCATTCAAGCAGTTGTATATTTGCTAAGTCAAATCTTGATCCAAGGTGGAGTTTAGAAAATGAATTGCATAGAGGACTTGACTATTTCAAACACTGCACTCTAATTTCTGGCATTTCAATACAATAGGACAGAACACTTTTCAATTGATACTTGGGAATTTTGACCTGTGCTGGAAGAAAAAGACATGTAAAATAAAGCTTTTAGTAATGGAAAGGTGTGCATGTGTGTATGTGCATGAAGCTGCTCCTGCTGATAATCTATCAAAATTAGAACCTATCTTGGAGGAACACACATTGTTATTGACATTGCTGTTCACAGTGGCTATATGTTGCTCTGACATACCATGATTCACATACCTTAGAATGATTTATCTCTGAATTCAGTAGTTCCTGGTATGTCTGCCGTCTCTGGCTATCCAATGCAATAGTCAGTCTCCAATAGCCTGAGTTTAGTGTGTGCAATACTAAAGCTAAACTGTGCTACCCCATTGGCTTACAAATATGCCCTCTCTGACATTTATACATTCCCCACTAGTCTTCACTGCACAAATGTATACATTGTTTACCTTGGAAAGCAGATAAATCAGAGGGGACATGATAAAAGTATATAAAATGATAAATATCACAGCAAAGAGCGATCAGGAACTTCTGCCCTCCCTGTGTCACAATGGAAGAGCAAGGAAAAATTATATGAAATTAAAAGGGAGACATTCAAACCCATAAAAGGAAATGCATTCATACAATGTGTAATTAATTTTTTTCTGGAACACACTGCCCCAGGAAGTTTTTGAAGGCACAAATTTAGTATTCAAAAAGAGATTTTATATGGAAATCAAAGGTATCCAGAGTTATTAATGATAAAATGTTGTGGAAGGGCTATTAAACCTCATGGTTCAGGGCTTAAGTCAATCTCTAAATATTAGAGCTCAGGATAACACCTAATGTTGGGATCAGATTACCCTACATCTGCCTACCATGGGATTCTTACATCATCCTGAATACCTACCGTAGATAGAAGAAAACACTGTTTAAAAAGTCAAAGTCACCGAAGATATACTGGACCATTCTACCTTGTCTCTCTCATATTCTGGGACCAACCCAGCTACAACCCCACTGAAAATGAAAATAGTGTTAAGTAGAAAATTAAAACAGCATTATAAGGTGTTACATATGTACATCTAAGGCTGTGGAAAAAGTTCTATGAAATTTCTCAAATGATACCAGTATGGGATCATGTAGTTGAAGGCTATCATAATGCACATGTGCTAGGGAACAGAGTCAGGGCCGGCTACAGGCACTAGCCTGGCAAGCAGGTGCTTGGGGCGGCCGCTCCGGAGAGAGGCGGCACGTCCAGGTATTCGGCGGCAATTCGGCGGACGGTCCCTCACTCCCGCTGGGAGCAAAGGACTTCCTGCCGAATTGCCGCCGCAGATCGCGATCGCGGCTTTTTTTTTTTTTGGCTACTTGGGGCGGCCAAAACCCTGGAACCGGCCCTGGACAGAGTTAAGGTTGCCCAGGCAACCTTAATGTTGGCATTTCCTGTCTTTTTTTAGCATAAACAGGCAAACTATGCTTTCCCAACATAGTTTTATAAAGTTATATAGCAATTTCTGTACCAAAAAGGAAAATAGCCTGAAATAAATGACATTTTTACTAACAGACCAAAAGTGTGTTGTTACTGTTATATACAGGACATTAGTGGTCGTAGAGGCCCCACCTGAGATCAGGGTTGCATTGTGCTGGGTGTTGTACAGACATATAGTAAGAGAGAGTCCCTGCCCCCAAAAGCTTGCAATCTAATAATAAATTCATAGTTTTCAAGGCCAGAAGGGACCATTGTGACCATCTAGTCTGACTTCCTGTGTATCACAGGCCACAGACCTTCATCCAGCATTCTCCACCTCAAGAGCATGACTTCTGTTTGAACTATACCATATCATTTAGAAAGATAGCCAGTCTTGATTTAAAGACTTCAAGTGATGGAGAATCCACCATGTGCCTAGGTAAGTCATTCCAATGGTTGATTACTCTCGCTTAAAATTTTACACCTTAATTCTAGTCAGAATTTATCTATTTTCAGCTTCCAGCCATTGGATCTCATTCTTCCTTTTTGGGCTAGATTAAAGAGTCAGCTGCTATCCGAAATCTCTTCACCCTGTAGATACCTGCAGACAATAAACCATGTGGCCTCTTAACCTTCTCTTGGGCAAACTAAATAAATTAACCCTCTTTAGTCTCTCATGAATGCTTTCCAGACTTTGAATCATTTTGTAGCTTTTTTTCTGAATGCTTTCCATTTTCTCAACACATCCTTCTGAAGGGTGCACATCAAAGATGGACACAGTATTCCACTAATGTCACGTATAAAGGTAATAGTATCCTCCCTATCCCTATGTCTGAATCCAAGGATTCTATTCACCCTCTTTGCTCCAGCATCACACTGGAAGCTCATCTACAATTGATTGTCTATCAGGACAATAATCAGTCAAGAGAGACAACAGGTAGGAAGGGAAACAGAGGCACAGGGAATTGAAGTGACATACTTAAGATCACACAGCAGAGCCAAGACTAGAACACCGGTTTCGAGAGTATCAGTCCAGCGTGTTATCCACTAGATCATGCTGACTTTCTAATTGTCTATTATATATGCAATCCTTTCATAGTCAACTATTTTAAAGGAATGGGTTGACCCAAGGCCGCCCGGAGGGTGGGGGGGCCAAGTGAGGCAATTTGCCCCGGGCCCCTCAGGGGCCCCGCGAGCCCTAACCCGGCGGCGGTCTGGGTCTTTGGCGGCATTTCGGCAGCCAGGGGCCCTTCAGTCGCTCCGGGTCTTCGGCGGCATTTCAGCGGTGGGTCCTTCAGTGCTGCCAAAGACGTGGAGCGATTGAAGGGCCCCCTCACTGCCGAAATGCCGCTGAAGACCCAGACTGCCGCCGGGTGAGTACAAGCGCCGCAGCTCCCCCGCTTTGTCTCAGGCCCCCTGAATCCTCTGGGCGGCCCTGGGTTGATGCACCATTTGGAGGGGAAAATCCATGAATTTCCTTACATTGTCATACAATGAGCAACTAAAATATCAACTTCCCTCTTGTTTATGAACCCAGGGTGAAGCTAAAGGGAAACTTTATCTGCCAAATATGGTTTGGAGAAAAAGGAAGTTCTATACCCAAAACTTCCTTCATATCCCATTCTTACATCATATTCATCTCTTCAAATGTACTGCTGTACAAGCACCAGCTTCCCCATATTAAAAGAAATCACACACAGGCTTCTACCATGGGAAATAACATATTTCCAACCTTCCAAGCCCTGTGGCGATGGACTAGTGGTGACGGGGACAGGATTAGTGAATCTGGCAGTTCCTAGCCACAAATCTGCACATAGACAGTGGTAGTTAGATGGTCCTCTGGCACCTGGACTGAGACAGGGGTGCAATTAAGCAGCTACTATTTTGACTGAGCAGTCCTCTTTAGGACCCCTCTGCTCACCTCACATGTGAAGAGGGCTAGAAAAGATGCCCTAAACCTCAGCTGTCTCACCCACTCCTGGCTGGATTACCGCATTCAGTGGGCTCACTCTGCCTGCGGTTGAAGCAATAACAAGCCAGAGACTTTTGCTACATGGGATGTTCGCACCCTGATGGATTACAAAGATAATGTGTGACCGGAAAGAACTGCTATCATCACCAGGAGCTTGTGAGTTATAACATCAATGTCGCTGCCCTGAGTGAGACAAGATGCCCAGATGAAGGTCAATTGAGAGAAGAAGGTGGAGGCTACATCTTTTTCTGGAAAGGAAAATCTGCAGTGGACAGGCGCATTCAAGGTGTCGGTTTTGCAATTAGGAATAAGTGTCAGTCAGCTTACAGAATTTCCTGTAGGAATCAATGAACGTCTTATGACTCTTCATCTTAAGCTCAGCAACAACCAATCTGCTGCTGTTATCAATGCGTATGCCCCAATTCTCAATGCTGTCGAGGATATCTGAACAATTCTATACAGATCCTGACAGAGTCTTGACCAACATTCCCAAGGAGGACAAGATCATTTTCCTCAGAGATTTTAACGCTAGAGTTGGGTGGGAGGCAGATCTCTGGAATGGCACTATTGGAAAAGAAGGAGTAGGAAAGGCCAACTCCAACAGCATCCTTCTCCTGAGCAAATGGCCTGGTCATCACAAACACGCTCTTTAGACAAAGTGAGAAGTATAAGACCACCTGGAGACACCCTCGCTCCAGGCATTAGCACCTTCTTGACTATGTTATTGCTAGAGCTCAAGATCAGAAGGATGTCCACATCATGAGGGCCATGCATGGAAGGATGACTGTTGGACAGACCATCACCTTGTTAGATCTATCATGAATTTCCAGATCAGCTCCAGGCATCACAAGCAGGCAAAATCAGTATGAAAGAAATTCAACATCAAATCCTTTGAACATATAGTGATTTGGGAGAAACTTCAGCAGTGTCCCCAAGATAGGATCGCCACTGTGCCTACAGCTGACTAGGAAAATGAAAATTTCTGGAAGGGATTAAAGACTGTCCATTGGCTATGTCACCCGCCATCACCAAGATTGGTTTGATGAGAATGATGCTGAGATTCAGGGCTTGATTGACCAGAAAAGAAAAACTCATTGCATATGGCAAAATGATATATTACATCAGCAGAAGAAAGAGTCATACAAGCAACTCAAGGCTGAAGCCCAAAGGAAAATCCATTACATCAAAAATAAGTGGTGGTGAGAAAAGGCCAAGGAGAATGAGCTTTATGCTGATAAACATGACACGAGGAACTTTTTTTCAGGAAATAAGTGCCATTTACAGGCCATGCTCCTGTGGTCCCACACCACTCCAAGCCCAAGACAAGTCAATGTATTTTAAGGACAGTGAAGTCATCAAAGCCAGGTGGAAGGAGCAT
This sequence comes from Malaclemys terrapin pileata, assembly GCF_027887155.1. Classification (NCBI taxonomy): domain Eukaryota; kingdom Metazoa; phylum Chordata; order Testudines; family Emydidae; genus Malaclemys; species Malaclemys terrapin. The sequence continues at coordinate 45,718,538 of NC_071506.1, read as the reverse complement.
TTTTAGTTACTCCTGAACTGTGAGTCAACTGTCTCTGATACCACTATCGATATATATAACTCAACAACATGAAAGAGAATCTCTTTCTGATCTCCCCACCCTTGAAGAAGTAACATGAGTCATTATACAAACCAAGAACAACAAGGCAGCAGGACCAGATGGCATACCAGCTGAAGTGTACGAGTTTGGAGGTGAAGAACTGGTAGGGAAGCTCCACAAACATTTTCTTCATATCTGGTATAATGAGAAGATTCCAGAAGATTTGAGAAATGCTAACATTGTTACAACCTTTAATAAGGAGATAAGTTGGAGTGTGGAAATTATCAAGGCATTGCTATCTACAGCAGGGAAAATTCTTGCCCATATCCTCTTAAACTGATTACTTTCCCTTGCTGAGGAAATATTGCTGGAATCTCAGTGCCGTTTTAGACCATCCCACAGGACAACCGTCATGATCTTCATTGCCCACCAAATCCAGGAAAAGTTTCGGGAGCAAAATCAGGACCTGTACATGGCCCTTCATTGATTTGACAAAGGCCTTTGATTCCATCAATTGCGAAGCCCTATGGAAGGTGCTGGCCAGATTTGGCTGCCCTCCAAAATGTACTAAGGTCCTCCATGATTAGATGACTTCCACATTTCTCTGTAATGGCCTTGAGATGGACCCTTTCATCATCAAAACTGGGATTAAGCAAGGATGCTTTGCTCCAACCCTGTTATCCATCTATTTAGGAGTCATTTTGGTCCTCGTTAAAGATTGCCTCCCCTATGGAGTTGACATTCAATACAGAATGGATGGGCAGCTTTTTAATTTTTGATGTCTCTGCTCGAAGTCTAAATTCCTTCACACATCCATTACTGATCTTCAGTATGCTGATGACTGTGTCATCCTCGTGCACACTGAGAATGACCTTCAGTCCACACTGGATTTTTTTTGCACAAGCTTACCGAAACCTAGGATTCTCATGCAATATTGAGAAGACTAAAGTTCTCTATCAGCCTGCTTCAGGCCTTGCACATGACCCACAAATCACCATAGAGGATAGACTTTGGAGACAGTCAAGCACTTTTGCTATCTGGGTAGCCAATTATCTCAAAATGCAAAAATCAACAATGAGATCTAGTACAGGATCCAGTGTGCAAGTGCTTCCTTTGGAAATTGCTCCAATGCATTTTCACAGACTATGATCTACAGCAAGACACCAAGATCCAGGTCTATAAGACAGTTTTATTCCTACACTCCTTTATGGATGCGCAACCTGGGTGACCTATCAACAGCACCTCAAGAGACTGGAGAGGTACTACCAATGATGTCTCCTGAAGACCCTTTGCATCAAGTGGGAAGATCACTGCACTAATGTCAGCATCCTTGCTGAAGCCAATGTCACCAGCATTGAAGCAATGATCCTCATACACCAACTCCGCTGGGCTGGACATAGTGTGCGGATTCCAGACTCTTGCCTCCCAAAACAAGCCTCCCTCTACTCTCAGTTCACCCATGGCCAGAGATCCCATGGTGGTCAGAGGAAATGCTACAAAGACACACTGAAAGCGTATCTCAAGAAAACTGATGTAGACATCACAAGCTGGGAGGAGTAAGCCACCAATCAACCCCAATGATGCCACATTCTCCATCAGGCAGTGGCCCACTTCGAGAAGAAGTACCTTGCCCTCAAAGCTGAAAAGCAACTGAGAAGGAAGGAAAAAGAAAGAATTTTTTCCCAGCAGGCAGCTGGCCCGCTAGGAAATGTCTGTACCTACTGCAAGCGAATCTGTGGTCCAGGATCAGACTCCTGAGTCATCTCAGGACCCACGTATAAATCTGTGATAGAGATCATCCTTGAATGGAGAGATCGCCGATGATGATGCACAAAGGGCTGATTAAGTAACATGCAAATTAACATTTGCCTGATGTTCTGCTAATCACAGATGATAATGTTTGGCTTGAGAGAGTTAAATAGAGATATGTGAAGAATGGGCAACCATTTTAAGTGATTAAAAGAATGAATGAAGAAAAAAGAGAGCCGGTATCCATTGTCCTAGAGCAAGGGTAGGCAACCTTTCAGAAGTGGTGTGCCGAGTCTTCATTTATTCACTCTAATTTAAGGTTTCACGTGCCAGTAATACATTTTAACGTTTTTAGAAGGTCTCTCTCTATAAGTCTATATTATATAACTAAACTATTGTATGTAAAGTAAACAAGGTTTTCAAAATGTTTAAGAAGCGTCATTTAAAATTAAATTAAAATGCTGATCTTACGCCACCAGCCTGCTCAGCTCGCTGCCAGCCTGGGGTTCTGTTCACCTAGGCCGGCAGCAGGCTGAGCAGGGCCTATGGCTGGGACCCCAGACCTGGCGGAGGGGGTGTGTGTTTCAGGGGTCAGGGCAGAGGGCTGGGAGAGGAGGTTCAGGGCAGAAGGCTGGGGTGTGGGGGAGGTTCAGGGATCAGGGCAGAGGGCTGGGTGTGTGGGGGGGTGCAGGGCAGAAGGCTGGGTCTGTGGGGGGTTCAAGGGTCAGGGCAGAGGGCTGGGGGCTGTGGAGGGTGCAGGGCAGAAGGCCGGGTGTGTGTTGGGGTGTGGGGGTTCAGGGCAGAGGGCTGGGGGCATGGGGGTGCAGGGCAGAAGGCTAAGTGTGTGTGTGGGGGGCTCAGGGCAGAGGGATGGGGCTATGGGGGTGCAGGGCAGAAGTCTGGGTGTGTGTTGGGTAGGGGGGTTCAGGGCAGAGGGCTGAGGTGTGTGGGGGGTGCAGGGCAGAAGGCTGGGGTGCTCAGCTCGTGGGGGTGCTCCCAGCCCCCTGCCCTGAGCGGCTCATGCAGGGGGCCGAAAGGGATATGTCCTATTCCACCCCCTTCCCCCAGGCTCCATCCCTACCTCTCTCTGCCTCCTCTACGGAGCTGTGTGCACGCTGCCGCTCTTCCCCTTCCCCCTCACTAGGGCCATCAGCTGATTGGCGCAGGGACGGAGAGGAGGAGGAGCAGGAAAGCACCACGCTGGGGGAAGAAGCGGGGGAGGAGGGAAGCTTGGCTGTCGCAGAACCAAGCTTCTGCCTCCTGCCCCTGCAGGAGAGAGCGGTGGGCGGGGGGGGGGGGCTGAGTGGGGCTGGGGGCCGGGATCACGGCAGGGAGCTGCGTGCCACTCAAAATCGGCTCACGTGCCGTGTTTCGCACATGTGCCGTAGGTTGCCAACCCCTGTCCTAGAGCCTAAGCCTGGGTGGTCAGAATAGAATATTGTACAGTACATGGAAAATCCACCACCAATTGAGAGACTTTATTGCTTACATTGTCACTCCATTTTGGCATCCCTGGCTAAAGAGATGCCCCTGACTGTATATACAGTAGGAGTTATGATATCTCTTGCAGTTACACATTGTGCTATGTAGAGAGATTAGATGCAGCATATGTAACAGATTAAAAGATCAGATAGCTGTTAGAGGTTTGCATGTCAGAAAACCAGCTTTGGCTGCTCATGTGTCATTCAAGTTCGGTGAAGAAGAATGGTTTGTTTCCCTTTTAAACAAGGGCAATATACGCCAGATAAAGGACATTCTCAGTTCCAGTCATGAATATTTAGTTTTGCCTGTTAAAAAAACAAACCAACTCTCTTCTTAAATATAAAAACTAAGAAGTTACTAGTCTGGTTTCAGAACAATTAGCTGTGGTTTCTACTAATTGAAAACCTATAAGAATAATCCAGAATAAAGCAATCCAAGTCTCACAAGGTATGTGCACCTCTAATAAAAACAGTGTGTGCATATGTAGAGAACAAGTTCTTGGGGAAACAGAAAATTCAACTAGTGCACACCCTTGTGGCTAATTAGTGAAGATAGAACATTAATCTGATAATTGTGCACACAAATGTTATTGCAGCTATCACATTTAAGTATCACACCATGAAAATAAAGCTTAGTCTATCTTCTAGCATTTATCCTATGTTCCTCTGTTCATATTTGTACATGATATATATAAAAGTCCAGTCTTTTCTAGTACATAGTTTTAGAGAGTTATTCGCAAAAAGCTTGTCTATTTTAATGATGAGCTGCAAATTCCTCTCGGTTTAGGTAGGGAGCATACTATCTACAACAAAGGCAGGACAAATTATCTGGTATTTGTATTAGCATGCTTGACCTGAGTTCAAGGACAAATCCTACTCTTTTGGTTGTTCGGAATGCAGCCAACGTATAATCTTTTGTGGTATCGGTTATTTCTCTCTCTCCTTGGGGCCCAATTCCTCAACCCAAGGTGCCTATTTGACAAAAAGGGTACTAGTTACACCCAGTCCTCTCAGAGAGAGTGCAAGTGACACCAGGACACAACTTCACTCTGAGCAAGGCACTAAGAATGTGTCTGTGTTGAGGATTTCTCAGTTGCAGCAGTTTATGGCTGCCCACAAATGTAACTGCAGCAGTACAAATCCTTAGTGGGGATAGGCACAGCTGCTATAAACGGTAATTTGCATCAGTGCAGGTTGGCCTGGTTTCAAGCAGCTATAAGCAAATTGCATCTTGTAGTGCTTCTACCTAGTCTGCTCTGCCTGGTCTCCAATGGCTGCATCCCCAGTGTAGCCCAGGCAATAACATGGTTCACCTGGATTGCTCACTTTTCCAATGTACTGTAGAAAACATGAGTGTAGAAAAGCAGGAGTGGCCAGGATCAAATCCTTCCCTTGGGGCGCTCCCCTCCAAAAGCAGCTAAAACTAGGGAGAAAGTCAAAGCTGTATACGGCACTTGTAATGTGAGTATTTTCTCTTCCACAGGACCACAACAGATGTTGGTGCTGGGGTAGAGTTATCAGTCTTTGGGGAAGAGGTTCAAGGTACGTGAATATAAGTCAGTTATGATATGCCTGTTGTCTATATAGTATGTATACTGACAATATGAAAGCAGGTATTAATTCAAATTGCATGGTGATGAGTGCAGTCTTAAAACCCGTGGCTGACAGACAGATGCATATGGGCATAAGGTGCCATTTTGTGTTCAGGTGTGTGTAACTGAGTGTCCATTACAGATTCATTTACTTAATTTTTCTAATTTATTTCTAAGGTGGTAAAGTATCTAGTATGTATGTGCTCCCTATTCATTTTACTGCCGAACTGAAGTTCTTGGTGGCGTGGGACCATACAGTGAATTTCCAATAATGTGTGTCAATAAGAACATTTATTCCAGACCTGAAGAACTTTTGTGGAGACAGCAAAATTAATGCTGTGTGTTCAGCACAATTAGACATGGTCCACAGCAACAGTGTTTGTGCACACATCTGAGTCAGCTGATCATTCCATTTCATACACCTCGGCTTTACATCAGCTATAATTATATTGCCTGAATTTTGGGACTGCATTCTCATTATCCACTGGTATCGCACACGCATACTATCTGTCTTCCTGCACCTGCTTCTGCTGATACTATCAGCTGTCACTACATTTGTCCTAGGCATAATAGAGATTCTGCACACCTGAGTTGGTTGCTATGTTTATGGGTAATCAGCTGTCTGTTGAGTCTCCAGGAGCCAAAAATGAATGTGCTTACCACACAGATGAACACGGCCTCATCCTTGTGTGAGACATTCATTGTCACTGAAAACATACCCACTGGTATTTCTGTTCACTTTGCAGTCCCATGGGGATTTGATGGGTGTATAGAGTTCAGTTGATAGTGTCTTGTTTTGGAGTACTTTTTGAAGCATATTTTTTCTTTGTGCACCTTTTTCACTCTAAAGGGGAGACTCAGGTCAAAAACTTGTAGATTGCTATTGTGTCCTCCCTAGCCATTGCTTAAGCAATCTACCATGTCCCAATCAGAAAAGTAACGGAAACGGAACCACATGTGACAGATGCTCACCACAGTGATTCATACATCTTGAAGGCACTCCGATACCACAGTGATAAGCTTTGGTATAAGAACCTGAAGACAATTGAATATTTAGCTCTTTTAATCAAACTGTGTCAATCAAATTTCATTAATGTGGTGTGTTTACCCCTTTTCCAGATTGCTAATGAAGATGTTAAATAAGATGGGACCTAATAGTAATGGTACCCCATTAGACAACTCCCACTAGCTAGATATATTGCTGTTATGTGTGCTAATATGTGTTATTTGTCCTTCAGTCCGTTTTCAGTAAGTTTTATAGTCGTCATATCCAAGTTGATTTCAATTAATTTTGAGTAAGGATTCATGAGCCTCTCTATCAAATGTCTAACTAAAATTGATTTCCTCTACTACAGTCCCATCATCTGCTAATTTTGCAGTACTATTAAAAAAGCAATCATCATGTTTATCTGATGTCCTTTATAAGCCCATGCTGCTTATTGCTCATAGTTCCATTTTTCTACAATTGTGTTGATTTTTTATCTTAATATACTAGAGACAGCAGCTAGATTTATTTTAATTTTATTTCACTTTATTATTTACACTTTATCAATCGCTGTTATTACAAGGTCTCCATCACTTCAGAATTGTTTTAATTGCTCATTTTTAAAAAACAGTACCTTGGTCATTTTTGAATCAGCATTAATGTGATGCCTTATCTTGTGTATTAATGGGCCTATTTTTTCTTTAGTATGATTCCCCGATTTATTTGCAAAAGCCCTTCTTATTATTCCCAATTCCTTTAGCTAGCATTAACTCATTAAACCTTTTTATTCCTCTTTTCTCTACAAACCATTAATGATCATGTATTCTTGTTTGCATGTCTCCCTTCATCTAAGTACAGTACTGAATACTTTTTAACCTGTTATTTGAGCATTTCCTTGTGAAGTCACATCACGCATGTTCCTTCTTCCTGCTATTATTTTTAGTACTGTGTTTTCCATTTCTTCTGAGGTCTTGTAGAATTTCTCCATCTTCTTCCACAGTGGTATAAACAACAGATGCATTAAATTCTAAACAACACTACAAAAGAAAAAGTGGTGTCCCTCAGGCATTTCTCCTTTTGTGGTTGCCAAGTGGGTTGCTGGTAGCTTTACAGCAGGGAAACACTAGGTTTGTAAAATAGACCTGTTATGGTCCTTGAGTGCACAGCATTCAGGAAGCCACGGTGAGTAACTGAACGATCTCTATTTCTATCTAACTGGCTAGCCTAGGACATTCATGCAGCTCCCCTGGGGTCCAATCTACACAGTGGCTCTAGGAAGTCACAACTAACATCACAGAAAGTCATTGTGGTCAAACTCACATTTTCAAATCTGAATGAATATTTGTGAAAAACTTTTCACACTATTCGCTCAGCTCTAGCCCCTTCTCTTCTGTTTCAGAACAACACCATTTTCTCTCTTCCTTTGCATGTTAGAAGTACGGTGTTTGCAAGATTATTTGAGTTAAGCGAAAGGGGATCCCCTGTCCTAATTAAATATGTCTCATGTGTCCTGTTGGTTCTGAACCCAAGAGGCTGGCACTTCATCTGAAGACAATAAAAAGGTTCCTGTTCAACTTCAATGGGCATTGGAACAGACCCTAGCAGACTGACCCAGATAAGAGAAGGTACAATGGAAAATCCAGCAGAGGGAGTCATTTTAAAAAGAAAAGTTATTAACAAACTTCTTATGGGAATTGTGAAATAAGTGAGTCTTTAGGAGTTTATTTGAATGTGAATGGGTAGGGCATTTGGTCAACTGGAATTCACTAATATTTGAGATGTGTTTGAAATATTTTTCTTTTAAAAATGAAAACTGTAAAAAACATATTCCTATAAGAGAGCAAAGGACAGTTTGTTGCAGATACATGTTCTAAACCACTCAGGACTAGATTCTCTTCTGTGCAGACATCTGATAGGTGTGGGGGGTTAGTGGGTGGGGGACTTGAGGATTGGAGTGCCATCAGGGAGCCAGTTCTGGCATCTTGATTCTGGTACCACAGCTGCTCTGACTCCAATGTATCTTAAAGGAACATACACCAGTTGAGGATTCATGGAACTCAGATGTATTCCACCCCACCCCGATCATGCTCCCTCCCTCCCATGACATGTCCTCTATGGGTGGGTGGCTGGTCTCCACTACCTCTTCATGATAGCTAAGAGTTGTCTCACCAAGTGGATTCTCAGCTGAGCAGCTGAGGCCCTTTGCACTACTAAGGCATAGGTGTAGTTTGACTTCTATATTTGGGGGGCGGCAGTTACAGTCAGGCCAACGGGCTACACATGGAGGAGGCAAATTCCACACCTGCCCAAGGCTTGTAGTTTGGGGGGACAACACTCCCCCTGCTCCCCTCCATCAAAGTACACCCATGTGGTGGAGCAGAGGAGTTAGGCACAGCAGAGAAAACCTGGTGTGACAGGGGCCCTGTGTCGAGGTAGGGTGCCCCTGTCGGCCCAGTGCGGGGTTGGTGCACCTCATCACCCCGTCATTGGGATCCCCCCCATTAACCAGGTGATTTCGGCCAAGTGGGTCCTGGTCCCCTGACAGTCACTTAGACAAATAGTCCGTAGTCTCTGGGCAGGCAAAACAAATAGTTGGTAGCCCTGTAGCCTCTTGGCTGGGGCAAAATGAACAACCAGTCTAGAGCCCTGCAGTCTCCAGGCTGGGGCAAGTGGCAACATTCTGAGAATTAGCCCCCTGGGAGGGCAAAGTAGCGATCAGGCTGCAGTCCCTGGGCAGGGCAAAGCAAACAAACAGTCTGTGGCCCTGCAGTTAGCTACATCAGTCCATACTTCAATCACTTCCATACTTCAATCACTTCCTTACATCTCCTGGCTAGGGCAGGAAGTTGCCCTCGGTGAAATTAGCCCTCTGGGTAGGGAAAAATATCAATCAGTCCATGGTCCCTGGCAAAGCAAACAAACAGTCTATAGGCCTTACTATCCTCTTGGCTGAGACATAGAACAGGCAGCAGCTTCCGCAGCGGGCGGTGACTTGGCTTCCCAGGCAGTCTCTGCAGTTGGCGAGTCACCTGGAGCATAGTTTGGGTCTTTGGGCTCTACTGCCAGGCGAGTCGCAGGAACCAGCAGGGTATGTCCTTCCTCCTCCGTCACCCACCCCGAATGAGCTGGGCTGCCTCCTTTTATCTGGCTTCTCCACCTGGACAGGGCTGGTGTTTCCACTAGGCGACCCTAGGCGGTCGCCTAGGGCGGCAGGATTTGGAGGGCGGCATTTTGCCGTCCTCGGCAGAAATTCGGCAGCGGGGGGTCCTTCCTCTCCGGATCTTCGGCAGAAATTCAGTGGCGGGTCCTTCACTCACTCCGGGACCCGCCGACGAAGTGCCCCGAAGACGTGGAGCGGAAGGACCCCCGCCGCCGAATGCTCAGAGGAGGAGCGCTGCCCCCTAAGGCGGCAAAAACCCTGGCGCAACTACTGCACCTGGATCATGCGCAGCAGGAGAAAGGGGGCATGGCCACCTGGGCCCACAGTGATTGGTCCACCCCCGGTGGCCCAGTGCAGGGCTGGTACATCCCGTCCCACCTGGCTACAGATATTCCTTTTCAAAAGCAATAATTAAGATAACTAGAAAATTAGAAAATAATCCAAATCCAGGGAGCCAGGAGTCATGCAACAGTAGAGTGGTTCCATCTTGTACATGGTTTCACTGTTTGAACTTGTTAATGTACTGTTTGTTTGTTTGTTTGTTTGTAGGTTCTATTGTTACTCGTGTGTTAATGTGGTAATGGCAGTTGACTTGCGTGGCAATAGGTGAATGTTGTACTTGTTTATAAATACAGCTTTTTATTTTATCAAGAGAGTTTAGTGCTGTCACTACATCACATCATACAATGTGTATTGAAAATAAAAGTAAACACATGATCAGGGACAATTAGGAATTAGTATGCAAACACTATTCCTCGATACAGTTAGCTACATCAGTCCATACTTCAATCACTTCCTTACATCAATCCATACTGTGAATTCATGCTTACACCTCCCCCTCCCAACATCCCATTTGGTAAGTGGTCATGTCATTCATAAGTACATTGCATGGCAATTAACCTCCCTCCCCTTCCCATCTACTGAAATCCATCACAAGCAATGAGTCCCATCCCTCCCACCCCACAAGCACATTCATAGCAGTGCTATTCCCCCTCTTAGGAGCATAAAGCATCCCTAACTTCTCCTGCCTGGGTGAATCCAGCTCCACCTGTGGTGGGTGCACTTTCTGGCTGAGTGATTCAGTGGCACCTGGTGGCTGTAGGTCCATTTAGGGGATTGGCTCACCTCTGGCTTCACAAAGATTGTGAAGAACACCGCAAGCCACAGTAATGTGAAACTGCAATGCAAATGGGTCTGTAAACATCACTAATGGGATTTCAATCTGCCAAAAGCACAGTCAACAACCATTCAACACCTGCAAAGAGTGTAATTAAATGTCTTTTGTCAGGGCCTCTGAGATCAGGGTACCATTTCATAAGCCAAGGGAAAAGGTGGTACAGGGGTCCCCCTGATTAACAGTGGGAACAGTAACTCCACTGATGTCATTTGGTGGGAATAGTGTCCCAGCCTGTCCATCAATGTAGACTCCTAATCGGTGAAAAACTCTGGCATGGTGAACTTTTCCAGTGCAACCCAGGAAGACATTCATAAATTGCATTCTTTGGGCCACAAAAGCCTGCATAATAATAGAGTAGTAATAGCCATTGTGGTTTATGTACTCGTGCTCCTTGAGGAGAGCAAATTATGGGTACATGAGGCCCATCAATGATCCAGTGCAGCGTGGAAACCCACTTCTTTCAAAGCCAGCAGTTATTTCATGAATGTCTTTTATGCCCGCCATGTTAGGGTAAACCACATTCCTGATTGCCTCAGAAACCCCCATCACCACTTACTCTACAATTGACTTTCCAACACCAAACTGGTTGGCAACAGACCTGCAGCAGTCTGAGAAAGCCTGCTTCCAGACAGTAACCCACTTCTGGACCAGCCTGGCCTCTCTCATGCATGTGTCTTTATGCTGGAGAGTTGGGGCAAGATGCTCACAAAGCTCCAGAAATGTAGCTTTCTTCATGCGTCATCCCAGATCTGCATGACAACAGAGTCCTACCAGTCTGTGCTTGTGGCCCTGCTCCAGAGTCCTGGTCTATGTAGGGGATATCAGCAACTGTATCCAGTGTCATAAGCAGTATCAGTCAATTCGAGTCTGCCATGCCTGTGTCCTCCTCATGCTCCACTGTAATGCTGACAGACCTTGGTCAGTGCTGGCTGGGGTCAAACCTGGGACTTTTGGAGCGTAATGCATGAGCATCGAGTACGTGAACTAAAAGTCACGTGTCTCTTAGCCAAGGCTATAGCAGGCTCATCAATCTCTAGCTTGTCTAGCTGCCACTAGAGGGGGACAGAGTGCTACACAAAGCAGGCATAGGTTACACCATCACAAGCGTTGTCAGGTGCCTTTGGTGGGTCAGAAAATGCTGCTGAAATCACCACCAGTATCCCACGGAAGCTTTGCCTGCTTCCTAGCACAGGAGTGAAAGTGCAAGCAGGAGAAGTTCTTCAAAAGGCACTCCTCCATGTTGCTCACTCCGGTAGCTGGGCATGCACAGACCAAAATGGTGGCTCAGCAGAATGTGTTGGCAGGTGTTCAAACTTTCTGTACCATGCGAGATGAACAGTCAAGTTTTCCCATAGTGCACCATGGTCAAAGGGCTAGAGTGGTCACCTTCTGGGAATGCACTAGGGAGTCTTGGATATTGTTGGTTTGACTTGGGTCTGCATGCTTCAGTGTGGATTCCAGAACCCCAGGTCCAAGTCTGGGTTAGAACATCCTTAATGTAGGGTTAACAGTCAGTGTAGCCACTCAAGCTCTGAGTTCTCTAACCCAGGATCAGCTGACTGGAGTCCCACTAACCCTGGGCTTACACTGCAGTGTAGACAGGTTCATTTAGAGCTTGGTTCTAAAAGTGTGTGAAGGCTTGAGGGTGTCCTTATTTAATCAATAAATAAAAATAAATATAAATTAATGGAGATATCCCATCTCCTAGAACTGGAAGGGACCCTGAAAGGTCATTGAGTCCAGCCCCCTGCCTTCACTAGCAGGACCAAGTACTGATTTTGCCCCAGATCCCTAAGTAGCCCCCTCAAGGATTTAGCTCACAACCCTGGGTTTAGCAGGCCAGTGCTCAAACCACTGAGCTATCCCTCCCCCGCAAATCAACACTAGTTTGCATCCCTAATGCATCCCATATTCTCTCTTGTGATAACTTTCTATGGGTCATCTTGGCGTTGGAATTTAAAATAATCATGTGTTTGCTGAGAGGTGCTTGTTAAACTGCATGCAGTTGAGTCCAGCTAAGCATCACTGATGTGCTTTGCTCGATGACTCATGCACAGTTCTAATTTGGCAGCAGAATCATTAATTACATTTTGCAGGATTTCAGTTCTCATCCTGCTAATTTGGAGGGCATCCCCATGGTTGACCTTCTTTTCACTTTTTCATCCCATCAATACCATGTCTGCTAAAAGCTAAAAATCCCACCACGTGTGTAATCCACGGTGTCCTGTTACTGTAGCTGCAAGATCAGTGCTCAAGCCTTGACGATAAACATGACCAGAATGATTTTTTTAAAATTTCATTTGCTGAGGGGACACAACAAAGAGGAGTTCACTTGAAGCATTTATGATTTCATCACATTGACCAATGTTCATCAAGTATATGGAACCAAGTTAGAAATGACTCCATAGTGTTAATGCCTGACTTCCCAGATGATTATTTACCTGTGTGTAGCTTCCACTGGAGTCAATGGGAGTAATTTTCATGGACTGCATCTCAGGATCGGGCCTTTAAGTAAACCCACCCAGTGAATATACTCTTCATCCCCCCCTCCTCCCATCCACATTCCCCCAAAATGCTGCTCTGCATTAGTTATTGTTGTTTACCCTAGAAAAATATTATACGTTGCCAGATTTTTTCAGGGAGTGGCAAAACATAGTCACTCCCCCTCCATGGATCAGAGGGCCCAAAGTACAGCCCAGCCCAGGTAGTTTTACTGTGCAAGTGGATCAGGAGTCCAAGAGTAATGTAGGGGATACATATGTCCTGCATACTGCAGAGCCCTCTTCCTTTGAAATGCCCTTTGAGACCCCCAGAGACTGGTTTGAGCATTAAAACATGTGGACAGTTGAACAAACAAGGCAACACAACATACCTGAGGCAAATATCACTGTCCCCTTAAACCATTTTATTGCTGATTGCTTACAGTACAATACAAACTATTTAACAGGGAAAGGCTGTTTCAGTAGAGCAGTTCTAGACTATGCAGACACAGTTTCTTGAGTTTGTGTAAAAAGCAGAAGGAACGATGGAGTATGTAATATAAAAACTTCTCACCCAGTCCTCCTGCACACACTGCTCCCATTCACTTTGATAAGCAATGCGCAAAAGAGACGACAGCACTGAACCCATATATCCAAATAGATGCTGGAAAGGCTCAAAGCCTAAATCCAATGTGTGCCCCAGGAAACTGATCAGATGATTATAGACATTGTCTTGACAGGTAAGCTGCTCCCAGTGCTTACTTGTTCTGTTGATTTCTCTGCTGAGGGAGCAAGGTTGGGCTAATTGTAATTTCAACTTGTAAAGATAACAAAGGGAAGAATAGCTAGGAAGAAATCGTGCAGATAGCAGTTCATATTTTATATTTAAACAAAATCCATTAAGAAAGGAAAATCTATGGGGCACATAATTAGTTGATGTAAATTGTCACAGATCCCGCAAAATCTTTGGGGGTGGGAGGGGGTCTGCCCCCAAGAGCCCAAACTTGTGAGATACCTGGGAGGGGATTCATGAAGGAGACCTCAGTGCTGTTCCAATGTTGACCATTTTAAGGCCTAGAAAATCCAGGAATAACACTGCAATCCACAAAACTGAGTTAGGTAGGTGAGCATGTCTACCAGATCAGGCCCTGTACGTGACTTAGGAGACCAAACACCTGTCTTCCCCTGGTTCATGAATTGCTCTGGGGCTTAGGTGGAACGCCTAAAGGGACACCAGATGCCTAAAGGGAAGTAGCAGTGACATGCCCAGAGGCTAAAAACATATGATGTGTCTAGGGAATTTTTACACAAAAAAAGTAGGTGCCGAATGAGTTTATGGACCTACCGGGTTCAGTGAGAGTTTTGTGGATCGCAATGCAGTCAAAACTGGGACTTAGGCACCTAAGATTGGGGTTTAGGCACCTAAGTACTTTCATGGATGCCACCCTGAGTGCTTCCTTGGACCCTGCGCTTCTTTGGGAGGAGAGGGCACTCTCTCAGAGGATCCTTTGTATATTGCAGGATCAGGCTCTCAACTTATCATTCTGAGAAAGATGCATTTCTGTCCGTTTCCTTTCATATTTAATTAGGCAATATCTGCTAAGGATTAGTTAATAATGATCAGTGCCTGTGCACCACTTTGAAAATGTAACACACTACATAAGTGTTATATTTTTATTATTAATTATTATTATTATTATGCCTCATAGGCTGTATTCAGTTGCATAATGTTAAACAATAGCCGCATACAGATGTTCATGAACAGGTCAGAGCATCTCTCATTCAGTTATGAAGGCACTGGGTATAGTTTGTTTCCCTAGAGATCTTGCTGATATGGATATTAAATTGCGTTTTTTAAGACTGCACCTACAAAGATGATATACTAATGCCTACTAAGCATATCAACACCAGGAGTTGTGAGTTTCCAGAGTTGAAGCAAAAGATGGTAGGCTACCCTGCAAGCACTGTGCATCTGTTGGTGACAAGTGTTTTATTTGATCAGGCTGTCTCACAGAAATGTATCTGAACTGTACCCTTTTCCCAACTCCTTTAATCCCTGTCCAAGATACCTTTCCCTATATTATTTTTAAAAACCCATATTCCCAGGCCTTCGAAATAACAAATGTATTGACTTGGCCCCTTTATTAACAACTTGAGCTGGTTGGGAAATGGGCTTTTGCTGAAAACATTTCAATGGAAATGTTTGACTTTGGCAAAAAATCAAAAGTCAATATTTTTTTTTTGCCTAAAAACCAAAAATTTTTGTTTAATAAATCTTGCCAAGGAGCCTCATGGGAGTTGCAGTTCATGCTCCTATTTTTCTCTATAGGCCAGACTTTCTGGTCACATTACATCTCCCCTGATGCACCACAGTCTCCCTCCATGGTAAGAGGGAGGCGTCTGCATTGTTGGAGTCTCTGATTGTGGGGTCTCACAGAAGTTGTAGTCCTGCAGGAGAACTTGGCCCATAGAGGAGAATGGGGACATGAAGACACCAAAATAAAACTCCCATGAGGCACTGCAGCAAGGTATCCAGGTTAAAATATTTTGGGCTTCATGTATTTTTTTTTTTAATATGTTTAGCTGAAAACTCTATTTTCTATTGAAAAACGGGTTAGATGGAAAATTTTTGCCCAGGCTTATTTACAATGTTTTTATCATAGGCCTATCTGAAGATAGAGCAATGGAAAAAAAGGAGTACACATGCCGTAATACTGTCAATTGTTCTCGACTATTAATTGTAATTTATTATGTTTGCATGATGAATAAAACAGAGTTGTGGGAGATGTAATTTTTTGTCATAAGTGTAGAGCCTCCTATGTATTTCTAGTGAATCAGTTGACACAACACTGCTAAAAATTCCTGTTCCTTGAAGCATGATTACTTATTAAAATCCAATTAGTCTTTGTGTTTAAGTCAGTGAAGGAGACGCTGCCAAGAACTTTGCCGAGCACAGAGTCATAATTGGCACCCCAGAATCAATTAGAGGATAATTTTCCAGCTGCTCTCCCTTGGCATTCCTAAGTAAGTAAATATAATGAATATAATTCATTAATAACTAATGGCAGAAAATAGGCTCCAAGAAAATGAGAAACACTGCTCGTATATGTTTCAGGTAGCAAAGATAGTATCACTGCATATATTTAGTCATTTATTATATCTTTGTACAGTGCCTAGCACAATGGAACCCAGACAAGTTTGAGACCTCTAAGTGCTATAATATAATATATAATATAAATTTTAAACAATAATAACATCAGCAGCACCTTGATCACATATTTCTACCACGGTAAATTGAAGAGTGAAATTCAATTATTGGCTGGCATCTCCATACTCTCTTGGATTTATCAGACTACCTCTATAGATATGACACCAGATTAATCAATTTAAAGAAAAAATGGAAAGTAATCTACCCCTTACTAATACATTAGTGATTCTGAACAAAGGTAGGACTCAGGCAGGCTTTGTCAGCCGCCTGGAACAGGACTCATCTCCTTATATTCACTATCACTTTCACATTTTTAGTGTCTGCAGGGTATGTGAGGTATCCACAGCAATACTACTGCAAAAGACATGAGATTTCTGGTGCAGTCCTAAGGGGTAGAGAAATCTTCCAAAAGCCTGAGTTCCAATCCAAAACCCTAAGTTTTTAGCCTTACATTTTTCTTCTAAAACCAGGAAATAAGATGAAGTGGTGACTCTTGGTGATGATCACTGTGGGTTCTTGGGGTCTAATTCCACAAGGTGCTAAGTGTCCCCAACGTCCATTGACTAGGGGCATAATCCCGCAAACCCTTACTTGTGTGAGTAGTCCCATGAGTAAGGATTTTCAGTAGAAGAGTCTTAAATGAAAGCTGGGGGCATTGGGCACCTTGTGAGATCAAAGCCCACCTTGGCATGTACTTTCAAGAGTTTACTTATTAGCCACATGAATTATCCAACTAACATGAAAGAAATGAAAAAAATATATTTTGAAATGTTACTAGTTGGGGGGCTCAAAACTATATATTTGGGAAGGAATCCTTATATTGTACCTGGGGATCATATTTACAATAACTAATTTTAGATTCATTTTTTTAAAATAATAAATATCAGTTTCAAAGCTGACAAATTGCAACAATAAATTGTATTAACACAAGTTTATGTAGATAGTCTAAAAAAGGCAAAAAGCAAACCCCATATATACACAATAATTCCTAGGTACTGGCTTCAAAACATAAAGACTAACATTTCCAAAGGGCTGTGTGAATAACTGAATATTCAGGTCAAGTGCACGTCCAAAAAATTGAAAAAAAATTGGTTTTGTGTCACCCAGAAATGAAATATCTCAAAATTGTCAACCCCAAACACTTCAGTCAACCTGAAACAAAATGTTTCATTTCAGTTTTGAGGGTTTTTTAAAACATTTTATTTCTTTTTATGTTAAAAAATCGAGGGAAATTCTGAAATGGGATGTTTTTCCAAAACAAAAAGTTGAAACGTTTCATTTTGGCAATACCCAAACATACCATTTAGACCTCCCCTCCCCCCTTTTCTTCTGAGTGAAACAATTTGTGCAAAGCTACCTGAAGTTGCATTTTTTGGCAAAAGAAGGTTTTGCACAAAAAATCCTGCCCAGCTTTATTACTAAATCTTTGCAGGATCAGGCCCACAGGAAAAGGCCCACTAGCTGAGCCACACAGATGAAGAGCAGGCTACAGAGGTAGCACTCTGTGCTAGGCAGGATGTGGAGGGCCCTGCTAAGAGGCTTAGTGGAACTCCCTAGCCACAGAAAGTTGTCATGGTTCTGAGGTCAGCTATCATGGTTCTGAGGTCAGCTCCCCTGCTGTCAGCAACAAGCTACATGGGGTGCCTAGATACTCCTTTTTGGAGCAGCAAAAAAGAGCCTTGCTGAGCATGTTCACCGAGGCCTCCCATGGTGTATAGAGAGGATGGTGATCAACTATTCTCCATGTCCACTGAAGATAGAGCAAGAATTAATGGGCTTAATCTGCAGCAAGAGAGAGTTAGGTTAGCTATTAGGAAAAACTTTCTAACTATAAGGGTAGGTCTACACTTACCTCTGGGTCCGGCAGTAAGCAATCGATCTTCTGGGATCGATCCCGGAAGTGCTCGCCGTCAACGCCGGTACTCCAGCTCGGGGGAGCCTGCCAGCCGCGTCTGGACCCGCGGTAAGTTCGAACTAAGGCACTTCAAATTCAGCTACGTTATTAATGTAGCTGAATTTGCGTACCTTAGTTCGAAGTGGGGGGTTAGTGTGGACAAGGCCTAAGAGTAGTTTAACTCTGGAATAGGCTTCCAGGGGAGGCTGTGGTTGTACCTCAGCATTAAAGGTATTAAAAACAGGTTGGACAAACATCTGTCAGGGACGATCTAGGTTTATTTGGTCCTGCCTCAACACGGGGCTGGACTTGATAACTTCTCGGGGTCCCTTCCCATCCTACATTTCTAGGATTATATGACTCTGTGCAGGCAGGATGGCTCAGGGGCTGTTTACTTAGCACCTATTGCTCTGCTTCCCTACCAATGTATTTCAAACTTATCAGGGCAGAATTTTTCCTTTCTACTGAAGCTAGGCAATGGTAACACAGTACATCTGGGACACAATGGCTGGAGGCAGCAGTTGCATCCCACATTTTGACTAAGAGCTTTGAATGTTTCCAATTTGTTCTTGAACACTGGCCTCTTGTTTGTCACGTTCTTGGGCATGTATGCCAGGAAGTATGTTTAAGGTCTCTTAACCTCAGGAATGTGTCCTATATCACTTTAGATGCTGGAAACACCCTTGTTGTTTTGGGGGGACTGGAGGGGAATAAAGAATCATTTGTGAGCTCTAATTAATTTAAAGTATTTTTTTCTGTTTTAAATTTCAATCCTGTTTTAAGCCACATAGCTCAGTGTCTCAAACCTTCTACATGTGCCTTTTAAATGTGTTGTCTCGTTGGTACTGCCAGACCTTCCTAATCTCCTCCCTGGTGTCTTTTTCTATCTTTACTGAAAAAAATAAAATAAAATAAAATAAAAAATCTCCCACTCCACATCAGGCTTTGCTGACATTTTATTCAAAGAATTCTTCCCCCCCCCCCCAGTTGTTAATGTGGTTGTATCATGAGGCATATGCACATGCTGTCACTTATTGACACCTTTATTCACTATTTATAGCAGCCATAGACAAGGATGGAGACATTTTACCTGTCAGTATCCCACAGTGTCTCTTCAAATAGCCCCTTCAGTCAAGAGCTTGCAGACCAGCAGGTGCTCCTAGAAGTTCAGGAATGATGTCAGAGCATCAGTCAGCTTTTACAAGGGGGAGAGGAAGGAAAAGGTGTTTGTGGGGAGTATCAACAGTGAAAACGCTATTTGCACAAGGTCAGAAGTAACCTGTAAGCAATCAACTATTTCACAAGAACAAAGATCCCCTGTAGTTACAGGTGCTTGAAGCTGATACTGGTTCAGTCAAGTTTCATATAGTACATTTTCTATTCAGAATTATCTTAGTCAGTCTCTCATTTATCCTACCAGAAACATTTTCCCTCCATATTTTATTCCTTCTCTCACCGCTTTGGTTTAAAATGCATCTGAATTGGTTTCACATATGGAGATAGTGCAGGGTTTTTGGTTATCTACAGATGGCACATCAGTAAACACTTTAAATCTGCTTAACCACTAATAGATGTCAGCATCCCAAGGGAGCTTGAAAATTTCCTCATGTTCATTATATAGTCATATTAAGCCACAAAAGTTGGCAAGGGAAATGAAAGATGGGGAATTAAAAATCAGAGAAATCTCAACCCCAGATTCTGCAGCAAATGTGATATGTCAGCCAGATCATCACTATACAGCACACTAAATTAAAGGGGACATTTCACCCTTAACTCTGTATGTCTTTCCTTGGGTGGATTTATGTCAGACCTTAACTTCTGAACTTCATTGTTTTTAGTTTAACATACCCATTTTTGCCATCATGCAAATAGTGTGGTGGTGGAGTTGGTGATGGAGAAACATATGGTTGATATGGCGTAGGGTCTCAAGCACCAGTACGTTTTGTATAGAAATATCCATGGATTTTTCTGAAATGAAGCAGGAGAGTTACACACAAAAGAAATGATTTATTACTACTTATTTCTTGCACTTTTATAACTCCAAAAGGTTCCAAGTTTCCCACCCCTTCAAAAATTTCAGCCTATGATTTTTATTTTATTTACAAAACTGCCTAGAGGCCTCAATAGAGATCAGAGTAGCATTGTGCTAGACTCTCTACAGAACAGCCCCCAGTCCCTGTGAGGATGAACAGAGATGATTTGGTCAAGAGCATCTGTCTCCAGGGATGAGTCCTCCTGTCTAGATAGTTTCAACTAGAAATAACTATTTTATTTAGGGGCAGATTCTGATACCTTTACTCTCACTGAATAGCACTTTACTCCACAAGTAGCCTTCCACTCCCAAAGTAGCAGGCAGTTTATTATGTCCAGTGCAATGTTAAATGACCTCATGCCATATACACAATATTAAGGGTTGGTCTCCTACATCCTAATCTCAAGCTTTTTTGCTGCCCCAAGCGGCGAAGAAAAAAAAAACAAGCTGTGATTGGTGGCACTTCGGTGGCTGCTCTACCGCGTCGCTTCATTCTTCGGGCGGCAATTTGGCAGCCGGTCCTTCCCTCCGAGAGGGACTGAAGGACCCACCACCGAATTGCCGCCAAAGACCTGGACAGGCTGCCTCCTTCCATGGGCCGCCCCAAGCACCAGCCCGCTGCTAAATCCTCTCGTTCTCACCCCATGAAGGGAATTAAAAGTACATGAATGGTTCCTTCTTCCTACAGGCTAGAGCAAGGGTTCTCAGAACAAATTATTTGGTGGCCTCAGAGTGCAGCCACCAACTCTTGCTGGTGGTTGCTCTCACACTTTTCCCGAAAATGCTTAATTAGCTTTAGGAAAAATAAATAAATATGCACATATAGCCATCCAAATCATTGTAATTTATTTATTACTAGCTAATAAGTCTGTTGTGAAAAGTGAAATTAACCAACATACAAATATCACTTTTCACAGCAGACTTACTCAGCCCCAGGAAGTCTGGTGACAAATTAAGCCCTGGATGGCAGATCAGGGGAGGAAGCAGGGGCCAGGGCGATGGAGGGGCTGGAGCCTGAAGCCCCGTGGCCAGAGCTTGGGACTGAAGCCTGAAGCCTCGTGGCCAGAGCCTGTCTCCCCTGCCACCTCTGGGCTGAAGCCCAAATCTTGAGCCCCACTGCCCCTAGAAAGGTGGGGAACAAACCGGTTGCCCAACCCTTGCTGGAAGCCCCAGCAACCAATACCAAGACTATTCATACAGGAACACCTGGGATGGGGAGGGGGAGGGCCACTTCTTTCCTCACCCCCCGTCCCCCAATCACAGCCAAGGAGACTATGGCTGCAAGAAAAGTCCCTGGTGGCCACATGCAGCCACAATGGCCACATTTGAGAAACGCTGGTCTAGAGTCCACCAGCCATTTCCTGAGTTCTTACTCATCTTTGCCTCTGGGAGATGGTCCTTTTGAGCCCCTCATCTGCACTGATACCAGCCATGGAGACCAGAAAATAGCTTGGCTGCACCCTTGCTCCATTGCCTGGTATCTGTTTCTCATCTATGCAGTCTCTGAATTCTCCCCACCATGTATTGACCCTTTGTTTGATAAACAAATCATTTTCTTCACAAAGTTCAAGGCTATTGTAACAGAGTGGCTTGCCCTGGGGCTGGAGAGCATGGGGCTAAGCCAGCTTTATTACAAGCTTTATTAACCAGGGAGTTAAAAGATAAAAGGCAGCACAGGGCAATATGGCCAAGAGAAGCTCAGGAATCAGGAGACACTAAGCCCTGGTCTACACTACAAGTTTAGGTCAAATTTAGCAGCATTAGATCGATTTAATCCTGCACCCGTCCACATGACGAAGCCATTTTTGTCAACTTAAAGGGCTCTTAAAATCGATTCCTGTACTCCTCCCCGATGAGGGGATTAGCACTGAAATCAACCCTGCTGGGTCGAATTTGGGGTAGTGTGGACGCAATTTGATGGTATTGGCCTCTGGGAGCTTTTCCAGAGTGCTCCATTGTGACCACTCTGGACAGCGCTCTCAACTCAGATGCACTGGCCAGGTAGACAGGAAAAGCCCCCCCACCATTATGCACTTGCTCAGCCTATAGTTGAACTGCTCCTTACTACTGTCCAGGCTTCATGAGCCATGGGAGCAAGGGGTGGGCTGGGGTAGGTGTGACCAGGCAGTGCTGCCGACTGGGAGAGCAGCCTGAGGCAGAAGCCTCCAACTGGCATGATATTCCAGGCATTCCCATTTTTGTCCAGGCGCCCCTGACTGACCTCACCGAGGTCGGCCAGGAACACCCATGTCTGCTCAGGCACCCCCGACCAACCTAACCGAGGTCGGCCAGAAGCACTCACGGGACGACGACGATGGCTAGCAGTCGTATTGTAGGGGTACTGTGAGCCACAAAGAGACTGTCTGGAGAGTTTCAGGGGCCTGCAAGAGGGAGCTAACTGGGGCAGGGTGCCTGTAAAGTGACCTCTGGCTGTGAGGGAGTGCTTAATAAGCGGCCTCACGGCTGCAGACCTGATTTCTATGTGTGTGATCACTACATGCCACAAAATTCTGGAGACCTTCTGGTTAACGCTCCTGCAGGCCCAGCCCACATGAGCAGGCTTGAGAACTCTCTGTCATACCCATCTTTCAAGCATTTCAGGCCAAATCACTTTTGTGTCTGGCCACAATTGTGCCATCCAACGCACATCCACTAAATTCTGACTCGCAAACTCACTTCAGTGCAAATCCCAAGATCATTCTCCCCAAAATGAATAATCAAGACATTAGAAAGATATGATTCTCCCATCAGGCAGTTCAAGAGAGGCCTGGGCTGGTCCCACAACACACCCTTCATGCTATATCATCGATGACAGACTGCTTCAGTCCTACAGCCCAGGTGCCTGCCAATTTACTGCCTGCTTGTGGGATAAGGGCCCACAAATCGAGACATCCCCATTGTTGCTTAAGGCCTTGAATCACTCATCTACTTTAAGATGAATGGTGCATCTAAACCCCAGAGCTTCTGAAATTAATGTATTTTTTAAAAATCCCCTTGTGACGAAGATAAGGAGAGTGCAGAGAGTACCCGAACATGCTTCTCACCATGTTAATTTGCAGATTCATACAATGCAGCTTGAAACTCTGAACTTCCTAATGCAGACAAGGCGCAATCAACTAAACCTTTAAGATTTTGGACATTCTCGTTGTAAGTGTAAATGATCACACAATTACATTTCTGAATAAAAGACCCTGCAGTGGAAAAACTGCCTGAATTACCAGGTCATATTATGGCAGAGGAAATAATGAAAATAATTTACAGCTCACAGTATCACAACAGACAATCAAAATGTAAATTAGTCTCTGACTCAGTATTAAAAATATAATCATTAAAATTAGCCTTGGGTAATGGAGTGCAATACACAAAGAAGTCAGCTCTAAACAGAAATTAAATAATACTATGCTAATTTATAAAAACAGCTATCAGAAAAGATAAAATTGATGACTAAAGTGTTCAGTATACTTAGAATTCGCAAACCTTTTCATGATAAAATTCCTCTTCTTAGGTAACCTGGATGGAAAGAAAGAAAATTTTAATTTAATCAAAACTTTTTCTTATGAAAAGCACTTTCCGAAAATTTAAACAAATGTGCATCTTAGTATACCAAGTTGCTAATTCAATATATTCCTGCAGCTATTGTTCATTTGAGTTGATTAGTTATTTTGTACATTTTAACTCAAGTCAGTCTGTTGCACCATTATAGGTTGCTACCACTGTACTCTGAATATAGAAGCCACAAATCTTCTTGCTTCCGCACAAAAGGTGATCCCAAGCAACATTTTTGACAATGCAGGAGACTATTACACAACTGGCAAGGAACAGTATTGTTTTGTTTTCCAGTGAAACTTCTGATATAGGTCACTGTCAAAGACATGATGCTTTACTGGGCCATTTGTTTATTTCAGTAGAGCAAGGTCTATGTTTCCATAGTATTAAAACATAATTTGGTTATTCAGAATGAATATATGAATGAACAGCTAGATGTAAAGTCCACATATCGTTAGGCTTTTCCTTGATTTATAGATCCCATTTCAGAAAGATGCTTAAGCAGCAAGTCTGAATGTAAGCATGTGAATAGCACTATTGAAGTAAATTGCTTTGCTGAATCAAGTCCTTACTAGAATCTTATCTTTCAACTCTGATATGAGCAACATAGTCACTTGACCTTTCTTAAGATAAAGCTGCTGCCAGATTCAGACAAACTCCTAAATCTGATATTCTCCATGTTTGGAATTCCCTTGACATGATGGAGAACATGACGGAGTTAAGTTTTCATATAAAACATTTATGTTCTCTCCATTATACCTGTTTCTTTTTCCACTAGTGCAAGGATATTCTGACTAAGACGTCAGGGAATTCCAAAGATTAAAGATCTGTTACAAATAATCCTGTTTTATTATTGACTTTCTACTGCATTGATAATTCACAATTACCTATAATAATTCTACAATTTTATTTCATAGTAGTTTAAATTCTTGCCCAGTTGTCCCTCACATAGGGTCCCCTGCCAGTTATGGAATGATTTAGACCTGACATACATTTTGAAAAGATAACACAGTGTCAGAGGGTAGCTGGCCCTCTGAAGGCGTGAGGGGCTCAGCCTACCTCTGCCAAACTCCACAAGAGGGAATGACTGAGGCAACTCAGGCTCACCTGGGACTAATTAACTCACTGAGTAACTGAAGGCAGTTACTTACTCAGGGAAGCACTTGAGCATGATAAAAAGAAGCTATTCCCAAGGGGGGCTAGAGAACAGAGGCTCTTGGGTAGAGGAACAGTCCCCAGAAAACAAAGCGAGAGATCCAAAGGGGAGAGCTTCTTAGGGAGCACTTAGTGGGTGGGCTTACTAGGAAAGGAAACTAAGGAAGAATGCTCCTAGGTGGGAGAAGCTCTGAAAGGGAGGAGCTATGAATACCAAATCTCACTGAAACCTTGTCCATAAACCCCAGATCAGAGGAATTATATACTGCTCTAAGGAAGGGTTGCTGTGGTTTGACCTCTGGGGGATCCAATGGTAGAGACTCTCCCCTAGCTGATGACATGAGGCCCAGGCTCCCGAAGGGGGTTTCAGACCAAGATGGCCTAGCTGGTAAGGGACCTAGCCGTAAGTGGAGTTGATGGACTAAGATTAACTCAGCTCCCTCCACATCCCCCTCCAGCTAGAGATGGTGGGGTGGGGCCTATTTGTATAATGTTCCACCTTTGGGTTAATAAAGGGGGCCCCTGAAGGGGCACTGTTCAATGTACAGAAGCCTTATTGGACTGGAAGCCCACTAGTGGAAACTGAGCCAGAGACATAATTGTGGTGCTCCACTGGGCCACTAGGGTGCACTCAAGGTGTGAGGACCCCCACTACATGCAGCCATCTTTTGAATTATTTTAGAAGAATATTTGCCAACATTTTAGTAGCTGGCAGGGGTGGGGGGAAGGTGCAGAAGCTCCCTAAATGGAAGGATGGAGAGATAGGAGGGGGAGTATTGGAGACTTGGTGGGAGGAAAGGGGAAGCAGCTGGCTCCAGGCTGGGAAGGAGGGTCCCACGGGTTCTTAGCAGTTCTCAGGCCCCCTAGGTCCCACTTCTGTCTTGGCCCTCTACCCCATCCCCTGGGTGTGGGAACGTTTACATGGGGGTGGAGTTCCCGCAATATTTCCATTGTGGAGGTGCTAGCTCCCCTATCCTTCCTCCCCCTGGCTCCACCTGCTACTGATTAGTAGTCATTTTTATTGTAAGAACATTTTCTAATTACCTTTTGGTTCTCTTGTGCTGGAAAAGATCATTTTATAATATTTCTCCAAATGCAAATCATCATCTAGTACATTATGTAGTAATCTATTGTCCCCTTACAGAAAAATTGCTAATAAAATATAGAACCAATATAACAGAAGATGCTGAAATCAAAGTTGTGTGCATTTACTACAGCATATCTCATGGCAGTTTTATGTAGCTCTTGACATTTTCAAAGCACTGTACAAACATTCAGTGAAAAATAAAATTTCAGAACCTCCTTATGAGATAGGGATGTAAGTATTGTTGTTTTTTCATTTTATGGATGGGGAAGAGAAGACACAGAAGTGATTTGCCCAAAACAATGTAGCAAGTTAGTGGGAGAAGCAAGATTAGAACTCAGAAATTATTTGTTATCATAGAAATACAGTAACTCCTCACTTAACGTTGTAGTTATGTTCCTGAAAAATGCGACTTTAAGTGAAACGATGTTAAGCTAATCCAATTTCCCCATAAGAATTAATGTAAATGGGGGGGTTAGGTTCCAGGGCAGCTTCCCCTACTCTGCAAGCACCAGGGGCGGGGGGCTCAACCCTCAGCCCGCCCACTCCACTCCTTCCCCCAAACCCCCATCCTTGACCTGCCTCTTCTTCCCTCCCCCTCACCTCCTCCCTCTTTACTTCGCACGCTGCATCCTGGCTCCTCCCCCCTCCCTCCCCTCCCTTCTAAATGCCGCAAGCCAGCTGATTTCTGCATTCGGGAGACAGGGGAGGGAGGGGGAGGCACTCCGAGTCCTCGCTCCTCCCCACTCCCTCCTGCCTGGGGAAATCAGCTGGCTTGCCGTGTTCAGGAGGCAGGAGAGGGAGGGGGAGCCTGCGCGCCGAGTCCTCGCTCCTCCCCCCTCCCTCCTGCCTCCAAAACACTGCAAGCCAGCTAATTGCCGTGGACAGGAGGCGGGGGCAGGAGGGGGAAGGCAGTGATCCACAGGGTCTGCCAGCAGGCGGGAGGCGCTGGGAGAAAGCAGGCAGCCAAACAATGTAAGAGTGGAGCATTGCACAACTTTAAATGAGTATTGTCCCTAATTGATCAGTAACGGAACAACGAAACAACGTTAAGCAGGATGACTTTAAGTGAGGAGTTACTATATAGGGTTGGAAGGAAACATCAAGAAGTCAACTAATCCATCCCCCAGACACTGAGGCAGGCTCATGTATACCGAGACCATCTCTGACAGGTGGTTGCTCGATTATCTACCAAACCAAAGTATTCAGGTAGCTTTATTTGTGCAACTGTGTCAGATAAGTTTGAATCTTCTGACACTGTTGTAATACTGAAGCTTTGTCTACTTTACCACTTTTGTTGGTAAAACTTTTGTCGGTCGGGGTGTAAAAAATAGCCACCTGACTGACATAAGTTTCACTGACAAAAGTACCGGTGTGGACAGCACTATGTCAGCAGGAGACACTTTCCTGATGACATAGCCTTGGGGTGGTTTAATTATGTTGGCAGGAGAGCTCTCTCCCCGCCACAGAGTGTCTACATGGGAGACCTTATAGTGGTGCAGCTGTGCCGTGTAGTGTAGACATAACCCTAGACTCTTAAACACTGAAATAAAGACAGGGTGGTTTTGGTGCTCAAGGTGAGGGTCACAGGAAGTTATGCCTTTATTGGTGATGATGATGCTCACAGCTGCTAGGAGTTGGAAGTAATTCCAGTGGCTATTATTACCCCTAATACCACTTACAAGGGTATTAAGTAGTAATACCCTTCATTGAAACAAATCAAATATTAAAACTCCTATTGACTTCAATGGGACTAGGTTTTCATCCTGGTCTTTAACTGACCTCAGTGAGATTATATTATAGTCCAATATATGTCTATTATGTAATGTTACAGAAATGGACCCAAGCAATACCCTGGATCCAAACACCTCTGATCTTTAGAAAACCTCTGATCCAGGGCCAGAGTTGAATTTCGAAGCTTTATTATTGATATTACCTTAGCACCTAGAAGTCCTAGTTATAGACTGGGACCCCATTGTGCTAGGCGCTGTACGAACACAGACCAAAAAGACAGACAGAACTCTCTCATTTTATCCAATTTTAATCAAATCGATCTAATTATGGGGAAACAACATCCCCAGTTTAGTACATTCAGCAGTCTGTGCTTTAGGTCAGGTCAGACCCCATAAAGGGTCCCTTTCAACAAAGAGATAGGAGATGACTCTCTGGGGGTTGCCAGGAGCATATTGGTGCATTGTAAATTCGATGCCGAGACTAATGTCAACACATTCAGTGGAGAAATAAAATAAAATATCAGAGATGGGTGGTGCAGCTATGCAAGTCTCATATGGTCTTTCACTTTCCAGAAGCAATTTCAAAGCTCTTACCACTAGGAACACTTATTTTTAGTTATGCTTTTACATGCAGTAGGACTTCTCTTCTCTGGAGTGGCTGTCAAAATAATTCTAAAATGTTCTTTGTAGTAGAGTAGGTCGTACCATTAAAGATGGCTATTTTTTCATTCAATGGCATGCATACCCATCTCTTGCATTCCATACCACCACGCCTTATTTTGACCCAGACATGCAAAATGTATTTGTTTAGTCAGGAGATTCCTGCTAATTGTTTGACTGTGCTTGCAGGGGAAAATTTGATATTTATACTGATGTTCTGAATGCATTGCACTTTTGTTTCTTTGTTAATGGTGTTTGGATGGTTGTGAAGAGATATATAATGGCATCAAATAATTTTCATAGGTTTTCTTCAAAGTAGCATAATTACTACAAATATTGCCCACCCACTGAGACAATCGGAGAACTTAATTTCAGATGAAGCAATATGTGTAAAAGACAAGAAGAAAGAAACCAGATAATGATGCTACTACAAAATAGGAAATTCTGTTTATACTTAAAGGAACAACTTCCAGCCTTGAAATCATTTTTTTTTTCCAGTTTACAACATTTTCTTAGCTTTGTTATACTAATAGCAGCAGAGAAACCTACATGTACTCTTGTTGTTGTTGTTGTTTCAGCTCCTCACACACAGATGAAGTGCTGCTAGGCATTCAGAGATGCTATTTGTAAGTATGTCTTTTTAATATTGTGAAGTATTATATTGATTGTAATTGAGGAGTTATTCAGGGTCTTCACCTTTCCCCTTGACTTTAGCACTCTGCTAGTGTGTGCATACTGTACTCCTGCTCTTCACTCCAACATGCTGCCATTTACTTCCCAAAACAGACTGCTTGCCTCCAAACTAATCCTTACTACAGCTTATTGCCCAGCCCCCAACCAATGCATAATTCTCCACCAGCAAAACCTCCCCTTCCTCTTTCCCACACTAACCTACCAAGATCCATTCTCCACTTCCATCCTTTCTCATCATTACAACTTCTAATTCTCATTTGCCCATGGGAGGAAAACTTAATTGTGTGGTGCCTAGCCTGAGTTTGAGAGTGGGAGACAGCTTCAGTGATATCTGCAGTACCTCATGGGGATTGTGGGACTTAATCAATGGGCGCAGCGCTTTGTATGGAATTCTATGCATTCGCACAAAGCCTGTGCCAGTAAAAAAGACACAGAGGCTCCTTGGCTTTCTTGATTCTGCATGAGAATTCTGCCTGTGCTTATATGCCAAAGGGCCAGCTGTTAGCGAGGTCTGGTCATGGGAGGGTTAAGTGCTAGAGACCACAGGTTAAAATCCTGTAAAGGGAACGTTGAGCATTCTTGGTTTATCATCTTCCATCTCACAGCAGCTCTCCATCTAAGGGAGGTGGGACTGGCAACTCGAACATGCAAGGGAGGATGAGGAGAACTGCAAGTATATGTGCTATGCCAGCAACCCCTGTGCAGTAATCAGCACAGGGCAGAGAGTGCCACCATTTGGTTCCATGCAATCAGCAAGGTGAGGCGCTAAGGTTGAACTTCCATAGGATAGATGCAGCCCTAATTAATTAACTTTTGTGGAACGCTGTGATTATCAGAGATCCTAGAAATCCATTGCCATGGAAAAACACAGAATTTGCATTTTTACAGAGAATCTTTAGTGTTTACATTTTGTGAAAAAATAAAAACATATATTAACTACTAAGTACATTTTACTGAAAGTTAGGGTGACCATATTTCCCTAAAAGAAAATGGGACATTGCGTGGGGCTGGCCTGAGCCACCCGGGGCTGGGACTGACAACCCAAGTCCTGCTGCCCAGCGTTGCCACTCACCCCCTCCCAAATATTCCTCTGCACCTCCCTAGGGGGCACGCCCCACTTTTTTGGCATAACTGGGCATTTGTCTCGTGTGCTCTTGCCAACTGATGATTATTATTCTGTCATTATTCTGGGGATCAGGTCTGCTTGTGCTAGCCTACCAATAAACAGGTCACATAACAGTATTAAATAATATCAGACTAAAGAGCTCTTACCTTATATCATAAAGCTGTATATGGAAATAACGGCAGCGGGGAAAATAGATAAGCAAATCTTAGTTGTGGAGGGTGTCGAAGTTAAAAAGTCTGCTTCTCAATAGTTGTAAACCAATTTGTGTTGCTCATCATGAGGGCTCAGTGTGGATATGTGAAATGAGGGTCTTAATTTAGCAAGTATTCTTCTTACAATATGAGCAACATGCCTCAGGTGGCACATGTCCAAATTTGGTCAGGTCATTAGCTTCCCTGGCTTGGGCTAGGTAGTGTAACCTGAATGCTGATCCATGTCCCCAGCAACTATTTAGTCTATCGTCTCTAGTCTTCCTCTGGCTAGCACATATGCAGATAATACATAAACAGAGATATCCTATCTCCTAGAACTAGAAGGGACCTTGAAAGGTCATTGAGTCCAGCCCCCTGCCTTCACTAGCAGGACCAAGTACTGATTTTGCCATGGATCCCTAAGTGGCCCCCTGAAAGATTGAACTCAGAACCCTGGGTTTAGTAGGCCAATGCTCAAACCACTGAGCTATTCCTCCCCCTACAAGTCATCATTCTTCTTTGCAAAACTAATTATCTCCATGTCTTTTTCAGAAGTCTTTCCCCTGGCTTTGTCTCCTTTAGAATCTTATTCAACTAAATAAGTCATAATGCTTTTCTGGGTTACCAGTCTGCCAATACTAGATATTAGCCACTTGGCCTAAATTGAAAATAGGCATGTCACTCCAATGACGATTGAATAAATTTCCTAGCAAATAAAATGTCAAACACAGTGGCTCATTAGGTTTTGGAAATATTAGTTCCATTAGCACTATTTGGAAATGAAGTAGAAGAAAACATTAAGGAAAGAAACTTAGGAGGGGTGGGTGGATGTGCGTAGTCTATAAAATCAAAGTTGAAGTCAAAGCTGCCATTTGAAAAGGAGGGATCTTGTTATGAAGTAAGCCTTAGTACCCGTAGTATCTACCAGACATGTAAGCTAACTTTCTGCAGTGTTGCATTTTGAGATTATCACATGGAATGCTAATAACCATCTTTAGCAAAACAGGGGAATCTGACCTCCAGAGACAGACTCTGACCAGCCTGTCAAGTCAAAGAAACAACAAGTATATTTATATTAAAACAAAGGTTGAAGTGTAAAAATTCTGAACAGTACTTATCTAGTGGTGTTCATCCATACATCTCATGGTGCTTCATTAAGGTGGGTAACATTATTATCCGCCTTTTTACTGATGGGGAAATTGAGGCACAGAGGTGTTTTGCACAAGGTTACACAACATCAATGGTAGAGCAAGGTTTAGATGACATGCTAAGGAAAATGCTGGTGTCCTGTCTGCACTACAGCTTCCACTGGTGGAGCTGCACTGGTGTGAACTATAAGTCCCATTTTTTTACCAATTTGGTTGTAAAACTTACTTCAAAAGCATTGTGGCTGTTTTCTGCACTAACATTTTCAGCTGTGGTTGAGTTGGCTGGCTTCTCTTGCTCTGTCCCCAAACTGGTGTTGAAATCAGTTGTCCAGTTGCTGTGGCAGTGTCAAACAAGGAGAGCAAACTCATTTTAACAAAGTGGGTCAACCTTGAATCCCAACAGAAACCAACTACACTTAGTTAAAATCCCAGAATGCACACTGCTCAGCAGATAAGCAAAGGAGCATGGGATATCCTGTGAGAACTCCATGCCCTTAGTACACAGCAAACCACCGTCATGTGTATACAATGTGGGACATTAAAAGAGGGCACACCATGCCATGCACACACTACTTGTGCAGCTTGCATATTGTGTGTTACCTGATCTGCATCAAAAAACTAAGGATTATGCCATCCATGTAGACAGGCCCTTAGCTGAGTCTTTTCTGGTCCTTGAATCTGTGGATCCTACTCATTACATGCTTGATGATTTGTATTCTGATTTCTTCAGCTATTGTAGCTTGTACAGCCCATGAACAAACCCTGACATCAACTATAGTTGGCCTTGCTTTATACTGTGTCATCCTCATGTTGTGATGAGATTATGAGTTAAAAGTATACTCAGAAAAAATACTATTTGTTTTAGATCTTTGATTATAACTTTTGGCTATTTGGAAACGTTGCCTTAAAAAAGTGTTTAGCTTAAATATGATTTTAAAATGTTTTAAAAGCAGGCAATCTGGCTCGCTCATTAAAATGAGAGAGTCTACTGAGTTTGACATAATAATTGAAGAAATTCAGTAATTTTAATAGAACCAGTTCATGAATTAAAGATGGTTAATTAAGGCAAAGAAAATGGGGAAACTCAAACAGCACTGCATTTGAGTTCAAGTGATGTCCTCATTGAAGTGCAAGTGACGACCCCTCAATTTAATACATAAATTATTAAGAACTTGATTTTCTCCCCACCCCTGTGATTCAGTACATTAATTTGAATGTTTTCTAATGAGCTACATAATGAGGAAAATCAGGGTTCTACATAAACAACATTAAATTAGCACAGAAACTGTCTTCAGCTAACATGCATTGAGGTGAACTCAGCACGTTCTCAGAGAATATTTTGGTTCACTTAACAACTGTTTGCCATAGAGATTCTATTGTCTAGGGATGAATGAATGCAGACTTCACCACACTGCTCTGCTACGCCTCATCTCTTGTGAACTGGAATGAGAAACATCCCACTTCCCTGATCTGACCATTAGTTCACCCTGGCAAAGATCATGATCTTCTCTGTCCCACCAGGAAAGGGAAGCAACAAAGCTGGTTTGCCTGTGAGAATGCCTGAACCCTTTAAGGTTTCAGCTTGCCCCAGGACAGCGAACTATTCAACGGCCAGGCCAACTGCTCTTTTGCAAGGAGCCCATAAGAGCTGTAGGGTGTATGCTGGTGATTCAGTTGGCAGCATTCTTTCCTGTGAGTACAGAACCAAGTATTGCATTAGGAAGAATTATGTTACTGGAGATGCAATTTTTTAACTTTCAAGCAGGGCATTTTTGTATTTAAGTGCAACAGTCCTTACTTCGGTAAAAAGGTCCTTGAAATCAAAGATCTGGTTACTAGAATACTATATAGAAACATACCATAAAACTACATATTGGTCCTTCCTCCCATTGACTTCAAATAGGAACAAAATTATAGCCAATATGGCTACTTTAGAACATTATTAATTAGCGAGATCCAGTAGGAGCCCAAACCTCCTTACGATCACCTTCCTTTCCCCTTGAACAGAATGGTCTATTTTGCAGTATATTGAATATGCATTTGTACCATGTTTGCTTTGCTTACCTTACTTTTAGTATGGCCATCCCTTTGAAGGTCTGTCCTTTTGAGGTCACCATATTGTAACTGAAGAACCCATATTCCTGGAAGTTAGTCTAATGCATGTGATGTTAGAGTATGCTGATGGAGAACTCCTCATAAAATTGCATCAATATTGTACCATTGTATTTGTGAGACTGGGACTATTTCTACACTACCGAGCCTAGGCTGGTACAGCAATGTCAGCATAGCTGTACCGGCATAGCCCCCTAGTGTAGACACAGTATACACTTACTGTTTTTCTGCCAGTGTAGGAACACCACCTCTCCAAATAACATTAGTTATGCTACCCAAAGTACTCTACTGCACTGGGGATTTTGTCTGCATAGCTATGTCGCTGGGAAGTATGAGTGGGTTTTTTCCCCACCCCTGACCAACCCCTGGTATAAGGTTTAAGCGTAGACCAAGCCTGGCTTTACTGGCCCAGGACAATACACACCTGGGTACTGAAGAACCTCCCAGCAAATGCTGTTGTTTTTATAACCCATGACAATATTCAGATAATACCACAAAAAGATTTCTTGGTGGACAGGATGATCCCTCCTCAGTACAACCATATTTTCCTTTTAACCTTTTCCCAATGCCCCATAGTTTCAGACAATGATTAGGATAAAGATTTCTGTTCTTTTTAGCACATTTGAAGCAAACACCTGAGCTACACATCCCTGTTTTTGCCATATGACTTGGAATCTTTGTTCTGATGAGGATATTTGTTCTGTGAATCTAAACTTCATGTCAAGACGTTTAATATTGTAACAGTTGTTCTCCCAACTTTAACTCCCTCACAACTGAGCACAAAGGGCCACAAAATCCAAGGACCCTTCTTATAGTTCTACCAATGTGCTTCTTTCTCAAAGTAGCTTTTTAGATATAATAGGAAATGTAACTTTGTTCCCAATACCCATACAACTAGATCCACACTATGCTATTCTGCACTGTGCTTACATACTTGTTGATGCAGTTCTAAGTTTAGAGAAAGAAAAGGGAAGAATAATACATTAACCAGCATTTCTATTTTTCTGAATAATAATTTTCAAGTTAAAAAATGCATCTCACTCATCTAGATAATTAGCAGCAACATTCTTTCAGCTTCTAAATCGTTTTTTTTTTGTAATGTATTCTAGTAACATGACCTTGCATGACTGACATTAAAACAGAATTATTCATCAGTCATAATGTATTAAAATATTTAGATCATGTGGTTATGAAAAGAGGTTTCTACATAGCCTTAAAATGTAGATCACAGTGAATCTTATTTTCTGGTAACATATTCCTGAGCTTTTAATTAGACACAATATGCTCACACTACAAGAGTACTAAAGATATTCCTACCTAAGGAACAGATTCAGAAGTCAAAGCAGCACATAACTCCCACTGAACTCTATGGTTACAGACAAAGCACATCTGAGGAAAAGTTGTGGTCCTTTAACAGTTTTTCTGGAGCTAACTGACAGCAACTCAGATATGTGGAAGCACACACGCTGCTGAGCCATTGATTTCAACGGAGTGCCCCATGGGCACAAGGGCCTACCTGCAAAAACTGCTAAAGATAGTTAAGTCCAAAGCAGACTGTGAAGAACTTCAAAAAGATCTCACAAAACTAAGTGATTGGGCAACAAAATGGCAAATGAAATTTAATGTGGATAAATGTAAAGTAATGCACATTGGAAAAAATAACCCCAACTATACATACAATATGATGGGGGCTAATTTAGCTACAACGAATCAGGAAAAAGATCTTGGAGTCATCGTGGATAGTTCTCTGAAAATGTCCACGCAGTGTGCAGAGGCGGTCAAAAAAGCAAACAGGATGTTAGGAATCATTCAAAAGAGGATAGAGAATAAGACTGAGAATATATTATTGCCCTTATATAAATCGATGGTACGCCCTCATCTTGAATACTGCATACAGATGTGGTCTCCTCATCTCAAAAAAGATATACTGGCACTAGAAAAGGTTCAGAAAAGGGCAACTAAAATGATTAAGGGTTTGGAACGGGTCCCATATGAGGAGAGATTAAAGAGGCTAGGACTCTTCAGCTTGGAAAAGAGGAGACTAAGGGGGGATATGATAGAGGTATATAAAATCATGAATGATTTGGAGAAAGTGGATAAGAAAAGTTATTTACTTATTCCCATAATAAAAGAACTAGGGGTCATCAAATGAAATTAATAGGCAGCAGGTTTAAAACAAATAAAAGGAAGTTCTTCACGCAGCGCACAGTCAACTTGTGGAACTCCTTACCTGAGGAGGTTGTGAAGGCTAGGACTATAACAGAGTTTAAAAGAGAACTGGATAAATTCATGGTGGTTAAGTCCATTAATGGCTATTAGCCAGGACGGGTAAGGAATGGTGTCCCTAGCCTCTGTCTGTCAGAGGGTGGAGATGGATGGCAGGAGAGAGATCACTTGATCATTGCCTGTTAGGTTCACTCCCTCTGGGGCACCTGGCATTGGCCACTGTCGGTAGACAGGATACTGGGCTAGATGGACCTTTGGTCTGACCCGGTACGGCCTTGCTTATGTTCTTATGTTCTTATCAGGGCTTGTTTTCCTATCTCTCTGCCAGGGCCGGCTCTAGGTTTTCTGCCACTCCAAGCAAAAAAATTTTGGCTGCCCCCCGTCCCAGCCCTGGGCTCCTCACCGCACCCC
Source organism: Malaclemys terrapin pileata (assembly GCF_027887155.1). Taxonomy (NCBI): domain Eukaryota; kingdom Metazoa; phylum Chordata; order Testudines; family Emydidae; genus Malaclemys; species Malaclemys terrapin. The sequence goes on along the minus strand of NC_071506.1, from coordinate 45,682,656 downwards.
CCTGCTGCCCCAACCCTGGGCTCTCTCCCACCACCCACACCCCCTTGCTGCCCCAGCCCTGGGCTCTCCCCCCGACACACACACACACCCTGCTGCCCCAGCTCTGGGCTCCTCCCTACCCCCCACCATTGCCCCACGCACACACCTCCTGCCACCCCAGCCCTGGGCTCTCCCCCCACCACCTGCACCCTCCTTTCGCCGCAGCCCCGGGTCACTGGTAACTTGCTCCCAGGGCAGGTCATTCAGCAAGAATTTTAGATGTGCACGGAACACAGACAGGACTGGTTCCCGCATGGTTACAGAACTGCAGTAAAGTGGAACAATTTTCAGCTTGTGTGATTGGAGGATATCTGGATGCATATTATAAGACTGTCCTACATAAATGAGGAAAAGTTGAGGTGCCTTTATTATTCTTTTGTTCCACTCTTTCTTTTTATAGGGAATTTGCCAATGCAATATCACTATCTTCTTTTTAAACAAACAACCAACCAAAAGGCAAAGGCTGTTGAAAATAGCAATTCCAGTCCTAATAACCACTGGGAAGCATTTCTTGCTCAATTTTATCCTACTTTTTCTACAGCAAGTTACAGTGGATCAGTATATTTGATTTGGGAGAAATGAAGTAACAGCTGCCCAAACTGAGCTTGAGCACTCCTGAATGTTGAGGTGTTCAACTCTGGAAGGCAGGTGCTGGTGGGGGGGGGGGAGGGGGGACTGTGGCTCCGCAGGGGAGCATGGCAGCATGTATGCAGCAGCGTGTCTGGCGCTGCGCAAAGCCAGACACGCTGGTCTGAGTGGCATGGTAAGGGGGCTGGGGGGTTGGAGAAGGGGTAGGAGGTTCCATGGGGGCAGTCAAGGGACAGGGAGTGGGGGGGGGGTTGGATGGGGTGGAGGTTTGGGGGGGGCAGTCAGGGGCAGGGAGAAGGGGGGTTAGATGGGTCAGGGGTTTGGGGGGGGCAGTCATGGGACAGGCAGCAGTTGGATAGGCATGGGAGTCCCAGGGGTTTGTCAGGGGACAGGTAGGGGGTGGGATCCTGGGGGAAAGTTGAGGGGGGGTCTCAGGAGGGGGCAGTTGGGGGCAAGGACCAGTGGGGCTTGGATAGGGGGTGGGGTCCTGGGGAGCAGTTGGGGCAGGGGTCCTGGGAGGGGGTGATCAGGGGACAGGGAGCAGGGGGGTTGGATGGGTTGGGGTTTCTGTGGGGGGCAGTCGGAGGGAGTGGATGGGGGCAGGGTGGGGCTACCCTCCCTCCCCGTGGAGTGTCCTATTTTTTGAATGTTAAAATATGGTATCCCTACTCACAGTGCAACTCTCCATTCACAGCAGTCTGCAGCATGAGGTCTCAGCTTCAACCCTCCCTCCCCCTCTTTCCTGTTGGTAGTGGCCAAGGGAATGCTGGGAAATGTAGTTCTTTCCCTGCTCCAGGGCTGGCTCTATAGGCAGGGAGCTAACCAAGAAACTACAGCTCCCAGGGCCCCCTGTTGGTTCTCAGCTCCCATGCTGGATCCCTGCCGCCCCTGCAAATGGGCTGCCCCAAGCACATGCTTGCTTTGCTGGTGCCTAGAGCTGCCCCTGCTCTCTGCAATGATTCTTTAACAGAGGGATGCTTTGAAAGAGGGAGATTAATGAGACTGCACTAGAAGGCATATGTGCATTTGCTTACATCTATAAAAGACTCAGCCAGTGCTTTGGGCACTGTACAAATCAAACCAAGTAAAATTCACTGGGTCCAAAACTCACAAATGATCCCTCCCCTATACCCAGAACAGCGTACACACACAGCTTGTGTATATGGGCACACCACTGGACATCCTATTCCTACTATCCCTAACATTTCCTATCCCAGCATCCCTCAGCCTCTGAAAATGCCTCCCACTCCCTAGGGAAACATGGGTCTTGCCATCTTTCCTGAAGGTCACCAAACTGAGTAACCGGTGAATTGAAATGTTCTGCATAGATTAACCAAGCGACAGGAATTGGACACGTACTGCAATGTTTTACTCTTTTCCTTGGAGACAGGAGTCTCGTGTTACATTAAAGGAGTTCACATGGCTTACTGTGGATACTGCGTGAAAGCACTTCTTTTTGCCTAATGAATTAGGCCTTGATCCTGCAAAAAGAGCCATGTGGGTCAATGGTTCTCCACAGGAGTCTGCCAGCATCACTCTCTTTAAAGGATTGAGGCCTGAATTGGTTTTCCTTTGGGTCAAATCACAGTAACCTTTTGAAAACTATACTTACCTCCACTAGCTCATATGACCACTCCCACCACAAACACACACGCTCCTGAGCTGATAATCACTGCATCTGATTCATTCTACATCTTTAAAAGTTTCCTAGGTTTGGAAGCTTCTGTTGTTAACTCTGGCAGCTTAATCCATCCAACAGCAGTTTTCGCGTCTCTTATGTATTAGCATAAAATCCACTGGGGGAGCAAAGGCTATGCCAGGAATTGCAGACACAAACAAGTGTAATTTTGGTGGGTTTCTTTTCTCTAGTTAGTTTCTACTTCAAACAGTTTGGCGGCAGTAATCTGTGCTTCAAGTTATGACATCACAATGAGTTTTCTTTTTACTCTTCCCTTCTGTGTGATATGTAGAATCTGGTCCATTTCAGCTCATTTGTGAAAAATGTTTTTTGAGTTATAAAAAGGAACCGGTGCATAAATCTCCCCTATCCTACACGACACAGAACACATTTACATTGTCAAAAATAGAAATGTAAATGAATGGTTACCAGCCATCCGAATGCAAGAAACCAGGTGGTCCTTGCCAGTTGATGGAGGCTACACGCTTTCGCTCCTATTATTTCATGCTATTTTGTTTTCGTTTTCCCACTGTGAAAATAGCTATATGAGTCAATAGTAGCTCCTCCAGCTGGCAATAATATATGTTGCTTTAAATTCCTACCAAGGAGTGATCATTTGTAATTTAGTCATGCTGTGTCATTCCACCACAAACAATGTGGCCTGACACATCATTTACAAAATAATGATGCAATAGAACTGATGGTATACAACGATTTGGCTCTTGAAAACTACTGCCCATCAATACATTGTAGCCATCAGACAAGAGATAGGGGAAATGGCACCTGCTAACAGATACATAAAGAATGTTTGTGGTCAGCATTTTTTAATGGAATATACAAGCAGAAAAAGCATCGTGCCTAGAATTAAAAATAGATATTTCCTCCATTACCATAAGAGCCTTTGCCTTTATGTAGACTCAGTGCCTTTCAGAGTTACTACCACCTTCAAGCAAAGCCATGCCACATTTTTGCTGTTCTGACCATTGTTGCCTGGAGGGCCCACACTGAGATTGCTCAATCAGGGCAAACTGCAAAGAATGGGGCAGATGATCTCACAACTGGTGGTTATTCTAATAATTAGATTCACCAAGCCAGCAACAAAACAGTTTCTACAGAGGGGAGGGATAGCTCAGTAGCTAAAGCATTGGCCTGCTAAATCCAGGGTTGTAAATTCAATCCTTGAGGGGTCCACTTAGGAATCTGGGGCAAAATCAGAACTTGGTCCTGCTAGTGAAGGCAGGGGGCTGGACTTGATGACCGTTTGGGGTCCCTTCCAGCTCTATGAGATAGGTATATCTCCATATTTTTTTTTATACAATACCTTACTGCAGCAGTTCTCAAGCTTCATTGCACTGCAACCCCCTTGTGACAACAAAAATTACTGCACAACCTCAGGAGGGAGGACTGAAGCCTGAGCATGCCCAAGCCACACCACCCCGGGTGGAGGGCAAAAGCTAAAGCTGAACCCCACTGTCCTGGGCAGGGGGACCAAAGCTGAAGCCCAAAGGCTTCAGCCACAGGCGGGGGGCCTGTAACCTAAGCCCCGCCACCCAGGGCTGAAATTGAAGCCTGAGCCCCAGGCAGTGGGCTCAGAATTCAGCCCCAGGTCCCAGCAAGTCTAATACCAGCCCTGGCAAGCCCATTAAAATGGCATCACAACCCACTTTGGGGTCCCAACCCACAGTTTGAGGACCGCTGCCTTACTGGTTACTGAGAAACCAAAAACACAGTCCCCTTAAAGCAATCCAGCCTTAGGCTCCCACCCAGAGAGTTCCACCAAGTCAGATATGGTGAGGATTACTTAAAATCTTATTCAACATATATAAATTTCTACCAATCCCAAGAGATTGGACACATTACCCACCAGGTCAATGAATGTTTCAGACTTTACCGAAATACACGCGTACAGCCCATTCTTATTAACGTATTAAGATTTATTAAAAAAGAAAAAAGAGTCAGTATTGTACATACAGATATGAATAAAGTTCTTAGGTGAGTTTCATAGTAGAGATGGTAAGCTGCTGAGTTGCAAAAAGTTCTTTCAGAATCAATTCCATAGGTTATAATCCAATAGGAAGTCCATGTGCAGAGTCTGTATACATTTTTCCATGAGAAATACCACAGTAATCCAGACTGGCACTGGAGACCGCAGTCTTGGATCTCAAGCTTCTCCTGACCAAGCTTAAGCAGATCTGAGATTAAAAAAAAAGGATCAGGTCATAGGGGGATCTGCTGAAGCTCCTATGCCATTCTCCTCCCTGCTGCCAGGGTAAAGTATGGAGCATGGCCAAGGGGAAAGTATGTGATGGGGACTTTCCTAAAACCCGCTGATCTCTGACTGCCACATCAGCTTCTGATGGCTGTTGGAGCAATGCCAGGGGATCAGCCCTGCATAGGATGGACCTAGGATCAAGGGAGCACAAAGGCCAGCTGTGCATTACCCTCCTGAGATGCCGTAGGTGATGATCAGGGTTGCTATTTGTAACCTATGTAATGTGAGCTGGGATTCTCTTGGCTAAAAGGTGCTGGTTAAATATGAAACCCCTTCAATTCTTAAAAGCAGATGATCTGTTAGTGACATTATGTCTGGAAACTTATGTCCCTGAGGAAATAGACTGGACCAAATGCACTGCTTGCATAGTCAATTTCAATTCAGTTCATTCAATTCCATTGAAGTCAGTGGGCATGCTTAGGTCACCAATGCTTTGAATTTGCCTTCTACTCCACTCTAACTTGGACTGTAACTAGACCACATAGCCAGCAAAGAGGAATTTATATTGTTCTTTCCAAATAGGACCCTCATACTTTGAGTGCTAAAGATATATATTGATTTATTTTTCTCTGCTGCATATATTCTCTGAGGCAGTATGTTTATTAGCACATAAAACGTTTTAGTGCTTCTCAAGTACGGTAACCATATCAGTCCTCATCCTCAAAGGTAATTTGCACAACACCTTCAAAAGATGAGCCTGGGAGCTTAAATTCATAACTTTGCTAGATACTAAAAATCATGGTCTTAATAAAGACACTGGATGTATGATTTATTAGAATAATCTGTAACCCACTAACTCCCCTTTTTTGTCCTGTGACTGTAGGGGTGTTAATGGGCTACTTCAGGTTGAATGATCCCGTAGAATATGTGTTAACTACTTAAACTAAACAATCTGTTCCACCTTGTATTTAAGCCTTTCTGATTACCTTTCCCAGACCTGAAGAAGATCTTGAGATCTTGAAAGCTTGTCTCTTTTACCAAAAGAATTCGGTCCAATAAAAATATTATCTCACCCACCTTGTGTCTCTAATATCCTGGGACCAACACAGCTACAACAACACTGCAAACATAGTACAGTATACACATTTTAGGTTATATGGCAGAGAAAACATGGAGGCCTGCACTAATATATTTTTTAGTTCTGCAATAATCATAGAAATGTAGGGCTAGAAGGGACCTCAAGAGGTCATCTAGTTCAGCCACCTAAAATGAGGCAGAAGCAAGTAAACCCAGATCAGCCCTGACAGGTGTTTGTCCAACCTGTTCTTTAAAAACTCCAGTGATGGAGATTCCATACCCTCCCTTGAAAGCCTATTCCAGAATTTAACTAACCTTAAAATTAGAAAGTTTTTCTTAATCTCTAAACTAACTCTCCACTGCTGCAGATTAAACCAATTATTTCTTTTCCTACCTTCAGTGGACAGGAACAGTTGATCATCGTCCTGTTTATAACAGCCGTTAACGTATTTGAAGACTATTTTCTGGTCCCACCTCAGTCTTCTTTTTTCAAGACTAAACATACCCAGTTTTTTAACCTTTCCTCATAGGTCAGGTTTTCTAAACCTTTTATCATTTTTGTTGCTATTTTCTGGAATCTCTCCAGTTTGTTCACATCTTTCCTAAAGTGCAGAGCCCAGAACTGGATAAAATATTCCAGTTGAGGCCTCACCGGTGCTGAGCAGAGCAGAACCGGTCTCTCACATCTGACACTTCTGTTAATACATCCCCAAATAATATTAGCCTTTTTCACAACTGCATCACATTGTTGCCTCATAATCAGTTTGTGATCCACTATAATCCCCGGATCCTTTTCAGCGGTGCTGAGCTAGTATTGCCAAGCCAGTTATTCCCCATTTTGTATTCATGCATTTGAACCTTCCTTCCTAAGTGTAGTACCTTCCACTTCTCTTTATTTAATTTCATCTTACTGATTTCAGACCAATTCTCCAATTTATCAAGATCATTTTGAATTCTGAGCTTGTCCTCCAAAGCTCTTCCAACCCCTCCCCGCTCAGTGTAATCTGCAAATTTTATAGGCATACTCTCCACTCCATCATCCTAGTCATTAATGAAAATATTAAATAGTACTGGACCCAAGACGGACCCCTGCAGGACCCCACTTGATACGTCCTCACAGTTTGATAGCAAACCATTCATAACTACTCTTTAAGTTTGGTCTTACAACCAGTTGTGCACCCACTTTTTAGTAATATCATCTAGACCATATTTCCTTAGTTTGCTTATGAGATTGTCATGTGGGATTGTGTCAGAAGCCTGTTGATTTATATCAGGAATATAGACTTAGCAATGGGTCTGAGGTTTTACCGTGAATTTGCTTACATGTCTGCATTGTCCATTGAAATTATTCCCTCTCTGCTGGTGCTCGTCCCAAGACACATGCCCTGTATTTTCAAGCTGGAGAATTCCTCTCCAATTTTTGGACAAGTTGCATTGCAGCAGCATTCTACAGGTTGGCTGATAGAGAATTCCCTTCAGAGCATTGTAACTTTTCCCCAAAACACTGCCATTGTTATGACTCAAAGCTTTCCTTCCCCAGAGAGTTCTGAGCATCACCTCTTAAAAGGTCTCCTTTCAACTTGCTTGGCGTTTAAGCTGTATTTTGTCTAGTGCCTTTCACACAAACTATTTCCAAGTACTTTGCAGAGTTAAATAATATAATTAAGGTATAAGAACTTGTGCTGTCAGATGATCTTGTGAACCAGGTGCTGTGTGTCACTGATAAGCAATTTGGAGGCATTCTCCGAAGCACAGATTCTGGCAATTGGATTTTGTATTTGTTTTATAAATGTAAAGAGTCTTCACTATTTTTTTACTATATTCAGTGCATCATATCGGAGCTACACCATCCACTATTCATTCAGCTCACAAACGAAATGTGGATAATTAAGATTGGATAATCTCAGTATCATGCCATCTGTTCCTCTAGTTACAATATCACAGCACAGTGCTATTTCAGTTTTATCTTTCATGCCACATGGCACTCAACTGTGAATTCTAAGGCCCGTAGGGTTCAGGATTGGGGCCCAAATGACATTTTGGTTGGCTCTACATTGCAACAGTTGGACACTCAATAGGTAAACAGAAGATAACAGTGGAAAATATTCACATGTAATTAATATAATTAACCAGTGGAAGGCAACAAACTTGTTATTACAAAAATAGAGTTGAAAATGCATTTCTCTGCCAGCCAACAAGGCAAGTCTGTCTCAGAGACACAGGAGATTATATATAGTGCTAGCACACTTCTACTACAAAAATGTCCAAACTAGTGTACTTTACATATCATTATAGTGGTTTAATGTAATGTAATTATCAAAGGGAGCTGTTAAAAATGTCTTGACAAAATAGTTTAAAAGGTTTTTATGACCCTAAGTGCTTCTTTATGCCAAATCACCAAAGAGCACAATCAATACACTCTTGTCAGACTATTTAGCCAAACAGTGTCTTGTGAGGTATCATATAAATACAGGTGGCACGCTGATCATGAATATCATTATGTGATGTATGTATGGGTTGTGTATAGAGAGTTATGTGTGTGTGCTGGAAATATGTTTGTTTTAGAGGCAGTCGGTAAATAAAACTGCTCTAAATAAAAGAATGTGGAGTTACTAATCTGCCTGGCTTTATTTAAATGAAAGTACATCTACATATAAGGTAAACAAAGTAATTAAGCCAATCAAAAAAGCAATTTGGATGAAGAAGGGGCTTGCTATCCGCCCCCTGAAGAATGCGCAGCAGGGCCGAGAAACTTTGTCTGGGTTTACTTCTCAGAGAATACATTTCAAAGATTTTTTCTGGACTATAAAAGGGAAGAAAGAGAACCCTTTAGTTTCCCATCACTTTGGGGACAAAGGGAACAGCACCTTCTGATTCTGTGAAAGGTGGATCCTCCTACCTGAAGGACTGGAGTTGCTGACAGCATGATGTAAGTGAGAATCTGTTTTAGACAAAGATGTAGATTGCTAGAATTAAGTTTTAGGCAATAGAAAGTCTGATATTTTTGTTTTGTTTGTAGCCCTACCTGTCTTTTTCTCGTACTTAGTATCACTTAAATCTCTGCTCTTTATTAATAAACGTATTCTTAGTTTTACTAATAACCATCTAAGTACTGATATAGTTAAAATAAGGTGTGCTTCCCCAGCTGAACCAGCAAGCTGGTCTGCATTCTGTCTCTTTGGAGCCAGGGGACTTGGTTAGTTTCTGTGTGTGTCCAGTGAGAGGGACTGGACACTGCAGAAAGACACCTCCGGGGAACTGGGGTTCACTGGATGTTACCTGGAAGGAAAGGTTTAGACTGGAGGAGTCTCAAGGAGTAAGGCAGGCAGACTGGTGTGGCAGGGAGCTGTCACACAGTCTAATCTCCAGGACTGCTCATTCTTGCTGAGGCAGAGTTGTAACACAGTGGCTTATGGTTCTGGGGTCCCTGAGGACAGCATCACAATTTAAAAAAAATAAGCATTACTAAATATGAGAGAGATGTTAAAATAGCATTAAAGTTCTTGGTCTTCATTTAGAAACCTAGGTACAGCGTCTCTTATGATTTTTCATTTAACTCCATGCCATCAGTGAGGCCCTTTCTCAAACTCTTTGATAGTCTAAAGTGTTTCTTAAATGGGTTAATGAGAGAACCCAAGATAAAGATTCAGAGACAATGGCCAGATTCTTATCTCAGTGACACTAATACACACCCATTGACTTCAATGTTGGATAACCAGTTTCCTCTGTATCCTTTTATGGCAATATTTCTAGCCATCAATTGCCCTCAAGTAGCTGTCAAAAGGCAGGTAGAGATGCTCCTGACTTGACTAGGTATAACAGGCCATCAGCAACATATGACACTATGACAAGTGAGTCATTTCCAAATGGGGGAATCCATTCCTGTGCAGAGGGCCAATTCAAGGTCTATATGCACTACTTAAGACCACTTAAATCTAATTTTGAGAACTTAAGTAGCTTTTAGCTCAGGCATAGGCTGGGCCCAGGTTTGAGGGAGCACTACAGCCATCTCTACATTCTCCTTCCTGTCTGATTGTTCTTGTGCTGGCCCTTTGCAAGTGGTTGAATTTTAACCTAATGTGAAGCTCCCATTCCTTGTTCTAGTAATGCAAAAAGCTACAAAATGACCAATGTGAATGTTAAGTTACTCATGCTAAAATGAGATTGTCTTACCAAGAAACTCCCTTGTTTAAAAATATCAGGCTATGCTGGTTACTTGATAAGCTCCATGACTTTTGCATCATTTAATAAAATGAGATTGTTTCCTGTTTATGCAATTCCCCAAATTGGTGCTATATCTCTTCAGCAGCCAGAGCCTTGCCGGAGATTAAACTACACCACTCCCATTATGGTCCAGTCTTACATGGGTGGTGCATCACCCAAAATTGAAAAGTTAAATGAATGTGACTCTGACAGCCCAATAACAACAAAACGTTGCTTCAGAGATAAGGTAAGGGAATACTTCACAAAAATGGCAGCTGCCTTTGTCAAGCACCTGAGAAGCTGGCAGCTTCGTTTCTGGCTGTTAATCATTATTTAGTATATTTTATATTTTAAAAAACAGTTTATGAGTGATTTGGACTTGTATGGATTGGATCTAGTGGCTAGCACAGACTTTCCATCATACTACAGTTTTTCTTTAAAGCCTAGTACCATAGGTAAGTGGCTCTCAACCTTTCCAGACTACTGTACCCCTTTCAGGAGTCTTATTTGTCTTGCATACCCCAAAGTTTCACCTCATTTAAAAATTACTTGCTTACAAAATCAGACATGAAAATACAAATATTACTGAAAAGTTGCTTACTTTCACATTTTTACTGTATAATTATAAAATAAATAAATTGGAAATTAAATATTGTACTCACATTTCAGAGTATAGTACATAGAGCAATTTAAACAAGTCATTGTCTATATGAAATTTTAGTTTAAACTGACTTTGCTAGTGCTTTTTATGTAGCCTGTTGTAAAAGCAGCCAAATATCTAGATGAGTTGATGTACCCCCTGAAAGACTTCTGAGTAACCCCAGGGGCACGTGTACCCCAGGGTGAGAACCACAGCCTTAGGTAATTTAAAATCAGTGTGCACAAGGCTACTGATTGCTTAAGTGGGTGTGCAATGTTTTGTAATAGCATTTTAATGGGAATATTGTAAGAAGACTACTCGAATAAATGGCTTTACAAGGTTAGGAAAAGATCAAGGAAATGGTTCATATTCCAGCCCCATAGTCTAAGGGTCTGGTAGACTCTCAAGTCTCAGCTTTGTCAAACAAACAAACAAAACTGTGCAGCCGCTACTTGTGCTTCAAGCATTTTATTAAATATTATAACTAGCGATGGGCAGGAACTGGAACAGCCGATGAGACACCTGCTCCCATCTGCACCTGGTGATAGTAGGATCCGGATCTGAAGTTTGCAAGCTGAGTTGCAACCTGTTGTGTCCTTTGCTCTTTACAGAACAAACCTAATAGGCACAGTGGGGTTCAAATAACAGTGTTTAATAATCATATAGAACATGCAAGGCCTAGCTATATATGCACACTGATGCTCTGGCAGGGATCTGGTGGCTTCAGAAACAGACGGCAGGGAGGCCTCCTAGAGGACTCTCAAACTATTTAAAGGGATACTACCCAATTCCTGGATGTTACATTGCCCTATGTAGAATATACAGCTTACAAGCCTACCAGACAGCTATGAAAGAAGGATCTTGAATAAGACCACAAAGTGGCCTGGTCTTTCTAGAAAATGGATCCTTTTAAAAAAGTGTACAGCATCATCAGTTCTAGTGAAGAATTATTAGAGACAAACTGAAATTGTTTCTGGAAAAGTGATGCTCTCATCTCCACTGTGGAGATTGCCTTACTCATTTATTAAGTACCCTAGAAAAGGGTTGGCTGGCAGGCTCCCAAACTGTACTTGAACTTGAACTTGGATTGATTTGAAAAAAATATTCATTGGTAGTAAAAAAGGTGGGCCAGATCTTAGGCTGGGGTAAATCAGCCTAGGTCTATCAATACTGATTGACAGCGGCTGAAATTTGACTGTGTGTGAAATATGAAGTGTCACAGCAAAGAAAACCCCACAGCTGGCTTGTGCCAGTCAACTCAGGCTCACAGGGTTCCGGTTGTGGGGCTGTTTCAATGCTGTGTAGACTTCTGGGCTAAGGCTGGCATCCAAGCTCTGGGTCCCTCCCCCTTTCAGTTGCCGTAAAGTCATACGTTCTAAGTTCATGCCAGGGCCACTTTGGCACTTAGCTGGCCTGGGTTCAGGGTATCAGAAAATAATTTAGAGACACTTTCTCATCCCACCCCTCAAAGTTTGAGCCCTGAAAATATGTGTGTCAGATTAAACATTTCTTGCTGTTACACCCCAGTTCTATTCAGGTTTGATCTCTCCAGATAGTTTTAAGTTTCTCTAACAGACTCCTGTAATTAAGTGCCAAATAACACTAACAGCGGTTTAGATAAACTACAGTATTGTAGAAAGCTAATCAATACTTGCATCATTCTGTGAGAGCTTTATGCAGCTCTGCAGATAGTGTGAAAGTCGATGTCTAAGTGTGAAGCCACTGCTACACTTACAGTAGGGCCCTTCAACTTAAATGTATTCATTTTAGAATGGCTTTTTCTTTTCCTGCCCTTTGCTGTGAAACACATCACAGACTCTCAGCTACCTTTGAAAGGCCATTGACACTTGACAAGATGTATTAGGGTTTATAATAGGCCAGTCCTAGCATCATAATTGAAACTAGAGCTATTATACATTAAAAACAATTATTTTAAAACCAGACAAGGTTGATGGTAAAGGAGAAGCAATTTACATTGGTATTAGAGCGGAGATCCCCATATTGTAGTGACAGCAAACCAGGAGCATGACACTGAACCAACAGAATCTTAAAAAAGAACATGGGAAAAGCTGACTTGGGGTAATATTTTCAAAAGCTCCTATGTGATTTAGGAGCCTAAATCAAATCCATTTTCAAAGGTGATGTAAGGTCTTAGGAGTCAAGTCTCATTGGAAATTAATTTAGGTGTCTAACTACCTAACCCAGGAACCTATCCTTGCAACAAAGCCCATTGCCAACTCTGTCCAGGGACACTATCATAGGACCTAATCACATCAGCCACACCATCAGGGGCTTGTTCACCTGCACATCTACCAATGTGATATATGCCATCATATGCCAGCAATGCCCCTCTGCCATATACATTGGCCAAATCGGACAGTCTCTACGCAAAAGAATAAATGGACACAAATCAGACCTCAAGAATTATAACATTCAAAAACCAGTTGGAGAACACTTCAACCTCTCTGGACACTCAGTTACAGACCTAAAAGTCACAATTCTTCAACAACAACAAAAACTTCAAAAACAGACTCCAACAAGAAACTGCAGAACTGGAATTAATTCGCAAACTGTACACCATTAAATTAGGCTTTAATAAAGACTGGGAGTAGATGGGTCATTACACAAACTATTTCCCCATGCTATTTCCCCCCCCCCCTACTGTTACTCACACCTTCTTGTCAACTGTTTGAAATGGGCCATCCTGATTATCACTACAAACTTTTTTTTTCTCTTGCTGATAATACCCCACCTTAATTGATTTGTCTCGTTAGAGTTGGTATGGCAACCCCCATCTTTTCATGTTCTCTGTATATATACGTATTCCTACTGTATTTTCCACTCCATGCATCTGATGAAGTGGGTTTTTGCCCACGAAAGCTTATGCCCAAATAAATTTGTTAGTCTCTAAGGTGCCACAAGTACTCCTCGTTCTTTTTGCTGATACAGACTAACACGGCTACCACTCTGAAACTTAATAATTTGAGGAACAGAATATGAGACTGAAGTTGTGTTGTAACTTGAGCTCTAGCAAGGAAGATATTTTATGACAAGAAGCAGTTGCAAAATTTTGACCTATCACATGAAAGTTTTAAGGTTTATTGTTGGTTTTCTTATTCTTGATTTTCGATGGAGTAATGCATTGTCTTTTATAATGACGCCATTATGTGTTTTTAAACTAATTCTCCACTTGGTGCTCAAGCAGGTTATGATACAGTTTATTGTATCATCCAGACTACTAGTGCATCCTTCCACTGCAGAAACCCTAGTCTCTGAATCATTACTTTCTTAACTGTGTGAATCAGGGCTCTAGCTGTCACCTTTCTTCAGATGGGAACTTGCATTCCTCTCCCTCCAGACCAGGTATTTAGGCTACAATTTCCTCTTGCAGTTGACTGTGACCATATTACGTCTCAGTTTAGTCCAGCACCTGCAGTTCTGCTAACTCTCAGGGCCTCATGTGGGTTTACGGGTGGCTAGCCAGCCTGCATAAAGCAACATATTTATTTAGAACAAAAGCAACAGAGGAACTGTATCTTGAAAACAAAAGCTGATACTCATATGCATGCCAGTCTGACCAAGTGTCACCCACCTTCCACATGGACACCCTGATAGATTTCAGAGTCCTTCAAACCTTTCCAGCAGGGCCTGTCACTCTTGGTTATAGTCTCATGTCAGGTTTTGAATCCAGTGAGAGTGACCCCTCCTTTGTATCCCTGGCCACTTTATACAATTCTCCGTTCTTTGTCTGTTGTGTCTCTTGAACCTGATCAAAACCAGTATATGCAATCCCCTTCAGGGGGTGGCAATTCTGCAGATGGGTTTACCTAGCAAGAGATTTGCATCAATTACTCCCCTGGTGATGTTAGTTCCTAATAGTTCATTCATGCTTAGCGACTTCCCCTTGTTCACTGCATTGGTTGTCTTGTTTGAAGAATTGTTTGCAATATTGTTGTAGTGGCATTGGTCCCAGTACATGAGAGAGACAATATCTTTTGATATTACCTCTCCTATCTTGTTTCAAGAAAGAAGTTAACCCCTTCACACCCAGTGGTTAACCATACAAGATAAGAAGGGAAACTGAGTCACACAAACAGGTGCTGGCTTCCTCCAGCTCCCAAGGGTGCTCAACCCCCTGCTCTGTCCCAGGCCCCACCTCCACCTGACCCTTTCCCCAAGCTGCCACCCCCGCCCGCCTCTTCCCGCCCTCACCCCTACCTCACCCCTTCTCCCAAGCCCCCGCCACGCCTCTTCCTGCCCCTACTCCACTCCCACCCTGCCTCTTCCCACCAAGTACTCCCCTTTGCCCCAAGCACACCCCCATCCCCGCTCCTCCCCCTCCTTCCTGGTGCCTCCTGCATGCCGTGGAACAGCTGATCGCTTTGGGCGGTAGGCACTGGGAAGGAGGGGAAAGAGTTGATCGGCAGGCCGCCGGTGGATGGGAGATGGCTGCCGGTGGGTACTAAGCACCCACTAATTTTTTTCCACGGGTGTTTGAGGGCTGGAGCACCCACAGAGTCAACACCTATGGTCACACACATTCCTTCATAAAAATAAATCAGAAGTTTCCCAGCACTACATATATGGTAGAAGTAGGCTAGTATGCCAGTCTGACAGGGAGATGATAATTATCATTTCTTACAGCTGTACCGAAGGGAGACTATGCAGCAGAAGAATCAAAGAATTTCTTCTTCCACTTCCAACAAGGGTTCAAGTTGCAGAAATAGCTGACTGAGTATCTTCTAGGAAGAGCAGGTCTTGAAATCTCTCAGGAAGAACTTACTCTGCTCTTCTCCTGTGTATGTGTGATGGCCAAGACTGAGGCTTGAACCAGCAGCTTCTAGAGCTGAAAGCACAAGACTGAAGCATGCACTAGGCTTTCTAACTGGGACTCATAGACTCTAAGGTCAGAAGGGATCATCTTGCTCGTCTAGTCTGACCTCCTGCACGTTGTAGGCCACAGAACCTCACCCACCCACGCCTGTAATAGACCCCTATACACAATCTCATAATAGCCTCACAACCTTTATGGATCAGGCACAGAGGAAGCTGCATAATATAGTTATACATGCTCCAAGGAGAAAGCAGCAGGGGGCAGCTCAGGCAGTAGCAGTCTCCAGGTATATGAATTGTTGGTGATCACTGTGGTGTGTGTTATGATAAATAGCTTCCCAATGGTGGAGGGGGCTGGGGTATAGTAGGATTGTGTATAGGAATGTAGAGAATGCTACTTTCAGGAAGCGCTTGATGAGGGAGCACAGTAGATGTGGAAGAAGGAATAAAGCGTGAATGTTGTCGTTTCTTGGCTCTGCACCTTTTTATGCATAAACACTGAACAGTCTGTAAAAGGCCTTTAGAAGACTTCTATCTCATTGTCATCCTTCTCATCATCTTTTTAATTGACTTCACTAAATAATATATGCAGGCACGCACGCACCCCCTATGTTACTATATTCGGTAAAAAATAAAACAGTAGGAAGTTGACAAGCTAGGACTAATGTCATGGGTGTTTGATGGGAATAATGGATGAATGATCTTTAAAAAGGCCACATTAGCACTTTCTTTTGTCTCATAATCTCTGTGGTTGTGTTGCACACTGCCAGCTGCCAATGGTTGCTAAGGTGGTTTGAGCGGCCACTAGAGCTGGTCAAAATAATAAGATGGGTGAACTAGAGGGCCTTGTGATAAAGGAGGATTTTGATATAATAGGCATCACAGAAACCTGGTGGACTGAGAGCAATCAATGGGACATAATCATTCTGGGGTACAAAATGGTACAGGTTGTGCGGGGGGGGGGGGAGTGGCACTATATGTGAAAGAAAATGTACAATCAAATGAAGTAAAAATCTTAAGCAAATCCACATGTTCCATAGAATCTCTATGAATAGAAATTTCATGCTCTAATAAGAATATAACATTAGGGATCTATTATCGACCACCTGACTAGGACGGTGATAGTGATGATGAAATGCTAAGGGAAATTAGAGAGGCTATCAAAATTAAGAACTCAATAATAGTGGGGGATTTCAATTATCCCCATATTGACTGGGAACATTTCACTTCAGGACGAAATGCAGAGATAAAATTTCTTCAAGAAAATGATTGCTTCATGGAGCAGCTGGTATGGGAACCCACAAGGGGAGAGGCAACACTAGATTAGTCCTGAGTGGAGCGCAGGAGCTGGTCCAAGAGGTAACTATAGCAGGACCACTTGGAAATAGTGACCATAATACAATAGCATTCAACATCCTGTGGCGGGAAGAACATCTCAACAGCCCAACACTGTGGCATTTAATTTCAAAAGGGGGAACTATGCAAAAATGAGGGGGTTAGTTAAACAGAAGTTAAAAGGTACAGTGACTAAAGTGAAATCCCTGCAAGCTGCATGGGCGCTTTTTAAAGACACCATAATAGAGGCCCAACTTCAATGTATACCCCAAATTAAGAAACACAGTAAAAGAACTAAAAAAGAGCCATAGTGGCTTAACAGCCATGTAAAAGAAGCAGTGAAAGATAAAAAGACTTCCTTTAAAAAGTGGAAGTCAAATCCTAGTGAGGCAAATAGAAAGGAGCATAAACGCTGCCAAATTAAGTGCAAGAATGTAATAAGAAAAGCCAAAGAGGAGTTTGAAGAACAGCTAGCCAAAAACTCCAAAGGTAATAACAAAAAGGTTTTTAAGTACATCAGAAGCAGGAAGCCTGCTAAACAACCAGTGGTGCCCCTTGATGATCGAGATACAAAAGGAGCGCTTAAAGACGATAAAGTCATTGCGGAGAAACTAAATGGATTCTTTGCTTCAGTCTTCACGGCTGAGGATATTAGGGAGATTCCCAAACCTGAGCTGGCTTTTGTAGGTGACAAATCTGAGGAACTGTCACGGATTGAAGTGTCACGAGAGGAGGTTTTGGAATTAATTGATAAACTTAACATTAACAAGTCACCGGGACCAGATGGCATTCACCCAATAGTTCTGAAAGAACTCAAATGTGAAGTTGCGGAACTGTTAACTAAGGTTTGTAACCTGTCCTTTAAATCGGCTTCTGTACCCAATGACTGGAAGTTAGCTAATGTAACACCAATATTTAAAAAGGGCTCTAGAGGTGATCCGGCAATTACAGACTGGTAAGTCTAACGTCAGTACCAGGCAAATTAGTCAAAACAATAGTTAAGAATAAAATTGTCCAACACATAGAAAAACAAACTGTTGAGCAATAGTCAACATGGTTTCTGTAAAGGGAAATCGTGTCTTACTAATCTATTAGAATTCTTTGAAGGGGTCAGCAAACATGTGGACAAGGGGGATCCAGTGGACATAGTGTACTTAGATTTCCAGAAAGCCTTTGACAAGGTCCCTCACCAAAGGCTCTTATGTAAATTAAGCTGCCATGGGATAAGAGGGAAGGTCCTTTCATGGATTGAGAACTGGTTAAAAGACAGGGAACAAAGGGTAGGAATTAATGGTAAATTCTCAGAATGGAGAGGGGTAACTAGTGGTGTTCCCCAAGGGTCAGTCCTCGGACCGATCCTATTCAACTTATTCATAAATGATCTGGAGAAAGGGGTAAACAGTGAGGTGGCAAAGTTTGCAGATGATACTAAATTGCTAAAGATAGTTAAGTCCAAAGCAGACTGTGAAGAACTTCAAAAAGATCTCACAAAACTAAGTGATTGGGCAACAAAATGGCAAATGAAATTTAATGTGGATAAATGTAAAGTAATGCACACTGGAAAAAATAACCCCAACTATACATACAATATGATGGGAGCCAATTTAGCTACAACTAGTCAGGAAAAAGATCTTGGAGTCATCGTGGATAGTTCTCTGAAAATGTCCACGCAGTGTGCAGAGGCGGTCAAAAAAGCAAACAGGATGTTAGGAATCATTAAAAAGGGGATAGAGATTAAGACTGAGAATATATTATTGCCCTTATATAAATCGATGGTACGCCCTCATCTCGAATACTGCGTACAGATGTGGTCTCCTCATCTCAAAAAAGATATACTGGTACTAGAAAAGGTTCAGAAAAGGGCAACTAAAATGATTAAGGGTTTGGAACGGGTCCCATATGAGGAAAGATTAAAGATGCTAGGACTCTTCAGCTTGGAAAAGAGGAGACTAAGGGGGGATATGATAGAGGTATATAAAATCATGAATGATTCGGAGAAAGTGGATAAGAAAAGTTATTTACTTATTCCCATAATACAAGAACTAGGGGTCATCAAATGAAATTAATAGGCAGCAGGTTTAAAACAAATAAAAGGAAGTTCTTCATGCAGCTCACAGTCAACTTGTGGAACTCCTTACCTGAGGAGGTTGTGAAGGCTAGGACTATAACAGAGTTTAAAAGAGAACTGGATAAATTCATGGTGGTTAAGTCCATTAATGGCTATTAGCCAGGACGGGTAAGGAATGGTGTCCCTAGCCTCTGTCTGTCAGAGGGTGGAGATGGATGGCAGGAGAGAGATCACTTGATCATTGCCTGTTAGGTTCACTCCCTCTGGGGCACCTGGCATTGGCCACTGTCGGTAGACAGGATACTGGGCTAGATGGACCTTTGGTCTGACCCGGTACAGCCTTTCTTATGTTCTTAAAATATTTGTCACAAATTGTTTTGCTTTTGCTGTTTGAAATCTTCCTATGAATTTTGTGGAAAATGTGTGCTTCAGAAGGAGGAGCAGCTGGTTATGTTGGTGGTGCCCATTCCCAGGCTAAATAGGAGGAGGAAAGAGCACAGAGACATAGCATATTACAAGGATTATGTAGTTAGGCCTTACAACACTTATAGGAACGGCCATACCAGGTCAGACCAATGGTCCGTCTAGCCCAAAATCCTGAATTCTGACAGTGGCCAGTGCCAGGTGCTTTAGAGGGAATGAACAGAATAGGCGATCACTCAGTGATTGCCTCTCGTCCACTCCCAGCTTCTGAGAATCAGAGGCTAGGGACACTCAAGAAATGGGGCTGCATCCCTGGCTATTAGCTCATGCTCCTATGAAGAAGGCAAATATCATTATCCCCATTTTACAGATGAGAAAACTGAAGCCTAGATAGGTTAAGTGACTATCTCAAGTCATTACAGAACTAGAGTTAGCAGCCAGGTCTCCTGCCTCCCACTCTCATGCATACTCCACTAGAACATAGTGCACCCACTCCTACCGGCCCAAGAAGCTCACTGAATGTCTCCATGCCTTAGTTTTTCTGCCTGGAAAATGGGGATAATGATATGTGCAGTGGGGCCTGGACCCTTCCAAATACCTGTGTGAGCATTATAGCTGAACACAAGGAGTGAGTGCATCTCACTCTACTTAATGCAATGGGCAAGTTAGCAGATGGTGCAAGCACTGAAGCTTAGCACAGAGTCCTCTGGGACAGAGTTAGGGGATCTGACAAGCAGGAAGAGTTCTGTTTGCAGGCCAGAGAGACGGACGTATTGCAACAGAGGCAAAACCTGAGGTTTGACTGGTAGATTGGAATGATGATAACCCTGTGCTGGCTGGTCAGAGGAAAGATGCCCTGTATTGAAATATCTATCACAGCATGTAAAGGCTGATCTTCAGTGGTGTAAATTGTTGTAGCTCCACTAATTTTCACCAGCTATGGCATTGAATTTCCATCTTTAAAACTCACAGCCTTGGAATCTCCTCTCTCTTTTCCTCTTTTTTTTTTTTTTTTTTAGTGTTCGTGACATTGGTTATAACCCCTTACACAATGTTGCTAGGTAACAAAAATCTAGGTTCCTGATACAGTCAGTTTACTAAATATACACTAAAATGAAAGGTAAAATGTTGACACTGGGCCAAATTCACTCATGGTGTAAGTAAGCAAAAGGAATTCAGCTGAAGTCAATAGACTTGTGCCCCTTGATGCAAGGGCTGAATTTGGCCCACTATGTGATGTTGTTTCTTTATCTTTGGTACAACGTTCCTATCTTATATGTATCAATAGTCACTCAGGTATCAGCCTGTGCATGGTCTGCTATTTTTATTGTCACAAAAAGCATTGTGGAAAACAAAGTGGAATATCATTTCAAATGAATGGAACCTCCAGCTGTACTGCATCAACATATGACCGCTTTGACGTGGGCTATTTAGGAAGAATTCCCACAATTGCACTAGTAATAATAAAACCTACCTCTTATATAGGAGGTCAAATCATGATCCCATTTTATAGATGAGGAAACTGAGGCTGGGGGGGGGGAATTAGTTGCCCAAGTTCACCCAGCAGGCCTGTAGAAGAAGTGGAAATTGAACCTAGGTCCCTTGAATGCCCATCCAGGGGCTCTGGCCAGTAGGGTAGCCTATTTCCAGTCTCACTAACCCCATGCATTAGCAATAGTGGGAGCATAAGTGTGGACTAGCTATCAGTGTTTTCACCACCTTTCCTCCTTCTAAGGCACACCAAATGCACTGTGGATTCAGCTCGCCCTCACCTTTATTTTTTTCCAGTTGGAGGCATCTAAGCATTCAACCTATTTTTCCAGTCTGTCTCTCTACAGATTCCATAATACAGTGCTGCCTCAGTTTACAGTTGGGAGATCTTATCTCCAGGTTATATAGCCTTGAAATGCAAATTGGGAGATGGGGGAATGGGTTAGCAAAAACTGAACAGACATCCAGCACCCCTATAGTCTATTAAGGTAAAACTCTTTGCAGATGATGTGGAAGAGATGGTATTTTATTATCCTTCAGTCAATGACAATGACTGATCTACCAGACTAAAAGAGTCACACCGGTAACCATAAAAAAGAACAAAGTTGCCTGTGCACAGAGTTGTTTTAACAGGAATGTCTTTATAATGAACCTGCACAGCAAAGTGAGAGAGGAGAAATGGAAAGAAAGTCCCAAATTGCTTCATTGTAATTAAAAGGACTTTCATTCACTTCAACTGAAGATACATTCCAGTTATTGTGACTTTTCCCTCAAATTATAGTGATGAGTGGCTGCATATGTAAGTTCAGCATTTCTCACTTACCTGGTCAGCAGTAAGGACTGTACCTTCCCAGCCTTCATTCCAGTGTAAAGGAATCACAAGGAGGAGAAGAGAGTTGGGACTGCTACCCCAGCAGAGGAGTAAAATAAAGAGAGGCTACCAGGTTTCCCACAGCCCTGGGGAGTGAGGATGGGTCCCACCCTGATTCCTCCTTTCAATCACATCTCCACCTGGGACCTGTGTTCTATGAGGCATCTTGTGAATGCTAATGACCAAAAGAAGATGGGCACTTCAGGAGCCCACCATAGGTGCAGAGGGTGAGGCTGAGAGTATCAGTGCTTCCCGCATGTTGCACCTTGCACGACTGTGCGTAGTATAACAAGAGCTCTCAGCCATGTGAGGAACATTGGCAATTACCATCTTCACTCCCCCTGGCTGCAGAGGGGAGGACTTCAGCTGTCTGCATTTTCTCCCCCGAGCTACTATGGGAAGCCTGTGGAGGGACTGATGAGGAGGCCCTACAACTTCTCCAGAAGCTGTGGGGGTGGGGCGGAGTGAAGAGCAGTGAAACGCCGCTTGTGCTGATGGCCTGTACAACTCCTAATTGTTTTGTGATCCTTTGGAATTCAGGTATCAGAGTGGTAGCCGTGTTAGTCTGAATCTGTAAAAAGCAACAGAGGGTCCTGTGGCATCTTTAAGACTAACAGAAGTATTGGAGCATAAGCTTTCATGGGTGAATGCTCACTTCATCAGACGCAAGTAATGGAAATTTCCAGAATTCAGGAGACTACAATGAATGTGAGTTGTTGTTGTTGTGATGTATTGGACTATTCAGCTACTTATATTTACTCCACTTAATATACCCAGTTACTTGTCCTCTGGTTCTCCAGCTGAGAACCTACCAGAATGGCACAGTGCTGGGGGAAAGCTTATCTGCGCAGGAGATGGAGCTTCCTCAGGGCCAGTCCAAATCTGGTGAATCCACGGACCACTGCAAATCCTCTCCATTTCTGTTCCAGGTGCAAGGGGCATGTGTTTAACCTGCCCCCTCGAAATAAAAGCGCACAGCACTTCATAACAGTTTGGGAGAGAAATGGAGATCTGATGGACCGGGGTCAGCCAAGTTGCTTAATTCCTCTATGGACAGTGATCCAATAACATGATTACAGGCTTGGCATAAGAACCTAGATGCCAGTAGAATAGAACACAATCAGCTGCCATGAAGGCTATTGCAGAGAACTAGCGTGAACGATACCAAGGTGAAAGAAAAAAAAAAACCCACAAGGAGTGAAATTCTCCACAAATACATTAAAGACACAAACTGAAAAATATTCATTGTTTTCTTACATCAGGAGCTTTTAGAGGATGGCGAAAAGGCCTAGACAGTCTAGTCTAGCTCATGATTACATGCTCCAGATATAGGGTTTTCAATGCCAAAGTTTAGACTTAGAAAAAATATTTAAACACACACCAATCAGCACTTTTACTGTGTTCCACAAAGACATTATTCCTGCTTCCCTGTGTTTAAGGTGTACTTCCATTTAGGATACAGACTCAACAATTCTCATTGGAATCGCCCCCTTTAAGAAACCTCATTTCTCTCCCTCTCTCATTGAATAATGTATTTGCAGTTACCATGGAAATACTTTCTTCTCTCAAATGGTAGAATTCCAGCTTTGCAATCTTGTTATTGTCAATGCAATGGCCAACCCCCATCATTCCCCCTTTGTTAATGTCCCTGACAGTTGAGGTCATAGTGTCTGTATCGGAAAAAACAGTACTATCATTTTTTTCCTTTTCAGTGATTTTTTTCTTTCAGGGCCACCAGAGAGATTTTCAAGCTTGCGTACCAATAGTCTCATTTGGTTTATTAAGGGCTTAGCTCTTATACGATTGCATATTGCATGGGAGCGTGAGGAGATTTCCTCCCCCACATCCTGCATGGCCCACTCAAGGATCAGGCAGAATTACAGACTCTGAACTCCCCAGAGGTAGGGCCATGACTCTGCTCCACCTCTGCACTGGATCAAGGAGCACAGGGAGGAATAAGCTGCACCCCACAAGGGGTGTAGGAACAGGATGTAGAGCAAAACGCCTCCTGCTGCTCCCACAGGGCAGGCTGATTTTACATCACCCCCAGTGCAGGGTTATGCTTAAATGCCACATTCTAGTCATAAATCCTGAGTGGTGACTGGGACGCCAGTTCAAAAGACATGATGGGATTGACACTGCTTTGTTCAATTCACCAGTGTTGTTGTGGTAACTTCAAGAGCACCATTCAAATATGAACTGTACTTGCAAAACTTGGAAAAGCTGCTGATGTTTATACAGGTTATAAATTGCAACAGAACATGTACAAGTTCTATTTTAATGGTCTCCCTAAGGAGAATGATGGGCCCAGCTAGGTTCCATACATCTCTGTTAGATAATAATGCTCAAACAGTAAACAATTCTCTTGATGGCCCTGCAGGGTTCTCTGATCATCTTTTATCCTTGACTGTCTCATACAGTGGCTCCTGAATGTTCTCGCCTGGCTAATACACCATTCTTGGGTCACCATGGCATACAGTGTACCAGTGATGGTCATTGAATTATGAACCTGATCAATATTGGTACAGAAAGAACTGAAGTCCTGTGCTGGATCTGCGGGAGGCCTTAAGAAAGCTGGCTTCTCCACTCTAATGGAATATCCATTAACAAAATAGGCTTTGGTGGTAAACTATTTTGATTAGTGGAAGCAGGCTAAGATCCTAATGGTAATGTCCTTGTTCCGCAGCATGAGATTAAGAATACAGGAAGAGAAGTCAAGATAACAGGAAATAAGAAAAGGAGATGGGAAAAGACATAGAAAGACCAAGAAGACATGGTTCAAGTAGATCACATTGGGGCAGGGCTCTAGCAGCTAGATTGGGGTGTAGACTGTTAATAATGACATGAGTGTCTTCAGTAAGAAAGAGAATAAAAGAAAATCCAGCCAAACCATATTTCTTATTGTATACATAGTTATGCTTGTCAAGATTATTTCAGTGTAAAAGTCTTCCCCCTTTAATGGATTACTTACATTTTTCTGTCTACTCTCAGAGGCCCTATTGTATTTCAGTTTTTTTAATGACCACACATTTTTATAATTGGTAAAAGTCCTTTGTCCTGAAGGTCAGAAGAGAACAAATTCAATTAACTTGTTATGTCAAATGCTAGAGGATCCTAGGAGGAGGCTCCAGCCCTTCATGTGATGATGGTCCAAATGAATAGCGTAATATTCAGTTTTAGAAACCAAAGGATTTATTGGAACCCTGCAAACAACTGCAGCACACACAAGCAAGACGAAGCGTGCAATCCCTCTCCCCAGTCAGATGTTACAAGAAAACAAGACAACTTACCATTAAGATAAAGATACAGCACCACCTATCCATGGAGGTGCTGTCTACAGTAATCATTACATTATCATAAGGCCACTTATCAGAGGGGTAGCCGTGTTAGTCTGAATCTGTAAAAAGCAACAGAGGGTCCTGTGGCACCTTTAAGACTAACAGAAGTATTGGGAGCATAAGCTTTCGTGGGTAAGAACCTCACTTCTTCAGATGCAAGTAGATAAGGCCACTGTCTCACTCTCTTCAAAAGCTAGCCATGAGCGTGCTGGAGAGTTCTCAACTGAGCTGAAGCGAAGGGCTCATCAAACTCCTGATCCTCAGCAGTCATCCCCTGAGGCTCTCTCTTTGTCTTGAGCCTGAAATCAGCCTGCATCAGCTGTTCTGAGCCTAATCTAGGGAAGAACACTCTTCACCATTCCTTCTGTCAATCATTAACAGTTTAACCACAATCTTGCCCTGGTGGACCAGTTTGAATTGAATGAGGGCAGGAATGATCTCTAGGTCTGTCTGACCACTGACCCTATTGCTAAGAATGAACCTACCACAGGTTATCATAAGGCATCCTACGGCACGTGTGCCAAAGGTGGCACACGAGCTGATTTTCAGTGGCACTCATACTGCCCGGGTCCTGGCCACCAGTCGGGGGGCTTTGCATTTTAATTTAATTTTAAATGAAGCTTCTTAAACATTTTAAAAACCTTATTTACTTTACATACAACAATAGTTTGTTATACATTAAAGACTTATAGAAAGAGACCTTCTAAAAACGTTAAAATGTATTACTGGCACGTGATACCTTAAGTTAGCGTGAATAAATGAAGACTCGGCACACCACTTCTGAAAGGTTGCCAACCCCTGTCATAAGGATTCCACAGCCAAGAAGGAAGTCATGCTAGGAAGCTGGAACTTCATCCCTGAGTGACTGTGTGCCGTCAGGTGTCTATGAGAGAAACCTCTGCCTTGGGAGTGTGTCTGAGCTGAAGTTAGACTTTGCATATGGGCCAAAGAGAAGATTTAAACAGGAATAACGTACAGTTTTGCAGGTTTGGAGAGAAAAAAGCAAATAGCTCTGTCTTTTTGATTAACCAATAATATCAGGAATTAGCCCTTATACATTGCTTCTCATCTTTAAAGCTATGTGCAAACATTTACTACCTAATCCTCACAATACCCCTGTGAGATAGGTACGGATCACAGCCTTATTTTTTACAGAGGAGGAAACTGAAACAGAGAGAGATTAAGTGGTTTGACTTATGAGCTGTGACCAGAACTCAGGCGTCCTAGCTTCCACACCCCTGCCTACTAATACATCTTATACAGTGTGTTAAGTGTGAGTAAACCTCCTCCTCTTCACTCCTTGGGGGGCTCTCTCAGGCCTGCATCTTTCTGTGAAACCATCCTAGTTTTTGTTGCCCTCCCCCATTCCTTCTGGAGCTGATCAGAGGCGGGGCTGTTGTTTTGTCACAGATTTCATGACTCCCTATTTTTTCTTTTTTGCGTGACCCCACAGTTTCCTCCCATTGTCACAAACCCACAGCTTCCTCCCATTGTCACAAAGCCTTGCAGGGGAGAGAAGAGACCAGCCACTCCTGCTTTATGTTGCCCTCCACTCTGCATACTGAGATGAAGAATCCACCACTCTTGCTCTCTGCACCCAGTGAGAGGGAAAGGACTTTCCGCACCTCTCTGTGTTATGTTTATGGTTTAAACACAACAAAGTTAGCTAAAATAATAAAAAGTATTGCTGCAACATAACTACTTTAGTTCTTAGAATTTAAAGTGATAACACACAAGAACCTTAAAACAGAGAGAGACAAAGGCTGCTCCCTAAAACAGAGGCACAACTTGCCACACCTCACTTTAGGCTGCCTGTCTGCTAATTGACCACTGCTAAACCCAGATTACACACTTCACAACAGAGCCATCCCACCTGCATGAAGGATCAGGAAAAAACCCGGAGAATTTAAAGTGATAGATCACAATTTTAATACATTTTTCCAATACACCACACAGAGCTGCATCACAAGAGGAAGAGTCTCTCCTTTGTTGTTGTTGTTGGTTTTTTTTGCCTTACAAAGAGAATGAAAAGACAGATCCCCTGTGATCATTCTTGGCCCCAGTGTGTGAGACAGGTGGCAAACAAACAAACAAAAAATCACAGCTGAGTCATCAACCCATAATTTCATCACAATTTGCAATGTGTCATCCATGATTACTTGAAAAAAAAATTTTTTTGACAAAACAACAGTGCTAATCAGGGTACATCTGGTGAATAACAAATTAGTACCTCCATTTGACTTTCATAGGCAGGTTTTTGAGGCGACTTAAGGTGCTGGTATTTATTTATTGTTTAATCTTGGTTTTGTTAGCAAATGTTGATCAACTGTACTAAAAGGGGATATTTTTCTTTAGACTACAATAATCCTCAAGCATTTGATTAAAAATAAAATCAGTCCAGTCTGGTCCCCTCTGTGAATGTGATTGTGTTGTCAATCTCCTGGGCTTGTTCTCCTGCACAATGCTGTCATGTGGAGATTTGCAGCTTGGTCAGATGGGGGGAGGGTGTCTTTTGCTGTTACACTGAAATATATTTTTCAACTTTCTGATGCATTTTGTTCAAAGCTCAGTTGCTGGATGAAGTGCATCCATCTTTAGTCAAAATCCCTCCTTTCCTCTCTGGCACAACATGAAAGGAATGACAGAGGCACAAACGTTCAGTGTTAAAACACTGTTCCTGGGGAGGGACAAGTAACTCATTGACCAAGGCCTGGGCTTAATAAAGAACACCGGGATGAATGGTGAGCTTGAGTGGATCTCTGCAGCGGGAAAGCAGACTGGACTGACTGGTCACTGCTTGTTTTTAATAAACAATACTTATTTAAGAGTCTTTTATTATGCAGCCTCAAGTGTCTAGGGGAGCAACACATACCAGTGCACTGTATGCTGATTGGTTGCCATCCTGGGGACAGTGAAGTTGTGCTGTGGGTATCATTAGAGGACCCTGTAGCATTGACTATAATAAAGATTTCCTAACACTTCCCATTATAAGACCCTGTTTTAAATTGCTTATAACTATGCCAAACTTTAACCACTTGGGCTGAAATTTTACATGCTGGATGCCTACCTCTGGCTGATTTTTTTTTAAGTGATTCAGTCATTCTGAGATGAGACTAGGGGGAAATACATAATTTTGCCTATATTAAAAAAAAATCTTACAGCTGTTTCATTGAGAAGCTCTAGCACTCCATATGCCAGAGCAGGGATATCAAATTTGGCAGATGGAGTTGCATTGTTGTCAGCAATGTGTCATTTGCTAACCCTGTGAAAAGCTATCTTAAGTTACAAGCCTTTGAAAAATCTCCATAGAAACTTGTTAAAGTTCGGTAGCTAAATTCTTCCAGCATTCCATCTGGACTGAGCATGCTCCATCCTGGGCTGCAGGGGCAGAGCATAACGTTCCCTGCAATTGCTGCTCCTGGCAGCCAAGGGCTGCTGTAGTGCTGGGCACTGAAACTGAGAACAGGGAGATTGTGTCTCTCTTGTGTTCTCAATGCTCCCTCTGCTGTCACCCAAAGCTGTCTGACTCAAATGAAGAGAGGTGACGAATGGGGAAGAGGATTGCAGGAGCAAGAGGTTTGGAAGGAGAAGAGAAGGAATGGGGAAGGGGGAAGCCAGTGATAGGAGGGGTAGACATTCCCAATGTAGTGTAGACAGTAGCAGTATAGACATTCCCACTCAAGCTGGAGGTGGGGCTCTGAAACCCAACGAGGGGGGAGGGTCTCAGAGCCCAGGCTCCAGCCCAAGTAGGAACGTCTATACTACTGTTTTTAGCCCGGCAGCATGATCTTGACTCAGTTAACCCATGCTCTGAGACTTCCTGGTGCAGGATTCTTTTTATTTTGCAGTGTAGACATATCCTTAGGGAGCAGGGTTCCTTGGTTCCTTTCCAAGGCACCCAGCTCCCTCAGGCTTCTTTGAAAAGCCCAGCCATGGTTTGTAAAGTGCTTTAGAATCCTTAAAGGTGAAAAGATCTCAAAAGACCCCATTTTGGCCCCCTTATCTTGATTAGTTCCTTAGTCACAGACACAACAGTCACTTATAACATACAGCATTACTTGTATAGGACTACTTTCCTGAGTTAGGTACTAGTTCATGTAAGGAAGGCGGATTGGGGCTCAGCAAACACGTGCTTTTGCTACCCACAGCATTTGCCACCCTAGAAAATTAAATCTGTCTGGTTGTGAGACAAATGATAAATATAAAACTCTGGGTCAGATCCTCAGCTAACGTGCATCAGCAGTAGAACTTCATTGACACTATGCTGACTTGCACCAGCTGAGGAAATGGCTTTATAGTGAGTGGGCCAATTTTGCTCCAACACTGGTATGCATCTGGAACTCCACTGAAGTCAGCTGACTTGCACTGGATTTACACCAGTCTAATTAAGTGTAAAATTTTGGCCCTTTCTTTTTAATAATGTAATATTTTATCAAGCTAATGCCAGCACATTATTATTACTGTATTTCTTTTGCAATTTTGAAAGGTTAATTGTATTATTGAACAATATTTTAATTTATTCTAATTTGTCTCATCTGGAGTCATTGCCCTGATAGTTTTGCATATCTTTGCATTCATTAAAGTCCAGTAAGCAAAACCTTTTTACCAAATACTCATTTATGACCACTCTCATTATTTTCATTTTGAACCTCATTGTTATCCAAATGTCAGACTCTTTAAAAATCTTTGGGTTGTATTTCTTGGAAATAAGACATCACCTTCACCATTGCAACTATGGAGTGAAAGTGACAAGTTAGTCAAAAGTCTTATCCCTTGGATACAGGGTTTCTGTGAGAACTTAGTTGATTTTATTAAAACTACAATTTTTTCCAAGCCGTGCTTTTGATAAAGGTTACTTCTATACAGTAGAAGCATTCCAAACAGCTGGGTGTGGGACCGGGTCTGAGTGGAAAGGTACCTTTTGTGCTTTGGCACAAGTAAGAGCAGCCTTTAGGCAGTCAGGCTGAATGCAATGCATGCAGGTGTTTCTTGCCCCTATTCACAGCCCATGTCAGTAGAGGGGCAGTGTAGGAATTGCTCTAGTGGGTCAAGGCCAGTTGAGGAGCCCCTTGCAGAAGAGATACTCCTGGGTCTGAATCTGCCAGGTTTAGGATTGCTTTGTGCTGACCTTCATAAATGGAGTGAAAATATCATTGAGTCAACACATTTAATCTTTACCATTACATACTGTAATTTTTTATTTTTGTTTGTATCATGGTAGTATCTAGGGACCCCAATCAGAAATTGGCACCCAACTATACGAGAAACTGTACAACATAATAAAAAGACAGTCCCTGCCCAGAGGAGTTTACAGCCTAAATATGATAGGAGACAGAAAACAGATACATACAAAGACAAGGGAGACACAAGGAAACAAAGAGACAAAACTGGTCAGCATGAAAAGCATTGGTGATAGCATATAGTTGCCTAACCATTGTCAAATTTTTTTAGGCAGCATAGCAGAGAATAGAATATACATTTACTTGGGGTTGAACTGGACAGTTGTGAGGGTTGCTAATGAGCATGTTAACTGATCAAGTAATAAAGGCTACAGTAAAAAATGGAGCAGGAATGATTACCGGTTTGGCAGGTATCTAGCAATTTTGCAGTTGAAATATATGGGGGGAAAAATGATGGCACTTATCCTTTAGTTATACTGGACACAACTGTATGGCTAAGCATGAGTCTTTTGTATCATGTGTGCTCTTTCTGCTGTAGCGTCTGATTACGTGATTGAAGTGTATGTAATGTATATTTAATTATCATACCCTCTGTTTGAATCTAGCTAATCTATTCCCAACTTCTGAGTGTGATTTAAGCTACGTCCACACTCATGGTG
The DNA here is from genome assembly GCF_027887155.1 of Malaclemys terrapin pileata. Lineage (NCBI taxonomy): Eukaryota > Metazoa > Chordata > Testudines > Emydidae > Malaclemys > Malaclemys terrapin. Next base: position 45,652,021 of record NC_071506.1, on the reverse strand, counting down.
GCATATGGAGTACATACGTAGCAGTCTGCATCCCCTCCCCCTATAGGTATACATAGCAGTGTAGATGGTGAGGCACTGTTTAGATGAGTAAAGACACCCCAGAACCTTAGTGTATATACCGTACATAGCTCTCTATACACCCAAGCATTGCTTCCCCTGTCTACACTGCTATTTTTAGCAGCAACTCCCCACTGTTGGAGTCTCTCTGCAGCACATAAAGATTCTGGCCGTGCGGAAATCCTTTGACAAGGGGAAGGCAGCAGGGAAAGACTCCAGCAGTTCCCGGATGTTGGAGCCTCTCCCCACTACATCCCCCCTGCCATAGGCTTTCCCCACTGCCATGTGGGGTTACCCACCACAGTGTGCTCCTTTTCATTGTGGTGTGTGCCTACATGTACCCTGCAAATGTAGACCAAGTCTTACATGGCTCTGTTAGTGAAGAAGGAAGAAACTAGCTGATTGATAATGTTCTTGCTCTGATTTTGGGAAGGCTTCACCAATATATCAGTGTTGCAGCAAAGTGTGAGACTAGTAATTTGTTTATAGGCATCAGTGTGTAGGGTGTTAACCACGGAATGCTTTCATCTATCATAGCCCTGTAAGCACTGTGGCGAATGAGGGAGATACCTGTATTTTTGTATGAATATTATCTGTACCTCAGTTTGTCTGCTTGGTAATATTCTGTTTGACGGCATGTTGTAAAGCAAAAGAGGCTGTTATGGAAGAGCAAGCAGGAAACAAAACAATGGCCAGAAATAAGACACCCCAGGGTGAACAACTTCAAGTAGTAAGAGAACATTGGCTGGGCCACTGATTGAGAAGATGCTACAGTAAAACCTGCCTTAGTGACCACCTTTGAAAAGAGACCACTTGTCATGAGCAACTACTTGCAGAGGCCACAGAACATTTTCCCCTATAATTTAATCATGAAGAAACTGTGAAGAGCAACAACCTGTCATTTGCTGCCAGTGACCAAATATTCTCATTCCCATCCAGAAAAACAAACCTGTAGGAGAAACTGATCTTCCTTACTTCTGGGCTGCTGGTGGTGGTGGCAGTGGCACTGCCTTCAGAGCTGGGCGCCCAGCCAGCAACTACTACACTCTGGTCACCCAGCTCTGAAGGCAGAGCTGCTGCCAGCAGCAGCAACAGAGAAGTAAGGGTGAAATGGTATGGTATTGCCACCCTTACTTCTTTGCTGCTACTGGTAGTGGCACTGCCTTCAGAGCTGGGCAGCTAGAGAGCGGCAGCTGAGGGCCAGGCACCCGGCTCTGAAGGCAGCACGGTTGCCAAAAGGAGCACAGAAGTAAGGGTGGCAATGCCATTTTATAGCAAACCTTTGAAGAGAGGCCACCTCTTACAAGTGACCACTTTTGCTAACTCTCATGAGTGGTCACTTTTGGCAGGCTTTACTGTATTTCCAGGTGCCAGGCAGAGTTACACAGCTGGGTTGCCAAGGCCAAGTGCCTAAGATACCAAACAGTTAATAACTCTTCCTCTACAGAAGGAGGGGCTGTTCCTGGAGAGCAGATGTACTGAGATGCAGGTCCTGTGGCATAGATCTGGGAAGCTAGGTGAAAGAAATGGCCTTTTGTTGTTTTAATTCATTTGTTTTGAAGAAGCTGTTTTGAATCACTTGCTGGTCACAGGCTCCCGGAAGGTAACTTTTTGCCAGTGCCAGATACATACATGGGCCGCTCATGTTAACAACATTGGAAAAAGAGGGCAGCAACTCAGAGAACCAGTCTAACAGTATTTCCACCCTTGAGAGAGATCAAATAAGCAAAGCCTGTCCCCTGAGGGGTGCAGTCAAGAGGCATTGCAAAGGGATCTGAGGTGCAGCTCATTCTGAAACCATGACAGTAATTTATGCAGAACAAATATTATCAGACTTGTGGGACAAGCTATTAATGCAGCAGAAATCCCGTATGTTCATTTAAATAATTTACCTTCAGTAAAATAAAAATTGGACAACAATTGGACAGACATAAAGGAACTAGAATTATTACTGCCAGTTTCCTAAATTCGACATACACTGTATAGGTACTTAGATGGCCCTGTATGCACATAGCCTCACTTTTAGGGCACCCCATCATGCCTGCAGGATTGCATGAGGGCATCCTCATCTCTGACACCTCTCTATTGGGCTCTCCCTCAGACCTGAAACTGGCATTTCTCAGCCTACATGTTCTCTTGACTCCCCTTCTAAGTGTTCAGTGACTTGGCCCTCTGGCCAGGTCTAAACTCTAAATAAAAGTCTACACTCTTTTGGGGTAGCAGGAGCAAATCCAAAAAAAATCTTCAAATTAATGGCCCTTCTGTCGCGCTTAGGCTTCAGTGTAGTGCCGGTGTTGGCTCTACCTCAGGGAATCCACTGCAGGAGTCTAACTTAGGGTTGCCAGGCATCTGGTTTTCGAGTGGAACGCCCAGTCAAAAAGGGACCCTGGCAGCTCTGGTCAGCACCGCTCACCAAGCCGTCAAAACTATGGTTAGCCGCCCACAGTGGGGCAGTCTGTGTAACTGCCTTGCTCCGCGCAGCTCCCAGAAAGCTGCCAGCATCTCCCTCTGGCTCATAGGTGTAGGGGTGGCCACGGGGGGCTCTGTGCACTGTCCCGCCTCAAGTGCCGGCTCTGTAGCTCCCATTGGCCAGGAACCACAGTGCCTGCAGGCAGGGACAGAGTACAGAGCCACTTGGCCGCACCTCTGCCTAGGAGACAGAGGGAGATATTGCCACTTCCAGAAGCTGCCTGAAGTAAGTGCCGCCCAGAGCCTGCACTCCAAGCCCCCTCCTGTGCCCCAACCCGGACCCCCCTCCCATGCCCTAACTCCTTCCCATAGCTTGGAGCCCCCCTTCCACATCCAAACCCCCAGCTCCAGCCTGGACCCCCCTCCTGAACCCCAAACCCCTCAACCCCGGCCCCACACCAGAGCTCCCCCCCCCACCTGGAGCCCTCATCCCTTCTTGCACCCTCAACCCCCCTTTCCTCCCCCCCCCCCGCTGCAGCCTAGTGAAAATGAGTGAGTAAGGGTGGAGATGAGTGAGTGACAGAGGGAGGGGGGGAGGTGGAGAGAAAGGGTGTGGCCTCATGGAAGGGGCATGGCAGGGGGCGGGCAAGGGTGTTCCGTTTTCTGCCTATAGAGTTGTTACCTGTCTGGTCAAACCCTATCCCAGGGCTTCTCTCCACCAGAGATACCTATCTCCTCTGAGCTTCCTCGGTCTACTTATAAGGCCTAGCTCTGCCTCCTCTGGCCCACAAACAATTAATTAATTATCTGGTATGTGCAGGCATGACTAATTGGGGTTCTTTCCCTTGCCAGTGTGGGGGTTAAGCCCCATCACAGGACCCTATTGCTGTAATATCTGAGCACCTCACCATCTATTACTGTATTTGGCCACACAGCAACCCTGTGAGGTAGGGAACTCAGGCACAGAGGCTGGGTGACATGCCTGAAGTCACACAAGTGTCTGTGGCAGAATAGGGAACTGAACCTTGGTCTCTTGAGTCCCATGCTAGTATCTTAACCCTGGGGCCATCCTTCCTCTCATTACCTGACAGCCATCATTTTAAAATTATGAATGAATAATGTAGCCATAACTATCTATAGAGCATTTCTAAAATGTCTGTCACTGTGGTATCTAGGCCTGTACATGGTTCATAGGAAACACTGCCTCTGATTTTCACTGTTGATGTTCAGGGAACAACACGCAGTAAGTAGCTGGTGCACAATGGTGAGTTGCCATTAAGATTAGGGCACGGGGTCAGATGAGGGAGGAGTAGACAGAGGGAACTTTAGGAAGAGAGAATTGATCAAAACTTAAGGGTCGTAGGACAGCGCACAGTCAACTTGTGGAACTCCTTACCTGAGGAGGTTGTGAAGGCTAGGACTATAACAGCGTTTAAAAGAGAACTGGATAAATTCATGGTGGTTAAGTCAATCAATGGCTATTAGCCAGGACGGGTAAGGAATGGTGTCCCTAGCCTCTGTCTGTCAGAGCGTGGAGATGGATGGCAGGAGAGAGATCACTTGATCATTGCCTGTTAGGTTTACTCCTTCTGGGGCACCTGGCATTGGCCACTGTCGGTAGACAGGATACTGGGCTAGATGGACCTTTGGTCTGACCCAGTACAGCCTTTCTTATGTTCTTGTTCTTATGAGACATAGGTGGGAGCAGAGCCTTAACCTTTATGGAAAAAATCCTGTAATATTTAATAGAAAATGTTCACCTTTCTGTAGGTATTTTTAAAAAACTATTCTATAGAATTTAATTCAGAACACTCTCGTATCTATAGCATTCCATAGGTCAATTTTAAAAATAAATTCCATTCTCTATTAAACTAATTTCCATGGCTTCCATAAAGGATGAGGAAACTGATGAGACTTAATTTGCCAACTGATAGCATTTTTATGGATTAAATGTAAGAGGGTAAAGCAATATTTTTCAGATTTATTTTTCTTGTTGAAAATCATAGAAAAAAAGTATTTAACCATCCCATGGAGGTTGCCTCTTTCTTGCCATTTCAGCTTCTAACTTTCTCAGGACTAAGAAACAGGCCCCTCTTGAAGTTTTGTATTCCTCAATTATTGCCAATAAAGTTGAATTCTATCAAAGAGCATTTTTAAACTACTAGAAAAAAAATAAAGTAATTGAAGCTAGTGTTTGAGAATCCATTGCCAGCCACAAAGCAGACTAGAATTGGACACCCATGAAAAGCAGGTCTGACCTATTGTGGCTAAGTTGGGTTTTGGGGAAAGGACTTCAATAAAAAAAGCAGCCAGTGGCAGGCAAGCCTTTCTTGCGGAAGGGAAAGGGCAATGTTTGTGGGAAACCCAGGTGCACATCCTCTCTCACAATTTCCATTCCATGGGCCAGGTGCATTATCGGAATGTTACAGTCAGTGAAGTGGTCTCAGTCTTCAAGGGGAAGACTGAAGGAATAAAATGAACTGTTGTAAAATCTCCATGATTTTGATGTTCAACAGACAACATGTTTGCATCCAAGCTTTTAAACTAAAAGGGCATGTAAAATTCTAACTTGCATGTATTTTTTTGACATATGTCATTGCTGCAGTTTATACAAGTATGAAACTGTCATGCCTTTGTGTTATGAGTATCATATTTACATGGCTAAGAAATCTGTATATACAGCATTTTGTTCTCTCGCTTTCAGTAACCTGTTACATAGGAGACACACCATGCTCTTGTCTGGAGACATTACTTTTGTTCTTTCTTATCATTTTCCTTAATCTAAATTTTGTAAATAATTTAGAGTGAAAGTAAATGGCTGCACTCTGTGTATAGAAAAAATATGTTACAGCTTTCCAGGTTGATTTTATAGCCCCTGATGGCTCTCTCATTAACAGTACATTAGAAAAGGTGTCAAACTAAAATAGTCATTTCCCAGTGCAATATTGCTTTTACAATACACAGGGCTGCACAGAGGTTTTGGGGTCACAATGGTGGCCCAGCTCCTGTCCCACAGAACAGGGCCAGGCTCCTGGCTTCAGGCATTGCAACGTAGCACATGGGGTCGCAGCACCAATCAGGTTTGGGGACCCAGCCCATTGCCTCTTTTGTTCTCTGGGTGACGCAGACAATATGTGCAGTCAGTACCACTGTACCATTTTGCTTTTCAAAGGTCAGGATTTTGGTACTCTGGCTATCTTTTTTAATGAAGCAATAAGTCAAAGGAAGTTGAACATTCTCAGTCCCCGATCATTCAGTCAAGCTTAAATCAGGAAAAAGCAAACACCCGTTTTCCTCAGCAATCATTTATTCACATAATCAGCTTTGATGGTCAGAGAACAATTCAATTATTTTAAGCCCATCTGAATTTTACAATGTGCTGCCAATGACATTTTGAAAGTATATCAAATTCCCTGTTTGTGATTGACGTTATCATGGTCTTTCTTCAGTTTATTACACTGTTTGTAAGCAGGGAAGCTTGAGGCTGTCATGTCAAAAGCCTACTGAATTTCTAGAGACTTACGCTGCCATTCTCCTTTCATTGTTGCATAATCTGATTGACATACCTACGGTGAATGCACTCCCTTTCCAACAAAGCAATAAATCCAACTTCTTGTCAGATTTCATAAATTCCACAGCGTAGCATTCCGATAATCTGCAGCCACTGTGAAATAATACGGTGAAAGGCAGCAATGGTGTGGACACTATTTATAACCAAGGTTGGAATTTGTTGATTTAACAGGATGATCCCCTAGAAAACATGTGGCCTCGCCAGACAGATTCAGGAGTCTGCATCACTATGCCCCAGAAATGGCTACTGATGGTATGCTGCCATGAGGTTTGGAGTGTGCTGGTTGTGGAGAAAAAAAACCACATAGCTGAATTTGTGACACTAGCAACTGGTGCTGAGGAAGAAAAGGGTTTGGTATAGTGGAGTTATAGGAATGGTTTATAGAGGTTAACAGCAGTAGCAGAATTGAAGGACAATCCCAGAGGCCACCAGGGACTAGCCTCAGAACAGCTAGAGATAGGCCAATAGCCAATAACTCTGCAGAGGACTGGTGAGTGAAAAGGAGTGAAAATAGTCACACAAACAGTAGAGCGAGTAGCGTGAAATGTATTAGATTGCAAGGCCTGTGCATGAAGTAAACTCAGCACCCTGACCGTAGGTAACAATATGCTTTGTAGTATTTGGGGAGGAGATACAGGGGTGTACAGGCATGATCCTTGCTGCTTTGAGTTTTGCTCTTTGGCACCTTTGCAGATGTCTGTTAAGGGAGACACTGCATAGAGAAATAGGGACATGAGAAGATGTAGAACAGTCAAGATGCTCATTGCCTGCAGAAGGCAAGGCAGTTTGCTAGACCGTGGCGACAGTGCAGGATGGTGTGGCTTTGAGAGAGCCAGGATCCAGAGAGTTGGAGCAGCACTGATGTCATGTACTCCTGTACTAGATATGGACTGGCTACAAAGCTTGCCTATACATGCCAGACATGTTCATCATAAAATCTTTTAATGTTCTGCCAAGTATGGCTAAATTTAGCTTTAAGTAAGGTTTTTTTTACACAGCGCCACCTAGTGGCAGAACTGTATAATACAGTTTAACATTCCACTACAACTGGATGGCTATTGTTAGCAGCTGAGCAAGGGTAGAGTGGCGCTGCTGAGGAGACATTTACTGATACCTTGTGTGAGAGGAGTGTTAAAATTAAGGGTTTGGTTTAGCTTTTGCACTTGATATAACGTGGGTGAGCTGTTTTTGGAGAGGGCAGAACATGTAATCATTAGTCCATGTATTGGTGCCTACTAGAACAATTGGGGGGGGGAGGGCGGGCGGGAGATAGAGGGAGACAGTGTGATATGGGACTGAGTTGCTGAATTGGATGCACAGTCTCTGGAGCTAAAGGGAAATCAGATCCAGCCATCAGAGAATTCCCTCGGGACAGGCAAAATCTCGGCACTACACAGAGCTGGCATATCTGACTCTATTTCATCCCCAGCCACCTTCCAGCACCTAATATAAGAGGCCTTGCTGGACACTGAGCATGTGGCCAGAGCAACACTGTGATCAAGTCATGCCCAGCTGCCATAAGGGCCCCTTTGGGCCATAAGTAGTTGCGCACAAATTAGAGCAGCTCAGAGGCTGTGCTAACCTGAGCTATGGACTGGACTATCCCCTGCTGGTCACAGGATTGGAGAGATGAAGAATGGCATGTAGCCTGACTACCTCTGAGAACTGGTGATATTATGCGTCAGTCGGAGGGCTGGGAATAGGACTCAGGGCTTCTGACTGTGGTTCTAACTACTAGGCCCAGCTTCCAACGTCTTACTTATAAAATACCTTTAAAAATTCAATAATTGTCAAATATTAATTTGTACATGGCATCTCATTTCAGTGCTATCTGGAGCAACAGAGCATTTGTGTAGTACATTGGTTCAATCTGTACAAATACAAGGTCTGGGCAAAGTTCTGCTTTCAGATCTGCGTGGCACATTCAGCTCTGTGAATCAAACTTCCAGTGACATCAGTGGCACTTTCATTCAGGGAGTATGAGCAGGGCCGGCTCCAGGCACCAGACACCCATGCACATGCTTGGGGCGGCACCTGGTAAGGGGTGGCGGGGGGAGCACGGTGCGGCATTCCGTGGCGGGGGGGGCGCTCCGGCGGCGCGGGGCTCGGCGAGGGGGGCGGCGCGGGCGCGACGCTGGAGGGGGGATCCGGCGGCGCTCGGCGGGGGTGGGGGGGCAGCGCGGGGCTCGGTGCTCGAGGGGGGTTCTGGAGCACGGCGCTCGGTGGGGGTGCGGCGCGGGCGCGGTGCTGGAGGGGGGTTCCGGCAGCACTCGGCAGGGGGCGGGGGCGGGCTCTGGCGGCGCGGCGCTCGGGGGGGGCGGCGCAGGGCTCGGCGCTCGGGGGGGGGGGGTTCCGGCGCTCGGCGGGAGGGGCGGCGCGGCGCTTTTTTTTGCTGCTTGGGGCAGCGAAGAAGCTAGAGCCGGCCCTGAGTATGAGCATAATCTCACCATACAGCTCTGAGTGCAAAATGTTGCCCTTCCTACAGAGGACGGTATAGACATCTTTGCATGTTTTTAAAGAAAAGAGTGTGCAACTTTTTCTTTGAAGTAGAAGTCACTGTCCAGAACAATCATACTCCTTCTGCTGACGTAAAAGAGGACATCTGCATCAAAACTGGTCTTTATATAACTCACAGGAATGTGTTAATATTTTGAATAGAAGAACAGTTACAAGAGAGTACATAGTGTTTTACAGCATTAGAAACTGTCTGTAGAAAGTGATGCAACTAACTTTCCTTTGACCTTTGTCATGAAGTAAGTAGCTTTGAAACAGAAAGTTCAAAACATAAAAACAAATCAGAATAATTATTATTTTCAACATAACTTGGCAGGACACCACTAAGCCCCAGGCTTCAAATTAATTTGATTCCACCACTACAAGCAAACTAGAAAGGCAGGGATCCTCCATTAACTTCTATCATTTCTTTGGTACATCCAGATATTCTAGGGCATGGGGTAGTTGTTATCAGCATCTTTATCACTAAAAGATCCAACCTTTTTGTTTGGTATTAAGATTTTTTCTTTTCAATTAAAGTGGAGAATTTCATTGTACAAACTAGTGTTGATCTTGGTGACAATGGCTTCAGTAAGTTATTCTGAACTTCTACCTGTGTAAATGAGGGTAGAATTTGGCCTTTTATCATATGAAACAAAAAGTTTTGGTCATTGATTTTAAATACCAAATCACTTGCAAAAATCAAGATGTTATTTTAGGTGTTATGGAGACAATTAAAAATAAACCAAAAAACCCCCACACTTATTTCCTTGATGTTATAGTAATACATAGGTGCACAACAGCCAAGGTGCTGCTAAACCATCCAGGGGACCTTCTGTAGTGTACTATGCTGTTTACAAACTATGAATCAGGACTGGCATCAGCTGGATTATCTACTTCCACCCCACTGCATTTCTGGAGAGTCACTGAATTTTGCTCTAATGTCCACATTGCTTTCCATGAGGTGAAAAACCATGTGGCATATAACAGAACTCAGAAGCAGGAGAGAGAGAGAGAGAGAGAAAGAGAGAGAGAGAGAGAGACCTACACACGTGTAATGCTGTATGGACTATTTACAATATTATTGATTCCAATATTACATTGAATTTTACCAGATATGCCATGTAAGGTATTAGTGGAAAAGTTATGATTTGCTAAATATGACAATCTTGTTTATATGTATGTACCATCCTTGTATCATGAATTATAAATGTGTGGTACATTTATATCTTAACTTGAGCTGCGTATCTGGGTGACACTCCCAGACAGATTGACATCAGCACTACCCAGCCCACTTGATGGCCCATCAAAGGCAATCAGCTGTATAGTGAGAGGACCCATTGAAAGAAGCCAGGGACTATGCCTGTGAGTCTGCTGGACATGTAGGGCAGTGGCTCTCAATCTTTCCAGATTACTGAACCTCTGATTTGTCTGTACCTCCAAGTTTCACCTCACTTAAAAACTGCTTGCTTACAAAAGTCAGACATAAAAATATAAAAGTGTCACAGCACACTATTATTGAAAAATTGCTTACTTTCTTATTTTTACCATATAATTCTAAAATAAACCAACTGGAATATAAATATTGTACTTACATTTCTGTGTATAGTATATAGAGCAGTATAAATAAGTCATTGTCTGTATGACATTTTAGTTTGTACTGACTTCACTAGTGCTTTTCATGTAGCCTGTTGTAAAACTAGGCAAATATCTAGATGAGTTGATGGACCCCCTGGAAGACCTCTGCATACCTCTGTGAGAACCAATTATGTAGGGACATGTCTATGGATAGGGGACTCGAAATACTTTTCCATACTCATGTGCTGTGAGAGTGTGTTTGGGACACAGGATGTACAAGCCACATTGCAGAGAATATAGAAAGGCAGCTGCATCTTTTCCACTTCGTCTTCAGTCCTGCTTCTCACTTCTAGAGTAACTTCTACAAACTGAAACTTTGAACAAAGGACTGACAGACCCATCCAAGCTTTGGATGTGTTCCACAGGGACTCTACAAGCCAGGAAACTCACCAATGTTGCTAAGAACCTGATATATGGACTCTGAAGTGATGTGTAAGTATCTGATTGCTTTGACCATTTAACAACTCTCTTCTCTTTCTTCCCTTTTCATTTATAATAAAACCTTTAGTTTTTAGATACTAAAAGATTGGCTAGCAGCGTGGTATTTTGGGTGAGATCCAAACTAATATTGATCTGATAATGTCACTGGTCCTTTAGGATCAGAAGAGTATTTTGTAAAGTGAATAGAGTTTTAAGTAATTTTTCCCTTTACTGGATCTATTTACTGATTGGGAGCTAGAGACTGGAATGCAATAAAGGGGGCTGTGCAATTTTTTTTAAAGCTTTTTGATAACCAGTGGGGTGGATCAGAAGCACGGTTTGGGACTGGTTGTTGAATCTAACTATAATGTTAATCACCCATTTGGGGAGAATTTGCTCTCCTCTCTGCAGCCTGCCTAGTCCTGGGCATTTTCAGTGTGGGCTACCCTAGTCACCTTGGGTCATACACACAAACACCTGAGCATACTATATTAGTGCATATTCAGAAATAGTCTGGGAAAACTCTCTCAAGAAGCACATCAGGTAAGATGCTTGTGCTTGGAGGTGAGGGGCTACCATGATGAACCTGTATTTCAATAGTTATGGGGAAAAAATTCTGTTCACAGCCTAAATCAGTGGTCCCCAAACTTTTTACCTCATGCCCTCCTCTTACACCTGTCCACTCCCTCCCATGGAGCCAGGAGCCAGGCCATGGCTCCAGAAAGGGGGAATGTGGACAGGGGTAAGAGGGCTGAGGCCAAGGACACAGTTGGGAGCAGAGATGGGAGTGGACCCTCAGTCCAAGGCAAGGACCCTTTTGGGGGCTGGTCCGGTCTCCAGCCATGCCCCCCACAAATATTACTCTGTACCTCCCTAGGGGTGCATGCCTCACAGATTGAAGACCTCTGGCCTAACTGTACCATTGAGAGAGTGTTAGAATGGGGAAAGATGTCTGCACAGATGGAGGAAGAGCAGATCCAGCGGTGGGTACCAAAAGTGACAGGCATTAGGGTTTCAGAACACAGGGTAAGATGTATTTCTAGCAGTTCTGTTGTGAACCTCCTTAAAAGCTCTTTGCAGAAGACCAAAGTCAGAGCACTCTCTCTCCAGCAAGGATCTAAGCAGTGCTAAGCATAAGTAGTATGTGATCACTTTTCAAACAAACACACACCAAACTAGGACAGGCCAGTGACAATAGACCACATTCATCCCTGCTGTAACTTCACTGAATTTGGCACAATAATTTCAATTCTAATGAGCCCCGCAAGGAGGCAGTCAGGGCATGGCACATTTTACAGTGAAATACAATGCAAAATATAAACGGATAAATAATAAAATCATATCATAAAACCATCCTGATCAAGGAATAGGCAGATCTGGCAAGGGCAATAGTGGAGAAAGAGAGGGGGGGATATATATACATAAAGAGCCACGAAAGATCATGCCTATAACACCTTTTGAAAACAGTTTTAAAGCTGTTATTTAAAAGTGGGGAAGAATGAATTTAGATGAATGCCAAAGAGCAGTGAGTTTCATGCCATGAGGGCCACCAAAGCACAAGCAATAATAACTTGCAGACTTAAGAAGCAGTGATGGCAGCCCTAAAAAACACAGATGGTGTCAGAGTTCCGATTACTTCTGCAATATGCCTGAAAACCATTAGCCTCAGGAGCAAGAGAGACCCAGTCTTTCCTGAGCTAGGGTGTCTCATGCAGTAGCTACAAATGCGGCCTAGTTGTCAAACTGACTTACTTTTAGCTGGTCTTATTGAGCATTTTGTTGCTAATCACTTAGCAAAACCTTCCTCACCTGCAGTGATTTCCCCACTGTAACAGTGCCCTTGGGTGAGAACATGGGTTGCATTTAAATTTGGACCAGTGAACTCTGTGTATTATCTGTTCCATGCCTGCAGTGGGGCACATCTGATGATTTTGGTGACATTGATGTGGAGGCTCTCACTGAAAACAAATGTAAATGATTGATATAATACTAACTACCGGAAAACATCCCACTTCTCCCTAACATCTGGGTAATCAGTGTACTACTTTGCACTTCTAGACATATTTTCGGCTTGTGTTCTTCAAGTGCTTTACAAACATTAACTAATCAAGCTGCACCATACCTCTGTAAGGGTAGGAAAGTGATATACCAGGATTGTTTCATTCACCACTGAAATGCAGTTAGCACTGTGATGGAACACAACAACATTCAATATCTTATTCAACGGAAACAACAAGAGACATTTAGGCTGACAGAGTGTAATCAGCTGAGTTGGAATTTGTTCAAGACACCTGGGTCACCAAAAAATGCTGTGAGTATTTTTTTTTAAATTAGTGTCTCATCTCATCTGAAAGACAGCACCTCCAACAGCACAGTGTTATCTAGCACTCTATGGAGCATTGATTCATTTCTTACTCAAAACGGAAGAGTGTCACAGTCACCAGCCCCACTTCCTACAACAATAGTATTCCAAGGAGATAACTTACTCCAGCCTGGCCCTGGTTAACTTTGAATTCTGAGAGGAGAACAAGGTGATACTGTTGTGAAATCTTCTGCAGAGCTTGAAATGACATCAGCAGAACAAAGATCCTACAAGAAGGATTACAACAATAGTGGCTGTAAGTGATAAGAGAACATGGAATATAAAATCCCCGTATTCATTCTGGGCTTGATTCTGATCTCACTTTTAGCAGTGAGAGTCAGCAGTAATGCCAATAGTTATAGAGTCAGTGTAAAACTGGTGGGAGTGAGATCAGAATCATTCCATTGAATATGGGTCAGTATATAATTTAAAGAGTTTTGGCTCTGTCCCCCCTACCCCCAGGTTACTGCCATTTAATTCCATGAAAGGATGCCATTTATAGCCAAAGTGATCTACTCCACTTTTGGATACATCTGCAATTACATTGGCTATACTTAATGCAGCTTCTAAGTCAACAACAAGCAGTTCAAAAAATAAAAATAAGCCAGTAGTGTTTTACCACCTGTAGCGTTAGAGGCTTCTGTCAAGTCCACCTTAGAGCTTGTCTCCTTTCATTACTGGAAACTGACTGTTAGACTCTCAGCACAATTATAGCTGGAAATAAAGTGTATTACACAGCAATTTCAGTTCTTGGTCTGTAGCCATGGCAACACCAAGCAATAAAGCTTAAAGTAAGGATTGGTCTTGAAGGGCACAAACTGCACATCTTGAGATCAGACAACTGGATGATTGCGGGGGGAGGGGAATCTACTGCCTTTGTTCAAAAAAAGTTTTAAGTTCTATTTTAAGGCAACTAACTTGTCTCTAAGAAATTAACTCTTATTTTTATTTTAGATTGCATACTAAATAACATTTACATATTTAGCCACCTATTGTAGATCCAAACTGAGTGTTCCAAACATTTCCCTGTAGCCAACAAGAAGTTGTAGACAAAGCTTTGTGAAATTCATCTGTTTCATTTTGCAGCAGTACAAGTGATCATGGCTTCTGTTTTTAGCCATGTGGGTTTACCGCTCTATTTACACTTTGGTAGTCACTAAAACTGGCTCTGCAGATTGGATCGCTGCTATTTCAATGAAAGAAAATAAATTGCAATGTGATTTTGGTCACATGTGCAATATTTTCAAGGTCCAATCCTGATCTCATTTGTGTGGCCACACATCACCATTCATCACGATAGCATCAGCAACTCTGCACGTGACTTTACAAGATGGGGATTTTTCATTTAGGACATGCAGTTGATCCTCCACAGGTTTCCAAAACTCTATGATCACTGCTTTGTTCTGGTTTCCATCACTGCTGTGTCTTTGCTTTCTACACAATGGTAGAAACCACAGACACAGCTAGGTTCCAAATAACCATGTTTATTAACTATATACAAACATACAAGGCTTAGCTATGTATATACACTGGTGGTCTGCTGGATTCTGCACTAGAAGACAGGGAAGCCCACCAGAGGGCTCCCAAACTATTTAAAATAATACTACTCAATTCCTCCCTGCTACAATCACCATCAAGGCACTTCATTCAAGGGTGTGTCTACGCTGCACTCTAAGGCCTGGTCTACACTACGGGTTTAGGTCGACTTTAGCAGCGTTAAACCGAATTAAGCCTGGATACGTCCACACAACGAAGCCCTTTCTTTCGACTTAAAGGGTCCTTTAAACCGGTTTCTTTACACCACCTCTGACGAGGGGATTAGCGATAAAACCGGCCTTTGCGGGTCGGAATTGGGGTAGTGTGGACGGAATTCGACGTTATTGGCCTCCGGGAGCTATCCCACAGTGCTTCATTGTGACCGCTCTGGACAGCACTCTCAACTCAGATGCACTGACCAGGTAGACAGGAAAAGACCCTCGAATGTTTGAATTTCATTTCCTGTTTGCCCAGCGTGGAGAGCACAGGTGACCACGCCGAGCTCATCAGCACAGGTAACCGTGATGGAGTCCCAGGATCGCAAAAGAGCTCCAGCATGGACCGAACGGGAGTTACGAGATCTGCTTGCCATATGGGGAGATGAAGCAGTGATAGCTGAACTCCGTAGCAGTAAAAGAAATGGAAAAGTA
Source organism: Malaclemys terrapin pileata (assembly GCF_027887155.1). Classification (NCBI taxonomy): domain Eukaryota; kingdom Metazoa; phylum Chordata; order Testudines; family Emydidae; genus Malaclemys; species Malaclemys terrapin. The sequence continues at coordinate 45,636,885 of NC_071506.1, read as the reverse complement.
TTAGAAAAGATCTCCAAGACCATGAAGGACCGAGGCCATAACAGGGACACACAGCAGTGCCGCGTGAAAATTAAGGAGCTACGGCAAGCTTACCACAAAGCCAGAGAAGCAAACGGAAGGTCCGGGGCAGAGCCGCAAACTTGCCGCTACTACGCGGAGCTGCATGCGATTCTAGGGGGTGCAGCCACCACTACCCCAACCGTGTGCTATGACTCTCTCACTGGAGAAACACACAGGGAAGACGGTTCGGGGAACGAGGAAGATGACGATGGAGGTACTGTAGGTAGCTCACAGCAGCAAGGAAGCGGAGAAACCGGTTTCCCCAACAGCCAGGATATGTTTGTGACCCTGGACCTGGAACCAGTAACCCCCGAACTCACCCAAGACCCTCAGGGCACACAGGAGACCTCTGGTGAGTGTAACTTTGTAAATATTTGTAAACATTACAAAAAAAAAGCAAGCGTGTTTAATGATTAATGATTAATTTGCCCTGGCAATCGCAGCCAGTACATCTACTGGAAAAGTCTGTTAACGTGTATGGGGATGGAGCAGAAATCCTCCAGGGACATCTCCAGAAAGCTCTCCTGGTTGAAATGGGGTGATTTTATTAAGGGGACATTCAGAGGCGCCCGTTCCTGCTCTTCTGACCAGAAATGTTCCCCGCTGTTAACCACGCGGTGGGGGGAGGGGTGAAGTGATCATCCCAGAGAATCGTGTGTGTGTGTGTGGGGGGGGGGGTTTACTTGTGTTTGTGCCGCATGTTAACCGGGAAACTGCAGCCCCTCCTTTTACATTGAAACCCCATTTTAAATGGACAACCCAATTCATCCTTGATATGGGAAATGCGCTGCTGTTTGCAACCTTTCCCGCATGTTAAGAAGGTTAAAAAAGCCAAAACACTGTGGCCTACCATGGCTGCCTGCAAGCCGAAATATGCGACCTTGTAATGAAAGAGTGTACCCATTGTTCTCTAAAATGTGTCTTTTTTAACCACCTCTCCCTTCTCCTCCACCAGCTGCAAATGTTTCTCCTTCGCAGATGCTCGTGAACATTAGAAAGAGAAAACGTAGGACGAGGGACGATATGTTCACGGAGCTGCAGATGTCCTCCCACGCTGATAGAGCACAGCAGAATGCGTGGAGGCAGTCAATGTCGGAGATGAGAAAAGCCCAATATGAACGAGAGGAGAGGTGGCGGGCTGAATCGCGGGATGAACAGAGCAAGTGGCGGGCTGAAGACGATAGCTGGCGTCAGCTTGCAGACAGACAGCAAGAGGCAATGCTCCGTCTGCTGGAGCATCAAACTGATATGCTCGAGCATATGGTTGAGTTGCAGGAAAGGCAGCAGGAGCAGAGACCGCCGCTACAGCCCCTGTGTAACCAACAGCCCTCCTCCCCAAGTTCCATAGCCTCCTCACCAAGACGCCCAAGAACACGGTGGGGGGGCCTCCGTCCACCCAGTCATTCCACCCCAGATGATCGCCCACACATCAGAAAGCTGGCCTTCAATAAGAGTTAAAGTTTTAAAATGCAGTGTGTCCTTTTCCATCCCTCCTCCCCCACCCATCCCAGGCTACCTTGGCAATTATCCCCCTACTTCTGTGAGGAACTAATAAAGAATGCATGAATGTGAAAAAACAATGACTTTATTGCCTCTGCAAGCGGGAGGGGAGGGTGGGGTGGAGTGGTTGGTTTACAGGGAAGTAGAGTGAACTGGGTCGGGGGGGGGCGTTTGGAGGGTTCATCAAGGAGAAACAAACAGAAGTTTCACACAGTAGCCTGGCCAGTCACAAAACTCGTTTTCAAAGCTTCTCTGATGCGCACCGCGCCCTGCTGTGCTCCTCTAACCGCCCTGGTGTCTGGCTGCGCGTAATCAACGGCCAGGCGAGTTGCCTCAACCTCCCACCCCGCCATAAAGGTCTCCCCCTTACTCTCACAGATATTGTGGAGCGCACAGCAAGCAGCAATAACAATGGGGATATTCTTTTCGCTGAGGTCTGAGCGAGTCAGTAAGCTGCGCCAGCGTGCTTTTAAACGTCCAAATGCACATTCCACCACCATTCGGCACTTGCTCAGCCTGTAGTTGAACAGGTCCTGACTCCTGTCCAGGCTGCCTGTGTACGGCTTCATGAGCCATGGCATTAAGGGGTAGGCTGGGTCCCCAAGGATCACGATAGGCATTTCAACATCCCCAACGGTCACTTTCTGGTCCGGGAAGAAAGTCCCTTCCTCCAGCTTTCGAAACAGAGCAGAGTTCCTGAAGACGCGAGCATCATGTACCTTTCCCGGCCATCCCACGTTGATGTTGGTGAAACGTCCCTTGTGATCCACCAGGGCTTGCAGCAGCATTGAAAAGTACCCCTTGCGGTTTACGTAGTCGGTGGCTTGGTGCTCCGGTGACAAGATAGGGATATGGGTTCCGTCTATGGCCCCGCCACAGTTTGGGAATCCCATTTCAGCAAAACCATCCACTATTGACTGCACGTTGCCCAGAGTCACTACCCTTGCTATCACCAGGTCTTTCATTGCCCTGGCAAATTGGATCACAGCAGCCCCCACCGTAGATTTGCCCACTCCAAATTGATTCCCGACTGACCGGTAGCTGTCTGGCGTTGCAAGCTTCCACAGGGCTATCGCCACTCGCTTCTCAACTGTGAGGGCTGCTCTCATCTTGGTATCCTGGCATTTCAGGGCAGGGGAAAGCAAGTCACAAAGTTCCATGAAAGTGCCCTTACGCATGCGAAAGTTTCACAGCCACTGGGAATCGTCCCATACCTGCAGCACGATGCGGTCCCACTAGTCTGTGCTTGTTTCCCGGGCCCAGAATCGGCGTTCCACGGCATGAACCTGCCCCAGTGACACCATGATTTCCACATTGCTGGGGCCTGTGCCTTGTGAGAGGTCTATGTCCATGTCAATTTCCTCATCACTCTCGTCGCCGCGCTGCAATCGCCTCCTCGCCTGGTCCGGGTTTCGCCTTGGCATGTCCTGGCTCTGCATATACTCCAGGACAATGCGCGTGGTGTTCATAGTGCTCATAATTGCCGCGGTGATCTGAGCGGGCTCCATGATCCCAGTGCTAGCTATGGCGCCTGGTCAGAAAAAAGGCGCGAAAGTAGTATCTGATGGACCAGGAGAAGGAAGGAGGGCGGGAGGGAGGGAGGGAGGGAGGGAGGGCCATGTGACGACATGGCGTACAGGTACAGGAACAGGGAATTAAAATCAAGAAAGGTGGCTGTGCATCAGGGAGAAACACAAACAACTGTCACACAGAATGGTCCCCCCAAAGATTAAACTGAAAACCCTGGGCTTAGCAGGCCGTTGATTTGACGGAGGGAGGGGGAAGCAAATGAATACAGAGCAAATCTATTTTTTACATCTTAAGACGACGGTGCAGCGTGACTGATAGCCCTCGGCATCTTTCTGGGTGCTTGGCAGCAAATACGGGGCGGTGTATGATGATGGTCTTCAGGCCTATTGCACAATCGGCTGCTCAGGGAAGACTCTGCTAACATACGATGACCCGACTTGTAATAGGACGGCTAACAGTCGTAATACACCATCTACTGCCAAAAGGCAAGCCCCACGGCTGCCAGCACCCAGATCGCCGATGAAGGCTACCAGTCTACTGCACCGTCTACCGCCAAAAGGCAGTTAGCAGCTGCTGCTGTGTAGCAATGCAGTCCCACGTCTGCCGGCACCCAGAGGACATATGGTGACGGTGAGCTCAGCTGAGCTGAGCGGGCTCCATGTTGTCTGCACAGGTAACCCAGGTAAAAAGGCGCGAATCTATTGTCTGCCGTTGCTGTGACGGGGGAGGGAGGGGCCTGACGACATGTACCCAGAACCGCCCGCGACTCTGTTTTGCATCATCCGGGCATTGGGATCTCAACCCAGAATTCCAAGGGTCGGCGGAGACTGCGGGAACTGTGGGATAGCTGTGGGATAGCTACCCATAGTGCAATGCTCCGGAAGTCGACGCTAGCCTTGTACTGTGGACGCGGTCCGCCAACTAGAGCACCTAAAACATTTTATGTGTGGACACACACAATCGGCTGTATACAACCGATTTCAATAAAACCGGCTTCTATAAATTCGAACTAATTTCGTAGTGTAGACATACCCTAAGTATGGGATCTGACTCAGGTTTGAGCCTAAGCCCCCGCTTCCATCCACACACAAACCAGTCTGACTCATGTCACCAAGCTCTCAGAACTTGGGTCCTTGGACCCTGCTAGAGGATTGGTCAGAGCCCAGTCCTGCTGTGACTCAAGTCCAAGCCCTCTCATTTTGCAGTGTGGACACAGCCCATGCTACAGACCTGAGTCAGAAGGTCTGCATGGTGCAATATGGATGCATTAGCATGTCTCTGAGACCCAGGTCCAGCAACTGTAAACACAGGATTACAATGCAGTTTGGATGCTCAAGCATGGGCTTGGAAACACTGAGTCCACAATCCTGGGTCCCACAAACCCGAGTTTACAATGCAGCATAGAGAGACCCATAGTGACCTTCCTTCTGACAGTGATGAGCCACCAGTGTTTTATCAAAGATCTACTTTTCCTCTCGTAGTAGAGGTATATGTGGTGGTAAAGAAGAAGGGTGAAGGAGTTTATCAATTTGTTTTCCTATTCAACCACTTTCTCATAGAAGAGAGGCAATAACACAATTAACTCTTGCCAGAAAGTGTACTTAAACACTCATTTAATTAACCAAGTATAATTAAACCCTCCTGAAAAATATGGCAAATATATTGACAGACAAGCACTTTGTTCCACTTGAGCCATTTGAAATGGAGGGGCGAGAGTTATGGACTTTATAGAGTCTAGTTACGGGAAAATTTACTTTGAAATTATCTGGTGCATGGAGCACTGCTATGTAATCCCAAGGCCAAACCATTTGTTCTTCAGAAGTATTTTTATGAGCCCCACGGATAAAAGTGATCTTGAGCAGGGATGATTTAACAGTATCCAGAGAGAAATGTGAGCTTCAACACAAGCATGGAAACCACCTCAATCCTCCCACCAGCTTGGTGGCTGAATCTGAACAAAACTGTCCTCATGGACCCCCTCCAACCACATCACTGCCTGGGAGTCCTACATGGGGCTTTCATTATCCCACCCGTGCAGTTCTAAAGTTCTCCAGAGGGAGCTGTATATGAAGAATCAATTCTGCAGTCCCTTGCAGATCTTGTGGGAAGAGAAAGAGGGCCGAGCAATTGAAACCAGTTCTCTTGCAAGATGGGATGGAGCACTGATCACAAAATCCAAAGACTGCTTCCAAGGGTTCTTTTTAAATTGTATATACCCATCAGTTTCTTAATTATTTGTATAGGAAAGCCAAAGAACTGTACAGTACTTAGTCAAGATTTTATATTTTAGCTGCTGTTTTCTGCAAATGTAAGTATTATGCCGAGGTATGAACATTTGTTGTAAAGTTGGAGCAGCAATAGTGCTGGCTATCTTAACACTGGACACTGGAGAAATAACTCAGATGTGACTGAGTACTTGGTGAAGTGTAATTACAATAAGCATGTCAGACAATTTAATGAAACTCTGCTTTCCTGACTGATTTTGAATATTCATCACATTAAACTGTAGAACAACCCTTGAAGGCTGTGATAAAAAGAGGATAATAGTATGAGCAAGCAAAATACCCACCTGTTTGAATCTCAGAACCATTCAAATATCTATCTAGGTACTTTAATAGTTCCCCCCTTCTCCCCCCGCATCATCCTACTGCCTGAGCACTTCACAAACATGCATGAATTTACTCTCACAACAGCACTGTGAGATAGGGGAAATTACTACCCCATAGTACAGATGGGGAACTTGAGGCACAGAGATTAAGTAACTTCCCTAGGTCATGCAGGAAGTCTACGGCAGAGCCAGGAACTGAATCAAGTTCTCCTGAGCACCATTCCAGGCTCTTAACCACAAAGCAACCCTTTCCTAGCAAAGGGGTCAATTATTGAGTGCTGAAAGTGTGCTTGCTGCTGTGTAGACATATAAGAAATATAGTCTCTGCTCTCAGACATTTACAATCCACGGGTAAGACATTTCAGCCACATAAAGAACATTATCACTTCAGTGTCAGCTTTACTTCAAGGTGATAGTGATGAATCTTGCAGAGCTTGATAGAAGAAGAAGTGTGTTTTGAGGATCGTTCTGAAGGGGAACAGGAAGGCTGTTTGATACACTAGCTGGTGGGGGGGTTGTGCAGTCTGCCATTCTGTTCCTTATGCTAGGTATAATACCAAGACAGAGAGAAAGCTATGAAAGGGTCTGTGATGGGGCACTCACCAGTCATGAGCGCCTCTCGTCGGCTGGGTGGGATGCAGCAACCCTCTTTTCCCCACTCCTGGTGCCCCCTGTCAGTTTCTGACCTCACTAGGCAGGTCTTTACTGGCTCAGTCCTCTGGCCAAGTCACACAATCAACAATAGGGGAATCCCTTCTGGAATAGCAAAAGGCCAACAAACTATTTGCCCTCACCTGGGTCTTCAGCCCCATCTCTGGGCTCTTTAAATCCAGCCCCTTCACTTGGGCTCCTAAAGGAAATATGCCCACTTCTCAGGGCTTAGGCCACTCTGCTAATGTCTGATGGGGGAACCTGAGCCTGCAGTCTACTCCAGGTCCCAACCCAGGGACTCTATAAACAGCCACCACATACCTTGCCTCCAATTCGCTGCTGCTGTTCTCTGGGCCTTTTCCCACAGAGTCCCTCTCTCTTCACCCTCACCTCAAGGCTGAAGTTCTCAGATCCTCTTCCTCCTTGCTAAATGCAAATTCCACCAAAATCTATCTTCTAGTTCTCCCTCAAGCATCTATGACAAGAAAGAAGCACCCTTTACTGCTTCTCTGGTCCCAGCCAGGAACTGACCTGCTCAGGTCCTCCTGCAGCTCCTTTTATCTGAGTTTGCTGGGCTCTGATTTGAAGCTTCTGGTTAGCCTTTCCAGGAAACCCCAGAGGACCCAGTTCTACTGCTCTTTCCTGGGGCAAGGCATAATAGGACTGAGGGGCCTCCAGCAGGGTGCCTCAAAGGGCCAGGTACACCCTATCACAGGGCCATTTAGTAAAGAGGCTTCACTAGAGCAGTGTGAGGGAGAAAGAAGATACCAGACTTGCAAGCAGAGGCAAAACTTTGCAGGTAACAATGAGAAATGTTAGCTTGATGTAGAAAGTGGGGCAAGGAAGCTAGTCACCATCTTTGAAGATGGGGCCAGAAGGAAGATTTTTTAAGCAGCAGCATTTTGGATAGACTGGAGAGGACTGGTGAGCCCAAGGCCTACTACAGTTAATGACAATCGGTACAATGTAAAGACTTGCTGGTATTGCAATATTATTGTCATTCTGGTGATATATTGAGGACTGCATGCTATCATTTAAGAGCAGGGGATGGAAGGAGCATTCCTGATCCTGTTTGCAGGCTAAGGGGCTCTGTGTCCGAGATGCAATCAGAATCAGTCTGGAAAGAGCCAGCTTAAAGCAAGGTGGGATGAGTTATGCCTTGCTGCCTTAGGGAGCAGCCTGTTTTTTCTCTCTCTCTCTCTCTTTGGGTTCTTGTGTGTTATTCTGAATTCTAAGAAATAAAGTCATATTACACTTGCTTCCAGCAAGAGCATTGATGCTTGTTATCTAATTTCTGTGTGTGTATGCTGTGAACACAACAAGCCCCACATCACATTGTGTTCAGGAGGCATCAATCTTTATAGCTTGAAACCAGAACCAAAATCCCCTTGGGTTCATTCATTCCTAACTTGGTTTCCCACTCCCACCCCCACCCCCAACTTGTTGAGTCTCACATTGATTATCTTTGAGACTTTGCAGCTGGAATCAGTGTTGCAGAGAATGGTAAGCAATTTGTAGCCTTCACACACAGCACCTGGTTCACAAGATCATTTGACAGCATAAGTTCTTATTCCTTAATTGTATTATTTAACTCTGCAAAGTACTTGGAAATAGTTTGTATCAAAGCACTAGACAAAATACACCTTAGAGGACAAGCAAGTTGAAAGGAGACCTTTTAAGAGGTGATGCTCAGAACTCTCTGGGGAAGGAAAGCTTTGAGTCATAACTATGGCAGTGTTTTGGGGAAAAGTTACAATGCTCTGAAGAGAATTCTCTGTCAGCCAACCTGTAGCATGCTGCTGCAGTGCAGCTTGTCCAAGAAATTGGAGAGAAGCTAACAATGTGATGCAGTTGCAAAAAGAGCAAATATTCTGGATTGTATTAACAGGAGTGTCCTATATAAGACACAGGAGGTAATTGTTCCACTTGGCACTGGTGAGGCGTCCACTGGAGAAATGTGTCCAGTTTTGGGCACCACACTTCAGGAAAGAGGTGGACAAATTGGAGAGCTTCCAGAGGAGAGCAACAATAATGATAAAAGGTTTAGAAAACCTGACCTATGAGGAAAGGTTAAAAAACTGGGCATATTTAGTCTTGAGAAAAGAAGACTGAGGGGGGACCTGATAGTCTTCAGATAGGTCAAGGACTGTTATAAAGGGGATGGTTCTCAGTTGTTCTGCATGTCCCCTGAAGGTAGGACAAGAAGTAATGGGCTTCACCTGGAGCAAATGAGATTTAGTTTAGATATTAGGGAAAAAAAATTTAATGTTTAAGTACTGCAATAAGTTACCTAGGGAAGCTGTGGACTAGAAGATTTTAAGAATAGCTTAGGGCATGGCTACACTTGCAGATGTAGAGCACCGGGAGTTAAACCAGCCTTTGGAGACCACAGCAGGGAAAACGCTGCCGTGTGTTTACACTGTCAGCTGCAAGCGCACTGGCGTGGTCACATTAGCAGCTCTTGCAATGCCACAAAGAGCAGTGCACTGTGGTAGCTATCCCAGTGTGCAAGTGGCTGTAACGTGCTTTTCAAATGGGGGGGTGGAGTGTGACAGGGAGTGTGTTGTGTGTATGTGGGAGGAGAGACAGAATGTTTTGGGGAGGGCCGGCTCTAGGCACCAGCAAAACAAGCTGGTGCTTGGGGCGGCACATTTTTAGGGGCGGCATGGCTGGTGCCAGAATGCCTCCCCTGCCGCCCCTAAAAATGTGCCCTGGCCACCCTAGCTCACCTCCGCTGCTGCTGCCGCTCGCGTGCCATGGCGCACGAAACAGCTGATTCGCGCGCCGCTGCTCGTCCTCCCTCCCAGGCTCTCAAACCTGGGAGGGAGGGCGAGATCCCGAGTGGCTGCGGCGCGCGAAACAGCTGATTCGTGCGCCGCTGCTCACCCTCCCTCCCAGGTTTGAGAGCCTGGGGGGAGGAGGCAGGGCTGGGGATTTGGGGAAGGGGCGGAGTTGAGGCGGGGCCACGGGTGGGGTAAGAAAAAACAAGGGGGCGGCCAAAATTGTTTTTGCTTGGGCAAAAATCCTAGAGCCGGCCCTGGTTTTGGGGGGCTGAGAGCTTGTTAGCATGCTGTCTTGTAAGTTCAGACAGCAGCAGACCCCCCTCTCTCACACACACACTCACAACAGCAGCATTCCACACAAATGGCTTGTTTTGTCCCAGAGCAGATAAGCATGCCGCTGTCAGAAACGGAGCTTTCAAAACAATGAGAAGAGTGGCCACTTGACTTCAGAGGATTATGGGCCGTTTCCGGAGGCAAATCACAGTGCAGTAATGCAACAACTTGTCCACACTGACGCCAGAGCATTTCAGACAGGGCGCAGTAAGCTTTATGCTTCTTGTGGAGGTGGATTACCAGGAGCGCTCCAGCTGCAGCGTCCAGGAGCTCCACGTACCTTGCCAATGTGGACACATCAGGAGTTAGGGCTCCCAGGGCTGCTTTAATGCGCTCTAACTTGCAAGTGTAGCCAAGCCCTTAGACAATCACCTGTCAAGACTAGTCTAGGTATACTCAGTCCTGCTTCAATGTGGGTGGGGGATGGACTAGCCCTAAATTTCTATATGATTCTATCAAGGACCTGGGAATCAGGACTTCTGGGTGCTACTTCTTGGCACTGGCTTGCTGTGATACTCCATGCCTCAGTTTATCTGTATGTAAAATAGGATCAGTAATAATTATCCATTCCCCAGGGATCCTGTGGGGATTAACTGAAGTTTTTTGAATGCTCTGAGAGCAAATAACAGGTATGATATATGAATTGGAATTATGATTATATGAAATATCATCATGATAAACTTCCTTTAGCATGTCACTGTATAAATGGAGTAGCCAAATATTTTGGAGGTTTGTGAAGGTCAGATTCCTGAGTTTGGCTCCTGTTGTCCACTTCACTTTACTCATTAGAAGGGAAAATAAAATCACTCTCATTTCATTGACTATACAAATGCACTTTGATGTCTTTAAGGCTGGTGAAATCCCCCTGGCATCACTGTGTGGAAAGGGAGAGTAGGTAGGGGAAGATGCACCCTTGCTTTTGAACACGGGGGCAAACTTGTTCTCACTACTTTCACCATTGAGGGATCCAGCTGAGCTTGGCACAAAGGCTTTTAAAAGCCCAATCTATATATAAAAATCTAATATGGGAATAAATTAGCTTGTGTTGCTCCAGGAAGTCTGTAAATTGAGGCAGCAGCAACAGCAAGGCAATGAACCCAGTGGGAGGGAGAGGGCCAGTTTATCCGCAGTGCTGAAAATGATTTGGTTTAAAGTTTTTCTTTAAAGTCAGTGCTATTAAAGAGAAAATGTAATTAGTGTTACCATAGGGAGCCCAGCAGTGAGAAGGGGCTCAGATCAAAAACATGTTAGAAGGTGCTCCTCCACATGCCTCCTTTAACTCCCCCGCTAGGGGCCTTTCTAGTGAACTGGGGTGCATTGTGTGCCACAACCCTATGGTTTAGTACAACCTGAGATCTGTGTGAGGCCTGCTGAGCTGTTTCTTGCAGCTCACAAGCAGCATCTCTATTTCTAGACAATTTGGTGTGTTGAGGGGAATTTATCCTCTGAGCGCAGTACAGAGACCAAGTGGGGGTAGCTTGCATCACCACTAAGGCCTGCTCTAACTTATGCCCCAACTATCACTGCTCCTATGGACACTGTGCCACCACGGAGTACCCTGGGTATAGGGATGCTGTAGCTATGCCTCTTCCTTTCCCTGGTCCACCTCCTGTACTAGGGGACACTACAGGCAGGGACACACCAACTTTACACCAGCTGAGGAGGGCTCCTACTCAGGGGAGTATTTCCTGAGGGACAGGGAAGGGCATGGATGCTTTTCATTCACTTTTCCCCAGCAGAGGCAGCACAAAGTGACCTCAGGACAACAATGTTATCCCAAAGCCCCGTGATTACCCCAATCATCTAGAATGTGGGAGACCTGGGTTCAAATCCCCACTTTAGAGGAGGTAATTGAACTCTTGTTTTCCACATGCCAGGGAGCAGCCTAACCCAGGCTATAGAATATTCTGGGATGGCAGCGGGGAGTCTCCCAATATCTCCTATTGAAGCTGTTCCACTCTGTGTAGTGATGGGAACTCAAGTTCCTCCGTCCCAGGTGACTACCCTAACCACCAGGTTCTGAAGTCACTCTTACACTCTCTGCCACAATGAACATTGAGCGTGCTCTAGTGGGCACAGTCACCTCTGCTCCACTGTGATCTTTTCTACCCAGTCCCCTCCAACCGCTCAGTCTTGTCTCTTCCCCAGCCTATCTCCTTGTCCCAATCACATTCTTTTCTCATATCTAGGCTCCAGTCCTCAGATTTCTCTTCCTGACCCCAGTCTCCTTTCCCAGCAAGGCCTAGTCTCACCCCTTTGGGTTCCCCATCCTCGTATCCTCCCAATATCCTTTCCCAGTTAGTCCCAGTACCCCATCTCCTGTAGCACCTCATCCAATCTGTGTCTTTGACCCACATTGGACTCCAGTCAGCCTCTCACCCACATTCCCCATCCCCAGTGGCTCCCAGTCCCAGTTTCCCATCCTGGGCTTCTAATCCAATCTCCATACTTCTCCCATTTCCCTGGCTTCTTGTCCCACTCTCTTTGCCCAGCCTGTGCCACTTCTCCCCTTGCTCCTGGTCAGATCTGTCTCCCCTCCCATCTCACCTCTTTCCGCTCACCCCACTATTCTTAGTCCCAGTCTTCTTGCCCAGCCAGTCTCAGTCTTCCCTGGCTCCCACTCTCAGTCTCTGCCCTGTCTCACAGTCTAAGTTCCAATTACCCCCTTAAGTCCCAATATTCTTCTTCTCTCCCTCCTGTCCCAGTCTCCTACCCCGCTCTCACACCTCCACAGGTCTGGCTCCTGCCCACTCTGCATTTGAATTAGATATCTTCCTCCAGCTAGGACCCAACAGGATGATCATTAGGAGCACAGGAGAGGCAGGTTCCTTGCTCTCTATTCTGGTGCCCACACCCAGACCCAACATGGCCTGCAGCAGCTCAGACCTACAACTGCAGGGAAAAGCCTACTCAGCCCAGTACAGACAGCATCTCCAGGCAATTTAGCTGCTAAACTCAAAGTCTCTACTGAGCATGTGCGAACTTCTATGTTTCAGATGCTTATAATTTGGGTGGATTTTCTCCAAGATGGCTAAAGACACATCTCTGACACAAAGGCCATCCCCTGTCAAATTTCAGGTCCGTGCTTCAAAGCATAGGGATTCTAGGGCTTTTAAAAGAAAAATAGGCACCAGAATTTAACATGGGCAAAACAACCTATTTTTTCCTAGTTTCATTCTTGGAAATGGTTGAACTGCTTTGGCTGAAAATTTCCAGAAACATTTGTCCTGAGGACAGACTCCTGTTTGAAAAATTCCAACTCAACTGGTTACACTGTGGCAAAGATATAGACAATTGAAAATAGGGTCTGAATGGGAAGTGTCAGACAACGTTACTGCTATGTGGTGCTACCAGTCCTGCTTATAATAAAAGTATGTGTACATATATGCAGCATCCTGAGTGTTAATAAAATAGATCAAAGTTACAGCAGTAACTTCTCTTTCGACATCAGGTGTCCCACTTAGGAAAAGACAGCAGTATTAGCCTGTCATAGAGCCTCTAGTTCTGATAGTAATAACACCTAGTCACTCAGTCAACAGAGATAATTTCCTTCAGCCAAACCTGAAATAAAAGTACCACTGTTGAAAAACTCAAGTTCACTGAGGATTAGGTGGTCCAACATCATGGTGAATGCAAATACAACTCTATTATAGTTGAGATTGTTTCACATGGTCAGCAACCTAAAATGCTTGGCAGAGTTAAGTAATACAAGATAGTGGAGAGTATAGGGCAAAAATGAGAAATAGTCAGAATATGATAGCTCCATAAAATATTATTGCCATCAGTGAAGAGTTATTTCCAGAAGGCTCATGTCCAAGGACATCTCTCTTCCAAAATGGCACAGTGAGGCAATTTTCTAAATTTTCAAATTCTTGCCTGGAGTCTCTGTTCTCCTGTCCTCTTCTTCATGACAGTTCTTTCGAGGTGACTCATGTTAGTCTCTCAACCTTTCCTCAGCGGGATGCTTGTTAAATTTAGAGTATTGTGTATGTACCTGTTCCAATTCTCTGTGAAACTCCTCTGCTGCTCCGTGATTGGCTGTCTCCTTAGGGCAACCTGCTGGCTGGCTATATCTTTGAACTTGTAAAAGGGAATACAAAATACTCCCTCTCTTAGGAGAGGATTATGTGATTCCATTTTCTGTCAGTTCATTCTAGAACAGATCAACAGACACCACAAATAGAAATGGATCAGGCTATTCCATAGATTTCAGTGCATCACCCCACCACTGTAACAGGCATGTAAGAATCCAGTGTATCCACAATATCGGTTGAATTTAATTCTAGTTCACCTCTCTTGACCCCATTTATCTATTTTATTTTCTGGAATATTTTCTTAATTTCTTAATTATGATTTTTCTTTACTAGGGAGTGATTTACTCCATTGACACTAGATACTTGAAATGAAAAATCAGAAGAAAGCAACAAAAATGCTTTCTATTTTTAGCCACCTTTTTGATGTATGCCATTTTCTTTCTTATATCACTGTGATAGTTACATATCCTATGCAGAAAAAAGTACATTAAAAAGTGTTATGATTGCAAAGTGAAGCACTCAAAAGTCAGGAAATGACACAGTTGAGGTAATATACACTACTTTACTCTTCCCCTTGATGTGCATGCATTATGATACAGTCTGTAATTATGTGAGCTCATCCCTATTTCTCAAATAATGCGCTGGAATATCCTACAGTATTTTTTCTTCATTCTTGGTCTGTCTTTCCATGCTACAAAATTCACCTGTTGCTTCCAGGAGTCTGTCTCCACAAACAGAGTGATGGTTACCACTATAAAAATCAAGACAGACCGATATGACTAAAATGGTGAAGGGTATGCTTGTGTTCATTTTAAACAAAATGTGATTTACAAGGTACTTATGCATAAAGAATCATGCTGTGGCTCACCACCCTAGGAACATTCTAGAGAAGGCCAGGGTAGGGGAGTGAGCTCAACATGTGGAGTGGAGAAGTATAAGCATGAAATGAACAAATCCATATATGGAAAGGTTAAATATGATTGGTTAGAGGTTTGTGTTATGTAACTGCCATGTGCTATAAAATAACAGTGGGAGGGGCTCCTTGCTGGAGGGACTCTGGCTGATTTTTGTACCAGCGGCTCTCCCTTTGTGCACATTGAATAAAGCCTTGTTGAACTGAATCAAATTGAATTGAATTGAATCGAATCAAAGACCCTTGATTCTGCCCAGCATCTGACTCATTTGGGAATCATAAAATCTCAACCGTGGAAAGATACCTGTACCGTACTATCTCTCTCTATTGTGGTCTCTTAAATTGAATGTCAGTAGCTTGAATTATCCCCTATAATATGATTTGAATTAATATATAAATAAAAGGCACAAAATATTTAAAATATTATAGAATCTAAAACACTGACGCTAATTAAATTATCCTGCATATCAAATTTTGATTTCCAGCTTTACAGTTTTGTATCTCTAAATATATCTTTAGGAAGAATTTAGGAAGCTATGGAGGGGTGTTTAACTTATTAATTTTGCTTAGGCTCTTTCAGTTCATATTGCACTTCACTTTTAAGTGTTAACTGGAAACTGACTAACTCTTGCCTTCCTTCTGAATAGTGCTGTGTTTGACTTTTTAAAAGTATATTGCTTATATGTGGCAACCGGGCTAGATTCTGCTCACAATTACATCAGTGCAAATCTGCAGTGACTCCACTGTAGTCTGCTATAAGCTATTAAAGCTAATGAAGCTGAGTAACCAGAAAAGTAAAGACTGACCTCCAGCAGAGCATCAGATCCTTCATTTCCAATTGTTCCTTATAGACCAAAGTTGTAAGAACATAACAACAAATGAAAGGAGAATATTAAAAGGGCATTCTGGTCATCTAAGCTCATTCTCTTTCAGTACTCCAGATCACACTCCCATTGGCACTACTTAATTGTTTCTTGGATGAAACAAGCATTTTAACTTCAGTAACTTCACTTGGTAGAGTAGGTCACTCGACACATTTATACTGTATTTTCCAGCATATGACTCATTTATATAATCTTCTAGCATCTTCTAAGTCTATTTTGAGCCCCCATTCACACAACTGCAACCTAATTTTTCCCTGGTGATTGAATTGGGCTTTTCTAGCAAATAGTTTGCACTTATCTTCTCTTTTATTACCCTAAAATGTATGCTTTTCAGAACAGTGTTTATTTGACAATTGGAAGGCACCTAGTACATTGTGGGAAGTACCAGAAGCAAATTAATAATATTAGAGCTGTCAAGTGATTAAAAAAATTAATCGTGATTAATCTCACTGTTAAACATTAATTGAATATCATTTATTTAAATATTTTTGGATGTTTTCTACATTTTCAGAAAAATTGATTTCAATTACAACACAGAATACAAAGTGTACAGTGCTCACTTTATATTTATTTTTTTACAAGTGTTTGCACTATAAAAAACAAAAGAAATACTATACTTATGTATTATTTTTCCTCCCAACAGACGGCTGAGTGAAATACTTTATTGACATAGGGCCTGCGGCTGCAAAGCATTAATCACAAATTTGACTTTATTCATACAAGAAGTCCCAGTAGGTTCACTGGATTCCCCATGAAATTCTGTCTATTTTAGGTACCAATATGGCCACTGTTACCATAGTACATGAGTACTCCATGATTTTTGAATATATTTATTCTCTCAATGCCCCTGTGAGGTAGGGAAGTGCTCTATTCCCATTTTTCAGATGGGGACAGAGACTAAGCAACTTGCCTAAAGTCACACAGGAATTTTGTGGCATAACAGGGAATTGAATCCAGATGTCCCAAGTCGCAGGCAAACACTTTGACCACTGGAGCATCCTTCCTCTCTTCAGAATTCTGAAATATGCTTTTCAAAAAAGCAAAACAAGATGTTAGGCTCCATAAAGAATGGGATGGAGATTAACATAGAAAATATTATGGAGCCATTATGAAGTTTTGCTATGTATGTGCCACTGTAGCATGTTGTGAGGTTGGGAACACCCACAAGCAGTCTTTCAGGTACAACAATAAAAAGGGCAAACAACATTGATGGTTCATTGAGGAGAATACAGACACTCACAAGTATTACCCCAGGAACTGTGTACAATTGAAACCTCTCAGAGATAGCACGTACTCAATGGAGACTGTTTGACTCATGTAATAGCAAAAGATCTTTCCAGAAAGCTGGAAGAAGCTATAAGAGAGGGGAAATGACATCATCATTGGGCCTCACTCCCCCTACAACACAACACCTAAAAACACCTGAGGAACAAAGACTGAACTGAGGAAGAGAGGTCCCATGTGGGACAGAAGAATTCCTGCCTATGTATGCAAAAGCAGTAACCTGCTTGTACTAGCTAACAGGGTGAGACACTGCTTGATTCAAATCCTATCTAGTTTATAAAGCTTAGATTATATTTTGTTTTATTTGGTAGGTAATCTGCTTTGATCTGTACACTCACTACTTATAATCACTTAAAATCTATCTTTCTGTAGTTAATAAATTGGGTTTTGCTTGAAGTGCTTGAGAAATCTGCTCAGGAACAAAAACTGGTGCATTGTCCTCTCCACTTTGAGGGATGGGCAGTCTGGGTAATAAACTTACACTGGTCAGTCTTTTGATCAGGGCAAAACAGTTCAGCTCTGGGGTCCTAGACTGTGGGCTGAGAAGGAAGCTGGTTGCAGCCTCTCTATTGTTAGTTCATGAGTGGCTGAGGAGAAGCCTTTATGTAACTGCAGCTGGATGTGTCCCTGCCTATGAGAATGTTTGTGGGAGTGCAGGACCAGGAGCAGTCTGCAGCTTGTCACAACATCACGGTGAGTAAGGGAGCCCAGACTGGTATGCCAGAGAGCTCAGCGGTACTTCAGCTCCAGGTAGCTGAAGCCCATCACACTCTTATAGGAAGAGAAACTAAAAAGTTTGGGATTCTTTATCTCAGAAAGAAGATGAATAAGAGGGGACATGATAAATGTATATAAAATAATAATTGGTGTAGAGAAGATAGACTGGGGGCTTCTGTTCTGCCTATCTCATAACACAAGAACATTGGGATATTCAATGAATAATGACACTGCATCGTGGGATATCTCACAGATAGTAGATGACTTCAAGGAACTTGGAAGCATGCTGAAGAAGACTATCCAAATGGTCCTCTCTGAGATCTTTCCTGTGCCAAGCACAAAGGAAGACAGAAGATTATGGAAGTGAACCACTGGTTAGCTAAATGGTGTAGGGTGTAGGGCTTTGGTTTTGTGGACCATTGGTCTACTTCTTATAGGAAGGGGGGGCTGTATAGTTTGAATGACCTCCACTGCAGTAGATGAGGGACCAATCTCCTGGGAACAGGCTGGCTAGAGTAGTCAGAGGGCATTAAACTAACGGCAAAAAGGAAGGTTAAAAAGAGGGACTATATGAGCACTCAGCACAAACTCTAGATGTTGAGAATAAAAGTAATCAAGGAACCCATGGATATGAAGAGAAAAAATTACTGAATTGTCTATACACCAATGCTAGGAGCCTGGGTAACAAATAGGAGGAATTAGAATTGTTAATTTATGAGCATAAATTCAATCTAGTTGGTACTACTGAAACCTAATGGGATGATTTGCATAATTGGAATGTTACAATCAATGGTTATAACCTATTTAGGAAGGATCAAGTGGGCAAAAGGGGAGTGGGAGTGGCAATCTATGTCAAAAAATGGCATTACCTGTTTCCGAGCCACAAATAACTCAAAAGAAAATTATCTTGAATGCTTCTGAGTCAATTTCCTAACAGATAAAGCACAAGATGGAGTACTAGTTCATGTCTGCTACAGATCACCAACTCACACTAGAGAACAGGATGACAACTTCCTTATGCATCTATCTACAATGTGTGGGGGGCGGGGGGAAATTGTGATCATGGAGGACTTCAATTTGAGTTACATATGCTGGAAATCTCATGCCAAAATCCTTGGAATTTCTAAATATTATAGATGGCAATCTCCTAACTCAAAAAATATTGCAACCAACACAGGTGAATTCTGAATTAGACCTTGTCCTAACAGATAAAAAGGAGCTAATTGCAGAATGAAAATTAATGGTAGTTTATGCACAGGTGACCATGACTTGATCACATTTATATCGTGCAAGTAGAATAAAGCCTAGACCAGTAATATATATACTCGGTGCTTTCACAAAGCTGAAAACAACTATGAGCCAAATCATCTCGGAGGGAGAATTTAATCAGAAAAAATTCAATGATAATTGGGAATCATTTAAGAACACCTTACAAGGTGCCCCAAAAGCCATAATCCCACAACTGAGGAAGAGGGTTGTGCTGGTTAAAAAACAAGACTGGTTTAGAGGGAAAGTAAAGGCAGCTGTAAAAAAATAAAGAAAAATATACAACAAAAGGAAGAAAGGGAAAGTTGACAGTAATGAATATAAATCAGATGTTAGGAATTGTAGAAAATTGATAAGGAAGCCAAGGGACCCAAAGAGAAATCTATGGCCAGCAAAAGTTAAGCATAATAAGGAGTTTTTAAAAATAAATTAGGAACAAATAGAATCCTGACAGTGTTGTTAGTCCATTGCCAGATGGAAATGGTTGAATTAGAAATACAGACAGTCCTCGACTTATGATGAATGGCACTTATGACGTTTCTGAATTGACACCCTGATTTGACTTACAACAATTAGGTTCAACTCAGTCCTGCAATGGAGTGGATTGCGGTTCCGAGTTACAATGTTTCGACTTACAACGCAATTTTCAGGAACTAATTGTGTCGTAAGTCTGCTTGTAATAATGCAGAAAAGACAAAGGTGTTCAATAAATATTTCTGTTCTGTATTTGGCGGAAAAGACAGATGGTGCAGTCTCATCATACGGTGTTGATAATACTCTTTCCAGTCCACCTATATCTCTGGAGGATATTAAATATCATCAATGTATCTCAGGTATATAATTGCAAATACACTGCGAAACCAATGTTATACCTGAGATATAATTGCAAACGAAAACCAATGATATACCTGAGATACATTGATGATATTTTCATCCTCTGGACAGACAGTTTAAACTCCCTCATAGATTTCCACTACAACTTCAACAACCTCCACTCATTCATTAAACTCTCTCTGGAACTCCCACACTAGCATCAATACTTCCTGGACATCACAATCAGCTTAAGAATGGAATCCTACAGATAACCATATGCAAGAAACCCACAGATCACCACACCCACCTTCATAGATCCAGAAACCACCCCAAACACTTCAAGAAATCTGTTATCTACAGTCAGGTACTCAGATACCACAGAATATGCTCCAAGGAGAAAATCAGGGATATACACCTTAACACACTCAAACCCACCTTCACAACACAAGAACACTCCACCAGAGAAGTAGATCACATCATGGAACAGGCCACCCAAATACCCAAAGAGAACCTGCTTCAATACAGAAATAAAACCCTCTCTGACTGCACACCCTTACTTGTCACCTACCACCCCACACTGGAACCTATATGGGATATCATCAAACAACTACAACCCATACTCGATGGGGACCCCATCCTGAGAGAAATCTTTCCTGAACCCTCCCCCCCCCCCGACCCACAGACATATCCCCATTGCTACAATGATCAACATCCCCCACAACACACCTTTCAGGATCCATGGATGCTACACATTTCTATCACAATTTCTATCTCATCCAGTGCATTAAATACTCTAATAAAAACTATGTGGGTGACACCAGACAATCATTATAATCTCAAAATGAACTTACACAGGAAAACGATAAAAGACAAAAACACCCTGTCGCCTGTGGGTGAACATTTCTCACATGGAGATCACTCTATGTCTGACCTATCAGTCCTCATCCTCAAAGGAAATCTGCACAACACTTTCAAAAGACAACCCTGGGAGCTAAAGTCATAACTCTGCTAGACACTAAAAATCATGGATTGAACAGAGACACTGGATGTATGGCTTATTACAACAATGTGCATCCCACTAACCCCTGCTTTTTGTCCAATGGCTGCAATGGTCTTAACGGGCCACTTCATCTTGAATGGTCCCTTAGAACAATGGTTCTCAAACTTATTTGATCGCACTCCCTTCTTTGCATATGTAATAGTTTATGGGTCGCCCCTCCCCCGCCACACAAGTACATATATCGGTAAAGTCAACATGCAACTCTCACTAGATATTAAAAACAGTAAGGCATTGATAGAGTCATCACTCATTGTAATAAGAGCAAAAAGTGAAATTGTGATAGTGGTCAATGCTTACAATTAAATGTGCACGCCGTGTCATAGCAAACAGATTAACATACAGATGGCAACGACTTTGTATAATGCTATGCAAGCTTAACAGAAATCTGTCAAAATGCACAGCGCCATCTGAGGACCTGGTATGTCTGGAGGAATCAGCTTTGCTAGTTATTCATTGCTGTTGGTAAAATGTGCATAGTAAGTTTTTTTTCTCGTAAAGCTTCTCACACACCCCCAGGATACATTCTCCTGGCCCCCTCCGCTAGTTTCAGAACCTCTGCTTTAGAATATGTGCTGACTACTCACATTAAACAATCTGTTCCACCTTGCATTTAGCTGTGACACCTGAAGTACACTACCCAGATATGAAGGTGAGCTCTGTACAGGGCAGGCTCTAGGCACCAGCAAAACAAGCTGGTGCTTGGGGCGGTGCATTTCTAGGGGCAGCATTCTGGCGCTGGCCATGCCGCCCCTAAAAATGTGCCCCGGACGCCCTAGTTCACCTCCGCTGCTGCCGCTTGCGTGCTGAACAGCTGATTCGCGCGCCACTGCTCGCCCTCCCTCCCAGGCTCTCAAACCTGGCAGGGAGGGGGAGATCCCGAGCGGCTGCGGCACGTGAAACAGCTGATTCGCGCGCCGCTGCTCACCCTTCCTCCCAGGTTTGAGAGCCTGGGAGGGAGGGGGAGACCCTGAGTGGCCGTGGCGCACGCGCTGCTTCTCCCTCTCCCTCCCTCCCTCCTAGGCTTCAGAGCCTGGGGGGAGGAGGCAGGGCTGGGGATTTGGGGAAGGGGCGGAGTTGAGGCGGGGCCAGGGGTGGGGTAAGAAAAAAATGGGGGGCAGCCAAAATTGTTTTTGCTTAGAGCGGCAAAAATCCTAGAGCCGGCCCTGGCTCTGTATAGCTCGAAGCTTGTCTCTCTCACCAACAGAAGTTGGTCCAACAAAGGACATCACCTTATCTCTCTAATGTCCTGGGACCAACACGGCTACAACTACACTACACACAATCTATGAAAGTTAACCATGCATGGTATGTGCTTTGCTGGATCAGGGCCAAAGTGAGCAGTCTACCTTGATTTCTTTTATTTAAACTAACAAAGGGTAAAAAACTGCAAATAGGAAACAAGGTAATAAAAAGGCTGGTTAAACAACTCTGTTTCATATAAACAAAAATAAAACTTCAAGTTAAAACTCAGCTTTAAGGACAGTATGTAGTACAGGTGCTCCCTGTACATCCATGCACAGGCAACTAAGGAAGCACTCCTAACCTTGCCTAACTTTACACAACAATCTTCATTATGTGACCCTTGCTTTAGGATAATACTAACGAACTCTTTCTCATGCATAAAACAATCTTTGTATCCACATATTTCCTTCAGCCTCCCTGAGCCTCAAAGCAGGTGGCAAGAGGGGGCAGGGAGAGACATAGCTCAGTGGTTTGAGCATTGCCCTGCTAAACCCAGGATTATGAATTCAATCCTTGAAGGGGCCATTTAGGGATCTGGGGCAAAAATTTGCCTAGGGATTGGTCCTGCTTTGAGCAGCAGGTTAAACTAGATGACTTTCTGAGGTCCCTTCTAGCCCTGATATTCTATGAAGTAGCAGAGCTGAGCAAATAATTTAGTCATTGCCCTTTTTCTTGTGAGTTCTCTCATTTAATTCTTTAGGCAACATTTCTACTGTACCACAAGCATTTTGCTACTAAAAGTATTCATGTTTTGAGCTGTTGATTAGCCCAGTTTGGTCACATGGCATTGTTTCTATTCTCTGGTGACAGCTAATACTCCTGAAACCAAATGCACAATTCAGATTCAGATCCTACAAGTGTTTGCAAACTGACTGTCCACAAATATTCCCGTGAGTATAAATTCAATTACTTAAATGTTCCTAGAAAGCCATAAAGGAGCTCAAGAAAATGTATTTTAAAATTTGAGCAAATATTCACATAAAATGGTTAATGCATTTGCTTATCTCTAACAAGTGTTAGGTTTAGAGGGAAAGTAATTAAAGCACTAGCCTACACCTGGGTTCAAGTCCCTGCTCTACCACAGATTTCTGAGTGACTGTCAACAAATCACTTAACCTCTCTGTGCTTCAGTCCCCCTATAGTTTCTAATAATATTTTCCTATCTCCCTTCACTGCTGTGAAGATAAATATATTTAAAAGATTGTGAGAGTCTCAGGTACTACAGTAATGAGAGCCATATAATTACCTTAGATAGATTAGTGCAATATTTCCTTCAAGTTTTATCAGACTAACAGGTTGCAACACACTATGAAGAGATACTCTTCAAAAAGACTTAGTTTAGTACAGCACTTGTTGCATAGTTTAGGGTGGATTCTGCTGGATTAAAAAGGAGATACATTACTATAGCTATCCAGGATGGGTCAGAACCAAAGCCCCAGCATCAAATAATTCCACACTTTGGGCTTGGGAAGGTTGAAATTCATCTCTGGATCTGAACTTCACAGCTTGAGCCTGCCTGTAACAGACATAAGGGTAAAAAACTCCACTGACTGTTGCAGCTTGACAACCTGCATTTCACAGTTTGAATCACTTCCTAATGCTTTTTTGAAGAAATTTAGCACCGTACAGTCCTTGTGCCCTCGCACTGCACTCATGATAAAAGAAATAAAGGAAAGGCTGATTATTTGAATGACTGTACATTGGAGACTTCCAAATGGATCCTGAATTTACTGTACAATGAAGAACATTGAGGCCATTATTTTAATTGTGGCAAATAAAAAATGTTACTATAAAGTTGAGACAGACAGGCAGAGAGAAGTAATATTATTAAATATTTTAATGACCATAGGCCATGTATCCACAGCCAATAAAGGGAAAACCTTGAATAGATAATAATGTGAAAATTCAGTAAAAAAAAAAACAGTACTATGTAGGCCAGTGATACTCAGAGTGAGGCTCGTGAACCGCAAGTGGCACATAATGTGTCTCCTGTGACTCTTTGCAGCACATGATATTAAAACACTGTGTGGTTTCATTATTAACCAATCAGGATGCTTTTACCATGTTATTAACCAATTGTAGTTGATAAAACAATAATACTTGCTCATTTTACTGTCAGAATTTTATATATATAAAACATTTCCACTGTCATACTCTTTAAATATGAATATGTAGTATTATAGTAAATGATCAGTGAATTCACACTACTGTGGCTCTTTTGGGTAATGTTGGTCACTAATTTGGCTCCTGAACTACTGAGAAATGAGTATCACTGATGTAGGCCCTTAATTTTGTCTACACATTCTTTCTCAGTTATGTAAAATCATTAAGTTATTTTCTGTAATTGATGTGAACTATTCTCGCTGAATCAACTTTTAAATACAACTTGTCTTAAATCCTAATGAGTGATACAAGCCTGTGCATAACCTATGAGCATCTGAAGTGGAGCACAATTAAGATTGCTTCAAAAATGAGTTGCATGCTCTGACTACAAGAGCACCCCCAATACCAGAGAGCAGAAGGCTTTCCCAGTATGTAGCAGAGAGCTTCAGCTAGTCTGACTAGCTCTGTATACCCCCACTCACTGTTGTCATAATCTGTAGCTGAGATGTCATGTAAGGGATCATATGTGAACTGGCAACACACTGGTCATTAATATTATTGCATGGTGTATGTATGGGTGATATATGAAAAATTCTAAATATGTGCTGGAAATATGTTCTTAAAAGGTATTTGGCAGGCAGGGCTTAAGCCACCCTGTCTTAGACAAAGGATTGTAGTTCTGCCTGCTTGAATGTGGCTCCAGTGTAAACTGAGTACAGAGAGAGACAATGAAATCACAGTTACATGCAAGGTAGACAAAACCATCAGGCAAACCAATGTGAGGGACTGGCCTCTTACTCTCCAGGAAGAATGGAAACTGCAACTCCAGGAAACCTTCCTGCCTCCTGAAGCAAGGTCATTGAACTTTGGCAGCTATAAGCAGAGAAATAAAGCCATTTTGGCATTGTTCGCCTGAGGAGACAAAGAAATGCTTTGGGCTGTGTCTTGGCTAAGGACAGACCAGTCATGTTGAAAGAAGGACTGGGGTGAGAAAATGACTTTGAACAAAAGACTCTAGTTTGTTAAGTTTTAATCTTTGAAGTATATTTTTACTTTTGTTTGTTTGTAGCCATTTCTGTCCCAATTATTTCTACTTGATGTCAAATAAACTTACTCTTGTTTTATTACACAACCATCTCTGTGCAGTTTTTCAAACTGAAGAGTGAAATCCTCAGCCAGACTAACAGGATGGTCCTGTGGTCTGTCTCTTTAAAGTAGGGTTACCATATTTCAACAATCAAAAAAGAGGACGGGAGGAGCCCCGCCCTAGCCCCGCCCCGTCCTGTCCTAGCCCCGCCCTGTCCTGTCCTAGCCCCGCCCCTGCCCCTTCCACTCCCTCCCACTTCCTGCCCCCTCAGAACCTCCAACCCTCCCCCCCACTCCTTGTCCCCTGACTGCCCCCCAGGACTCCACCCCCTCCCTAAGCCTCCCTGCCTCTTGTCCCCTGACTGCCCCCTCCTGAGACCTTCCCCACATCCTAACTGGCTCCCTAGGACCCTACTCCCTATCTGTCCCCTGACTGCTCCAACCCTTATCCACACTCCCACCCCCTGACAGCCCCCCCCAGAACTCCTGATCCATCTAAACCCCTCTGCTCCCTGTCCCCCCCTCCTGGGACCCCTGCTCCTAACTGCCCTCCAGAACCCCACCCCCTACCTAAGCCTCCCTGTTCCTTATCCCCTAACTGCCCCTTCCTAAGACCCCTCTCCCTAACTGCCCCCCAGGACCCTACCTCCTACCTGTACCCAGACTGCCCAAAACCTTATCCACCCTCCCCAGAAAGCCCCCCCCAAACTCCCGACCCCCCCCCGCTCCTTGTCCCCTGACTGCCCCCTCCTGGGACCGCTGCTCCTAACTGCCCTCCAGAACCCCACACCCTACCTAAGCCTCCCTGTTCCTTGTCCCCTAACTGCCCCCTCCTGAGACCCCCCCCACCTGTACCCTGACTGCCCAAAACCTTACACCCCCAACCCCCAGACAGCCCCCCCCGAACTCCTGACCCATCCAACCCTCCCCCCTGCTCCCTGTCTCTTGACTACCCCCGCCCAGAACCTCCCTGCCGCTTCTCTGGCCCCCGGCCCCCTTACTGTGCTGCAGAGCAGCGCGCTCGACAGCGGGGGAGGGGAGCAGGGTCGGAGCTCCAGACAGCGAACGCAGGGAGGGAGGGAGAGGGAGAGAGAGGAGGGGACTGGTGTCAAGTTTCAGGAGAGAGGAGGGGGGAAGTGAAGGAAGGGCTCTGGCTCTGGCTGTCGGAGCCCCGGCTGCTTTGTAAGCCGTGCGCACGCTCTGTATGGGGGGGAGGAGGGGAAGTCCAGACATTGACAAATTCCCCCTGGACGCTATTTTTAACTCGAAAAAGCCGGACATGTCCGGGGGAATCCGGACGAATGGTAACCCTATTTAAAGGAGCAGCCAACTTGCAAGGTTTTGTCGGTGCTCCAGTGAGATGGACTGGACACTGCAGGGACGATGGATATGGGCAAACTTCAGGCTGTTAGTATCACCTTGCAAGGAGTAACCAGGCTGGTGGACGCCAGGGATGAGGTTATTTTGGGGTGAGGACACTGCTGGTATCAGGGCTCTGGGCCAAAGCTGCATAGCACAGACACATCTGGGGCTACAGGGCAGGCAGTGCCACAACCCCTTACTGATCTGGGTTGAACCCCAAAGTGTCACACGTGCATTATTACCATGAGAGCAGTTGCTAGCATTATTTATTCTTATTGAAGTTATCCTCACTAGAATACTGCAAACTTTTGGCCTAATCCAATGTCTATGGAAGTCATATGGATGTTTTGGATAAGGCCCTTAGTCACAAGAAATAGTTGTCCAAATTATCATGCTTCATGTACTCTGTGAAAAGTAATCCATAATATATTTGCTAATTTGAATTTTGCTATATTCACACAAAAATATTAAGTTGCTTCCCAGCTCTCAAAGATTTAATAGTGGAATGCTGCAGTGAAGTCTCATCTTATTAAGATTTTATTATTTTACCAAAATAGAGCACAATATATTTTCAATATTATTGTAGGTGTTACTGGCAGCGATGCTCATAGTTAAGGTTAGCTAATACTTCCCATATAAGATTCAATTTTCAATTTCTTATAACTTTATCAAACTTAAACTCTTCAGGCTGAATTTTTTTATGCCAGGTCTCTGCATCAGGCTGCATTTGGGGGTATGCTTCAGCTAACATGCTTCATCACTACTGTGAATGAGATAGGCAAAATATGTTTGTTCGTGGTACAAAGTTTTGAATCTTAGATCCTCATTTATTAAAAAGCTCGGCACTTCCAAGCTTTGGAGCAGTTAATTAACATTTAGCAGGGGAGTCACCCTGGTGTCCTGTGTGTGCCTTTTGCCATCCCCAGGAAAATTCACCTACATTTGGCTGAGTTGTAAGACTCTGAAAATCACAGTTCACACATGGTCAGTCAAGGTTTGTTAGAGGTTGGCAGCATTATTCCCCAAAGATTCCATCTGTTCTAACTCGGCTTCATCCCCTCCCAGCTTCTATGTGCTGACTGGACTGGTCATATATGATTCCCACAGACTGACTGAGCATGCTCCATCCCAGGAGCTAAGGGGTACCTCTACATCTACATAGGAAAAGAGAGGGGAAGGTATAGGCTGGGATTGATAGGCGCAAGCTGTGGGGGATAGGAGCAATAGAAGACAAGTACAGGCTGAGGAGGGACATTCTGGCCCAGTTACTGGGCTAACTGCACTTCTGACCTCTCTCGGTCTCTTCGAGTACAACCCCTTAGATCTCAGACTTCAAACCATCACCTCTCTCTGCGGGTATCAGGATCTCAGACCACTCTCTGGGCTGCAGCCCTCTGTGGTCAGCCATGGTCACCTCAACAGGCCTGACTTATCTTCCGTGCCCGCAGTTTTGTTCCCTGGAGGAGCAATGACTGTGGTAACTAGTGACCAAGCAGCCATCTTCAAGTAAAGCATTATTTATTTAGAACAAAAGCATTTCAGAGAAAAACAGATCTTAAACAATAAAGCACAGCATTTGCATATCTGCATGCCAGATATCTAAGCATCTTCCACATGGGAACCCTGGTAATTGTAACTTTCTATAGGTGCTTCCATATCTATATGTCTGGGTGATAGTCTCTTGCTTCACCTCACAGACCAGTACACTTCCTCCCTGCTTCCTCCACTTGAGAAAAGTTACTGAGTGGTGAAAGGAAAAATGAAACACTGTAACAATAAAGTTCTGAAAAGTTAGAGTAATAAAAAAGGGAAAGTGAAACAAGCCCAAACCCTAGACATAATTCATCCTATTGGATTCCATTGAAACCCTCCTAGTCCCCCCCAAAAAAGGGGGAAACCCCAAAATTTAAAATAAAAAAAATGGTTTGTGTATTAGAATGTAAAGAATTTCCCATGAAAAATCAAAACATTTAGAACAAAAATTTTAAAATGAAATGTTTAAATGTATTAAGTATAATGTTCAATATACTTTTTCAGTAAAAAGTGTGTTGGTTGGTTTTTTTATGAGTTCTAATAGCTAATTTAAGGACAATGGATCGGCCTCAGTGATGTGGTCAATTCACATGGCAACACATCAGTTAAGCAAAGCATAAAATCTTTGCATTCGTAGGGCCTCGTTGAGCATGATGCTGAGCATCTGCCCATTTCACTGAAGTCAAGGAGAATAGACGATGCTCAAGAACCTCCCTAGATCAGGCTCTTGGAACTAATGTGTGTCCCTGGGGTCACTGGCTTTTTTTCTTTCAAGCTGCTCTGGGAGTTTAGTCTTTGTCATTGAAGCTTTTCTCTTCTCATCCTCTCTGGCTTGTGACTATTAGATCTCTTTGGTGTCTAGGTGTGACATTCTGCATTATTGTTCTTCTAGGCATGAAATAATCTTTTTATTAGCCTATGGATAATTATGTTCTGGGACCAGTCCTATTCAACATATTCATAAATGATCTGGGAAAAGGGGTAAACAGTGAGGTGGCAAAATTTGCAGATGATACAAAATTACTCAAGATAGTTAAGACCCAGGCAGACTGCGAAGAGCTACAAAAGGATCTCTCAAAACTGGGTGATTGGGCAACAAAATGGCAGATGAAATTTAATGTTGATAAATGCAAAGTAATGCACATTGGAAAACAGAATCCCAACTATATATATATAAAATAATGGGGTCTAAATTAGCTGATACCACTCAAGAAAGAGTCATTGGGTATAGTTCTCTGAAAACATCCACTTAATGTGCAACGGCAGTCAAAAAAGCAAACAGAATGCTGGGAATAATTAAGAAAGGGATGGATAGATAGGACAGAAAATATCATGTTGCCTCTATATAAATCCATGCTATACCCACATCTTGAATACTGTGTGCAGATGTGGTCGCCCCATCTCAAAAAAGATATATTGGAATTGGAAAGGGTACAGAAAAGGGCAACAAAAATTATTAGGGGTATGGAACGGCTTCTGTATGAGGAGATATTAATAAGACAATCTTTAATAATAAGACTGGGACTTTTCAGCTTGGAAAAGAGATGGCTAAAGGGAGATATGATTGAGGTCTATAAATTCATGACTAGTGTAGAGAAAGTAGATAAGGAAGTGTTGTTTACTACTTCTTATAACACAAGCACTAGGGGTCACCAAATGAAATTAATAGGCAGCAGGTTTAAAACAAACAAAAGGAAGTATTTTTTCACACAATGCACAGTCAATCTGTGGAACTCTTTGCTAGAGGATGTTGTGAAGGCCAAGACCATAACAGAGTTCAAAAAAGAACTAGATAAATTCATGGAGGATAGGTCCATCAATGCCAGGAAGGGCAGGAATGGTATCCATAGTTTCTATTTGCCAGAACCTGGGAATGAGCGACAGGGGATGGATCATTTGATGATTACCTGTTCTGTTCATGCCCTCTGGGGTACCTGGCATTGGCTACTGTCAGAAGACAGGATACAGGGCTAGATGGACCTTTGGTCTGACCCAGTAGGGCCATTCTTATGTTCTTATGTTTTCTCATCCTCAGGCCCTTGCAGTAAGTTTATCTCTGTTTCCTCTCTAGCTATTTTACAACAGTATTTGTATCTTTCGCTGAGGTCTGGACCCCCTACGCAGCATTTGAGAGACATAAACAAGATCAAAAGTTATTTGCTAAGATGAAAGGATGAATACATAATTAAGTAGCAGTAAGGTGGTGGCTAGCACTGCTTCTACACACACACAGTTGTTGAATATGCTTTCCTTGTTCAGACTGAAGTGTTAGTTTCTTTTAGTTACCCACCTCCTTCTTTTCAGGGAATCTCTTCCTTCATTGAACTGTTGGTTTAATCAGAGTATGGCTCCCCATATAAACATTTCCCTTTCTATATATTTGTATTCAATTTAATATGATTTTTATCTTGAACAGCATTCCTTCCCAGAAGGAAAGAGAAGTCATTAATAAATATTACGAAGAATAAAGAGAAAATATGTGCCAAAATATACAGCAGGGCAAGGGCAGAAAAAAGAGTAAGATGAAAAGAAAGTCCAAATTCTGCCGTACTGTAACTCTCTTGGTATAAGCTGTGTTACACCAGGGATGTATTTCATCCAGTAAATCTCTTTTCATTGAATATAAAGATTAAAGTCTAATATGATAAATACTAAATGATATTATACATCTGTTCCCATGAAAACAACTTTATTGACTCAGAGTTACACTTGCACAAATACATTTCCTCAGAACAATGCAAACTCTACAAAATCATATGTTAAGAAGGCAAGTCACGCCCAACACAATATCAATCGCTAATCATTAGCCCACGGCCATTGTAATAATCCATCACACCAATGCATGAATGCTCTCACCAACACATTCAATTCCAGTTCAATACTACTGTCACCTTTAATACACACAACAGAGAACTGAAAATCCTGCTGCAGTGCACAACCTGGCATTCTAGGGTTACATTTAATAACAATTATGGTCCCAATTCATCAACATACTTAAGCACATGCTTAATTTTAAGCGGATGAGTAGTCCCATTAATGTTAGTTAATGCAAACATCATCAGCTCCTGCTAGTCACTTCTCCAGCTACCATGATGCCATGGTTGGGGAACTTTGGCAGGACAATGACTGGAGGAGCAGCACAAAGAGAGCCCCTTTGTGGGTCTAGAGTCCTCTTCTCTCTGGGTCTTGGGGATTTGCAAAGCTGGAAGGCTGCACCTCTCGCTTCCTTTGGGAGCCTCCTAACGCTTTTCTCCTTTAAGGGAAGATATGATAGACACTTCATAAGGTGACTTTCATGGAGTTTCTTGGGCCTATGCTTATCCTTTCACAAGAATTTCCATGTGAAGGTACAATTTGACCTTATAAATATTTATTATCAGGGCTGTCTGGTTTTTTTTTTAAAGCTCAGAGGGGTTGGTGGGGATATCAACAAAGCAAATGTTCCTATGAAGTTTTGATTCAGTGAGCTGTGAAATATTAACAGTTGGAGGTTAGAGCTAATCTGTGCAACATTTTTATCATTTATCTGAAATGGTCAAAACCAGCATCCTATGTGAAGGCACAGCTGGGAGAAAAAGAGGGGAATCCAATGAGTTTCTCTGTGTAGCAGAAGTAAATAAATGTTACACTCTGGTTTGCTGAGGTAAAACTCTATTTTCTTCCAAGATTCTCTTCCCTATCACACTTAAAGGTTAAATACAACCAGTATTCCTGCCAAGTGACATACAGCTGACAGAGAAACAAAAAGAACTCATTTAAAACTGATTTTACAGTTAAAATGGCATTCTATTGGTTTCAGACTTTTAAAAGGCTATTTTAAGAGTCTGTCCTCTGAGTTAGGAACTAAAACTGTGCAGGCACACCCATCTGTCAATCTGGAGCCCTCTTAAAGTCGGAGGGACACCATGCAGTCTCAGGGGTCCACCCATGGAGGGGCAGTTACAGGATCAGGACCTAAAAAGATAAAAGCCATTCCCACAATGCAAATAAAGAAAAGAATCTACCAATTATAGCATGTCATTTCATGCAGTAAGCAAAATACTAAACATTTGTTTTTCATTGCTATTTTCTCAGGCTAGACAGCAATCAAGAAATATTTTTCAACCGTTGTTTTAAGGCTACTATGAAGCTGACTCATTTTGTTCCAGTTGGCCTCCTGAGTGTCAGTTAAGGGACACATTTCTTGGAAATACCTGCTGACTTCTTTACATTCAGTATTAATGACTAGAGAATTGATGAGAGGAGGCTGCCAAACTCATACATCGGGGTTGGATAATCACTACAGTATCAGCCCCACACTTCTGGTAACATAGGTCTGGGTGTAGTTGTAAATGTGTCAGTGAGAATGCATGAGCTTATGAAAGCATCCTAATTCTTATTAGCTAGACATAGATCACAATGCAAGCAAGCGAAAAGAACTGGTGTCCCTTGTGAGCAAAACCTCAGTTTCTCTTGCTAAGGCTCTAATCTTGCAAAGATACAAGAAAATGCATAGTAGCCCTTTTTGACTTAAATGAGGCTACACACACGTGTTAAAATTCAGGGCCTAAGGCTATCCCTTGCACTAACCCAGAGTGAAGATGTTACTAAGACCTGGGCTACATTTAAAAGTTGTACCAGCATAACTACTTCAGTTAGGGATGGGATTTTTTTTTCTAGAATATTTATACCAGTAAAAGCAGTAGTGTGAACACTGTTACAAAGGTGGCTTATTCCAGACTAGTTATTTCCCTTCCTGTATGGGAACATCTACACTAGTACAAGCACTTTCATACTGATACAACTGCGTGCACACTAGGGGGGTTGTACTGCTTTGACCGTACCAGTGTAGTTAAAGTGATACAACTGTTATGCGCAGACAAACCTTTACTGATTGGTCACAACTCCCTCATTTCTGGGCTTGCATCTTTTATCCCAAAGCCTTTCCCATTATGTATCCCCTCCGGCAGTAGGTCCTTTATGGTTTAGAAAAACAGTCAGCTGTTGCTGAAGGAGGCCATTTTGTGAGATGGAGGTTGTAACCACAACTGACTTCCACAGGTTACAACTCCCTTTTGTTGCCACCACTAAGGGTTTTTCCTTTTTTCCTATCTGAGCTGAATGTACATGACAGCATTATTGTCAACTTGGTTCGCTAGGAAGCAGGGCAGAAAGGAAAATGTAGCTGCAACTCATTACCTTGCTAGAAGCTCCCCTCCTCAGTATCCCTGTCAGAATGAGCAGGAGAAAGTAACAGCATGACCCTAACAAAGTGTCTTCATTTAGTGTGATTACAGCAAGCTAGTGAATCCTACACTTAAGACTTTGAAATGATGTTGGATGCCAGCAAGGCCTTATTCATTCCAAGGAGAGCCTTGCAGCCTCTTCATCTGATCCTCCTCCCTCTTGATGGGGTGGCACATCCTCATATGTTTGTTCTGAATATACAATAATTTTCTTTGTTAAAACAGGAACCTTAGGTGACCAGTTCATCTCCTATTTAAAATATATTTTACCTCTCTCTATTAAGGAATATTTTACCCTAACATTTTTGCCTCGTGGCTTTTCCAGTTTAAAACCTAGAGAAGTTGCCAACATTATTTTACATCAGATACCAATAAAAAAAATCTGTGTTTTGTGCAGCTCTGCTTATGCTAATCCCTCACTCCTGTGTAATGATCTATAAACCCAATGCAGATAGATATAGATATATATAAAAAGACTTAGAAGTAGTTGCCGCTTGCCTTCACATAACTATTTTCCTCCTGGGATATCATTCTGCTGCCTGAAGTGTCACTGCTTAACACACTGAAAGCTTTGTAAGCCATTTCTCTTATTCTAAAGAGGTTTTCTAGTTTCTGACTGTAGAGTAAAAATTACAGTCTCTCTTCACATATAGGAAAATCTAAACGCTATTCTTGATATGGATCTGAGATGAGATGACCTACTTTGTATCAATTCTATCATTCAGAAACCAAATCTTCCTCTGAAGTTTTTTCTCAGTTTTTGTTGAGGTTCTTTCTTTGTGTCTCCCACTTGCAGCAAACTGAGTCAGTTAATTATCTCTGCCTACTTGAAAAAAAGGCAGCTGCCAAAAAAGCTGATAGAGTATAATGTTCTTCTTGGGTGTTAACCCTTCGAGGTGTTTCTGCCAATTGGGTATTACTTTAGTAGAGTCCCAGTGTAATAGACTTTCACATCATTTATGGCAACCTTTATAAATGTTTTAAATCATTCTGTGAAAAGGTTGTTAGATGCCGCTACATTCTTTAATAGTCTATATCATAAACTTGCTTATTTGACCTAGATTGTAAATTCCCTAGGGATGCAGTTCTCTGTAGAGGTGGAAGATGCCATGTGTACCTTTAGTGTTGTATAAATACGGATCCAAGTCTTGCTATTGGATCCAGGCAATCAGGCGCTTACTCCTGCACAGAGATTAATTGAAGTCAGTGGGACTCCATGCACGCATGTCTGCCCATTTATATCCTGTTACAGAAGAAGTGTAAGTAATAGCACTTAATAGATGACACTGTGAGAAGCTGTTACAAAGCATTCTGTGAGGACAATGTCACACGGGAGCAATGAGTCTGCATGAAATGTAACAAATTTGAACAGTTAACATATGGACTGGTTAGGACCAAATTATTTGTGGAATAGTTAATAAAAGGGTCAACACGAAATGCTATCGTTTGTCTTGTGTTTTATCATTTATCTTCTTAAATTATTGTTTCAACCAATTTACCTTTTAAAGATAGGCATAACATTTGCTATCCCCCAGAAAAGTAGCTGGCTTTAATGAAAAAATGCTTTTTTAATTTGTGAGCAGCTCAGTCACTTCATTCTTAAATTCCTTCAGAACACTCTGGTGTGCACCACCCATCCAGTTTTGTTGACTTGCTGCTGTTTAACTTATCAATATATTCCAGCACCTCTTCTTTTGACCTGTGAATCTCTCTAACAGTGCTCACCTGAAAAGAGTAGAGCTTCTGGAGTAAAGACTCATACAAAGAAATTATTTACCTTCTGTGCAATGTTCATTAGCCTTCTTGATTGTTCTTGTTTACTCCCTGGTAGTGTCTAGCAGACCCACCAAACACCATCAAAAGCAAAAGATCGATCAAATTTTAGTTTCTCTACTTCCAGTAAAGAAAATCCAGTAGCATCTATTCTTCCTCTGAATGTGGAGACCAGGCAATATACCCTTTCTGTTCTACCCTAATGTACATACCAGTATTTCACACAGAATACTTTCCATATATAACTGTACACATCTCCACTGGTCCCAACCCCCACAGATACTAAGAATTTTGCTCCACAGGAATGTAAATAAAATCCTTGGTGTTTGTGATGAGGATAGTAACTGGAGTATAAAACTAAGCCAAATAGCTTGCAGTAAGGCTAAGTTAGATGTTAGATGTTAGATGTTGCTTCAACACAAAAATAGCCTAGGAGCAGTGGAGTACGGGGGCGATTTTTGCGTGATATGTAACCCATGAGTCATTTTTTTACAATACACATCCTTCAGATTGTTATATAAGTTACAACTCTTACATTTCATGCCATTCTCTTAGTTGTTGTTGTTGTTGTTTTAAATAATGAAAAGCTGATATGTCATATCAATCCTTTAATCTTTTTTGGAAATTTAGTGTCAAATTATTATATTTTCCACATCTTAAAAAAGGTCTCAATTATTGTAGCTATTTGGTATTTGACCTTGATTTAGTATTTACTTTTTTGATGACTGCAAGCAAAACTTTGGGCAATATTCTGCTCTTAGGTACACCAGAGTGAACCTGGACTAATTGAGAGCAGATCTTTACCACATTTTTTGCAAAGGTGTGAAGTTGCCTTATGCCAAATCTTCACTAAGTCTTGCCATTGAAGACAATGAGAGTTTTGCCTGTGAGTAAAAACAGAAGGCCAAATTCTGCTTTCAGTCATGTGTGTGTAAATCTAGAAGTACCCCGTTGGCTTTACAATTAAGTGACTGAGAACAGAAGTTAGTTCTGAGTATGGCCTTCCAGATTTGGCCAGTAGTAAATCCCTGTTGTGGTAAGATACCTTTAAATACTTACCATAATACATATTTTCATCTTTCTTAATCTAACTCAGCAGAAATCCCATTAAACAGTACAAGGCTAATAAGACCTTCTGAAACCATATTGACTATCTCTGACCAATCTTTGCTTTTCCATCTTACTTAGAATCATAGAATCATAGAAGATTAGTGTTGGAACAGACCTCAAGAGATCATCTAGTCCAACCCTCTGCTCAAAGCAGGACCAACTCCAACTAAATCATCCCAGCCAGGGCTTTGTCAAGCCTGACCTTAAAAACCTCTGAGGAAGGAGATTCCACCACCTCCCCAGGTAACCCATTCCAGTGCTTCACCACCCTCCTAGTGAAATAGTTTTTCTTAATATCCAACCTAGACCTCCTCCACTGCAACTTGAGACCATTGCTCCTTGTTCTGTCATCTGCTACCACTGAGAACAGCCGAGCTCCATCCTCTTTGGAACCCCCCTTCAGGTAGTTGAAGGCTGCTATCAAATTCCCCCTGTGACATTCTATACCTTGATGGAGAGTTCTATAACCCCCATATTCCTCATTTTCATATAATCGTGATCTTACATACTAAGCATGCCTTGTAAGGTATCAGGGGGAAGGTTATGATCTACTGAAAGTCATTTCTCTATCCATATATGTGTACCATTAATGCATATGAAATTATAAGAATTGTGTTGTATGATGGTCTCTAAAACATGCTTTAAGTTGGGGAATCAGCCAGATATTAGCACACCAGAGGCAACAGCAAGGAAAGTAACCAATGCCTGGGTAGGGTGTCAAACAACCCATCAACAGCCATTGTCCAGCAAGGGGGCTACAATGCAATGACTCACCTGCATGAGGCCACACCAGGGGAATTGCTCAACCTTGATTGGAGAGACTCAGCAATGCCCCCCAGACATGCCTGGACTTGTGCTCCCCAAGCACATGGACTGAAGGTATAAAATAGACAGAGTGGACACATACTGGTTCCTTCTCCTGCCCCCACATTCGCTGCAAGCATCTAAGACACTCAGAAGAAGACAAGACTTCAACAGAGGAGATTGGCCCAGGTTTAAGGAACAAACTTGTATATTAAGGACTGCAATATCCAGTGGGGTGAGAAAAACTGCTTAATCTAGATGTTGCCCAGTCTAATAGGGTTGAGAGTTTAGACTGCATGCTTATATTTTCTTTTCTTTTGGTAACCTCTCTGACTTTTTGCCTATCACTTATAATCACTTAAAATCTATCTTTGTGGTTAATAGATTTTGTTTGTTTAATTCTACCTGAAGCAGTATGTTTGGTTTAAAGCGTATCAGAGACTCCCCTTGGGATAACAAGCCTGCTGCATATCAATCTTTTTGTTAAATTGACCTACTCATATAAGCTTGCAGCATCCAGTGGGCATAACTGGACACTGCAAGATGGAGGTTCCTAGGGTTGTGTCTGGGAACAGAGATATTGGCTAGTGTCATTCGGTTGCACAATCCAAGGAGCAGCTTCCATGCCAGAGGCTGTGCGTGAACAGTCCAAGAGTGTGGGTTCTCACAGCAGAGTAGGGTAAGGCTGGCTCCCACAGTCAAGGATTGGAGTGACCTAGCAATTCACCAGTCCAGATAACACCAGAGGGGAACGTCACACCCCTTCACTCTTCTCTTCTGAAGACTAAATAAGCCCAGTTCCTTCAGCCTCTCCTCATAAGTCATGTGCCTCAGCCCCCTAATCATTTCTGTTGCCCTCCGCTGAACTCTCTCCAATTTGTTCATTTCATTTCTGTAGTGGGGGGCCCAAAACTGGGTGCAGTACTCCAGATGTAACCTTCCTAGTGCCGAATAGAGAGGAATAATCACTTCCCTCAATCTGCTGACAATGTTCCTATTAATGCAGCCCAATATGCCATTAGCCTTCTTGGCAACAAAGGCACACTGTTGATTCATATCCAGCTTCTCGTCCACTGTAATCCCCAGGTCCTTTTCTGCAGAACTGCCTCTTAGTCAGTCGGTCCCCAGCCTGTAGCTGTGCATGGGAGTCTTCCGCCATAAGTGCAGGACTCTGCACTTGTCCTTGTTGAACCTCATCAGATTTCTTTTGGCCCAATCCTCCAATTTTTCTAGGTCACTCTGGACCCTATCCCTAACCTCCAGCGTATCTACCTCTACCCCCATCTTAGTGTCATCTACGAACTTGCTGAGGGTGCAATCCATCCCATCATCCAAATCATTAATGAAGATGCTGGAAAAAGCTAATGTACTCAATGATTTTTTTGCCTCTGTCTTCACGCACAAGGTCAGCTCCCAGATTGCTGCACTGGGCAGTACAGCATGGGGAGAAGGTGACCAGCCCTCTGTGGAGAAAGAAGTGGTTCTGGACTATTTAGAAAAACTGGACGTGCACAAGTCCATGGGGCCGGATGCGCTGCATCCGAGGGTGCTAAAGGAGTTGGCGGGTGAGATTGCAGAGCCATTAGCCATTATTTTTGAAAACTCATGGCGATCGGGGGAGGTCCCAGATGACTGGAAAAAGGCTAATGTAGTGCCCATCTTTAAAAAAGGGAAGAAGGAGGATCCGGGGAACTACAGGCCAGTCAGCCTCACCTCAGTCCCTGGAAAAATTATGGAGCAGGTCCTCAAGGAATCAATTATGAAACATTTAGAGGAGAGGAAAGTGATCAGGAACAGTCAGCATGGATTCACGAAGGGGAAGTCGTGCCTGACTAACCTAATTGCCTTCTATGATGAGATAACTGGCTCTGTGGATGAGGGGAAAGCAGTGGATGTGTTATTTCTTGACTTTAGCAAAGCTTTTGATACTGTCTCCCACAGTATTCTTGCCACCAAGTTAAAGAAGTATGGGCTGGATGAATGGACTGTAAGGTGGATAGAAAGCTGGCTAGATCGTCGGGCTCAACGGGTAGTGATCAATGGCTCCATGTCTAGTTGGCAGCCGGTTTCAAGTGGAGTGCCCCAAGGGTCGGTCCTGGGGCCGGTTTTGTTTAATATCTTTATTAATGATCTGGAGGATGGTGTGGACTGCACTCTCAGCAAGTTTGCAGATGACACTAAACTAGGAGGCGTGGTAGATACACTAGAGGGTAGGGATCGGATACAGAGGGACCTAGACAAATTAGAGGATTGGGCAGAAAAAAAACTGATGAGGTTCAACAAGGACAAGTGCAGAGTCCTGCACTTAGGACGGAAGAATCCCATGCACTACTACAGACTAGGGACCGAATGGCTAGGTAGCAGTTCTGCTGAAAAGGACCTAGGGGTCACAGTGGACGAGAAGCTGGATATGAGTCAACAGTGTGCTCTTGTTGCCAAGAAGGCTAACGGCATTTTGGGTTGTATAAGTAGGGGCATTGCCAGCAGATCGAGGAACGTGATCGTTCCCCTTTATTCGACATTGGTGAGGCCTCATCTGGAATACTGTGTCCAGTTTTGGGCCCCACACTACAAGAAGGATGTGGAAAAATTGGAAAGAGTCCAGCGGAGGGCAACAAAAATGATTAGGGGTCTGGAGCACATGACTTATGAGGAGAGGCTGAGAGAACTGGGATTGTTTAGTCTCCAGAAGAGAAGAATGAGGGGGGATTTGATAGCAGCCTTCAACTACCTGAAGGGGGGTTCCAAAGAGGATGGAGCTCGGCTGTTCTCAGTGGTGGCAGATGACAGAACAAGGAGCAATGGTCTCAAGTTGCGGTGGGGGAGGTCCAGGTTGGATATCAGGAAAAACTATTTCACTAGGAGGGTGGTGAAACACTGGAATGTGTTACCTAGGGAGGTGGTGGAGTCTCCTTCCTTGGAGGTTTTTAAGGCCCGGCTTGACAAAGCCCTGGCTGGGATGATTTAGCTGGGAATTGGTCCTGCTTTGAGCAGGGGGTTGGACTAGATGACCTCTTGAGGTCCCTTCCAACTCTGATATTCTATGATTCTATGATTCTATGATTCTATGCTGAACAAAACCGGCCCCAGAACTGACCCCTGGGGCACTCCACTTGATACCTTCTGTCAGGTAGACATAACGCCGTTGATCACTACCCATTGAGCCGAATGATCTAGCCAGCTTTCTATCCACCTTATAGTCTATTCATCCAATCCATACTTCTTTAATTTGCTGGCAAGAATACTGTGGGACTATATCAAAAGCTTTGCTACAGTCAAGGTATATCATGTCCACCACTTTCCCCATATACACAGAGCCAGTTATCTCATTGTAGAAGGCAATCATGTTGGTGAGGCATGACTTGCCCTTGGTGAATCCATGTTGACTGTTCCTGATCACCTTCCTCTCTTCCAAGTGCTTCAAAATGGATTCCTTGAGGACCTGCTCCATGATTTTTCCAGGAACTGAGGTGAGGCTGATCGTTCTGTAGTTCCCTGGATTCTCCTTCTTCCCTTTTTTAAAGATGGGCACTATATTTGTCTTTTTCCAATCATCCGGGACCTCCCCCAATCGCAACGAGTTTTCAAAGATAATGGCCAATGGCTCTGCAATCACATCATCCAACTCCCTCAGCACCCTCGGGTGCATTGCGTCTGGCCCCATGGACTTGTGTATGTCCAGCTTTTCTAAATAGTTCTTAATCTTTTCTTTCATCACCACTTCTTCTTCTTCTTTTCTTGGTTAGCTGGGATCAGGTCACCAGATCAGTCTTTTCCAGGCTTCCCGGTCCAATGTTTGCTTCATATCCACTCAATTCTTTCTCTTGTATACAGTCTATCTGCTGTTTTCTTCGCCATTCATCTTACATGGCTTTTCTGTCTTAGAACACCTCTTAATCCTTTTTTTATCCATAAAACTGATCCTATTTAAATGCAGTCTCTCTCAACTGTACCACAAACTTAAATAAATAAATAAAATGCAAATTACTTATCAGTTGAGCTGACCGCCTTTTTTTTTTTTTTTTTTTTGGATGAATTAACTGTTCACCAAAAAATCCATTTTGGGGGGCACTCAAACTATTCATAAATTTGGATTGAATTTAGCAAATACTTTTGGCCAAAAAAAATTGGGAAAAAATGAACATGATGAAACATTTTGTTTTGACATTTTGTTTCAAATCAACATTTTCAAAACAAAATATCAATTCAAATCACCATTTGAAATATTTTGTTCAACACAAATGAAATTTTTGTCACTGTTTTTTGCTTTGGCCCTGGAATCAATTATTCACTCAGCTCTACATGTCAGTTCAATGTGTCTTCCAAGCAGTGGTTCAAGCAGGACAATTACAAATGAAAGCGCTCAGATAGCTTCAGATCTAGTAAATAGTTGGAGTGAAATTCACTCATGTACAGAAGACCTGCTCAAGATCTTTGTACCACTTAAACCCTATGTTGAGAGTGGTGCAGAGCAGACTTGCTGGCGAGTGTATTCTATCTTTGGATCTCACACACATACCGTATCTCATTGTTGTTAAAAATAATAAAGCACCTAAAATCCTTACTCCTAGGATAATGGGTCTTTTGCTAAACTATTATTATGTAAACAGTATTGTCTGCTATCATGTCCCACTTCATAGCTGTCAATGTTGATTTTGCAATTTCTGAATTCTCCATAGGTATACACATACATTTGTGTGATTTCCATGTGCAGGCTTTATCATCATTCTCTTTTACTCTCCCCATAATTTACAGAATAAAAAGGGCTGCCACAGGGAAATGCCACAGCTGCAAGAGACAGCTTGTGTGCATTTAGACCAAAGGTGAAAGATGAGTTGATGTGAAGGTTGGAGATTAAGGATTTGCTGGTAAAAAAAATAATTTTGCCTGGAATGACAGAAAATTCAGAGAGAATTTAGTCTGGAGCCAAAATGTTGAATGTTTTGGCTATAATCCTTAAAGTAAATCTGTTTCATTCTAACGTGCTATACAGCAAGCTGTACTTTTAGGTACTTTGTTAGATCTTTAAATTACTATGAAATCTCCAATTTATTTATATTTGTTTGTATGTAACGGTCTTGTGAGAGGTCCTGTCTTGTGGCAGGGATTACATTTTGATTCTCAAAAACACAAAGAGTTATTTCAGTCAAATCAGGTTATATTTTGGAGCACTCTGATCTTTTATTCTGATGCACATATATCCCCTCTGGTCCCTTGCATAGATCCTGCAAAGCTTTGAACCTCAGAATACATGGAAACATACTGACATTAGGGACTGGAATTTGAATACCACACAGAAGACTGGAATTTTAATTTTAGCCAAGAATTTATTTTGCATGATCTCGTTGGCAGGTAAAGGGGGACAGCACAGTGTCTATGAGAGTTATGTAAATTGTGACAAAAATAAATCAATCAGCCAGTATCAATGAGTAAAGCAGATTAATATGAACTCATTGGGAAGCATCTTAAATACCTACTATAATTTGTTGATGCTTCTGATATGTCCATGTCATACACAATAAACTGCTTCAGTCATCTCCAGTGCTGTGGCTACTGGTGGAATTTAGGTACATCGCTGGGAGAAGGTAGGTAGCAAAAGCACCTTCTGAATCTTCACATGCCAAGACAGGAATAAGTCATGAATATTCAAGACTATTTTCTAAACTGAGATGCATGTTACTGAATATCCCAAACTCCTCTTACATGACTGCAAGGGTATGTTCCATAGAAACTGTGTTTAAGATTCAAGGAGATTATAATCTGGATCAATTGTATTTTCACTGTGACCACAAATAATGAAAAAAAAAATGGAAAGGAGCAATGTAGTTCAGGGTTGTCAAGAAAGCATGTATTTTCTTCCCTTTACCTGCCTCAAAACTCTTCCTCTCTCTCCCCTCTTGTACTCCAATACACATTTTAAGATTGCAGGGAGGTGGAAATACTAGTTACATTAACTATGCTTTTCCTGAAGATGTTTGCATCATACATGTAGAAATTGCAGAATATCTGGCTTTCTCTTTTGATCGTATTGCGTATTTTCATGATGCTTTATTCTAATTTTGCTCTTTGAACTATTACTGAAGGTCTGAAACATCTTTGCTAAACAGAATATATGTAGAAAGGTTACTCTGTCTGTAACTGTGCCTCCTGAACTCCAATAGGTATGGTAACAAGAAATAACCTTGTGGTGAAGTCATCTGTGCTGGTGACTCACCCACAGGTTAGCTGCAATGACAATACAAGAGCCTCCATAATGTAAAAATAACATTTCAGCCTCACTGGTTACTGGTAGCTACCAATAAACAGTAGGAATTGGAAAATGAATTCTGAAGAAAACAGGATTGATTTCTAATAGAACAGTGAGTGGGGTGGGCAAGAGAGGGAAATTATTATTGTGGTTTTGCTTCCTATTCCAATTATTTTAATTTTGTGATTTTTTTATTTCAAATAATCACATATCTACCTTTGCTTTACAGAGGTTTAAATACTGGAGTACTGTGTCCAGACCTGGTGCCCAATATTCAAGAAGAATATTGATAAATTGGAGAGGGTTCAGAGAACAGCCACAAGAATGATTCAAGGATTAGAAAACAAGACTTATAGTGATAGACTCAAACAGCTCAATCTATTTATCTCCACAAAGAGAAAGTTAAGGGGTGACTTGATTACAGTTTGTAAGTACACCTCTACCCTGATATAACGTGACCCGATATAACACTAATTTGGATATAACGCGGTAAAGCAGCGCTCCAGGGAGGCGGGGCTGCGCACTCCGGCAGATCAAAGCAAGTTCGATATAACGCGGTTTCACCTATAATGCGGTAAGATTTTTTGGCTCCCGAGGACAGTGTTATATTGGGGTATAGGTGTATCTACGTGGGGAACAGATATTTAATAATGGACTCTTCAAGCTAGCAGGGAAAGGTATAACATGATCCAATGGATGGAAGTTGAAGCTAGACAGATTCACACTGGAAATAAGGAACTAAGTGAGAGTAATTAAGCATTGGAACAATTTATCGTGGGTTATGGTGGATTCTCCATCACTGACAATTTTAAAACCAAGATTGGATGTTTTTCTAAAGGATCTGCTCTAGGAACTATGTTGGGGAAGTTCTATGGTCTGTATTATACAGAAGGTAAGACTAGAGCAGCGGTTCTCAAACTTCATTGCACTCCGACCCCCTTCTGACCACAAAAATTACGACACGACCCCGGGAGGGGGGACTAAAGCCTGAGCCCGCCTGAGTCCCACCACCCCAAGCGCGGGAGCCAAAGCCCAAGGGATGAAGCCCCAGGCAGGGGGCCTGTAACCTGAACCCCACACCCTAGGGCTGAAGCCCTCGGGCTTTGGCTTCAGCCCCAGTGGTGGGGCTTCTGCTTCGGCCCTGGGCGGTGGGGTTGGGCTTTGGCTTTGGCACCAGCAAGGCTAACACCAGCCCTGGTGACCCCATTAAAACAGAGTCACGACCCACTTTGGGGTCCTGACCCACAGTTGGAGAACTGCTGGACTAGATGATCACAATGGT
This sequence comes from Malaclemys terrapin pileata, assembly GCF_027887155.1. Taxonomy (NCBI): domain Eukaryota; kingdom Metazoa; phylum Chordata; order Testudines; family Emydidae; genus Malaclemys; species Malaclemys terrapin. Next base: position 45,592,682 of record NC_071506.1, on the reverse strand, counting down.
CTCTTCTGCTGTTGGAAGCTATGAAATTCCCTTCATAACCCCCTTCTGTGTATATTAATAGATATGTGGAGGTAAATGTAGATGGCAGGGAACTGGCTGTGACCTGCTGCAATTAAGGGTCTATATTTTCTTTCTAACCCCCTGATGTGAGTGACCTATAACTTTCTGAACCTTTAGGGGATGACATTTTTTATTCTTGAATTCTGCCTGAAGGTGATTTGTTTCCTAAAGATTAAGCAAAAAAGGACCAGCTAGACATGAGTGAGTGAAGAATGAAAGAATATGCTCTTCCCCATATTAAATATATATATATATTGACAAAACCCTTTTTGAACAGCCCTACAGCTGAAAAAGCCTGAGGTAGAAAGTTGAAGTCCAGTTTGAAAATAGCCCTCATTGAGTGTCAGTGTATAACCATGATCTGGAAGAAACTGGTTTTTATCTGAAAATAATGTAATGAGTGTGACAGATATGATGCTTTGGAAACATGGAATATTCAAAGACTATTATAGTGGGCTGTGACAGATGTTATGGACATGTGGATAATTCAGAGACTTTATAAATGTTATGTGTATCTTTATGGTCAGGCCTGAGATTGTATTCCTGTTCTCACTGAGTGAGCTAAAGGATCATTTCCTACAGGAACCAAATTCACTGGGGGTAATTAATGCAAATCCCTAATGCAGGTAACAAGTCTGTGAAAGTTTTACCCCTGGAGACATAGCATATATTGGTTTGACCTGGTTCAAGAAGCCTACAAACAAAAAGGACTTGAGACTGTATAAAGTAGCTGCCCTGATCTGAGAGAGAGATCACTTACATTCAATCCAGGAGACAGAAAGGCCTGAGTTCTGTTCCCAACGCTCCTTAAAAATTCTCTCCATGACATAACATTTATGTATTTTGACATTTGTACATATAAGAACACTTATACCAGTTTCTAGTCACCTTTCACTAGTCCATATATTTTTCAGCAAAGTAGATTTACAGCTTTCTATGTCTACAGTGCTGCAAAATGACATTGGTGAGTTCATCTGAATTATTCCAAACTCATTTATCCTATCCTGTAATATAGATTTTATTTGTGGGCTCAGTTTTTCCATGATAATCTCAGAACACTACAATTTCCTTGCATAAGATATTGGATATACTTGTAATCAGTTAGATTTAAGCACAACTAACATCTTAATGCATTTCTGTTCTATTTCTAGCTTTAATTAATGTTTCTGTCTGAATGGATCTTCTAGTTAAGAGAATATTGGTTCTTAAATGCACCAGCCAGTTTTTCATCCATTCCAAATAGCTAAATAACATTTGATCAAACTTTGTCTGGTCTCTGATGGCTTCTCTAATATAAAGAACAGATGCAAAGGGTTTGATGATTGTCTTTCTGGCAGTGTTCCTGAATATTTTTATCTAACATTTTAGTTATCAATATTCCTTCAGCAGAAAGGCTTTCAACAAATGGAAAGCTGAAATCCATTCTTAAGGATCATCTGTTACTGGAGATAGATGGGTCTTCCTGATTACTCCCACAGTAATTCCCCATTTTTTAAGTACACCCATGCTAGTTTAGTCATTGTGCTGAATTCAAAACATGTTTTTCTATAGTTAACATATTCATTGTCACATATCATGATTGCTTTGTAGAACGTTTTCTGTGGGCTTGTGTTTTACAGGAAAGAGATGTTTCAAATGAGTAGCTACAGGGATTTCACACACATTATCCAACAAGTTCTTGGAATGTATTGGGGAAATTTTTTTAGTTCAGAAGGTGGAGAAAGCTACTAGGGGAGAGGCTGTTCTAGATTTGTTTTTGACAAATAGGGAAGAACTGGTTGAGAATTTGAAAATGGAAGGCAACCTGGATGAAAGTGATCATGAAATGGTAGCGTTCATGATTCTAAGGAATGGTAGGAGGGAAGACAGCACAATAAAGATAAGGGATTTCAAGAAGGCAGACTTCAGCAGACTCATTGTCAGGTAAGATCCAATTGGAAGTAAATCTAACTGGAAAAACAGCTCAAGGGAGTGGGCAGTTTTTCAAACAGACATTATTAAGGGCACAAGAGCAAACTATCCCACTGCGTAAGAAAGATAGGAAGTATGGCAAGAGACCAGCCTGGCTTAACCAGGAGATCTTCAATAATCTAAAAATCAAAAAAGAGTCCTACAAAAAGTGGAAACTAGGTCAAATTACAAAGGATTAATATAAACAAATAACACACGTATGTAGGCACAAAATTAAAAAGGCCAAGCACAAAACAAGATTAAACTAACTAGAGACATAAAGGGCAACAAGAAAACATTCTATAAATACATTAGAAGCAAGAGGAAGACCAAGGACAGGGTAGGCCTGTTACTCAATGAGGAGGGGAGGAACAATAACAGAAAATGAGGAAATGGGATTAGTGTTAAGTGACTTTTTTGTTTCAATTTTCACCAAAAAGGTTAGTAGCAATTGGACGTTTAACATAGTGAATGCCAGTGAAAAGGAGGTCAGATCAGAGGCTAAAATAGGGAAAGAACAAATTTAAAAAATTAGACAAGTTAGATGTCTTCAAGTTGGCAGGGCCTGATGAAATACATCCTAGAATACTCAAGAAGCTGACTGAGGAGATATCTGAGCCATTAGTGATTATCTTCGAAAAGTCACAGAAGACTGGAGAGATTCCAGAAGACTGGAAAAGGGCAGATATAGTGCCAATCTATAAAAAGGAAAATAAGGACAGCCCGGGGAGTTACAGACCAGTCATCTTAATTTCAGTACCCAGAAAGATAATGGAGTACATAATTAAGCAATCATTTTGCAAACACCTAGAAGATAATAAGGTGATAAGTAATGGTCAGCATGGATTTGTCAAGAACAAATCATGTCAAATCAACCTAATAGTTTTCTTTGACAGGGTAACAAGCTTTGTGGATAGGGGGGAAGTGGTAGATGTGGTATATATATTGACTTTAGTAAGACTTTTGATATTGTCTTGCATGACCTTCTCATAAATAAACTAGGGAAATACAACTTAGATGGAGCTACTATCACGTGGGTGCATAACTGGTTGGAAAACTATTCCCATAGGGTAGTTATCAGTGGTTCACAGTCAAGCTGGAAGGGCATATCGAGTGGGGTCCTGCAGTTCTGGGTCCAGTTCTGTTCAATATCTTCATCAATGACTTAGATAATGAGATGGACAGTACACTTACCAAGTTTGTGGACGATAATAAGCTGGGAGGGATAGCAAATGATTTTGGAGCATAGAATTAAAATTCAAAATGATCTGGACAAACTGGAGAAATGAAACTTTACTATGCAGAAGAAAAATGCTACATGAAACCATCTTAATTTAAACGAAACAAGCACAAGAACAGTTTCCTTACCTTATCAAATCTTTTTTTAAAACTTTCCCTATATTTTTAGTAGTTTACATTTAACACAGTACTGTACTCTATTTGCTTTTTTTTTCTCTTTTGTCTCTGCTGCTGCCTGATTGCATACTTCCAGTTCCAAATGAGGTGTGTGGTTGACTGGTCAGTTTGTAACTCTGATGTTCATAATTCTGAGGTTCTACTGTAGTGGAAATTGGGGAGAAACACTAGTTATCAGGGACTTTCTGACCAGGGAGATAATGTAGGACTTTTTGGAGAGGGAGGGCATCAAATGTGGAGGCAGGATCCAACCAGAAATCACTGTGGAGGGAAGGACAGAGTTTGTGTAACAATTGTTAAACTAAAACAGAATTGTCTGAGGCCGAAAGAACATGGGTTTGAGACTCTCATTTCTCATTGATGCAGTTGACTGGCTGAGTAGGTCTAGTCTGCAAAATGACTAGATTACTATGTCCTGATAGACATGATCTGTACAGTTGATAGACACTCGTTCATGTTGGGGGCTTAACTACCATGGGGAGTTTAGCAAGCATCTATGTTTCAGGGATACACAATTCTTCCAGGATCTAACAACTGTGCAGAGGGAGTGTGCATACCACACCTTCCAGGAGGGAGGTGAAGCATGCCTCTCCCATGAATGCTGCCTTATGGGTGGCTAATGATTCAGGAGGTGCTAAAGTCATGCCTGGACTAGGAAATTAGATCTTGTTGTAAAATTTGTTAATTAACATGATTTTAAAGAGGACTTTGCCCCTCATGTCATCTCATGTAGACTTGGAAAGTCATGTTTCAAATCACATCAGCTGATCATAGTCATCCATAGGGTTGACTATAAACCCCTGGAAGTAGATAATGGAAACAGATTAACTATAGTTAAGGCTAAGATTTTGTCATGATTATTTTTAGTAAATGTCACAGACAGGTCATGGGCAATAAACAAAAATTCATGGAAGACCGTGACCTGTCTATGACTTTGCTGCTGCAGCTCCATGGTTTACCCTGCCACCATGGTGGCTGGGAGCTGTGGGGTTCCCTGTCTACCCGCAGCAGCTGGAAGCTGCAAGGGGGGCCTCTCCACCCACAGTTGCTGGGAGCTGCATGATAACCATATTTCCCAAAGAGAAAATGAGACACCCCCAGCCACTCGCCCGAGGCGTCCCCCTCCCCATTCTGTTACCTGTCACTGGAACCCTGCCAGGGACCTGCTGGCTGACAGCTCCAGAGTCCTGCAGCCCCTGGGGCTGAAGCAAACAATGTCAGGGAGGTCTCTGGAAGTTAGGGATTCTGTGACTTCCATGGCCTTCGTGACATAAACGTAGCCATAACTATAGTCATTGCACAGTAGCACTAACAGACACCATCAGACACTATTTCAAAAACATTTTATAATTAGGCATTGACAGACCAGGAAGACGTTAGGCTTGTCACAGCTTATTGTATTTGTTGTGTTTAATGGAAGAAGGCAGCTGCAATACAAACCCTGTGGTTTACAAAGGTAATCATTTTAAAGAAGTATTGGGCTAATACTCAAAACAGTTGGGTTTCAGGTTGGAGCAAATGAGTCATTGCTACAGTCAAAGATAATAGCTGAAAAAGGAAAGGGATTTTTCACAAGGGCCTTTTTTAATAGACTTAACTGGGTCTCTGAAATGATAGAGCACAATATATGGTACATGCCCTCTTTGCTAGATGGAAGATAAGGTTTGATTCTTGAATAATAAAGTGGAATGAAGGGTATCTTTCATGCTAATTGTAAGTAAAGCCTGTGCAATATTCCCCAATTATAAAGTGCTGTAGGAATCTATTCTTTCTTTCTATAATGTGTGTGACTGACCTGGTTGAGCTCCCCCAGCTGAACAAACAAGGCTGCTGTGTTTGGTTCCCAACACCAGCTCCTGTGTGCCTCTAAGGGTACGTCTATCGCATTGCTGTGATTGATCTAGTGATTGATCTATCGGGGATCGATTTATTGCGTCTAGTATAGTCGCAATAAATAGATCCCTGATTGCTCTGCCGTCGACTCCTGTACTCTAACATGGTGAGAGGCAGAAGCAGAGTTGACGGGGGAGCGGCGGCAGTCGACCCCGCGCCGTGAGGACGTGAGGTAAGTCGACCTAAGATACGTCGACTTCAGCTACTCTATTCTCGTAGCTGAACTTGCGTATCTTAAGTCGATCCCCCTTCCTTCGCCAGTGTAGACCAGGCCTAAGGCTACTAAGTCTGAGCAGCATCCAGGCAACTGTCTCTGGCCTCTCAGGCTCATTCCCAGGGTGCAGACACCCTGTCTACTACCCCTTCTCAGAAGTGAGACCCCCCCCAACAGTCCAGCTGCCCTAGATGCTAAGGCCAGTGCTAAACCCACCCAAGTCTATTATTATAGACCACCAAAATCAGGAAGAGGAAGTGGATGAGTCATTCTACATGCAGATAACAAGATTAGCCAGCACACATGAGCTAGTATTAATGTTGGAAGACTACTGCAGCAAAACATAATATGTTCTGCAAATTCTTAGCATGTGTAGGGGACAGTTTTCTGATTGAGAAAGTTGATGAAACAACTAGGGGGTCATCCATTTTGAATCTGTTTTTGACCAATAGGAATGAATGTGTTGTGAATGTGAAGGTGGTCAGGAGCTTGGAAGAAAGTGATCATGATCTGATACAATTCAAGATCCTATTGAAAAGAGGAAACGAGAATGGCAAAACAAGGATACTGTACTTCAGAGGGGCACATTTCAACCAACTTAGAGAAACAGTAGGCAAGGTCCCATGGAAAGACCAATTAAGAAGAAAAGGAGTCAAAGAGGACTGGCAGTTTCTAAAAGATGTAATACTGTACTAGAGGCTCAACATCAAGCTATTCCAATGCAGAAGAATGATAAGAGTCACAGGAGGCCAGTGTGACTGCACAAGGAGCTTTTTAGCTATTCCAAACCAAAAGGGATACATGGGAATAGTACAAGTGTGTGGGGACAAAATCAGGAAAGCCAAGGCCAAGAATGAGTTGCACCTGGCAATGAATGTTAGAGACAACAAGAATGGGTTCCTTTAAATATGACAGATAAAAAAGAAAGATCAAGGATGGTGTGGGTCCGTTGCTCAATGTAGATGGTGAGCTGATAACGGAAGATGATAGGAAGGCAGAGCAGCTCAATGCCTACTTTGCTTCAGTCGTCTCACAAAAAATAACATGACCGGATGACTACCAAAGTTACTATAGATAATAAAGGGGAAGGGATGCAGATCAGGATAAGTAAAGAACACATCAGAGATCGTCTAATCAATTTGAATAAATTCAAATCAGCAGGGCCTGATGCTATTCACCCAAGGGTACTGAAGGAATTAGCTGAAGAAATCTCAGAGCTATTGGCAATAATAATATTTGCAAAGTCATGGATGACAGGAGAGGTCCTGGAAGACTGGAGAAGGGCTAATGTAGTGCCCATCTTTAAAAGGTGGGAAAAGGTGGAAACGGGGAATATAGACCAGTCAGCCTGACTTCGATACCTGGGAAGCTACTAGTGCAATGTATAAAACATCAAATTTGCAAATAACTGGAGGCTGAAGGGGTGATCACTAGCAGCCAGCATAGATTTACCAAGAGCAAATCATGCCAAACCAGCTTGATTTCCTTCTTTGACAGGATAACTGTTTCGGTGGAGAGGGGGCATGTGGTGGACATAATATACCTGGACTTCAGCAAGGTTTTTGACACAGTCCCCCATATGGCATTCTGATAAGTAAGCTGGAGAAATGTGGACTTGGCAGAACTGCCATTAAGTGGCTACGTTAAGTGGATACTAAGAGTAACTGTTAATGAAATGATGTCAGATTGGAGGAAGTCTCAAGTGGGTCCCACAAGCAGGAGTGGCGGAAGCTCCCTAAAAGTGGGGGGGGCACTTACCCCCCATGGCGCCTCTTCCCCTGAGGCCCCACTCCTGTGCCACCTCTTCCCCCAGGCCCTGCCCCCTGTTTGTTTCTCCAGCCCCCCTGCCATCGCTCACCCTTACAGCTGGTAAAAAGTGATGGGGCCCTGACCCCTGGCCGCCCCATTCCGGCACCCCTGTCCACAGAGATCTGTTCTGGGTCCGGTGTTTTATAACATCTGTATTGATGACCTGGATGTATGATACTGATCAAATTTTCAGATGACACAAAGCTAGGGGTGTTGCCAACATTTTGGAGGATAGAACTAAAATTCAGAAGGATCTTGATAAATTGGAGGACTGGGCTATAGATAAGAAAATTAAATTAAAGACAAATGTAAGGTGCTACACTTAGGGAAGAAAAACCAAATGCACAAATACAGAATACTGAAAAGGATCTGGGAATAGTGGTAGATCACAACCTCAACATGAGTCAGCAATGCGATGCTGTTGCAAAAAAAAAAAAAAAAGCAAATGCAATTTTAGGTTGCATTAACAGAGGCATAGCATGTAAGTCACAGGAGGTAATAGTCCCACTCTACTCGGCACTGCTTAGGCCTCCACTGAAGTCCTGTGTCCAATTTTTGTCACCAATGTATAGAAAAGATGTACATAAAGGATCCAGAGGCACGTGACAAAGACCGTCAAAGGGATGGAATGCAAGCCATATGAGCAAAGGCTGAAGGAACTGAGTATGTTTGATTTGGAAAAGAGGAGATTAAGGGGGGACATGATTGTGGTCTTCAAATACTTGAAAGGCTGCCATAAAAAAGATGGAGAAAAGTTGTTCTCTCTTGCCACAGAGGGCAGGACAAGAGGCAATGGGTTCTACAGCATAGCAGATTTAGATTAAATCTCAGGATTTAATAAATCTCTCACTTTCTAACTGTAGGGCAATGGAACAGACTACTAAAGGAGGTTGTGGAAGCTCCTTCACTAGAGGTTTCAAAAGGAGGCTGGATAGCCATCTATCTTGGATGGTGTAACCACAACAAATCCTGCATCTTGGCAGGGGGTTAGACTAGATGACCCTTGCAGTTCCTTCTAACTCTATGATTCTAAGTCTGCCCAGAAGCTTAAGCACACCCTTTCCCAGAGCTCCACCCCCCAAGTATTCCAGTTTACAGGTTAAACCTTTGGGGGTACACAGTAGCAGAGCCAGGTTTTGTAACTAAGGGGAACCGGGGTGTGATGAGTCATTGGTGGCCATTTTTCAACTGAAAAATATGTTTCAAAAGGTGACATATATACACCTCAAGGATACCGGGTGAGGGACAACTCTCTGGGTTCTGCCACTGGGGCCTAATGACAGTTACAGCAATGAAATCAGAGGTTTTGCAAAGTAAATTCTTACACACACACACACACACACACACTTACTTTATTCCTAATGAAAGCCTAGAGATTTACAGATCCATGCAAAAGCAACAAAAGCTGCATGTGCAAACCCTCCAGTGTTCTCACCACTTTAAGAGCCCTTTGGGTTTTTGGTCGGTCCTCTCAGAACCCAAGACTCTCCTTCTCCGCCTTCAGGTTCTCACTCCCTTCCCCTGCAACAAACAAGCTCTTCCTAGCTTGTTCAGGTCCAATGATCAACAGCTTCCCCCTAGGTCAGAGAGCATGCCCCTAACATCTAACACCTCTCTCTTTGTTCTCATCTTCTGCTGGAGAATTTCAATTGCTCCAACCCACCTCCCTGCAGACAAGCTCGGGAGAAACCAGTTTCATTTAGCTTGGCCAACCTCTTTAGCAAATTCATTGTTCTTCCACGGCAGAGTCATTCCATATTAACCACTCTTGATTGTCCTGTAGCTGCTGCCAGACAGTATGTGTGATATGTGACAGGGTCACTGTAAACAAATGGCGATTCAATATACACTGAGGGTTAGAGTTACATAGAGAGTTTGGAAAATCAATCAGAATTCATATGCTGTACATAGATTCCCCAAACCATCACAGTCTGGGGAATGAGTTTGAGTTTAACACAGTATTCTAACAACTTTTCTTCATGGAGATGTTAAGATCATTTGCAAGAAGCTTGAGCTCAGCAGTCAAGAAAAATTGCCAGCTGATCTTAATGAGCAGTAGAATCAAGCTATATATAGTAAACTTTCCCAAACGGTAAGTAACATGAGGATAATGTTATTCAGCAAGCTGCCTTTAAAACAAGATAAGCTCTTGATTTACTGTTATGACCAGAGGTGGTTATTGTTAAATTATTTTTAAGAGATCATGGTTTGGAGCTAGATATTATGGCGTCTGATCAAAGTACTGCAGTTGTGCTGGTTTTTTGGGGGTTTTTTTGTTTTTTTTTTTTGAGATGAGCAATATAATCTTTTTTCCCTATCACATTTCAAAAGTTCTAATTTCATTTTAGTGCTTGTAGAGGGTTTTTTTTTTTTCATTTAAGTTACTGTCAGATACAACTTGTGAAAGGTTGGCATAGAGCCCACAATCCAATCCCAGTCACGTGGGTTCAGGGTTCTGTCACTAGTGCTTGGCATTCCTTGCTCTTGCAAAGCTCAGACCAGGCTGTGCAAATTTCCTGAACCTGGGCTTATGCCCAGTCATACCACTTCACAGCTTGCCTTCAGCTGCACAACTTTCTTGGCCCGATTACTTAACTTTCAATATCTTTGGGATGAGTTGAGGGAAGAGAAGAAGGTTCATGTGGAACGCAAACACCCAAGTGAACATTCAGGAGTTGATCCCAGGCTCAAGTAGGGTGACCAGATGTCCCGATTTTATAGGGACAGTCCCGATTTTTTGCTCTTTTTCTTATATAGGCTCCTACCACCCCCCCATCCAGTCCCGATTTTTCACACTTGCTGTCTGGTCACCCTAGGCTCAAGCCATGGCTTCTAGGGCAGCCAGGCTCCTGGCTGTGTGGCAGGAAGTCTGGAAGCAGAGTTTGGGGTTCTCCAGGCAGCTTAGGGAGCCTCCTCAATTTTGTTTCAAAAAGTTTAAATGAAATGGCGTTCCGATTTTTTCAAAATGAAATTTGGAATTCCCTTTCAACGGGAAAATTCCGGTCTTCGAGGTTCTGTTCCAATGCGGAACACATTTAATTGATTTATTTTGAAATTTCAGTATTTCCAACAGAATGGGAATTCTGGGTTCTGGCCAGCCCTACTCCTTATGGTTGGTGTAGCCCTTACATGAGGTGCCTTAGGGTAGGGGAAAGGAAGGGTCCTTATGCCCTCTCCACATGCAAAAGCCAAGAACAGTCTGGCCCACTGCATATAAAACAGTTAATCGCCTAGAGTTAATTACTGAACCTGCCATATTAATAGACCCTTAAGATAACATTATCATTGACACACTGCTTCAGTAAGGCCTTGTCTACACTGCAGAGTTTTGTCACCAAAAGGCAGCTTTTGGCGATGAAACAGTGGAGGTGTACACACTGCAATGCCACTTTTGGCGACAATATTCTTCAGTTTCAGCGACAAAATGAAACCACCTCGACGAGAGTCATGAAGCTTTTTGTGGCAAACTAAAAGTGACAAAGAATCAGTGTAGATGTTGTTCATTATATCGCCATAACTGGCCTCCCCCAATATCCCACAATGCCTGCTGTGCAGGGCCGGCGCAACCCATTAGGCGATCTAGGCTGTTGCCTAGGGCGCTACAATTTTGGGGGCGGCGACCATGGCGGTATTTCGATGGTGGGACCTTCTGCTGCCTCTTTGGGGGGCGGCATTTCGGGGCGGGACCTTCTTCCGTCTAGGGCAGCAGAAAAGCTGGTGGCACTCCTGCCGCTGTGACTGCTCTGCTCACTGTTTTAAACTTGGTTGCCCTGCATTACTGCTACACAGGCATGCGCCCTTCCCCCTTCAAAGCTCCCGGAGGTTCTGACAGCTGAGTAAGGCACTCAACAGCAGCAGCAAAAAGCAAATCACTAGCATGGAATGCTGCTCTCTCCAACACTAGGAACACAGAAGCAGGCAGGCAGGGGTGGATGTGTGTTTGTGTGTGTGTGCGTGTGAGAGAGAGAGTCTGCTGTACTGTGCAGAGTCAGGGAGGGAGGTGGGGATTGATGTCGGGGGTGGGGGTCCCTCTCTCTCTTCCTTAGGACTGGTTGTTTCCTGTGGCTGTCTGAAATTAGAGACAGCGTGCCGACACACTCACTCTCCCCCAACACACACTGTATCTCTCACATATACACTCCCCCCCTACTCTCTCACACACTCTTCACTCTGTCTCTGTGTCTCCCACATACACACACGTGCTCCCTGTCATACATTCTTCCTTCTCTTCCCACACTTCAGTTGAAAAGCAGCTGGCAATCTACTAGGATGCCCATGGAATGATGGGATTGAGAAACCTGCATCATGTGGCCAGTTGCACAGTGGGATAACTACCCACAGCATAGGCGCCGACTTTCGCTCTGCCCAGTGGGGGCTCACCCTCCCCAGCCCTGCCCCTGCACTGCCTTCGCCCCACCCCCATTCCACCCCCCCAAGGTCCCCGCCCCACCCCACCTTTTCCCACCCCAGCCCCGGAGCACCCACAGAGTCGGTGCCTATGACCCACAGTGCACTGTTCTCTGTGTCGATGCAAGAGCTGCTAGTGTGGATGCACTCTGCCAACACAAGGAGCATAGTGTGGACATGCAACAGCGATTTAATTAAAGTGCTTTAATTAAATGGCATCACTTTTGGTGACAAAATTCTGCAGTGTAGGCAAGGCCTAAAGTGCTAGCTTTAAAAAAAAATCTAAGCCCCCTCCGATACATACACAAAACATCAAGATAATTGAATTTCCAAATATTAATTCACAGTTCTACATCCATCGTTTTTTCATCATTGTCCTGATTCTAAACTGATTAGCCTGTAAGCTATTAGCCAAACATTAGTTATCTGTCATGTAACTTGCAAATATTGCAGCACTTCAAAGATTTACCTAACCTAGTTGCATATGTAGTCACTGAGAATTCTTAAGTATCCATACTAATGTGGGAAAAGATAAAAAAGTATCTTCAGACTGTGCAAATTGTATATCTAAAGTTAAGTAATAGTTGAGTCTTTAGACTGCAGGGAAAAGTAAATTGTTAGTGTGAGTGGGAATATAACAAACAGTTTCAATGCAATTTTATACTAGTTTGTTTGAATACATATGGAGGCTTATAAATAATTCCCAATATGCCTCATATTATTAGACAATCAGGGCAAAGTATTTCAAGCCTGTTCAGAAAGGTTAACAGGCATCCTCAAAGATGTCAAACCTCTGTTTCTGGGATAGGGTTTCATTACCACACTTCTAATCACTGCTTTTATAGAGGGGGCACAATATGGGAACCCATTTTAGTTGAACTAAGGAAAAAACTAAACATGCTAGTGCTAACGTAATTACTGTGTTACCTTGACAGTGACATTAAATAGCTTAAAGGCTTACAGATTTTGCAAACAGTAAAACAGTATTTTTACTCTTCAGAGGAAGGATTGGGTGACCTGGAGGTGAAATGTTTATTGATATTGTAATTAGTAAACATTCATATTACATTAGTACTTTCAGGTCAAATATGATGATATAGTTTGCATAGGTTTTGGATATTTACTGTGATCCTATAACAAAGAAAGAAAAAGACACTGTACAAAATTCACCAGTATTAAATTAAAAAAACAAACAAACATAAAATATTCAGAGTTTTTGGCTGTCTTCTTGCACTTTTTCAATTTTTAGAAATGTTATATACATTATTGTATTAATGAGACTTTGTACTAATGAGACTTTTCATCTCTAGGATCCTTTATGTACATTAGGTAAGTTTAATAAACATCCTTGTGAGACAAGTGTTGTTATCCCCATTTTACAGAATGATGAGCTAAGGCAGTGAAAAGTTGAAGTTAAAATTCTCAAATATAGGTGCCTAAAGTTAGGGACCTGTTTTAAAAAGAGACTGGTTTATTTTAAATGTAGCTGAAGGCCCACAGTTCCCATTGATTTCACTGGGAATGTCTAGGGATCAGGCCCAGTGCAAACAATGGGGAACCCCCATTAACTATACTGAGAGTAGTCATAGCAGAAGTCACAGAGAAGAGGCTGAGGAAACCAAATTATAAATCTAAATAGCTGGAATCCTCACTTAATAGAATGGTATAACCTGATAAAATATGAAACAGAACTGTTAGTAAATCAAGCCCAGATATCTGCTCTGAAGACATTGGCTGAATCTCAGGATTTCCAGTTTGATATTTTGAAATTTGGTTTCATTCCAAATTGGATTTGAACCATTTTTTCTGAGTTTTCTTCCAAACTGAAAATCTTGACAAATTTTCACTTCTGCTGACTGAACTTGACATTCTAGTCAGATTCCACTGGAAACCCGGGATCCCCAGTGCTGCCCCAGAGCCACACACCCTGGAATCCCAGGCTCCACAGCAGTCTGCCAGGCGAGCTGGCAGGGAACCAGGAACCTGCCTGTGGTTTGGTGACAATTCTTCAAACCTTTTGTGAGATGTTTCAGGGTCAATGAACCAGCATTTTTCTGATGAAACTGTTTCATTGGAAAATTTCCAACCAGCTCTATTTGTTACACTCGGATTGTAATGTGCCTCTGAGCAGGGAAGCACTATTGTGTAAAGAATTTTCTTCAATGCTGCACTTGCTATAGCATCTAAGACTGGCCAGAACACCTACTCTCTAGTGCTGCTCTGCTGTCAGTGACCCCTTTGCAGGGCTGCTGTAGTCTGCTGTATGTGGCCTATTATTAGCAGTAGCAACAGTAAGTCCCCAGAAGGCCCCAGGGACCCATTTTGCTGGTTGCAGTACAAACACAGAAGAGACAACCCCTGCCCTGAAGGGTTTACAATCTAAAGACTCAAACACAAAGGACAGGGGATGTTGATTCAATGTACAAACAAAGGAATTGGCACAGGCTATGGCTGTATCATGCCACTGATTTTTAAGCACAAATCCCAGTTAACTCCATTTTAAGCAGGGACTTCTGCTTAAAAACTAATGGTACAATATGGCTCTGTTATAGTTTTTTGAGAGGGGTAGGGGGTAGTTTGTTACTTTTGACCAACTGCCTTCATGTTCATCATTATACAGAGCGGAACAGTTTAAAAACGTTTGGTCTCCTTTGCTTTAGACTACCTATAAGGGTACCTTTGTAAGCAATTATTACTATTTAAAGTTAATAATTTGTAATTTACTGTGGCATATTTCCTGTGTTATGCTATTTCAAACTATGTGCTTGGTTCCAGGTGACTGAGGCCAGCCCAGGAGAGAAGTGTTAATAGCTGTAGATAGTTCTCCATCAACTGATATGTTTTACAACTGGGTTTCTTATGGCCATGCTTGGTCTCCACTGGAGGGGAGTAAGGTTGTTTTTTTTCCTATTTGTTTTATAATAATGCGACTGTAAAGAGGGGGCATAGTCTCCCTCCCAGAGACTGCGACCACCTTACAGTGACCTTCTCCCTAGGTCATAATTAATCATGTCTTAATTAATTAGGGTTATTTAGCAATTATATGATTAAACAGTACACTTCTTTCCCTTGTTAACTGTGGGATTCTCTTATTGCTGATATAATTGCATTGACTTCAAAGGAGTTAACTCCAGGTGTGTAATGGTGTAACAGAAAGCAGAATCTGGCCCAATGAGTTAAATCTATTTATGAAAAGACTTTGAAATGATATATTATCTATGATGGTCTTTTCTTGTAAATTACTTTAAATGTATGAATAAATAATAACAAACACGTGATCAGAATTGAAGGTGGGTCCCAGTGCCCAGGACAAGAGCCAGAACAGCTAAATCAGGTAATATAACTGCCATTAAAATTGATAGCTGGCAAGATGAAGAGCAAATCTTAGGCCTGGTCTATACTACAAACTTAGGTCCACATAAGCTGCGTTAAGTAGATCTAATAACGTATGTGTCTACACTACCGAGTCCCTTCCGCCAAACCTAAGTGGTCTGTAATGTCAACTTTAGTACTCCACCTGTGCGAGAGGCATAGCACTTGATACGACATCCACGGGTTGACATGGGGATAGTGTAGACACTACGTTGTGTAATTCAAATGAATTGGCCTCCAGATGATGTCCCACAGTGCTCTCCTGTGACCGCTCTGGAGAGCACTTTCAACTCCACTGCACGTCAGCCAGGTACACAGGAAACAGCCGCTCACTCCCCTGTTAAAGCCCCGAGAACTTTCGAATTTTCATTTCCTGTTTGATCAGCGTGGAATGCTCAGCAGCACAGCTGATCATGGAGACTCAAGGCCACAAACACGGTCTAGCATGGAGTACACAGGGGATGGTGGATCTTACTGCTGTATGGGGAGAAGAGCTCTGATCCAGCAGAATAAACGCTGACATCTATGCCAAAATTGCACAGGGCATGGGGGAGACGGGCTACACCAGGGACACACAGCAGTGCCGCATGAAAATAAAGGAGCTTCGGTAAACGCACCAGAAGACAAGGGAGGTGAACAGTCATTCTGGTTCAGCCTCATGGACATGCCGCTTTTATGAGAAGCTGCATGCGATTCTCGGCAGTGACCCCATCACTACCCCAAAATGTTCCGTGGATACCTCCCAGGAGCCCCAGGCGACCTCGAGCAACAACGAGGACATTGTTGACGAGGAAGAGGAGGAGGAGGAGGAGAATGTGAGGCAGGCAAGCAGAGGATCCATTTTCCCCAACAGCCAAGAACTGTTTTTAACCCTGGAGCCCATCCCTTCACAGGACCAGCTGGCAGAAGAGCATGAGGCCAGGGAAGGCACCTCTGGTGATTGCGTATTTCCAATCAAACTGTTATTTTTTATGTTTAATCTGAACAAAAAAGAGGCTGTAGTGAGGATTGGTGGCCACTCCAGCTACACAGAGGGTGCTTAGGGACCATAGACTGTTTGTTCTGCCCTGCTCAGGGGCTACAGATTGATTGGTGTTCTGTCTCACCCAGATGGCCAGAACCCCAATTACTACTGCCTGCCCCAGCCAGGAAGCTTGGGGGCCATAGACTGTTTGTTTGCTCAACCCCTGCCCGGGGGCTACAAGCAGAGCCGTCACTAGGGGACAGCGAATCAGGGCAACCGCTCAGGGCCCCGCACTTTGGGGGTCCCTGCAAGCCGGCACAATTGGCTGGCGCCACTTGGGCGGTGGGTGAACCCGACCACTGGCTGGGGAGGCTATCCCCAGCCCCACCCCTTCCACCCAAGGGAGAGTGCACCAGGAGGGAGAGCACTCAGCGGCACTGCTGCAGCCTCCCCAGCCCCGGGAAGGTGGGCGGCATGGCCCCAGCCCCCTGGAACCCAGCGGTGCTTTCAAAGCAGGGTCCTGCAGGGGTGGAGTGTGGGCGGGGCCACGCCTGGCTGTTGGGGGAGGCACCACCTCCCCTAGCCTCCTCTACCCGCCCCCAGCACAGTTGGTCCCAGAAGAGACATCACTTCCACCCCGGGCCTTGCACCCCCCTAGGGACAGCCCTGGCTACAGGCTGACCATTGTTCCATCCTACCCAGAGGGCCAGAACTCCAGCTGTTGTTGTCGGCCCCAGCCCGGAGACTCAGGGACAACTGACTGTGTTTGCTCGGCCCCACCAAGGGTCCGGAGCCCACCATATTGCAATTACCTGATCTAACAAGGAATCTCAACAACCCCTCACTGAGCCAACAGGGGCAGCCCAGCCCAGCCCAACAACAAGGCCCCCTCCCATCACAAGCACCTAGCAAAATGGGGTCCTGATCCATGACTGGAGCTCCTAGGTGCCATGATAATACAAATAATAATAATTTAAGCAAACACACTCATCTGTATTGAAAGCTGAAGAAAAGTATGTTAATTTTAGTAGAGCAAAAGCTGCAGAAGAGACCAGAGCATCCTTTCTGAAGACAAGGAGTTTCCCGAAGACCATCCCAAAGTTAACGCCCAGCTGCTGAGTTCAAGTTTGCTCCCCCTTTATTGGAACATTACCTCTGACAAGCAGCTGATTTTTGCCAAGCCCTTTTCTGGTCACTTAGGGCATCTTTAACTGCTATGAAGTTGAATGCTGTTGTGCCAATACTGTATTTGTTCATGGCCACAGATCAATCTGCCCATCCAAGGACATTTCTTTGAATATTCATATACTTTTGGATTTATTCATTTGTGTTTTGGTTTTCTCCTTAACCACTATGAGTATATGGTGGGCGGTCAGCCAAGATGAGGGGAAGGCAAAGGGAGTCCCCTCCCCTGAGCTGAACTATGAGATTTATTTTCAGATTTCAGGGCATGTGTCTTAATAGGTGTCTCCACAGATCAGTCAGTAATTGTTTTAATTGCTCTGCCAGGGCACAGGCCATGTCACTGCAGTATTATAAGAGATACTAATTGAAAAGTCATTTGCCAAGAACACAAAATTAGAAAGTATGTTGTGTTTTGAAAGTTCTTGGGTCAGCAACAGAGCCAGTAAAATACTCATACTTTTTCTAAGGAAGCCCAAATCCTCTACCCCAATGGAAGAACTGGCAAGGAAATCCATGAAAGGGATCTCATTGGGCTTTCTTCCAAGGGAGGAAAGCTTAGAATTGATTCCAGTATGGATATTTGCCTGAGTATGGTCTACGGGTGTGTAAGGGTGCGAGACTCATCCCTGCAGCGCCTCCTGCTGGTGTCTTGGGAATTAACTCTCCAGCCATTGGAGCACCCTCTGCAGGCTGGTGTCCCACTGCTGCTTGCCCCACCCCCCACCCCCATGTCCCTCCCAGTGCCCTGTTGTCTGGGGTGCTACCCCCTAGCAGTAACCCCTCACAGTTCTGGGTCTCCCCCTCCCAGGGGAACCCCCACCCACTATCCCCACTTCACCTCAGTGTTAGGTGACTGCCCAGTCTCTATCTAACTGCCATTCACAGGGGGCAGACTGAAGTATAAGCCACTCATCACAGGCAAAGGGGTTTGGACCTGCTGCCTCTGGCTACCTGTGGGCTGCCCCCTGCAACCCAGTACCTAATAGGCCTTACCCAGCCTGCGGCTTTCCTAGGCCAGAGCTCCCCGGCTCCCTTGGTCTTTCCCCAGCCCTGCTCCACCATAGGCACTTGGTTAAGCTTCCCTACAGCCAGGCCCTTCTCTCCCTGAACACAGAGAGAGACTGCTGAGCTTTTGGCTCCCAGCCTTTTTATACAGGCCAGCTGTGGCCTGATTGGGGAAGCAGCTGCAGCGGGGCCACACCCCAATCAGCCCAGCTTTTACCCCTGCAGCCCTTTTTCAGGGCTGATTTCAAGGCCTTCAGGGTAGGAGTAGGTGTCCACCCCACTACAGGGTGAATAAGGATTGCAGGATCTGGCCTGCTAGTTGTTGCTGTTGTTATAGGTGAGACTAATAGCATCCATATTATTAAGCTTTTCCAGCACTTTCCATTATCAGACCCTGTTTGTGGTTGCTTATAATTTTACCAGACTTCAACTGGTTGGTCTGAAAGGTCCCAGGCCGGGTGTCTGCCTCAGGATGAATTGTTTTGGAAAATTATAGCCAAAATAGTTCAGCTGTTTCTGAGAACAAAGCTAGGGAACATGACATTGTTTTGCCCATGTTAAAAAATTCTAAGAACATAAGAATGGCCATACTAGGTCAGACCAAAGGTCCATCCAGCCCAGTATCCTGTCTTCCGACAGTGGCCAATGCCAGATGCCCCAGAGGGAGTGAACCTAACAGGTAATGATCAAGTCATCTCTCTCCTGCTGTCCATCACCACCCTCTGACAAACAGAGGCTAGGGACAGCATTCCTTACCCATCCTGGCTAATAGCCATTAATGGACTTAACCACCTTGAATTTATCCAGTTCTCTTTTAAAACCTGTTATAGTCCTAACCTTCACAACCTCCTCAGGCAAGGAGTTTCACAAGTTGACTGTGCGCTGTGTGAAGAAGAACTTCCTTTTATTTGTTTTATGCTGCCCATTAATTTCATTTGCTGGCCCCAAGTTCTTATATTATGGGAACAAGTAAATAACTTTTCCTTATTCACTTTCTCCACATCACTCAGGATTTTATATACCTCTATCATAGACCCCGTTACTCTCCTCTTTTCCAAACTGAAAAGTCCTAGCCTCTTTAATCTCTTTTCATATGGGACCCCCGTTCCAAACCCATAATCATTTTAATTGCCTTTCTCTGAACCTTTTCTAATGCCAGTATATCTTTTTTGAGATGAGGAGACTACATCTGTACACAGTATTCAATATGTGGGCGTACCATGGATTTATATAAGGACAATAAGATATTCTCAGTCTTCCTCTCTATCCCCTTTTTAATGATTCCTAACATTCTGTTTGCTTTTTTGACATTTTCAGAGAACTATCCACGATGACTCCAAGATCTTTTTCCTGACTTGTTGTAGCTAAATTAGCCCCCATCATATTGTATGTATAGTTGGGGTTATTTTTTCCAATGTGCATTATTTTACATTTATCCACATTAAATTTCATTTGTCATTTTGTTGCCCAATCACTTAGTTTTGTGAGATCTTTTTGAAGTTCTTCACAGTCTCCTTTGGACTTAACTATCTTTAGCAGTTTAGTATCATCTGTAAACTTTGCACCTCACTGTTTACCCCTTTCTCCAGATCATTTATGAATAAGTTGAATAGGATCGGTCCGAGGACTGTCCCTTGGGGAACACCACTAGTTACCCCTCTCCATTCTGAGAATTTACCATTCATTCCTACCCTTTGTTCCCTGTCTTTTAACAAGTTCTCAATCCATGAAAGGACCTTCCCTTTTATCCCATGGCAGCTTAATTTACATAAGAGCTTTTGGTGAGGGACCTTGTCAAAGGCTTTCTGGAAATCTAAGTACACTATGTCCACTGGATCCCCCTTGTCCACATGTTTGTTGATCCCTTCAAAGAATTCTAATAGATTAGTAAGACACGATTTCCCTTTAGAGAAACCATGTTGACTATTGCTCAACAGTTTATGTTTTTCTATGTGTCAGACAATTTTATTCTTAACTATTGTTTCAACTAATTTGCCCGGTACCGACGTTAGACTTACCGGTCTGTAATTGCCGGATCACCTCTAGAGCCCTTTTTAAATATTGGCGTTACATTAGCTAACTTCCAGTCATTGGGTACAGAAGCCGATTTAAAGGACAGGTTACAAACCTTAGTTAACAGTTCCGCAACTTCACATTTGAGTTCTTTCAGAACTCTTGGGTGAATGCCATCTGGTCCCAGTGACTTGTTAATGTTAAGTTTATCAATTAATTCCAAAACCTCCTCTTGTGACACTTCAATCTGTGACGGGTCCTCAGATTTGTCACCTACAAAAGCCAGCTCAGGTCTGGGAATCTCCCTAACATCCTCAGCCGTGAAGACTGAAGCAAAGAATTCATTTAGTTTCTCCGCAATTACTTTATCGTCTTTAAATGCTCCTTTTGTATCTCGATCATCCAGCGGCCCCACTAGTTGTTCAGCAGGCTTCCTGCTTCTGATGTACTTAAAAGACATTTTGTTATTACCTTTGGAGTTTTTGGCTAGCTGTTCTTCAAACTACATTTTGGCTTTTTTTATTATATTTTTACACTTAATTTCGCAGTGTTTATGCTCCTTTCTATCTACCTCACTAGGATTTGACTTCCACTTTTTAAAAGATGCCTGTTTATCACTCACTGCTTCTTTTACATGGTTGCTAAGCCACGGTGGCTCTTTTTTAGTTCTTTTACTGGGTTTTTTAATTTGGGTTATACATTTAAGTTGGGCCTCTATTATGGTGTCTTTAAAAAGTGTCCATGCAGCTTGCAGGGATTTCACTCTAGTCACTGTACCTTTTAATTTCTGTTTAACTAACCCCCTCATTTTTGCATAGTTCCTCTTTCTGAAATTAAATGCCACAGTGTTGGGCTGTTAAGGTGCTCTTCCCACCACAGGAATGTTAAAAGTTATTATATTATGGTCACTATTTCCAAACGGTCCTATAGTTACCTCTTGGACCAGATCTTGAACTCCACTCAGGACTAAATTGAGAATTGCCTCTCCCCTTGTGGGTTCCTGTACCAGGTGTTCAAAGAAGCAGTCATCTAAAGTATTGAGAAATTTTGTCTCTGCATTTTGTCCTGATGTGACATGTTCCAGTCAATATGGGAATAATTGAAATCCCCCACTATTATTGAGTTCTTTATTTTGATAGCCTCTCTAATCTCCCTTAGCATTTCATCGTCACTATCACTGTCCTGGTCAGGTGGTCGATAATAGATCCCTAATTTTATATTCTTATTAGAGCATGAAATTACTATCCATAGAGATTCTATGGAACAAGTGTATTCACTTAAGATTTTTACTTCATTTGATTCTACATTTTCTTTCACATATTGTGCCACTCCCCCCCCCCCCCCGCACGACCTGTTCTGTCTTGATATATTTTGTACTCCAGAATGATTGTGTCCCATTGATTGTCCTCACTCCACCAGGTTTCTGTGATGACTATTATATCAATATCCTCCTTTAACACAAGGCACTCTAGTTCAACCATCTTATTATTTAGACTTCTAGCATTTGTGTACAAGCACTTTAAAAACTTGTCACTGTTTATTTGTCTGCCCTTTTCTGATGTGTCGGATTCTTTTTTATGTGAACGTTTCTTGTCTGATCTGGCCCCTACTTTATCCTCTTCCATCCTCTCTTCCTGACTAAAACCTAGAGAATCTCTATCAATAGACTCTCCTCTAAGAGAAGTCTCTGTCCAATCCATGTGCTCCTCTGCAGCAGTCGGCTTTCCCCCATCTCTTAGTTTAAAAACTGCTTTTTAGCCTTTTTAATGTTAAGTGCCAGCAGTCTGGTTCCACTTTGGTTTAGTTGGAGCCCATCCCTCCTGTATAGGCTCCCCCCATCCCAAAAGTTTCCCCAGTTCCTAATAAACTTAAACCCCTCCTCTCTATACCATCGTCTCATCCATGCATTGAGACTCTGAAGCTCTGCCTGCCTACCTGGCCCTGTGCGTGGAACTGGAAGCATTTCTGAGAATGCCACCATAGATGTCCTGGATTTCAGTCTCTTCCCTAGCAACCTAAATTTGGCCTCCAGGACGTCTCTCCTACCCTTCCCTATGTCATTGGTACCTACATGTACCACGACAACCGGCTCCTCCCCAGCCCTACACATAAGTCTATCTAGATGCCTCGAGAGATCTGCAACCTTCACACCAGGCAGGCAAGTCACCATACGGTTCTCCCAGTCATCACAAACCCAGCTATCTATGTTTCTAATGATTGAATCTCCCATTTCTAACACCTGCCTTTTCCTAGTGACTGGAGTTCCCTCCCCCGGAGAGGTAACCTCAGTGTGAGAGGATACCCCAACACCATATGGAAGGAGGGTCCCAACTATGGGAAGGTTTCCCTCTGCTCCCGTTGACTGCCCTACTTCCCTGGGCCTTTCATCCTCCTCAACAGCGCAGGGGTGGTCTGACCAGAGGTGGGACAAATCTACAGTGTCCCGGAAAGCCTCATCAATATACCTCTCTGCCTCCCTTAGCTCCTCCAGTTCCGCCACCCTGGCCTCCAAAGCCCAAATGCAGTCTCTGAGGGCCAGGAGCTCCTTGCACCGAATGCACACATATGCCACCCGCCCACAGGACAGGTAATCATACATGCTGCATTCAGTGCAATAAATTGGATAGCCCCCACTCTGCTGCTGGGTTTCTGCCTGCATTCTCTCCTACAGCTACCTAGATTAATGAAAGGGTTTTGTTTAAATCAAAAAGTTTTGAATATAGTTTAGTTTACAGGTTTAAAAGGATGGCAAATGAACCTTGCCCCCTTCCCACTCCCCTTCCAAACTCCCTTGTGAAACTCCCTGTTAGCAGCCCTGTTTCACAAAGCTGGTGACCTTTTCTTTGAAAATCTTGCGCTCCTGCATACTTTGGAGCAGGGACTTGAAATTTGGTAGAGAGGTGATAGCCTGTGTGTCAGGGATATGCCTGTGGAAATCCACCCAATCTAGTCAGCTAATAAGCCTTTGAAAAAAATCACCCATGCTCAGTAGAGACTTGTTAGATTTTAGCAGATAAATTCCCCAAAGCTTTCGTCTGCAATAGGCACACTCCAGCGTGGGGCTGAGCAAGACTTTACCTGCAATTGCAGTTCTAGGCTGCTGCAGGCCTTGCTGGGTCTGGTTCCCAGTCTGGGCACCTGACCTGAGGGCAGGGGGCTTGTCTCTCCTGTGCTCTACATGACACCTTTGCTGGGCCCAGGCAGTGTGGTGCAGGAAGTTGCCTGATTTGAATACCGAGGGAATAAGAGAAGGACATGTAGGGGGTGGGGCATGTAGATTGGGCCAAGGAGCCAGGAGAAGACTAGGACTGGAGACCAGGAGCAAGTGTGGGGGGAAGAGAGAGAAACTGGGAAGAGACTGGAACTGACTAGGTTAGAAGACTGGGACTTGTAGCTGTGGGGAAAGAGGGGGGGCTGGGACTGGCTAGGCAAGGAGACTGGGACTGAAAACAAGGGGGAAGGGTTGGTAGAAAAGTGGTGAGAGGCTGGGATGACAGATCTGAAGAGGAGCTGGCATGTGAGGGGAGAACTAGCACTGGCTGGACAAAGAGACTGGGACAAGCAGCCAGGGTGTGAGCATTGAGAGTGCATATGGTGCCCAGGGAGGGGGATTGGGTGTGGGAACCAGTGAGATGGGTATTATGGGTGGGGAAGTGGAGATGAGAGACATCATAGTGAGGAACCAGTAGGAGGGGGAAGCTGGGACTGGCTGAGATAGGACTGACACTGGGATAAAAGGCCTGAGGAGTGGAGACTGGTTCAGGGAGGAAAATGGAGCTTAGACAAGGAGTCAGTAGTGGGGAAGAGACAGGACTGGAACAAAGATGGGGTTGGAGGTTACAGGGCAAAAAGGATAACAGGTAGGGAAAATGCCACAAGCAGGATTCAGAACAGCACAGGCCAAGAACAGACCCTTGGGGTATTTACCGCTTTCTAATGTGAAAATTGACCATTTATTCCTACCCTTTGTTTCCTACCTTTTAACCAGTTACAGATCCATCAGAGGACCTTCCCTCTTACCCCTTGACTATCTACTTTGCTTAGGAGCCTTTGGATCTTGTCAAAGGCTTTCTGAACATCTAAATATACTATAGCAATTGGATCATCTTTGTCCAGATGCTTGTTGACATCCTCAGAGAATTCTAATAGATTAGTGAGACATGATTTCCCTTTACAAAAGCTGTGTTGATTCTTCCCCAACATATTGCGTTCATTGATTTGTCTGATAATTCGGTTCTTTACTATAGTTTCAACAATTTTGCCTAGTACTCAAATTAGGCTTACTAACCTGTAATTGTCAGGATAGCCTCAGGCACCTTTTTAAATAATCAGCGTTAACTGCAGGGTAGCTAATGTATTTGGTACAGAGGCTGATTTAAGTGATAGGTTACATACCACAGTTAGTAGTTCTGCAATTTCATATTTGAGTTCCTTCAGAACTCTTGGGTGAATACCATCTGCTCCTGGCAACTTACTGTTTAATTTAATTGACTGTTTAATTTATTGACAACTCAGTCTGGGAACAGTTCCTCAGATCTGTCACATAAAAAGAATGACTGAGGTGTGGGAATCTCCCTCACATCCTCTGCAGTGAAGGTATATATATATATATATATATATATATATATATATGTGTTTACGTGTGCCATATATATATATATGGCACACGTATACATAGTGTGTTTACAAGTGTTGCAGGGATATTGGACTATTTCATTGATTTAATTTTCATTGCCCAGCTTTGAAAGCAAAATTGCACATCATATGTTGCCATAGATTAAATACACACAAGACATTCCTCTTTCTCTCCCTCCTTTTCCAGCAACTGCTCCCGTGGCTTAGAAGTTCTGTAATATGTAAGGGTAGTGGGTGCCCCACAGTACTTCATTTCCCTATAACAGCAATTACATACAGCCATAGCCCGTCATTGATCCAAACACAACATTCCCTTTACAAATAAAGTGTGTAAACTTGATGTCAGGAAGTGGGCTGGATCTCCTTAACACAAAGTAAAACAGAAATGTATATTAGTCTTTTTAAAGAGAGCAGCTGCTAATTAGTAATATAGGCCAATTAAGCCAATGTGCTGATTTTTACTATCAAAGGGGTAGCCGTGTTAGTCTGGATCTGTAAAAGCAGCAAAGCAGCATGAGCTCCGATACGTCTGTTAGTCTATAAGGTGCCACAGGACCCTTTGCTGCTTTTACTGATTTTTACTGACATCCTCTATAAGGGCTCCATAAGGATGCCAATCTAGTAGATGCCACTACCTGCAAGCACAGTGGGGATGGATTTTCTTTCACTGCGCCACACTGGAATATTGCAGCAACTCTGGCTATGTTATGGTCATTCCAGTTTTCCATTCATTCTCTTTGTCCTGATGTAGTGTCAATCACTTGTCAAATAATATTTCTAGACATCAAACCACCCAGCTCATGATTTTTAGCAAGTAGGTTGAGTTGCCCAGATACCCAACAGTGTTTTTTTGATTCCTACCAATTTGACCAGCCTGGTCAGGTATTTTAGCACCACGCATCACATCCCCTATAATTAAATTGGGAACTGAAAATTGTTGTTCATTTTATATTCCTATCTGATCCACAGTGGGCCAGTTTGTGGATTTTTTTTTTTTTTTTTTTTTTTTGGTGGTAGCATTATTAGTGGTATTAAAAACTAGAGTGGATTTTAGGGGAGTAGCAAGCACTGGTTGAAAAATTTCTGATGGAAGTTTGGTTGGAAAGTGCTGATTAGGCAGAACCAAAACAGCAGTGTGTCAGTTCAGTTGAAACTTTTGAAGGAAACCAGACAGACAGCCTGCCAGGCTTCTAACTCCCCAGCTGGTTGGCTCCCCCGGCTGCTAGGCTGGCTGGCCCACTCCCTGGACAATTGTATTCCTGGTTTGCCCAGCTCCCTTGTCAGGCAGCTGGCTGGCCAGCTTAGAAATTTTAAATTCTTCCAGAATGGAATTCTCAAAAATTTCTGCTTCACAAAACATTTTACATTGGCAACTGTTTTGGTATGTGAAAAACATTTCAGAACTGTGAAATTTTCCACAGCACCGAAGTTCCGGTTCCCACACAGCAGTACTATTTAGTGCTCAAATAAAACCTCAGAGCCTACTATTGAAATTCTGAAGTTAACTTTAGATATGCACCTTTTCTTGCACATTGTTTCTTGACACCTTGGTGGAAATCCTGGTCCCATGGAAGTCAATGGGAGTTTTGCCATTGACTTTCAGGGAAGTCAGGATTTCACCCTTTATATTTAGATCGAAAACCATATTGCTTAGCCCTGGATATTTCAGTACTAGAAAGACATAAGTTGTAGGATATTCAGTGGCCGTTCCAATGCCCATTGAAGTCAGTGGGAGTCTAAATATGAGGAAAGACTGAAGAGCGGAATACAGACAGCTTAGCTAAGTGATGACTAAGAGGGAAGTGATTGCAATCTACAAATATTTGAAGAAGATTAAAAACAGGAGTGGGGAAGGAACTATTTAGGATAGCAAGGGAGAGACATAGCTAGAACCAAGATGATTATAATTACCAAAAGGATGATTCAGGTTGAACAGCAGATGTGTCTTCTCAATAATGAGAGATATTAGATTGTGGAACAGTTTCTAAAAGGAAGTGGAGGAAGCTCCTTTGTTTGGAACATTTATCTAGAGGTGTGAAATATACTGTAAGAATAATTCTTCACTGGGAGGGTGAAAGACTTCATCATCTTCCATTGCCTTTCCATTGATAGTGTCTATTATTCTTTCAGCTTCTGAGAGCTCTAGTTGGAAGAGGTATACAGGTGAAGCAAAATGCAGAGATAAATGTATTTCTGCCATAGTTTGCTAGTATAATGTTATCTCTGAATACCAGAGGATTCATTTTTCCATCCCATGTCTTTGCCACAGACTCCTTTTTAAAATATCCTATCTTATGCCTCTGATCTTAAATTTACTTAGTTTAATACAGATTCTAAAACAGTGAATTCAAATGTAATTGAGAGATACAGTGTTTGTATTACCTCTTGCCCATAAGCAAGCAGTTGTACCAAGCAAATTACATTTAAATTAGTTTATAGGCAACTGCAGTCACAGTGGTATTGAAAATACATGCATATTAGTATCCTTATCTACCCTGGAGTAATGTCAAAAATAATGATGCACATTTATATAACATCTTTCTTCTGGAAGGAAACCAAATTGCTGCAGAAATTGATTTTACAAACTACATACAAAATTATCTTCCCCCACCACCACTGAAATGCACCTAGCAGTAGGTTAGATCATAGCACTATGCTGGGACATTGCCTCAGCACTGACTCAGGAGGAAAAGTGCCACCTAGGGAATCACCAACACTGCTTCATCTGGGAGCTATTTGGGCCTGGTCTACATGCGGGGCGGGGAGGGGGGGAATCGATCTAAGTTACGCAATGGTCCCTTCTGACCTTAAGGTCTATGATTCTGTGAACTTCAGCTACGTGAATAACGTAGCTGAAGTCAACGTACTTAGATCGACTTACCGTGGTGTCTTCACTGCAGTGAGTTGACTGCTGCCACTCCCCCGTCGACTCTGCCTGCGCCTCTTGCTGAGTTGGAGTACAGGAGTTGATGGGAGAGCGCTCAGGGGTCAATTTATCGCATCTAGA
Source organism: Malaclemys terrapin pileata (assembly GCF_027887155.1). Lineage (NCBI taxonomy): Eukaryota > Metazoa > Chordata > Testudines > Emydidae > Malaclemys > Malaclemys terrapin. Next base: position 45,564,752 of record NC_071506.1, on the reverse strand, counting down.
CTAGACGCGATAAATTGACCCCTGCTGGATCAATCGCTGCCCGCTGATCCAGCGGGTAGTGTAGACATACCCTCAGTCTTTGGAGGCGCTTCGTGTTTACCTTCGCAATGTCCTTCAGTGCTATGGTGACATGAAAGTACAGCCACTGCTTTACAAACCTGAAGTGCCTCTTAGCGGTACCAGGTATGGTCAGTGGTACAAATTTGAGGGCACTCCACTATGGGAATCCTGAGATACTGCTCTCTGGGGGTATAAAAAAATGTAAATAACATAAAAAAAGCTTTTCTTAAAAGTTGACACATTTTGGCAACATTTTTTTGCTTCCAGATAGAGACCCAACCAGGGTCTATGGTCTAGAAAGTCATTAAGTCCAGCTCCCTGCAGTAAGGCAGGAACAAGTAAACCTAAAGTATCCCTGACAGGTGTTTGTTCAACCTGTTCTTTTAAAAAACTTCCAATGGTGGGGATTCCACCACCTGTCTTGGAAGCCTATTCCAGAGCTTAACTACCTTTATAACTAGAAAATTTTTCCCTAATATCTAGTTTCCACCTTCCTCTGCAGATTAAGCCCATTACTTTATGCCCTATGTTCAGTGGACATGGAGAACAATTGATCATAATCCCCTTTATAACTGGCCTTGACATATTGAAGACTGATCAGTCCCTGTCATGGGATACTCTACTCACTGCTGGAGCATCTCCTGGGGATTCGCTCTGCCAGGCCAATGTCCCTCCCTGCAGTTGCACTCCATCACTTTTGCAGTCTCGTTCTCTCAAGACTCACTTGCTCCCACTTTGTGGCTTGCCCCACCAGCCAGGCCACAGTAGTCATCCCCTTCCAGGATATCAAAGGATCTCAGGACCCACTGTCCCAGGCAGTTTTTCTCTTACTGCCCCTTAATGGTACCACTGCCCAATGCTGGTAGGGGAAGGTGACCAGCCCTCTGTGGAGAAAGAAGTGGTTCAGGACTATTTACAAAAACTGGATGAGCACAAGTCCATGGGGCCGGATGCGCTGCATCCGAGGGTGCTAAAGGAGTTGGCGGATGTGATTGCAGAGCCATTGGCCATTATCTTTGAAAACTCATGGCGATCGGGGGAGGTCCCGAATGACTGGAAAAAGGCTAATGTAGTGCCCATCTTTAAAAAAGGGAAGGAGGAGGATCCGGGGAACTACAGGCCAGTCAACCTCAGTCCCTGGAAAAATCATGGAGCAAGTCCTCAAGGAATCAATTCTGAAGCACTTAGAGGAGAGGAAAGTGATCAGGAACAGTCAGCATGGATTCACCCAGGGCAAGTCATGCCTGACTAGCCTAATTGCCTTCTATGAGGAGATAACTGGGTCTGTGGATGAAGGGAAAGCAGTGGATATGTTATTCCTTGACTTTAGCAAAGCTTTTGATATGGTCTCCCACAGTATTCTTGCCAGCAAGTTAAAGAAGTATGGGCTGGATGAATGGACTATAAGGTGGATAGAAAGCTGGCTAGATCGTCGGGCTCAATGGGTAGTGATCAATGGCTCCATGTCTAGTTGGCAGCCGGTTTCAAGCGGAGTGTCCCAAAGGTCGGTCTGGGGCCGGTTTTGTTCAATATCTTCATTAATCATCTGGAGGATGGCGTGGACTGCACTCTCAGCAAGTTTGCAGATGACACTAAACTGGGAGGAGTGGTAGATACGCTGGAGGGTAGGGACAGGATACAGAGGGACCTAGACAAATTAGAGGATTGGGCCAAAAGAAACCTGATGAGGTTCAACAAGGACAAGTGCAGAGTCCTGCACTTAGGACGGAAGAATCCCATGCACTGTTACAGACTAGGGACCAAATGGCTAGGAAGCAATTCTGCAGAAAAGGACCTAGGGGTTACAATGGACGAGATGCTGGATATGAGTCTACAGTGTGCCCTTGTTGCCAAGAAGGCTAACAGCATTCTGGGCTGTATAAGTAGGGGCATTGCCAGCAGTTCCCCTCTATTCGACATTGGTGAGGCCTCATCTGGAGTACTGTGTCCTGTTTTGGGCCCCACACTACAAGAAGGATGTGGAAAAATTAGAAACAGATTAGATGTGGAAAAATGAGAAAAATTAGAAAGGGCAACAAAAATGATTAAGGGGCTGGATCACAGGACTTATGAGGAGAGGCTGAGGGAACTGGGATTGTATAGTCTGCAGAAGAGAAGAATGAGGGGGGATTTGATAATTGCCTATAATTCCCAGGTCCTCTTTCTGACCCTTTTTAAAGATAGGTGCTATGTTTGCCCTTCTCAGTCCTCTGTGACTTCACCCATCCTCCATGAGTTCTCAGAGATAATTGATAATGTTTCCAAGATTGCTTCTGTTAGTTACTTGAGAACCGTAGGATGAACCTCATCAGGTCTTGCTGACTTGAACAAATCTAATTTATCTAAATAGTCTTTAACCTGTTCTTCCCCTATTCATCCCTCCCTTGTTGTTAGTATTAATTGTGTTGCATATCTGGTCACCATTAACCTTTTTAAAGAAGACTGCCAGTTATTAACTCCCTTTCCCTTTTAAATAGAGGGCCTACACTTTCCTTTGTCTTTCTCCTGCTTCCACCAACTCTCTGTGATGCCAGTTAAGATCACTGCACCAGGGTCTCAGATGCTTGAGGGTTACCCCAGCAGAGTGCATGGCACCCACCAGCCCTTTGGGGGAAATCAAATGAAAATATTATTTGAAAAAGAGAGAGTTGCTTCTCCAATTAGGCATACTAGAGCTCACACCCCGATTTGTATGGCTAATGGATTGCACTGAGTATGCACAGAGAGAGAGGCTGTCTGGAAAATGAACCCTCTGGCACAGAGTCTGGGTGGCTCTGAAGATGTGTTATGGTACTTCACGCAGAGCACTCTCCCCAGACACCATGAGTTGAAATCCACCAGGGCAAAAATCTGCAGTAGTAAACACAGATACACACGCCTCCCATCTGCCTTTATCAAAGGGGGCTTTTTATTTTGGGGCAAAGTACTGAGCATACAGCAGAGTGTTCAGAAGGCACTGGAACTATTGTTTAGAAAAGAAAATAAATGACACAAGCAAAAGCTTGCTGGGAGGGGAGGATGATCAGGGTGGAAGAATAGGGAGAGAGGGGTTGGGATCAGGTGGAATGGGAGGGAGGAGAGGAGAAGGACACTAGGAGTGGGACATGGGATGAGTGACAAAGAGACTGGGGGAGAATAGGGACAGGGGTGTCTGTCAGCCCCACATATTCTTCCCGTGTGTGTGCCATGAACTGGGCCCCCCAGTCTACAGGTGTGTGACCCCCTTTTCTCTGCTCCCCCTCATATAAGTCAGGTACTGGAAGGGGCTTGTCTATCTGGGCAGAGGTTTGAGCCTCACTTTCTCTATGCTCCCTATGTGAGCTGGAATCTGAGGGTCCCTGCCCCCTGGGGGTGTCTGAGCCCTGCTCCCTGTCCCCTGTGTGTATGTGCCAGGCTCTTGGGGGCTCCTGTGTTATGCTCATACAAAGCACACGGGATCTATAGAGGAAGGTAAATACACCGCATTTATTGAGAATACCACAGTTAGCATACGCTTTTTAGACACACACATACACACACACACACATAGTCCTGCCAGTGATGTTCATAGTTACCAGTCTGTTGTAGCTTGAGTCAATCTAATGGCCAGTTAGATTGAGCATGAGTGTGGAGCTGGGTTCTGTCGGTCGCGATCCGATTCTCCGAGGCTTTGCAGGACTGAACCCAGAGTTCCATGGCAAAACACCCCCGCTTTATAGTTGTAAATTCCCATTTGAGTCCATGCATTTTGCAATGTCATCCTGTAACTATTAGTCCTTAAGTGGTGTTATCATTTGATGTTATTGTCGGGCTTCCCATCGTTATCTCTTATTTGTTGTCTCTCCTTCGGGGGTGCCTGCCTCACCTCTGAGGTCGTCAATGCTGCTAACATGTTTAACATCAGATACAATGGATGTTTTCTGATTGTCTCCTGGTCTTTCCAAGTCTCTCACTTCTTCTTGACCATCTGGACATTTGTGATGGCTTTCACACCTTATCTTTTCCTGAGGCATGCATTCCTCATTCACACAAACAACCTCTTACAGAAACCTTCAAAGGTATACAGACAGCAGTATTGTATATTCAGCAGAATACATTGTAAATCAAGCCTTGCTAAATCTTATAACTAAAACAATTCACATTGGGGCTTCAGGCCCTCAACATTCCTCTAATCTTCTTAACATAGATACAATAGAGAATCCTGTCTCTTACTTCCTGGAAAAACGGGAGTCCCCATGCCCAGACCCATTCCGCCCACCAGCCCGGTGTTTCTGCAGAGGAGCAGAGTGTGACATTGCACTCCATATGATTTTATGAAAATATGCTAATAACTGTGAATATAATGTAACTGGAATATGCTTCATGCAAAAGGTCTCTTGTAAGGTATCATTACAAAGCTTATAATCTACTGAGTGTTTTCATCCTATTTGTATGAATGTATCATTCTTGTATCTGATGCTAGAAATATAAAATATAACTCTGAGGTCCTATTGTAGTTATGCAAAGTGTGGGCTATTAATGGTGGTTTAGAATCTTGATGGCTCCCATCAACTAGGACAATTGACTGTAGATGGCTCTGTTTACTTGCAAGCCTTCCTGTGAGTCAGGCTGGGAAGAATGAAGGCTTGGGGTCTCACAGGACATGTGACCATGTCACCTGGTACTGGAATCCATCTTAAACCTGGTGATTTTTCATTTAGAAGGAGGGGTGGGGACCCAAAGAGACAAAAAAGATTCCCGCCTTGTGCCAAAGCTATATAAGGGGTGGAACAGAACAAAGGGGGCTGCAGTCATGAGAAATCCCCAAGCTACCACCTGAGGACCATACCAGGGGAAGGATTGGGCCCAGATTAGAAAGGAGTCTAGTCTGTGAAAGAAGCTTATTGGGACATCTCTGAGGGTGAGATTTCATCTGTATTCAGTTTCCCACTGTATATAGGCTTAGACTTGTGTGTTTTATTTTATTTTGCTTGGTATTTGGTAACTTACTTCGTTCTGTGTGTTATTACTTGGAACCACTTAAATCCTACTTTTTATATTTAATAAAATCACTTTTTGCTTATTACTAAACCCAGAGTTAGTGACTAATACCTGGGGGAGCAAACAGCTGTGCATATCTCTCTATCACTGTTATAGAGGGCAGATAATTTATGAGTTTACCCTGTATAAGCTTTATACACAGTAAAATGGATTTATTTGGCCTGTGGACCTCATTGGGAACCGGGTATCTGGGTGCTAGAGACAAGAGCACTTTCTAAGCCGTTTTCTGTTAAGTCTGCAGCTTTTGGGGGATGTGGTTCAGACCTGGGTCTGTGTTTGCAGCAGGCTAGTGTGTCTGGCTCAACAAGACAGGATACTGAAGTCCCAAGCTGCTGGGAAAACAGGCTTAGAGGTAGTCTCAGCACATCAGGTGGTAGTCCCAAGGGGGTCTCTGTGACCCAACCCATCACATGGGGTTAGGGTTCAGGGGCTTGACCCGATCTGCCCACCCACCCGGCGCTCCTGCAAGGGAGTGGGGTCAGGGCACTGGTGCTTGCCACGCTTCACCCACCCAGTGCTCCTGCCAGGTTGCAGGGGAAGCCCCCGTGCCGTGATCCCGCTTCCTGGCAGGAGCGTGGGGGAGCTGGCAGGGGAGACTGCAGGTTGAAGGGGTGGAGGGGGCAATTCCTGATGCTTTAGAGGACAGAGAGAAAGAACAAAAACAAAAAACAGAATACCCAGGGGGCTGGGGAAGAGCTGATGTTTCAGGCTGGTTTCATCTTCAGCATGTATTTTTTTTCAATTGAGAACACCTCATTGTGGTGAACGGGCCATTTAACACCTCTCTGGGCCTGATGGATGTGTAGAGCCTCTCCTCTCTATTCTCCCTCTAATTTCTACAATATTAGAGCGGAGCACAATTGAGAAACCCTTGCTGTTAAAAGGACAACTCTTCTTAGTGCTCTAAAAGCTATAAGAACTACAAATTTCTAAATGACCACAACTCCTACCAACAAACATTTTTCTTTCTGTTTAAAAAACTAGGAAAACTAAATGGCAAAAAAAAAAAACATTTTTAGCAGTGTAGTATCCTGCTGCCAGAGTCTTATCCCACTCCAGCCAGCTACCAGAGCCTTTCCCCAGTACCTCCTCCTCACCAGAGCCTTTCACTGACACATGTAGCTACTCACCGCAATATGGACACAGCCTCTTTTCACTGTGGCACATAGCTATACATATCCTACCTGCCAGAGGTGTATATATCCATACCCACTGCCAGACGTGTACAGTGTAGATGTTATCTAAATTTACATTGAACTACAATAAGGCACAGTGAATGGCCTTAAACTAAGGCCAGGTCTACACTACAGACCTATGTCGGTGAAAAATCCACACCTCTGAGCAACATAGTTATACAAACCTTAACCCCTCACGTAGACAGCACTATGTTGATGGGAGAGCTTCTCCTGTCGACATAGGTACTGCCTCTCGGAGAGGTGGATTAACTACACCAATAGGAGAGCTCTCCCATCAGCATAGGAGCGTCTTCACTTAAGTGCTACAGTGGCGCAGCTGCACTGATGCAGCATTTTAAGTGTAGACCTGCCCTAAGAGACTAGGGTCCTGAGCCAGCAAAGCTGGTGTTTAGCTTGGAACATGTGAATAGTCTCAAACTCAGGAGATTAAAATGTGCTTGAAGTTAAATACATGTATAAGTCTTTGCAAGACTGGAATGTAGATCAGACTGTGTCATTGAGTTTCCTGTGTAAAGTGCCATGTACATTTATGGTGCTGCCTTTATGGTGTTTATAATTCTAAACAGTGCAGGTGTGGGGAAAGATCATGAAAAGACCGAGGGAACAGGCTTAATGGGAGAAATGAGCTATAAGAAGGGGTATGACCAAGAGATGGTACTTGTCCCATCATTCTTACTGACTTTCCCAAGTGCAGGGGGCAGCATGAAATAGTGCAGGAAGCAGAAGGAGGGAATAGGAGATGAAAAGAGAGTTCAGTTGATAACATGGAACACAATGAGTGAAGGAGAAACAGGTGGAAATAAGTGCAGAAATGAGGTAGCAGCAAGCTACAGGTCTTTGAAAGTGGGCGCAAGTAGATTGAACTTAATGTCATGAAGCCAGTGAAGGGAATTTAGATGGGGTGATGTGGCCAAAACAGCATTTTGGGCAGATTGTAAGGGGAGAGGTGAGATGCAAGAAACCAGAGAAGGGGAGGTTACAGTGATTAACTCGGAAGACAACCAAGGGTTGGACAAGGAATTTAGCAGCAGGATCAGAAAGGGAAGGATTGTTTTTGGTGATATTATAGAAGAATGGCAGGACTTGGGGGACAGCCTAGATAGAGGAGAGAAAAATGAACTGAAGAGAATTCCAAAGTTGCAAGCCAAGGAGATAGGGTGGTGGTGATGGAGAAATAAAGTGGGGTTACTAGGAATGATGAGTACGGATCAAAGTTCATATTAGGTCAGATTTATGCCTGGTGTAACTCCATTTCTTTCAAATGATACTAGGGAAGAATGTGCCCCACTGGATAAAATCAGTAACTGAGATCAAAGCCTGACCCCCATTTTCTATTGTGTGTGTAGTAATATTCAGCGTGCAGTTGATCTGGTCTGCCTAGTCCTCTTGCTAGAGAGCCATTTTATTGTTAAAGGCCCTCTATGCAACACAGTGTGCTCTGCTTTCACTCTCTCACAAGCAAAAGGAAAAGATTATTGTGACCTTTCGAGATTTCAAACTTTTCAGGAAACCAAATGCAAAAAGGCTTGAAGGCCTGATTCATAAACAAAAAGAAAAATCTGCCATCTGTCTTTTATATCTTTGTTCTATGTGCCTTTTCTTTTCAGGCTTCCTTTATCCTTATACAGTACCCTTTGAAATACATCTTCAGTCTGACTTTCCCTTTAAAGACAGTGTCATGATGTGCAGATCCATTATACTCTATTTCTGTTCACATCTGGTATTATGCTTTTTTCCTCTTTACATTTTCTGTTTTTTTCAGTTTTTTCTTGTCAGTCCCTTTTCCTCTTCATCTAATTTCTCAAATTTCCCCTTTGATAAGGAGACACAGTAACAAAGTCCTTCATATTTCTACTTGTTCAGACTCTAATACACAAAAATCTACATAAATGCACTCCCTGATCCCAGATAACACCGGCATTATCAACTCAATTTCAAGAAAACATAAGAAGGGAGGGGGAAGGGAAATTTGGTCAGTAGTGCGCTCTATTTATCATCGCATTTTTAAACTGTACCAAGGCGTGCCTAGAACAAAGGGGAGATGGAATGTGTATAAATCTGAAATAAATAAATTACAGTTTATCTGGCCTCAAAAGTCTTGTAACCTTTCTTGAAACAAGGCACAGCAACAGAAATGTTCCACAGGTCTGACCTTACAGATGGACCATTTCAAACTCTCTGCTTAGCTTTCTTGAATCTGAAAACCTGAAAATCAACTTAGTTCATGGTTGGTTGGTTTTCAGTAGTTTTAAGAATTAGACTTACCCTGCAATGAAGGATGGCTCTCTATGGTACATATTCAATCACTTTTTGCCATGTAGTTTTTAAATGTCTCCCAGGATGGTGTTTGCACCACTTCCCTTCGAGGATTTGTGGGGGAGGAGCTCTATGGGAGATCTGCCTCCCAAAATTCTTCCATGGGGGGGAACATTTGTCTCCTCTAGAAGAAATGTAGTCAAATAAGTTAATATAAGCAATAAGTTATGTATTGTGACAAGGTAAATGGATATATCTAATCAAATAAAGTTTAGATGAAATGGATAGGAATCTTCCAGTGAAATCTGAGCTGTAGCAGTTTCCATTCATACAGGTTTGACAAATTTTGGGGGACTTTGATTTATGGACGTTTGCAAATACTGGGCCAGATTTTCTCCTCATTTTCAATAGTTCAATCCTACTGCGGTCAATGGGATTGCACAGGGGTAAATAAGGTCAGGCTTTGCCTCGCTGAGTTTCACCTTTAATCACCAGATGCCAACCTAAAAGTGTAACTCAGAAGAAAAAATAAGGCAAATGTCTGCATTATGTAGGGACTATGCAAAATCATAGAGTCTTAGAGAGGTTAATCCTGGGACAAATTCATCGCTGGCATGAGACTGTTGATGTCACTCAGTCTGTTGCCCACTCATTTTCTCCCCTAAATTAAATACATCACTTCTGGAGTCTAAAGCTGTTTTGACTGCTCTGACTCATGCATGAAATAGATTCAAAGTCTAGAGATTTAGTGTATTCTTTACAATGGGTCCATCTGTAGAGTCTTGTGTTTATTACATTGCAACTAATTACAGATGAGCATGTCCTATTAAGGTATCTGACCCGGAAGTTAACCTTTGGGCAAGCTTTCTTCTTGACATTTGAATGGGTATTGTGGCTACGGCTCCTGAGAGATACCGTAGGGGTCTATATTAAAAAAGCTATGGAATATTTATTATTCTTTCTTATCTGAAGTGCAACAGGCATCACCATTTGAAGAGAGTGTTTGAATTTAATTAACTCAAAGCCCTGTTTATAAAGGAACTATAACTTCCAGTAGACCCAATTCAGGGAGCAACTTCTTCATGACTATTAGAGATAAAACTCTGGTGTTCTAGCAGGTTATTATCTGAATAGTAAAAATGATTTATGCATATGTATGATTGAATAAATGAAAATTGGGAACACTACATTTCAAAACAAAACCTCAAAGCAACAATATGCTATGGCTTTTATGGCTTGTTTTGGAAACATAAAGTAGAAGATATTCTTAAAAATATGTGAAATGCATCTATTGAGATTACATTTCAACCTTATCCCCTGAAGCTTTGCTGAACATATTGGCCAAAGCTTTGTTTGCGACACTGGGGGAGGGGAGAGGGACATCGTTTAGTTTCAAACACTATTTTCAGAAAGCGTGTGTTCTAATGTAATACCAGTTCTAGTCTAACTATATCAGAAAGATTAGCTGTTTCAGGTATGTTCATACACTTTGGCTCCCTCGCATTTTAGGGTTGCCCAACAATCTTATCAAGTGGATGATAATACTGATGAACAAATTGGTTTGGAAAAAGTCAAGAAACTCTGAACCTTCACTCATTTCTAAAACTAAATTTCAACCAACCTCTCCTAGCACTATGAAATATTTGGATACTTCCTGGTCTCCAACTAGGGTCAGAACCAAAAGAGAGACAGCTCATAATATGTCCAGTCCTGGTCATAAGTATAAATGCTGAAGATCTTGTAAGAAAGCCTGTGATCAGAAGATTTCCAACTCCAGTTTCCTAGACTAAACATCCAATATTTTTTCTGGTTATCTGAGTCAACTCCAGCATCCAAATATTTTGAAGTTTGCTCAGAACTATTTGGATTTATGGATTTAGCCCCCTTTTTGGTTAGTAAACAATTAATGAACCAGTCCTGGTTTCTGCAAATATAGGCCTCAGTCCTGCAACAAAGCCTGTATGGGCTGACTCTTGCACACACCTACACAGATGTCATTGCAGGATCAGGGCCTTATTCATTAGTCTTAAGTATGGATGGACTGTGCTCTTTAACTATTTGTGCTGTGTGATTGGTCATGCAAGTCTCATGGTATATTTTCTGCTCCCTGACTGGATGACTGAACCTTTTCAAACAGGAGAATAACAAACTTCTGATATACACTTTTGGATGAATAATCATTTATGCTAAATCTGCGACTATTTCAACATTCATAAGCATTTTCACAGATAACTGGCAGTTGTCCATATACCCACAAATGGAAGATAATATGATCCTACAAAACAGCAAACTGAACTCAGTGTTATTTGCAAAAATATTACTGAATCAGTGTTTACTTACACTTGATTCAGTGACAATGTAATGACTTCCATAAAACAATATGTAAAGTGCATAAAATGCCTTTTGAATGGCATTTCAGCACAATGGGCTGCTGGGTGCCTAAGGCAGATATTATAGGTACAATTGAAAAGTACAGTTCCGGGGAATGAGGAGCTCAAATAATCTGATGTCCTGCAGGCAGGCAAAGATAATCTGCAGTATAGAAAGAACAAGATTTCCTGAACTGAAGGAGATGCAGAGCCTACAGAAAGCCATCCAGTTGTTTCCACTGCTTTTTTTTTTTAAAGAAAAAGACTATGACAGAAATATAAAGGGAGTATTATTTTAAGTATTTTTCCTAATCACAACTCAGCACTTTGGAAGATAATAACTAGTATATCAAAAAGTTGATTTTCATAATAACTAAAAGCCTTGAAATATCATTTACACCGCAAGATGTGGCTAGTGAAGAGAAAAATTGTTCCTCCACACAATGTGCTTTACAGGAACAAATTTCAGACTAGGAACTCTGATATGTGCACTTAAGGATTGAACTTCTGGTTTAAAATGTCATCATTCTGCCATCCTGTGGCAACCTGAAGTACTACAAGTAAAGTATAATTTTGATTGGTTTAGTAATTTAGCGTTAACGTTACTGGAAATGGTACATATTGAAAGAAAAATGCATTTTATATTTATATATCAATATGCTATATTACAGAATGAGAATTTTTATTATAGCTTTTCATCACAAAAAAACCCCAAATGAACAAAAAACCCTAAAAAGAGACTATTTTTGTTTCTTCTATTTCAGAGCTGATGCCCTAAATAGTTGTTGAAATCTAGGACTGCATAGTCAGTCCTTGTAACATTAACTCCTTCCCTGGAGAAAGTCCTGCCCTTCTAGGGGTATCTCCCCACACTCCAATCTCATTCAAGTCCAGCCTGTAAAAACTATTAGAAAAATAAATGTTCATATTCCTTGTAATGAATGCACCAAACCATTTGTAATAATTAGAGATGGGCCAGATTCTGGCCAAGCTGCATGGGGTGCAAGACTTGGGGGAGGGAAAAGATTCCTGTAGGCTGCCTTTATGTCCCCTCCCCACTATTCCTGGGACTGACTAGCTGCTGGCCCAGACTTCAGTCTTTGGCTATGTCTAAGCACCAAACTAGGAGTACGATTCCCTCACGTACACATACCTGTGCTAGCTCTCATTGAGCTAGCATGAGTATAAACAGCTGTGTAGCCACAGTAGCCCGGGGACTGGCAGCAGAGGCATGGCTTAGCCGGACCGAGCATGTACCCACCGGTTTCAGGCAGGTTTGTAATCAGCATGACTCAGCTGTGCCTCTGCTGCTGCTATCTGTGCTACAGTGGCTACACTGATATTTATACTCGAGCTAGTGTGAGTATGTGTACACGAGCTGGGAATCACACCCCAGCTCACAGTTTAGATGTTGCCTAAAGTAGCACAGCCATCCCTCCTCCACCTCCGTTTCTATTCCAACCAGTCTTGAATAGTGACCAGAGACTCTGTGCCATTTATATGGGGGTTGGGACCACTGAATTCACATGAGTGAGCAGCCCAGGGCCTCTCCTCTGATCCACTCCTATTGTGGCCTTCTGCACCAGCCAATGTGGCACCAGCCAGAGACCCTTCCTGCTGCATCTAGGTATAGTGCATAGTCCTCAAGCACAGGGTTGTGTCAGCCCCCCATACCAAAGATAAATTTCACTGTAATAAATCTAGATTAGGAGAAAGACAATTTGCTGATGACTGGCCAAGATCAGCATGTTTTCCCTCACCATTAGTTCCTAGAAAGCTAATTAAATCATCATGAACATTTAAACCTGACAATCAAAGTAACTTAATGAGCCCAGGAGCCTCATGAAGAAAAGCATTCACAATTTGCTGTCAAGACAGGAACTGAAGAGGTACAATTTAAACTAAAGTAAATAGCAAAGACCTACATTAATGCAGAGTTAAGGTAGCTTGGTGATAGGTCATCAACTTGCAGAATTCTGAGTTGAGTAAAACTCAAACTTCTGAAAACCAGGAAATACACAGTTAAGGTTGTCCGTGCAACCTTAACTCTGCCCTCTTTCAGCAATTCCCCCATATGTCCCATTAACTCACCTTTATACCGCCAACCTTACAGCTTCTGAAATGTACCAGCTTCTCACCTCCTTTTACCACTCATTCACTTTCACCCACAGGATTCCATCAAACACTGTTAAAGGACCAAAAAAAAAAATAAGTTTGCCCACCACACCTTCCCTCTACTCCCCGGGAGCTGGCAATAGCTAATGAAGATTATTTGTATACACTCCAGGTGCAGTCAGTGTGCTAGGTGTACCTCACTAAATGGTGGCAGCAGTAGTTGGGCCTGCATGGTAACAATGTGTTTGTGATTTAGGACATGTGTGGATTACTCTGAGGGGTGTGACAGAGCTGTGATTGTGAAATGAGAAAATCAATGTTTTGCAACCTCTCGTGTGCATGATGAAAGGGAGGAAGAGTATGTGTACTCTCAGGATGCAGGCTATGTCAGTAGCAAGGCACAGCGTTTTTATCACAGGACTTTTATTGCAAAGGCAATAGTGAGGTGGAATATGAGAGAATTTCACCCTCAAAATGAAGGTTTACTGAAAGTGTGGGTTAAGACTGTATCCTGTCAGTAAGTATATGGAAGTTGTAAAAGGCTGTGAAGTGGTTCTTAAATTGCTCATGTGTGGTATTCTTCCTGTGGAGTTAGAATCACAGAATATCAGGGTTGGAAGGGACCTCAGGAGGTCATCTAGTCCAATCCCCAACTAAATCATCCCAGCCAGGGCTTTGTCAAGCCTGACCTTAAAAACCTCTAAGGAAGGAGATTCCACCACCTCGCTAGGTAACCCATTCCAGTGCTTCACCACCCTCCTAGTGAAAAAGTTATTCCTAATATTCAACCTAACGCTCCCCAGCTGCAACTTGAGACCATTACTCCTTGTTCTGTCATCTGCTACCACTGAGAACAGCCTAGATCAGGGGTGGGCAACCTTTTTGGCCCAAGGGCCACACTGGGGTTGCAAAACTGTATGGAGGGCCAGGTAGGGAAGGCTGTGCACACTCCCACTTCCTGCCCCCTGACTGCCCCCCTCAGAACCTCCGACCCATCAAACCCCCACCCTGCTCCTTGTCCCCTAACCGCCTCCTCCCAGGACCACCCGCCCCTAACTGCCGCCGGGACCCCACCCTCTATCCAACCCCCCCGTTCCCTGTCCCCTGACTGCTCTGATCCCTATCCACACCCCCGTCCCTTGACAGGCCCCCCAGGATTCCCACGCTTATCCAACCCCCCCCGTCCCCTGTCCCCTGACCACTCCCCAGAACTTCCGCCCCATCCAACCACTCCCTGCTCCCTGTCCCCTGACTGCCCCCCAGATCCCCCGCTCCTTATCCAACCTCCTGGCCCCAGACCCCTTACCAAGCCACTCATAAAAGCATGTCTGGTAACCGTGCCATACGGCCAGAGCGAGACACGCTGCCGCTCTGTTCAGCAGGAGCGTGTAACCCCGCAGCCCAGAGTGATGCCAGCATGGCCACGGGGCAGGGGGGACAGTGGAAGAGGGGCCTGGGGCTAGCCTCCCAGGTTGGGAGCTCAAGCGCCGGGCAGGATGGTCCCGTGGGCCGGATGTGGCCCACAGGCTGTAGTTTGCCCACCCCTGGCCTAGATCCATCCTCTCTGGAAACCCCTTTCAGGTAGTTGAAAACAGCTATCAAATCCCTCCTCATTCTTCTCTTCTGCAGACTAAATAATTCCAGTTCCCTCAGCCTCTCCTCATAAGTCATGTGCTCCAGCCCCCTAATCATTTTTGTTGCCTTCCGCTGGACTCTTTCCACTTTTTTCAAATCCTTCTTGTAGTGTGGGGCCCAAAACTGGACACAGTACTCCAGATGAGGCCTCACCAATGTCGAATAGAGGGGAATGGTCACATCCCTCGATCTGCTGGCAATGCTCCTACTTATACAGCCCAAAATGCCGTTAGCCTTTTTGGCAACAAGGGCACACTGTTGACTCATATCCAGCTTCTCGTCCACTGTAACCCCTAGGTCCTTTTCTGAAGAACTGCTGCCTACCCGCTCAGTCCCTGTAGCAGTGCATGGGATTCTTCAGTCCTAAGTGCAGGACTCTGCATTTGTCCTTGTTGAACCTCATCAGATTTCTTTTGGCCCAATCCTCTAATTTGTCTAGGTCCCTCTGTATCCTGTCCCTCCCTCTAGTGTATCTACCACTCCTCCCAGTTTAGTGTCATCTGCAAACTTGCTGAGGGTGCAGTCCACACCATCTTCCAGATCATTAATGACGATATTGAACAAAAACAGCTAAATTGGCTAAGTGTGTGATTGTACACCAGGATTTGGAACCTCCAGAATCTAATAGTGCCAAGGGCCAGTAAGAGCACATGCTATGTGAATCCTGAGGCATTGTTCAAAGAAGATAGAGGGAAGGTGGCATGGGCACCCCTCCCTTTTTTAACCTCCCTTTCAATCATTTAATAGTCTTAGATGGAATCCTGGTGGACGAGAGTGAAGGGGTTGTAAAAGGAGGTGAACAGCTTGTACATTTCAGCAACTGCCAGCCAGCAGGGTAAATGTGTGTCCCGCAATTTGCATACTGAATCAGCCAGCCCCACTTCCTCCTATCAGCTGGGCCCAGCGCGCCCTGCTTTGTCATACCTCCCTAGCCATGTCTCCAACACATTCACTGCATTCCTCCCTCAACCTGGCCCTCTCCCCATTACTGTGCCCTCTGGCCACAGGCCTCCCTCTGCCCCCAATCCGCAAGCAGGGAACGCATCTTCCAGGTATACAAACATTTCTATGCTGTTACTTCCCCCACTACTATAACCCAACTCACATGCATCCGAAGAAGTGGGCTGTAGTCCATGAAAGCTTATGCTCTAATAAATTTGTTAGTCTCTAAGGTGCCACAAGTACTCCTGTTCCTTTTCCGACTCATATGCAGTTCCTGGAGCAAAGGACAAGTAGATTACAAGTAGGTGTTCCTGGTTGTGTTTCAAAATGGTTGAAGGGTAGAGTTTATGGCAGGGTGGTGAGAGAAATCACAGATTGGGTTTCTGTTCCAAAATACTGACAGTTTTATGTTTGAGACAAAGATCCTTTGACCTCTGTCCAGTTTCTGGTCAGACATTAACTCTCCACTTTCCTGTTTAATGTTCTCCTAACACTTAGTAATACCGTTCATATCGTCACTATAGCAATTACTCAGACTCTCAGCCAACTCAGAGAAAACTATCACAGCTCTTGGACACAAATCCCTGATATAGTTCAAATTGGCTCTCATACCTTGTGTGAGGTGTACACGAGGAATAAGGCCCAGATCATTTCTGCCCGAGTGAATCACCACCAGCAGAGGCACCAGGGTTTTTGCCGCCCTAGGGAGCAGCACTCCTCCTCTGAGCATTCGGCGGCAGGGGTCCTTCCGCTCCACGTCTTCGGGGCACTTTGGCGGCGGGTCTGAGAGTGAGTGAAGGACCTGCCGCCGAATTTCTGCCAAGGGTAGCAAAATGCCGCCCCCCAAATCCTGCCGCCCTAGGCGACTGCCTAGGGTCGCCTAGTGGAAGCGCCAGCCCTGATCACCACCATGTGTAAGGACCCCAGGGCTATAACCCAAGTCAGCAGAGCCTGGGATGGCTGGTAGCATCACCAGGAGGCCATGCAGAGGCACAGCCAGGGAGCACTGTGGAGAATAGGAGCTGCAGGAAATACCAAACAAAAAACCCAGAGTGACAGTACCTTGTGGCCCTCTCGTTGGCCAAGCTCCCTATTTAACCCCGGGGGTTGCCCCAGGAAGTTGTCTGGGCAACCACACAGACTTTGGCCAGCTGTAACGCCAGACCCTGCTTGATCTCCTAATCTCCAGTCTCCAACCTGACTCCGACTCTGATTCCGGCCTCTTGATTCTAACTTGGAGGGCCATGCCCGCCCACTTTTTAACATGGGCATAGTAGTCTCAGGCAGTCACGGAGTGCCGGTGCAGGGGCTGCACTTCATGGCAGGGGAGTTGATAAGGTGATCAGCTCCCCTGCTATGAAGCACAGCCCCTTCTAGCGGTGCCAGCCTCTTCCCAGTGTGGGGCTGAGGTGAATCTTAGACACACACACCCCTTGCCATGAGGCCCTGCCCCAGGGCCACAGTTCCAACGCTGGTGCCCCCCCACACTTCTACTCAGGTTCCTGCGCTCCTGACCCTGACTCATGCTTATGGAATCTGGCATTGCAATTCCTCCAGCTCCTGCCCAGAGACTACCATCCCCTGGAGGGCAGACCTCAGCTCAGCCATGACCTGTGCCCCAGTCCATTACACAATGTCCAGTAGTTCACAAACGCCTAAGTCACTGGTTAGATGCTGCAGCGTAATCAAAGCATGATGCCAACACAGGTCACCTCTCTTCACCCAAAACAGGTTGGAGTCACCAAGCCCATGCCATGGTGTACCCACATTCTCCCACAAACTTCTGCAACCTCATGATCTGGGAATCGCCCAGAATCTACATGCTGGCAATCCTGGCAATGTAATATTTCTTTTCCCCTGCACTGTCGTTCCAAACCTTCATGCTATGTGTCTTTGGAAACACCACATTAATCAGCGCCTAGATCAGGAAGTAGCAACTTGACCTCCCCCTCCCCAAGGGGCTAGTAAAATACAGAATTTGTCAGACAACCAATCCAGGCTTACCTATCGCCAGGGCTCATTTCCCGCCCCCGCTGCAGCTGCAACCCCTCTGTCCCCTCATCCTTTCCCCCCGTCCTCACCTGCCATACATACACACTGTCCTCTCTCTCTGACTACTCCCACCCAATATAACAAACATTTTGGTTAGACCAGCTGCTGACTATTCTGCTGTGTTCACAGTAAACCTCCCCATAAAACAAAAACCTGTTACATTATAACAGACACAATTTATAGCAAGCAACATGAGTCATTAAATCTTTCTTGCAGAGGCATACAAAGGTTCACGCTAGAAACGTCAGTGGAGGGGTAGTTCCAGGCAAGTATAAAGTGGCTACATAGAAAACTGCTCCCGTTTTTTTCTTTATTGGTGCATGCACACTATAATCATTTCCAACTGCACATTTATGCAAATGAAGAAATGAACATGTTATCAAATACAATTCTTAATTTGGGATTTTAGTGGGTGCAATGCTCTGCCTTGGGTAAAACTCAACAGGTGGGAACCATTTTGAGCCATATCACCTTACGAGTTAGATCTCTAGCTCTCTGCAAAAAAAGAAGCAAACAAGCAACTAGAAACTTTTGAAAAATTGTCTATTTTTTTCTGGACACAGATCTCTAAAACTCCTAGATCAAATGATCCCAAATTTGTGTCTCTAACCTTACCCTGCACCTTCCTGGGACACACCAATTGTCAAAGGAACTCGACTCAGACTATATGCCACACCACTAAAACAGACAGCCCCTGCCCTAAAGAGCTCTCAGACTAAGTGAATTGGTGGATGTGCTCAGGGTTTGTGCATGGACTGCGGTGCACTGGCAGAGCTGTTGAGTGCAGAGGGGGTTGGGGTGCATTGGCAGAGGTAGGGAATGCAGGGGGGTTGGGATGTAGGGCTGGAGGTGCAGGGCATTGGGGTACACTGGAAAAGCTGTGTGGGAAAGTGGGATTAAGGGGGGGTTGGAGGGCACTGGCAGAAATGGGGTTGCCATGCCTCCCTAATCTGAGCCCCCAAACTCTTTTGCCTCCCCTACCATCCATCCCGAATTATCCCCTTCCAGAAAACTCCCCTCCCTTCACTGCAGTCCCAAAGCCATCTCCCCTTGTCCCTCACTCCTTCCCCCCCCAAATCTTTTCCCCTCCCAGGAAGCATTCACATGTCTAATTCGCACCCCGTCCACAAAGTCTTTGATAATAGCCCCCCCAAAATAAAATTGCCACCCAGGATTCAGAAATTGTAGCAACCTCCATCCACTCAGTGCAAAACTCCTTTTGTTTTAGGTGGGGGCTTTTGATTAATTTATATTTAGTTGTGTTAATTGAAGGATGAGTTCACAGCCATCAAGCTCACCAAGGTCTGGGATTCATCCAGTCATTAGTACAGTTTAACACTATAAGGCAGAAGGAAACCATTTGGGGGGGGGGACCTGTAACTCGGGAAATGCCCACACATCTGGGTTACTAATGCTATCCCATATCCCAGTGAGGCACACCAAAGTTCAAAGCAAGCCGAATGACCCTTTAGATTGTAGAACATTCACAAGAGTCAAGCTATAAAGTGTCAGGAATGGAAAACCTCTAGCGGGTTTTTCTGTATTGGTGAATGCATATTGTAACGTATGTACATGTTCTTAAATACCTTTCTCAATGTGGGCCCTCCCAAAGATTTATGTCCTACCTTAGGTAAAACTCACCCAGTTGAGACCATTTTGACCATAGCTCATCAATTGTTTGAGCTCTAACTCTGCGCAAAAAAAAAAACCCACCTAGAAACTTTAGGAAAAATTGCTACTATCTCCACAACTCCTCACTCAAATTACCTTAAATGTGGGTCACTAACTCTACCCTGCACCTTCCTGAGGCACACTAAATTTCAAAGGAATCTGAGGAAGCATGTCCATTGCAGAGGAGTTAGAAAGGGCAACCTTTAAACAGAAGTCATGATGCAACCTTAACTATGGTGGCTCTGCTGGACTACTAAAATAAATGAATGGCCTACTGAGATCTCACGGCTGATGTGTAGCATTCACTGAAAATGGTTAAAATGCTCTAGAGGATCCTGCTATGCCTATATCCAAACTGACGGAAGTTCTAACCATTCCTTGTTTCTCATACATCCTATGAGAACTACGCACAAAAGGAAGGGTGTGTGGCCTACTGGGGACAGGGGATCAGAAATTGTAGGATATGGACTCCTGGGTTCTCTCTTCTGCTGATAAAATATGAAGATTTTTTTCTTCATTTTGTTGCCATTTTATAATTGCAGACATCTGTGTCTGATCGAGGATGAGGATTCCATCCGCTGGACAGCTGTCTGCATAAAGATTTCTATGCAACAACTTTTATCAATTTATTGTCCTACTGGGATATATTACAGTTGCCAAAGCCGTTCCATTTTAACATTTAATCTTCTACTGTATTTCCTTTTGTGATCAGAAATAAGATTAAAGATTGCCGCTGAAGATGGTGCTGTCAGAGGTAATCAATGTTTCTCTCTCTGACAAACAGTGATGGATTTCAATGTTTCTGTTCTGGTAACAAGGGTCTGACTCTGCAAACTGTTCCTCATATGAGTAGTCCAAGTCACTTCTCACGTGACTAAAGATTTTTGGAATCAGCTCCATACTTCCATTTTAGTGAAATTTCACATGCTGCAGCTGTTATTTGATTATTCTTATCACTGAACAATAATTAGTGTAATTAGCCATTAACTGGAACATTTCCAAAGCGTTGTGCAGGGTTTTAGCTATATGACTCCTCTTAGGAGTCTATAATGAAAAAAAAGACCCTTGGCAGAGCCAGCCTGGGTCAGCTGACTCGGGCTCCTGGGGCAAAAAAATGCAGTGTAGATAGTGGGGCTTTGGCTGGAGCCCAGGCTCTGAAACTCCATGAGATAGGTGGGTCTCAGAGCCCAGGCTCCAGCGTCCAGAGCCTGAACATCTACATTGCTATTTTTAGCCCTGCAGCCCATGTCCTGAGAGACCGAATCAACTGACCTGGGCTCTGAGACTCGGTGCCATGGGTTTTTTATTGCCTTACAGTGAATGAGAATCACATAACTAAGCTGTGGCCCTTTGGAAGTGTACCCTAGTGACTATTTCACTTTCCACAGGTTTTACTACGAGCAAATCTGAAAATAATTTCAAATGTGAAATAAAATTTCTTGAGTAATAGTAACCTGTGCTAATCATTCCAGATTTATCTATCTCTGGAAACTGGAAATATTCACACTCCAGCAGGATTGTCAGACTGTCAGCCAATGGACGACTTGGTGCCTTGCTATTTTATTAATTATTATATTTAAAAATAAGGAAAAGAACAAAGGAAAATGACCCCTTTGCTAGGTGCTAATGGCAGCAATGAGGGCTGGGTGAAAATGTCTAGCGCACCTTTTCTAAAATAAAAGAAACTCTGGCTCAAGCCCTTCCCTCTCCCCCACCCACTCAAACCTATTCCTCCTTCTAGCTGTGGAGAATTAAAATAAAACTTCCATGGTCAGCCCTGCAGGCAGGTTTTCCCCTCTTACAAGCACTCAGAGCCCTTGGGGAACATAGATTACATAGAATATTTTTATTTGGGGGAAACAGTCAAAAGAAACACCAAAGGCAGTATATGTATTTGCATATAAGAAACTGAGCAACCCAGATCAATACATGAGGAGACTGGCCAGGTCCCAGCCCCAAGTAATAAAGCTCCAGCTTGTGGTGGTCCAGAGCCCTAGGTCACCACAAACCCCACCCACTGAAAACCCAACTCATGGGTCAGGTTAGTCAAGGGCATCTAGGAGTGGTTGTCCTCTGCTGGTCTGCTCCAGTCCAGAGAAGACTGCCCTACAAGGTCCTGCTCCAGTGTGTTCAGTGATTTCAGCTGTGCTTGCACCAGCCAGGAAGACCAGGAGATTATGAAATCAGCTCAGTACAGCCACCACTTCCAGTCCAATCAGGCCTCCCCATGGATTCAGCTCTGCTCTAGTGCCGCCAGCCCATTAGAGTTTACCATAGAGTCAGCACTGCTGTTAGTCTCAGAGATCCTTTTACACAGGCTACAGAATTGCCAGGTGAGGACAACAGAGCAAAACTATAACCTCCGACATGGTCCCTGCTCCCTGTGATAAGCTTCTTGTTTCCTGGACAGAAACCCTTCTCCTTTTTTTCTGCTGAGCCCAAGTTTCATTACCCCACCAAAAGCCATTCTCATAAAGTCAGGGAGACCCCTGGCACAGGGCATATCTTCTACAATTTCTACACCCTTTCGTGAGTACAGTAATACTATTAATCTATTGTCACATTTACACATCAAAACCTAGACAAATTTTAATTTTAACAACAATACTCAATTGGTGGGATTATGGTAAACAAAATTATAATTTATGTAAATTAAGTGGCCAGAGCTGGCTTCTCCCCTTATCCCCAGTAGAGGGAGCAGAACACTCCATCCCTCTCAGTCTGCTAACCCTGGCTTTACACAAATAATCCAACAACGACAACAACAGAGTAACTAACATGCCATTGCTACTGGTGACCCAGATTGTCCTACTTGTAAATTGCATATTTTCCCTCAACCTGTCTATTTAGATTGTTAGCTCCTTAGGACAGAAGCTGTTTTTTTATTATGAGGGTTGTTTTACAGTGCCTAGCACAAGTGATCCCAATCCTGCCTAGGGTCATTAGATCACAGGTGAGTTTCGACAGGCAGTTTTATCTCAGTGATGCCCATCTCTTCTCTGAAACCCCCATTTCACAGAGGGGGAACTGAGGCACAGAGAGGCTAGGTGACTCACCCAAGGTCACACAGGAAGTTTGCAGTAGATTAGGGAACTGAACCTGGATCTCTCATAGCCCTAGCCAGTGCCCCAACCATCAGGCTATCCTTCCTCCCCGTTAACAGTATGGAAATAATCACAATAATAATTTGCTTAGTTCTAGCCATGTACTGTAACCAGTAGCATAGCTAGCGGGGTGCAGGGGAAGCAGCTGCTTCCCCCGCCTTTCCAAAAGTAGCCGGAGAACCAAGAGGGGACGCAGGCTGGCGACCCGCAGCATGGCCGGCAGCCATGGGGGGCGGCGGGCGCGACCGGAGGAGCGAGGGACGGTGCAGGCTGGCGGCCCGCAGTGCGGCCCGCAGCTATGGGGGGGCAGCGGGCATAGCCGGAGGAGCGGGGGGCGCAGCATGCGGCCCGCAGCACAGCCGGAGAAGCGAGGGGGGGTACAGGCTGGCGGCCAGCAGCCGCGGCCGGAGGAGCGAGGGGGGGCGCAGGCTGGCGGCCCGCAGCGCGGCTGGCAGCCATGGGGGGGCAGCGGGCGTGGCCGGAGGAGCGGGGGGGCACAGCATGGCGGCCGGCAGCCGCGGACGGAGGAGTGGGGGGGGGCACGAGGGTGGCACGGCAGGGCCAGAGGAGGCATGGGAGTGGGAGGGGCGGTGCGGCTGGAGGAGGAACCAAGGGGGGCGTGGCCAGAGGAGGAGCCAAGGGGGGACGCCTTTTTTATGTTTGCTCCTCCGCCTCTTAGAAGCTGGCTACGCCACTGACTGTAACCTGCTATAAACGTGATACGATGGTGATTGCTTTGAGTGGTAGATTAGATAAGAACTTAAAGCACAGCACCAGCATTCTGATCTGCCACGTAGAACAAAGCTGGAGAGTAAAGACTCACTGGGGCAGCAAATTCTAGATGAGCGACACCATGCTCTCCTCTGCAATGCATTTGATTCCACCGTGGCACGCAGATTTTGGTTTGCACACACAATACCAGGAAACTGAAATAATTTGCATCTGTAAATTCCTGTTTGCTTGTGCAAAGCTGTGTGTCTGCAATTTCAGGAGCTGATTTTGGGTACGTAGGGCCTCAAGGTTGGCCCTCAAAGCAGTAAATGGATTGGGCCCTACGTACCTCCTCAGTTTTCTGGCATGCTATGAACCATCTCACTTACCTAGGTCAGAGAGGAAAGGGTGTTCATAGGGGCTTACAGAAGATAGACACAGTAGTATTATATTTGGATCTATGCATTGATTCAATCCCCCTATATTAGCCAACAAACAGCTCATCTTCATTCCGTGTTTTCATTCCATTCACTTCACAAGATGTCTTGGATGCCCTGAAGGCATCTCAACCCAAGACCTGTGAATTTGACCCCTGCCCTTCCTGATGGGTGAAGGAGAGTCATGAGTGAATGGTGCCTCTCTTGACTGAAATAGCCAACACCTCATTAAGAGGAGGAATTTTCCATTTATCTTTCAAACATACAACAGTGAGACTGACACTGAAGAAACCCATGCTGGATACACTGGATCAAGCCAGCTACCGCCCAGTGTCAGTCTGTTCCTGAGGAAATGCACAGAACAGCTGGCTAAAGGCCACCTACAAGCACATCTAGCTGAAGCTAAAGATCTAGCCCTGTCACAATCTGGATTCAGGTCAGGACATGGGATGAAAACTGTTTTAGTGGCACTGATGGATGATCTCCTGCTGTCAATGGGTGGAGGGAAAACATCGATTTTCATCCTTCTGGGCCTCTCTGCAGCATTTTACATTGCTGACTGTGAGATATTGCTGGTCCTCAGTGAGAGAAGTGGTAGGGTCCAGGTGAATGTGCTAAAATGGTTAGCATCCTTCCTGGAGGGATGCATCCAAAGGTTGTTGGTGGGAAACTGTACCTCCACCATCAGACCCATCACTTCTAGGATCAATTTTCTCTACAATTCTTTTCAACATCTACATGCAGGCACTAGAACTGGTAAGATAACATGGACACAAATGTCAGCAATTTGCCAATGTCCAACACCTCTACCTATCTTCTGCCACATATATACATGCCACAGACACCAGGACATCCCAGTCCTTGAATGAGACCAGTTCATGCATGAAGAACAGCTGGTTAAACTTAACCTATGCAATGTAGAAGTTATGGTGGTTGGGAGAGAAAAGCACATTGAGGAATCTTCAGTCACTGTGCAGTCTCCTTTGGCTGAAGACGTATATACTCAACTGGTCAATTCTGTCCATAGTTTAGGAGTGCTACTGGATTCCTCACTAATGCTAAGCTCTCACATAGCAGTGTCCACCTGCATTTGGCAAGGAGACTCCATCCTATCCTGGAAAATGATGACTTAGCTTCAATTATACATGCCTTCACCACTTTCTGTCTGGACTACAGCAATGCAATGCACCTGGGCAAGAAGTCATCAGCTCTTAGGACATTCCAACTAATACAGATTGCTGAACTGCATGTCCTCAGCAACATGTCTGTCCCAAGCCCATCAAACCTGTCCTCTGCTCTCTGCACTGGTTTCCCGTGGACTATAACAAGTCATGTTCAAGATCTAGGTCTTTATCTTCAAGCTATTCTGTAGCCTGGACCAAAGATACCTAGAAGATCACCTATGGCTTGGCGTGAGGATCATGGGTGGCTCAGGCACACTAGAACTGACTGGCACAAGGGCAAAGTGTGCCTGTGTAGGGGACAGAGCTTTCTCGGGTGCTGGCCTGAGACCATGAAACCCACAGGAACTAAGGTCCATTGCAAATCTCACCACTTTTGGCAGTAAGTGCCAGGCTCACTTCTTCAGCCTGGACTTCTCTAATATAAACACACAGCGTAGCATGCATATAATGTAAACAAAACTAACCACTACACACAATATTCCCCTGGGAAGGGGACGAGAGAAAGAGTCAACCACATGCGACAGAAGTTGTCACATCACTCACTGCACTTCTGGGAGACACTCAAATACTACAGTGATGAAGGTGGCATAAGAACCTGAATAGAATAGCATATTGACTCAGCAACCCTGAGTTTTTGAAATACCTGTCCTCCTGCTGCTAGGAATGCCCATAGATTGGGCCCCTTTCAATGAGGATGCTAAGTAGAGCTCATCAGAATTTTCCAGAGGAATGATTTTCCAGCAGAAAATTCAATTTCTGCAAAAATCAACATTTTTTGTGGAATAATTTCAATTTTGCCACAAAATTGTTCCCAGCTCAATGGCTTCCCTGCTCCTCAACAGCCCAGCAGGTGGGCTGCCATGGAGCTGGGGTTCCCAGCACTTCCACTCTCCTGCCAAGTGGCCAGCCAGGGAGCTGTGGATCCCAGGGAACATACTGCATATCAGAAACACCCAAATTTTCCTGTGGTGGGAACATATGGATGCTGTTGAAAGGAAACATTGCAGAATTTCAGTTACTCCAAAAAATTAGAGTTGCGGGGCATTGTCCCAATTTGGGATGAAAACATACATAAACTGAAAACTCAATTTTGGGAGGAACTGAAATTCTGTTTTCTGGCCTGCTGTAGTGTTGAGGCAATTATTTTTCAAATGCAATTAGAACTGCACTGGAATCTGTTTTAATGTTGTTCTCTTTTGCTGTACTATTGTTTCATTTATTGTTCTAAATGTGTGTTATTCTAAGTGGTGCCATATCAGTATTATAACCTATGTATAAACTGGCTTCCCAATTTCCCCCGATAGCTAAAATTCATGAGAGCTGAAATCAGCCTATTTATTATGATAAACAGTTAATCATTCCCCACTCAGCTGGTCCAGAAACAGAAAAAAATGATGTTATCATCATGACCTTTGTGTACATAATTACCATAGCTTTTTTCATTATCATCATCCTCTGTTTGCCTACAGCTGGTTCAATGAATGTCACCTCCTGTTTGATCTGTTCCATAGCTCTGATCTGAATCTCTGTTGGTTTTGTGATTTCCACTGTATCGCCAGGGATTTTGCAGCCTTTGTTGCGCTTTTAATGTCTGGAATCACGTCTAAGTATCCTTTTATTACCTACCTTTCTGAAACTGCTGTGTGTTGGCCGTTGCTATTTGCTGTGTCCATCATCACAGTGGTTTATATTGCTTCAGCTTGTTAACGAGATCAGTTGGGTTACCGTGATCAGTTGGGTTAACATTTATTACCTGTTAACAATTAACTCTTGTTATTGGTTAACATAAGTATAATTGCATGCTCGATTACTCTGTCTCTCTGATGGGGTCAGGGCAACATTCTTCACATCAGTTGTCAAGAATCAGATGCCTGTCTTTTCTGGGGGAAATGTGAAAATTGCCATGGGCAACAATGTCATAAAAGTTAGAGATGGAAAAGACCTGGCAGATCACCAGGCCAATCACTTTGTCAGTACAGGACTGTTCCTTTCTTTCCCCTTCCCCGGCCCTCCCCCCAAGTTTGTCAGAAAAACAACCACTAAGCAATTTATTTATGATTACAGCTCTGGCTTTTGAGATGGCTGCCTATCTGTGCCCAGGGACGGGGAGCCAGTTTGGAGGATGTTCCTGAACAAACGTAGGATGGACTTGCAGTTAAGTGTACAGCGTAACACTCTGCTAGCTGGCTCTCTTCCTATAGCCAACTGAGGGGATGTTTAGAGAAGGAGCACCTGACAAATGTTAGTCTCTAAATTGGACAATGCTCCACACAAATGTGGTGTCCCCCTCATTTTCATTGCTGACATTTATTTGCATCAGACATGCAGAACCATGACACTGAGGTTACAGCAGGAGTTATTCACACACGGTGGATCGATCTCAAAGTATTTTAAGTTTCCTGCATTAACAGTTTTTTAGCCTTCATTTTGGGCCCGTATCAGACATTGCATCCCACATATGGGCCTTGTCAGGCTGAGGGGCAGGAAGGGAAGGAGACATAGAAGGGATGTGATCTCCTAAAAATAATCTCATTGGTGGGAATGAAGAACAGCTATGCCCGTGGGCCCCAAAATCCAAACACAAAAATCCTCTCTGTGGTGAAAGATACTCCATGGAGTCACACAGAACATGAGCCTAACATCATCTCAGCAATTAAAATGAAATGAGGATACACATTTGAATGAATATTTAAATAACTGTTTCTTTCAATTAATTCTATAGACTGCAAAAAACATTTTAAAGGAAATTAGACATTCTCATCACAATCCACACACTATAAATGTACAGTAAAGGTCTGAAAATGTTTTTTTCTTGTTCATTATAACACATAAACACTCCAGGAGAACTGACCTTTTTCAATTGATAAAACAAAAGATGGGTGACAAGATTACATGTGAAGTTATTTAGTAACAAGTTACTTGTTCGATGCCATCAAAAAATCTGTATGAGGTTGGGCAGGTGCTAAATTGCAACTACTACTTACCAGAAAAAGCTCGCTCATTTCAGTTACCTTGTCATCTCATTCCCATCACCGACCATTTGTTTGTTTCATCCAAGTGTTGCATTGTGCCATAAGCCATGTTGTGGCAAGGGCTAGCTTTTTAACTTCAGGACTATACATAGTCTAGCACAATGACATCCTGTTGGGGTGTTATGGTGATACAAGTAAAAAATAACAATTCATGTGCAGACAGCCCAAAGCTTTCCATGTGTCAGCAATAAAAAAAAACATTCAGATCAAGTTACTGTAAACCAAGAAGTTATCAGCAAAGAAAACCAAATCTTCAGCAGGTTATATACCTGCAAGGGAGGAAGGAAGTCACCATCCTGAGCTAACCACACAATGTATTTTTATCAATAAAAATGCAATAATTAGAAAAGAAGTAGTAGAAACATTTTAATAAGAGAAACAACATACAAACCCTTGTCATGCTGCACATTCAAACACATTGGTCAGAGCATGAATAATAACATAACCCAACGGAGTTAGACCAGGAATGAATTTGGTCCACTGTGGCAGTAGCTAAATGTTCTCACTGAGGCTTCATTGCCTTAATCACCTTCTCCAAGGTTTAGCATTTAACACAGATGCATGGCAAAATCCCTTAGGAGCACTAAGAACTAAGATCTCGTTTTTTTAATGGACCAGCTATTGATTTTGTGAGAAACCCATTCTCCAGGATTTACCACAAGATTATCTTGTGCCAAGACTATGCCTGTTATAATCTTTACCATGTGTGTCCCAGGGTGTCAGTGCCAACTGGCAGAGGGCACACTATACCATAACTCTCATCAGGCCTGATCCACTCATTGCCCCAACTCACTGTTGTCATAAACTGTATCTAAACGGTATCGTGTACATTGTCATATGTAAACTGGTGACATGCTGGTCATTAATATTTGTTGCTTGATATATGTATGGGCGGTGCATAAAGAAGTATAGATGCGTGCTGAAAATATTCCAAAGTAGCAGCCGTGTTAGTCTGTAGCCGCAAGAAGAACAGGTGCCACAAGTACTCCTGTTCTTTTTGCTGAAAATATGTTCCTCCAATGTGTCTGAGCACAGCTTGGCCTAGACAAAGGCATGTTGTTTTGCCAGCTTGACTGTGTCTTCAATGTAAATTAAGCAAAGCGTGACCTAAGACAATGAAAAGCTCATTTACATGCAAGGTAAACTAGCCATCAGGCAAGCAAGTGGGGGAAGATGACCATTTAATATTCTCGATGGGGGATGGAGCCTGCACCTCCAGGAAGCCTCCTTGCCTCTTGTAACAGGGCCAATGAACTTTGGAAAGATACAAGCAGAGATAAAAAGCCATTTGGTCATTCAGCACTGAGGGGACAATAGGGTACAGCATCCTTAGATCCTGTGAAATTTGGGTATCCCTAGCAGGAGGACTAGGGATGCTGATTCCTTACTTACATCAAGTTAACTGCTCAGGCAAAGCTTATAACTTGATAGAATGACATTTTACTCACTATAAAGTTTGTACTATAAGAGTGTATAGAATCATAGAACTGGAAGGGACCGTGAGAGGTCATCTAGTCCAGTCCCCTGCACTCAAGGCAGGACTAAATATTACCTAGACCATTCCTGACAGGTGATTGTCCAACCTGCTCTTAAAAATCCCCAATGATGGAGATTCCACAACCTCCCTAGGCAATTTATTCCAGTGCTTAACCACACTGACAGTTAGGAAGTTTTTCCTAATGTCCAATCTAAACCGCCCTTGCTGCAATTTAAGCCCATTGCTTCTTGTCCTATCCTCAGGGGTTAAAAAGAACATTTTTTCTCCCTCCTCCTTGTAACAACCTTTTATGTACTTGAAAACTGTTATGTCCCCTCTCAGTCTTCTCTTCTCTAGACTAACTGAACCCAATTTTTTCAATCTTCCCTCAGAGGTCATGTTTTCTAGACCTTTAATCATTTTTGTTGCTCTTCTTTGGACTTTCTCCAATTTGTCCCCATCTTTCCTGAAATGTGGCGCCCAGAACTGGACACAATACTCCAGTTGAGGCCTAATCAGCACGGAGTAGAGTGGAAGAATTACTTCTCGTGTCTTGTTTACAATACTCCTGATAATACATCCCAGAATGATGTTAGCTTTTTTTGCAACAGCATTACACTGTTGACTCATATTTAGCTATGACCCCCAGATTCCTTTCCGCAGTACTCCTTCCGAGGCAGTCATTTCCCAGAGTGAGGTCTGTTCTGAAAACTAATGACACATTGATGATTAATACTATTGTGAAATGTATGTATTAACACTGCATAAAGAATTATGGATACTCATTGATATTAGGCTGTACAGTCTGCCCAGACAGGAGGGAATGTCACATCTATCTGTCTGTCTCCTATGTAAATTAAGTATAGTTGAATCAAACAATAGAAGCTTCATTTACATAGAAATCATGCAGGGGGATGGGAAGCCCACAGGAAGGGAATAACCGTGTGAGGTCATCCTGCTTCTTGAACCAAGTTCATTGTACTTTGGGAGATATAAGCAAGGACAGAAGTCATCTTTTGGCATCCATCATTAGACACACACAGGAGGCCAGATTCTTGCAGGCTGAGAACTATGGGCCCTTCAACCAAAGTGGCAGGGAGGGAGGGTTGAGATCTCTGGAATTGAATATAGGTAAGAAACCTGCTTAGGCAAAGTTCTTTCACCTAAGAAGACAAGGGAAGCCAGCACCTTGTACTTTTGTGGAAGGTTCTGCATGAGAGAGAGTCAGCCATGGCTGGGAAGAAGAATGACTGGTGAGAGAAACCATTTTGAGCAAAGCCTGTGTCTTGCTAGATTAAGTTTTAGACTTTTAGATGTGTGTTTTTACTTTTATTTGCTTGTAACCCTTTCTAACTTTATTCCTTTTATCTAGCATCACTTAACCTATGTCCTATTGTTAATCAATTAATTTTAGTTTACTATAAACCAACTCAGTGAAATGTTTAAAGGGAATTGTGTATTCACCCCCAGTTAAGTTAATAAGTTGGGATGTGATTTTTAGGCTTTAGAGGAACAAACGAACCACATTATTTCTCTGAACTGTCCAGGAAAGGGCTGGACATTGCAGAGCACATGGTTTTGGGAAAATTCGGGACTAGGAGTGTGTTGGGGCTCACCCTGCAAGTAGTAACCAAGGCTGGTAGAAGCCAGAGCAGGGCTGTGGACAGGCTGCTGGGGTCGGAGCTGCTGAACCACGGCCGTCTAGCACACAGACAGTTAGGGTGTGACCTACATGCTGATAGGTTGGTTGTGAGTGGCCCAGATTTAGAGCTACAGCAGAAAAGCATGGTGAGGACACCCAGAGTTACAGAGCAGGTGGTGACACAACCCCTCACTGGTCTGGATTGCACTCCAGAACGTGATTACCTTCAAGTCACCTTTCTGCCCAAGGGAGTTAAAAAGAAGGTATAATGAATTTAAATGTACTTGGAAACCAAAGAATACTTGCCTCATATCAGACAAAAAAAAATATTGCCTGCTCCTGCTCCCATTGAAGTCTATTACAAAGCTCCAACTTCAGGTGCATGCAGGAGTGGGCCCTTCTATTGTAACAGGTTTTTACAACAATAATACACAGAACAGGGAACACTGTATTTTTCTGAATATTCTTTTTAGTATAAATCAGAAATTCATTTTAATGGTGTTCATCATGGTTACTATTCATTTTCCACACATATTCAGATGATGGATTTATTTTCTTCGCATGTGTGTGAAGAAAGCAAGTCTCAAGCCTACTTATACAAATCTGTCTGCTGAAACTTTATGCTGGAAGTATTCATGAAGCCATTTGAAAATGTCTGTGATTTCCATCCTCCCAGTTCCCAATTAGATAGCAGAAATATCATTTGACTTATATAACCATGTACACACCATAAATAAATAAGTAATGCAAAATGAGGCGTCAAAGCAAATAATTTGGATACAACCTATAGGCTGGAATAAGATTGCCCAACAATTCTGAACAGTAACCAAAAAAAACCAGTCTATTAGTAGCTAAAGAATAACATGTCTGGAGAAATAATAAAGCAATTATGTCCTGCAAATAGCCACCCCAGTTCTAAATCTGGCTAAGTCATTCATAGAAATTTAGAAATTAGGTATGGAGAAGACCATTTAGATCATATAATCTATCTCCCTGACAATGCAGTGTTTCAAATTGGCTTTGCAGACATTTTCAGGGGGAAATCTTTTTCAGGAAATGCATTTATACAAGTAGTTATGAGACTTTCTGCTAACATTTGTGTTACTAAAAGCAATTACTTCTACAGGTATTCATGGCAAATGCATAGAAAGGTTCACAAATACTTTCCAAGTGAATCTGTAGTTTTTATTCAAACTAAATGATCTGGGAAAAGGGTAACCAGTGAGGTGGCAAAATTTGCAGATGATACAAAACTCCTCAAGATAGTTACGTAGGGTAACCAGACGTCCTGATTTTATCGGGACTGTCCCGATATTTGCTTCTTTGTTCCGCATCCCAACCAATGTTTGGTCAGGACACTGGACTAACAAGAAATTTTGCCCTCCCGGAGGGACTCTCGCCCCCAGCTCTGTCCCCTCCTTCCCCCATTGGCTCCTTTCCCAAATCCCCGCCCTGGCCCCACCTCTTCCCCAACCACGTGGCATTCCTGCTCCCTCCCAGGTTTGCAGGTGCATGGCGGCGCAAGCCGGGAGGGAGAGGGTGGTGGCGGCGGCGGCTGGATCCTGGAGCTGGTGAGTCAGCTCCGGCACCCGGGCACCGGGCGGGTAAAGGAGGGCTGGCAAGGGAGGGTGGGAGATGGGGGGGCTCAGCTCTGAGCCCCCCGCCACGCCAGAGGGCTCCTGCCCGGCCCCAGGGAGCGCAGCGCGGAGGCTGCTCCAGCCCAGTATTATTTTGCTGTTAGACCATGACCTTCAAGTTCTTTTTTATGTTGATTACTAACATAGATAAGATAAGAAGTCTCAGTTTTGTCTTTTTGCAAGACCTCTTTCTCCTTTTGTTCACAGCAATATATATGCTTGTAAGATTAATAAGAATATAATTCTCAGAAATGTCAACCAAGTATTATCTCAGCACATTTCTCCAACCATCAGCGACTGTAAGAGAAGTTTAAAAGGAAGTCTTGCAAATGTGCCTACAACGTTTTCAAACAATGAAATGATGACAGATTTACTTTAATATCTTTTTCTGGAAACAGCAACTGTGCATTAAAGTCATGCAACAATGCCAGGTGAAAAGGAAAATCAATGACAAAATATTTTTTGTTGACAGCCTCATATCTGTCCTAATTCCCAGCTTATTTTAAGACCATCTTTCTATTTTGTTGAGGTTAATACTTGGAAAACAAATCTGAGATTCAAGCCCACATAATAAACAGGCACTATAAACAATATTCAAGCATACACTTATTCGGTCAGTGAAGGAAACAAACTATAGTTTAAAATGCAGCATTGTTCATATTTATTCATGAATCACAAATAAAAAAGTTTGCTGTGTAACTACCTGTGTTTGTTAATAACAATGTTAACGAGTGGAGGGATAAATAAATAAAATACATTTGCACATTTCTGGGAGCAGGGTTTTATTCTTTGTTTTTACATCTTACTCAGAGAATAAACTATGGAGAACTATACTGGACCCCACTCCTGAAAACACTTACATGCATGGGTAGCCCCAATGGCTACTTAATTTCACTCATAAGTATAAATGTTAATAGGATCAGAGTCATTTATTAATCTATAAATGTCACCAAGTAGTGTAGATCCTACTACTTTTTCATTGTAGTTGTGGGAAGAGCTGGACAGGAATTTCCCAACAAAAATGCCAATTCATTGAACCTGAAATGTTTTGTGGAAACATAGAATCATAGAAATCTAGGGCTGGTAGGGACCATGAGAGGTCATTGAGTCCAGCCCCTTGCACTGAGGAAGATGAGAATCAAGTCTAAAATGGCTGATTTCCCTCTTGTTGCTCATATGACCCTATTATAAATTTTCCATGTGTCCCACTACCCCCAACATCTAGCCCTCTGTTAAAGTTGCCTTTCTTTTAGGTCACCTGAGCGCTTTTGTCACCTGCCTCCTTTGAACCTAGATTAAAGCCAATTCCTTGGGTTTGAAGTCAGTGTGCAAAGATGCTCTTCCCCTTCTTGGACCCCAGTTCTTCCCAGCAGTCCTTCTTTCTGAAACAGCATTCCATGGACAAGGAAGCCAAAGCCCTCCCGTCATAAGAACATAAGGATGGCCATACTGGGTCAGACCAAGGGTCCATCCAGCCCAGCACTCTGTCTGCCGACAGTGGCCAATGCCAGGTGCCCCAAAGGGAGTGAACCTAACAGGTAATGATCAAGTGATCTCTCTCCTGTCATCCATCTCCACCCTCTGAGAAACAGAGGCTAGGGACACCATTCCTTACCGATCTTGGCTAATAGCCATTAATGGACTTAACCTCCATGAATTTATCTAGTTCTCTTTTAAACCCTGTTATAGTCCTAGCCTTCACAATCTCCTCAAGCAAGGAGTTCCACAGATTGACTGTGCGCTGTGTGAAGAAGAACTTCCTTTTATTTGTTTTAAACCTGCTGCCCATTAATTTCATTTGCTGACCCCAAGTTCTTATATTGTGGGAACAAGTAAATAACTTTTCCTTATTCACTTTCTACACATCACTCATGATTTTATATACCTCTATCATATCCCCCCTTAGTCTCCTCTTTTCCAAGCTGAAAAGTCCTAGCCTCTTTAATCTCTCCTCAAATGGGACCCATTCCAAATCCATAATCATTTTAGTTGCCCTTCTCTGAACCTTTTCTAATGCCGTATATCTTTTTTTAGGTGAGGAGACCACATCTGTATGCAGTATTCAAGATGTGGACGTACCATGGATTTATATAAGGGCAATAAGATATTCTCCATCTTATTCTCTATCCCTTTTTTAATGATTCCTAACATCCTGTTTGCTTTTTTGACTGCCGCTGCACACTGCATGGACGTCTTCGAAGAACTATCCACGATGACTCCAAGATCTCTTTCCTGATTAGTTGTAGCTAAATTAGCCCCCATCATATGGTATGTATAGTTGGGATTATTTTTTCCAGTGTGCATTACTTTACATTTATCCACATTAAATTTCATTTGCCATTTTGTTGCACAATCACTTAGTTTTGTGATATCATTTTGAAGTTCTTCACAGTCTGCTTTGGTCTTAACTATCTTGAGCAGTTTGCCACTTCACTGTTTACCCCTTTCTCCAAATCATTTATGAATAAGTTGAATAGGATTGGGGTCCTAGGACTGACCTTTGGAGAACACCACTAGTTACCCCTCTCCATTCTGAAAATTTACCATTTATTCCTACCCTTGTTCCCTGTCTTTTAACCCATTCTCAATCCATGAAAGGATCTTCCCTCTTATTCCCTGACAATTTAATTTACGTAAGAGCCTTTGGTGAGGGACCTTGTCAAAGGCTTTCTGGAAATCTAAGTATACTATGTCCACTGGATCCCCCTTGTCCACCTATTTGTTGACCCCTTCAAATAACTCTAGTAGATTAGTAAGACACGATTTCCCTTTACAGAAACCATGTTGACTTTTGCCCAACAATTTATGTTCTTCTATGTGTCTGACAATTTTATTCTTTACACTTGTTTCAACTAATTTGCCCAGTACTGACGTTAGACCTGTAATTGCGGGGATCACCTCTAGAGCCGTTTTTAAATAGTGGCGTTACATTAGCTATCTTCCAGTCATTGGGTACAGAAGCTGATTTAAAGGACAGGTTACAAATCATAGTTAATTGTTCCTCAATTTCACATTTGAGTTCTTTCAGAACTCTTGGGTGAATGCCATCTGGTCCTGGTGACTGGTTACTGTTCAGTTTATCAATTAATTCCAAAACCTCCTCTAACGACATTTCAATCTGTGACAATTCCTCAGATTTGTCACCTACAAAGGACAGCTCAGGTTTGGGAATCTTCCTAACATCCTCAGCCGTGAAGACTGAAGCAAAGAATTCATTTAGTTTCTCCACAATTACTTTATCGTCTTTAAGTGCTTCTTTTGTATCTCAATCGTCCAGGGGCCCCACTGGTTGTTTAGCAGGCTTCCTTATTACCTTTGGAGTTTTTGGCTAGCTGTTCTTCAAACTCCATTTTGGCTTTTCTTAGTATATTTTTACACTTAATTTGGCAGCGTTTATGCTCCTTTCTATTTACCTCACTAGGACTTGACTTCCACTTTTTAAGATGCCTTTTTATCTCTCACTGCTTCTTTTACATGGTGGTTACGCCATGGTGGCTCTTTTTTAGTTATTTTACTGTTTTTTTTTTATTTGGGGTATACATTTAAGTTGGGCCTCTATTATGGTGTCTTTGAAAAGTGTCCATGCAGCTTGCAGAGATTTCACTCTAGTCACTGTACCTTTTAATTTCTGTTTAACTAACCTCCTTATTTTTGCATAGTTCCTCTTTCTGAAATTAAATGCCACAGTGTTGGGCTGTTGAGGTGCTCTTCCCACCACAGGAATGTTAAATGTTATTATATTATGGTCACTATTTCCAAGTGGTCCTGTTATAGTTACCTCTTGGACCAGATCCTGCGCGCCACTCAGGACTAAATCAAGAATTACCTCATCCCTTGTGGGTTCCTGTACCAGCAGCTCCAAGAAGCAGTCATTTAAAGTATCAAGAATTTTTGTCTCTGCATTTCGATCTGAGGTGACATGTATCCAGTCAATATGGGAATAATTGAAATCCCCCACTATTATTGAGTTCTTTATTTTGATAGCCTCTCTAATCTCCCTTAGCATTTCATCGTTACTATCACTGTCCTGGTCAGGTGGTCGATAATAGATCCCTACTGTTATATTCTTATTAGTGCATGGAATTACACCTCTACCTCGATATAACGCTGTCCTCGGGAGCCAAAAAAATCTTATCACGTTATAGGTGAAACCGCGTTATACTGAACTTGCTTTGATCCACCGGAGTGCACAGCCCTGCCCCCCCAGAGCACTGCTTTACCGCGTTATATCCGAATTCTTGTTATATCAGGTTGCGTTATATCGAGGTAGGGTTGTACTATCCATAGAGATTCTATGGAACACATAGATTCATTTAAGATTTTTACTTTATTTGATTCTACATTTTCTTTCATTTTCTTTTTTCATTTCCCCTTTACCCCCCCGCATGACCTGTTCTGTCCTTCCAACATATTTTGTACCCCGGAATAATTGTGTCCCATTGATTGTCCTCACTTCACCAGGTTTCTATGATGCCTATTATATCAATATCCTCCTTTAACACGAGGCACTTTAGTTCACCCATCTTATTATTTAGACTTCTAGCATTTGTGTACAAGCACTTTAAAAACTTGTCACTGTTTATTTGTCTGCCCTTTTCTGATGTGTTGGATTCTTTTTTATGTGAATGTTTCTCATCTGATCTGGCCCCTACTTTATCCTCTTCCATCCTCTCTTCCTGACTAAAACCTAGAGAATCTCTATCAATAGACTCTCCTCCAAGAGAAGTCTCTGTCCGATCCATGTGCTCCTCTGCAGCAATCGGCTTTCCACCATCTCTTAGTTTAAAAACTGGTCTGCAACCATCCACACAATGTGTGCAGTCATGCATTCATGTCCAGGATGCACATGTCCCTGCTTGGGCCCTTATCCTCAACCAGGAGGATAGTTGAGAACATAACCTGTGCCCCCCCAACTCCTTCACCCTCATTTAGAGACCTGTAGTTACTGCTGATCTGCTCAGGGTCAGACCTGGCAGTATCATTAGTGCCCACAAGGATGAGAAGCATGGGGTAGTGGTCAGAGGAATAGATGAGCCTATGCAACCTTTCCAGAATGTCTCAGATGCAGGCTCCAGGCAAGCAGAACATCTTTCAGGACATCGTGTCAGGTTGGCAGATGGATGTCTTCATATCCCACAGAAGGGAGTCCCTGACTACCAGCACCCTTCGCTTCATCCTCTTGGGTGTGGTGGCCATTGGCTTGGGCCCTGGGGCAGGTGGATCCTCCATCACAGCCACTGGGTCCACTCCTCACCTTCTGTTGCCAGTACAGCATACTGGTTCTTGATCACAATGGCCAGGGTACCTAGGTGGGAGGTGGAGCACTATCTACTGCCTGAGGTGGCCAGCAACCACTCTCTTCTCTGTAGAGTAGGTGCTCCTCTGGTGCTGCTGTAGACATCTGTAGCCAGCCAGCATCCTCTGTTCCAGACATCGCATGTGCATCCTGTCAAATAAGTCCTCATGCTCTTGGATGCTATGTAGATTTGAGTCACCTCTTCCCACAGCTCTCTTATCTGCTTCCTTATCCCACCAGGGTCACAGTGCAGGGTGCTAATCTGCTTTTAAATTACAATTCTGGGGGTGCTCATCAACCCCTGGGAGGAGAAGTCAGTCTTCTAGAGGGGACTCAAACACTAGGTTCTGGCTGGTTATGGCCGGCCAGCCTGCCTGCCTGCCAAATGGAGCAACTACCGATCAGTCAGCACTCTGAAGTTGGAGTCGAATCACTGACAGGAGTTACCAGGTAAAGAATTCTCCCTCCGATCAATTTTGCCATGACTTGGCTTATCTCTGGCATATTCTGCGGATTATGATTTTATTTTCATAAATAGCCGTGCATTTTCGGTAATAACGAGAATCATAGCTGTAAAGAAAACAAGAGACAGTCAGTGAAGCTTTGTTTTACAAGTAAACTTTGAATCAGGGCTTCCCCTAAGGACCAAACTGACTGTGAATTGATAGTGATTGAGGCCTTCCCCTATGTTTAGTGTAATGAGGTAATTTCTGTTTGTTTATTAACACTAGGAAGTTCCTAATGAGACCCAAAGGCTTTTTATTCTAGAGAGAAGCAATTACCATGAAAGCAGATGGTATCATTTAAAGTGTGGATCTACCCAATAATGCCACTCTTGGGGAAAAAAGTCAGGATCAAGGTGTGTGGATAGCCAATCTTGGGGTTTGTTTTAAATGTGAATTTGGGATAGTTGGGGCCCCTGACTCAGCCTCTCCTTTTTCTCCTTGTTTGTAGGTAGGAGCTTACCCAGGCAGACTCCTACATCACTGCAGAGGGCAGAGAAAACTGGAGTAACAGACTCCAGAAAAGGGAGGGACTCAGAACAATCAGAAACCTGCCAAGGGAAAGCACCTGTGTCCCATTTCAGAGAATCTCTAGTAGCTAGTGATGAAGTGGAAGGGGAACCTCTTCCTAGAGCAGGAAAGATGGAGAAGGGTGGTTAAGAGGTATACTGTACCAGGCAGTTCCCTTTTTATCTCTGGGCATTTTGCCTACCTAATTTTCCCTATGTTTATAGCTGGCAATGGTAGTCTGTATTTCTTCACCTGTGCTGTTAAACAACTGCTGCATTTTACATAAGGTAGAGACAGAGATTCCCTGTTCATAGTTTGCAATGAAAGGCTTTGAACTACAGCTACTCCTCACTTAATGTCATAGTTACGTTCTTGAAAAATTCGACTTTAAGCGAAATGATGTTAGGGGAATCCAATTTCCCCATAAGGATTAATGTAAACGTGGGGGGGTTAGGTTCCAGGGAAATGTTTTTCACCAGACAAAAGACATTATATACATATACAGTATAAGTTTTAAATAATTTTAAACAAACAATTTAATAATGTACTCACCAATGATGATTGTGAAACTTGGCTGAGGCAGGGGCGTAGCCACAGGAGGTGGGGGGGGAGGGGCTGCAGCCCACCCACTTAGTGTCCAGGCCCACCCACCCGCAGCCCCAGCCCTGCTCCAGCCCTAGCACTTGCCCCGCTCTGCCCGCCCCGTGCTCCAGCCGGGCAGCACAGTCAAGGGCTCGCTCTGCTCCGCCTGCTCGGCACTCCAGCCAGGGAGTGGGGTCAAGGTGTGGGGCTCGCCCTGCTCTGTCCATCCGCCTGGCACTGCTGCCGGGGAGCGGGCTCAAGGGCTCACCCCTGCCGCGGAGTGGGGTCAAGGTATATGGGCTTGCCCCACTCCGCCCGCCCAGCATTCCAGCCGGAGAGCAGGCAAGTCTCCGTGCCCCAATCCCGCTCCCCGATAGGAGTGCTGGGCAGATGGACAGAGCAGGGTGAGCCTCCGCGCCCTGAACCCACTTCCTGGAAGGACCACTAGGTGGGCGGGCAGAGTTGGGCAAGCTCTTGGCTAGAGCACTGGGCAGGCGGAGCAGGGCAAGTCAGAGTATGAAAGAGGGTGGATCGTCCGGCTCCTCCTCTTGCTGAACTTTCCCAACACGAAAAAACACATCTAGAGATGGTTGTTTTGTTTTCCTTTTTTTTTTTCTTGATAAAGTTCTTTATAGTAATTCATTATATCAACTCCTCTAATCACTTTGGAGCTGCGTTCCCTGTAAGGATTTGCAAGCCAGCTTCAATCATTTGGAAAGCTTCAGAAAGATGTTTGGTAGTCAAAATTTGATGGGTTGGTTCTTCTACTTCTTGGCCCTCTTCTTCCATTGCTCTTATCACCTCTAGTTGCATCAGATCTTCATTGGTTAGCTCTTCTCCGTGTGATTGCAGAAGTTGTGCAAGGTCGGCTTCTTCCACCTCATCAAAACCCGCTTTCTTGGCCAAGCTGAAGATATCCTTCTTCATAGCAGGACAAGATCTTTAAATCCTTTTAAGTCACTGACACATTCAGGCCACAACTTCCCATACACACCATCATTCATGCCTGAGTAACTTCAGCCCAGGACTCACCAATGTTATTGATGCACTTGAGGATGTTGTAGTCACACCAAAATTGTCGAATCATAGGCTTGCCTTCCCCATCGGTGCCTCTGATGAACTGGCCAAAAGTACGGTGTAATACGCCCTAAATGCAGCAATAGCTCATTGGTCCATGGGTCGGATGAGTGATGTGGTGTTAGGTGGCAGAAAGACAACTTTGACATTTTCGCACAGGTCATCCAGATTGATTGAATGAGCCAGTGCATTATCAATAAGTAATAAAATCTTGAAAACAAGATTTTCCTTGGCACACTATTTCTTCCATGCAGGGATGGCATAGTCAGTCATTCTGAAAAAAATAGCTACAATTATCAATGCTTTCTTATTGGATCTCCAAATGACCAGAAGGCATTCCTTTGAAAATCCCTTCAGAGCTCCTGGTGTTTCGGAGTGGTACCTTGTCAGCGGTTTTATCTTCATATCTCTGTCAGCATTACCACATAGAAGCAAGGTTAGGTGATCTTTAGCTGCTTTAAATCTAGGTGCTGTCTTCTCCTCTCGGGAAATGTAAGTCCATTCAGGCATCCTCTTCTAGTAGAGCCTGTTTCATCGACATTAAAGACTTGCTTAGGTGAATAGCCGCCTTCCTCAATTATTTTCGTGAAATAGTCAGGGAATTTTTTAGCTGCTGCAGTATCAGAACTAGCCGCCTCACCGGACATCTTGATGTTATGCAAGTGGAAGCACCTCTTGAACCGA
Organism: Malaclemys terrapin pileata; assembly: GCF_027887155.1. Lineage (NCBI taxonomy): Eukaryota > Metazoa > Chordata > Testudines > Emydidae > Malaclemys > Malaclemys terrapin. Next base: position 45,523,561 of record NC_071506.1, on the reverse strand, counting down.
TCAAACTAACCCCGACGTGCTGTGAACGTCTCTGTCTGTGATCCTTCACCTTGGTCTCTCTTCAAATTGTCATACAAAACTTTTTGCCTTAGCTTGTATCACTAGCAAACTTAGAGGTATGTTTCGCTGGTTTTGGTCCTCTATCCACACTGAGAGAAGACACTCCATGTTTTCCATCAAACTACTTCTTGATCGACTTATTGTAGTACCACTAAGCGGTGTTACACACCAAGCACTAGCCCTGATCTTGTTGGCATTACTCCAAATTGTTCTCACAGTGGTCGGAGTAAGACCTAGAGCAATGCCAATGTCTACCACATGCTCGCCTGCATCAAAACGTCTTAAAACATCTAATTTAATACCCAAACTAATAGTATTTCTGGTTTTCTTACTGCTACTGCTAAACACTCCACTATCACATGCTGGGCGTTTTTGACTCATGATGCTGGGCGATACAATCACGAGTTAGAAATGTTCAGGGAATACTTGTACCGACATAATGTAAACAATAATGGTTGCCACACTGAAGCAGGAGCATCACTTGGCTTATGTCACAAAGTAGTTACCTACTAGCAGGCGGTGGCCAAACAATGTTATAACCAAACATTGCACTTTAAACGAGTATGTTCTCTAATAGATCAGTGATGTAATAATGAAATAACGTTAACCGGGACAAACATTAAGTGATCCCACTGTCTGTGTGTGTTTTGAGGCAGTTTTGCTCTGGTGGCAGAGAGAAGCACATGGCCCACAGGCAGTTATGTTACACCTCTACCCCGATATAATGCTGTCCTCGGGAGCCAAAAAATCTTACCGTGTTATAGGTGAAACCACGTTATATCGAACTTGCTTTGATCCACCAGAGTGCGCAGCCCCGTCCCACTCCCCCCCCCCCCCCGCCTCCTCCAGAGCGCTGCTTTACCGTGTTATATCCAAATTTGTGTTATATCGGGCCGCGTTATATCGGGGTAGAGGTGTACTTACCAAAGATCACCTTGGGGGAAAAGCCTAGTCCCATTCTGTCATAATTTCAACATCGGTCCTGGATTCTTTGCTTTCATCTGTCTCTAGCATTTAAGCTAATTATCTCACAGCTATTCAGAGCTATAGAAGGACTTTGAACTTCTTCAGTAAAGGTAGTACACTTCACTTTACATTATATCATCATTGTGGATTTTTCTAAAAGTAAAAAACCACCAAGATAAACAAACCTACCTTTTGAGGCCTTCTTCATTCGTCATCAAAAATGCACAACAACAACAAACCATAGATACCCATTTAAACAAAAAATTCCTTTGCAGTCACCTTTAAAAAAAAAATTCAACGGTTTATGCACTTGATAGTCCATGAATAATATAATATAGAAATAATAATCCCTCATATTTCTCAGATACTAAAACTTATAAAAAGTAACCTCTGAAGGTGCGTTTGTTTGGTTGCATGAATGACTTCCCTGCTATGTTGCTGGATAAAATCAAAGTTCAGACAGTAATAATTAAGGCCTCAGTCCTCTAAAGACTTACACAGAGTCCTGTGCATAATGTTAAGCGTTCACATAAATGTTTGCAGGATTGAGACTTAATGTGTTAAAATAGTATGACATTTCCAACAATCACTTTAAATATGTTACTTAAACTTTGGTATTCTTAAATATTTTATCATTTTAAACACCTTATAATATATATGTACCCTAAAATAATTGGAATAATACTGAGTGGGGAAGGAAAATGTATAGTACAGTAACTCCTCACACACAGACAGTGGGATTTCTCTGGTATAACTGCAGGCCGTGTTTGGCCTACCAAATTTTTATCCTGGTGCTAAATCATAAAAAAGAACAAGATGGGAGTTTCAGAGGCAGTTTTTCATAAGTTTTTTGCCCCCGCTGTTAAGAACAGTGGGAGCTACTAGGTGCTGAACAATCTGAAAATCCAAACCCGTTGTGTAGTCCCTAAATGGCAGCTGAGCTCTTCTGAAAAATTGGCCCCAATTGTGGGTGCTGATGTAACCACACACCTCCTGGGTGTGGTGCTCTGTCCCAGGTAGTGGCACCGAGACCTCTTAGAGATTAATGAGTCTGATACAGCCAAGGGCCATATGGCTCTTAGCTCATGCATTTAGCTCCTGAGGTCCCAGGCTTGATCCCGCCCACCAATGACTGGGATCTGTTGGTGTTACACTGACCCCTTCTAACAATCTGTCTTTTGGGGTGCATGTTGAATTTGCAGGGTGGCAGTTCAAAAACATTTCTTTTATTTGTAAATTGAGGGCACAAACAAAGTCACTTGCCAAAGGAGAACCACATCTTAAATAGGGATCATTGGTCAGACTGTAAGGAAATGTGTTTATAAGTCCATAACTCCCATGTGCCTGTGGGTAGGCAATAAGAATGTTGACCCATTTAGTCTGGAGTCATGCACACAAACAACTGACTTTCTAGCCCTGTAGTTTCAAATGCTCTCTTCACGCAGGTCATGCATAGACATAAAAAAGGACCCAGGGAACCCAAAGAATGAGCTACATGTGTCAACATCACCTCTTTTAAGGCTGACTCATACACATGCTGTGAGAGATCTCTGAAGTTAAGTGAAATGGCTAGTGTAGCAGTGCATTTGGTTCATGGACCTTGAGCAGTCCTGTCCTGATTCACTTGGTAAACAATGGAAATCCTATGAGCCTCTTGCTAAAGAAGAGAGGCTACAACTCATTTCAGTTCTACCAGGATAAAAGGAGAGAGATTTAACATCTGCCTTTTTAGTCATATACTGACCTACAGGGCCGGCTTTAGGAAGTGCGGGGCCCGATTCAAACAGTTTCGACGGGGCCCTGACAGGGATGACTAAAAAAAAAAAAAAAAAAAAAACACGTTTAAAAAAAACACGTGGGGCTTGTACTCACCGGCCCGCGCTCCTAGTCTTTGGTGGCGGGTCCTTCACTCACTCCAGGTCTTCGGCGGCACTGAAGGACCCGCCGCCAAAGTGCCACCAAAGACCCGGAGCGAGTGAAGGACCCGCTGCCAAAGACCTGGAGCGCCGCCGGGTGAGTAAAAATTAAAAAGGTGCCTCTAGCCAGGGAAGGGATTCTCTGCCACTTGCCCCCCACTCTGGGCGACCCTGCCACTGGGCGCGGGGCCCTCTTAAGCGCGGGGCCCGATTCGGGGGAATTGGCGGAATTGGCCTAAAGCCGGCCCTGCTGACCTACCTGTATAATGGGGTATTTGAGACAGAATTGTTGAGGCTGCTGAGATCTGTGAAGCCCCCACTGCAATTTTGGACACTATTAAATAATAATTTGTATTTGAAGCAACAAGCGTCTGGAAATTTTTATAAATTGGTTCAGCTGCTTCTTTCTGATGTCTCCCAATGGAATCATGAGAAGATTCTGCCTTTGGTGACTGCCAAAAAAAACCCTCTGATACTGTTTGCAAATAGTGCAAATCAATAAATGCACTGGCACATTCCTGGCAAGAAAGGAAAATTTGCAACAACAACAAAAAAAAAAATGTATTTTATAGTGTAACTTATTCCAATTTAAGCAGTGATCTGACACAAAATCCAAAAGTTCAGAATCTTGGGGTGTCAGAGGAATAACTTCCTAAGTGACATAGATGCATCATCAGTGTCAGGAGGGGAAGAAAAGCAATGTTTCTTTGGGATGTCACTTAGGGCTTATTTCATTTCTCTTTATTGTCTAGTGCTAATTCCACAGCCAGGCCAACATTTAAGGATACCTTGCTCATCCAAGAATTTCTTCTTTCCCATAAATAACTCAGTTTTTCAATATAAATAAACAAAACATCTATGCTTCATTGCAATTGCAGAGTGCTGGGCAAATCTGGGGAATTGTGCATTTCACAGGTCAAAGGGGAGGGAAATGACCTTCTAAAATGTTATTGTCTTCCAAGCTAGGTCTTTATAAGTATCTGAAATTTATAATAATTTGCACTTGTATATGGCCTCCCATCCAAGGATCTCTAAGCATTCTGCAAATATTCGTTAATTATGTCTTACAACAGCCCTGGAAACCAGGGGCGGCTCTATTTTTTGCCGCCCCAAGCACGGCAGTCAGGTGGCCTTCAGTCACGCGGATTCGGCGCCGTTTCTGCGGGTGATCTGCCGGTCCCGCACCTTCGGTGTACCCGCCCCCGAATTGCGGCCGAAGCCGCGGGACCGGTGGACCTCCTGAAGGCTGCCTGACTGCCACCCTCACGGCGACTGGCACGCTGCCCCCCCGCGGCTTGCCATCCCAGGCACGCGCTTGCTGCGCTCGTGCCGCCCTTGCTGGAAACTGAGGAACAAGACAGAACAGTGACTTATCTAACAGAAACTGGTTCTTTGAGATGTGTTGTCCATATAGATTCCGCTCTTGGTGCACATGCACTCCATGAACTCTTTTAGCCAACAATGTCTGTTGGGCCATACCTGCACCCTGATGCCTCCCCCACCCCAGGGCATAAAGGGCTGAGTGAGGCCAACTCACCCTCAGTTCCTTCACCCATACAGACTCAAGGTGTTACCAGACTTCATGATAGCAGCAATGGAGGGCAGGTTGTAGAATAATATATGGACAACACATCTTAAAAACCTATAGTTACTGTAGAGTAAATAACTGTTCCTCGAGTGCTCATCCATATACACTTCGTGCCTCACAAGCACTCACCTGGTGTACAGGTGGGTACTCAGAATCTACTTAAATAAAGACTATAAAACAGCTCTGCTAAAGTAAAGGCATCTAGATCAGATGCCTTCAAGGGAGTACTGCAGGGATTGGCAACCTTTGGCACATGGCTCGCCAGGGTAAGCACCCTGGCGGGCCAGGGTAAGCACCTCCCACTGGCCGCGGTTCGCTGTCCCAAGCCAATGGGGGCTGCTGGAAGCGGCGTGGGCTGAGAGATGTGCTGGCCACCGCTTCCCACAGCCCCCATTGGCCTGGCAAACCGCAGCCAGACGAACCTGCAGACGCGGCAGGTAAACAAACCGGCCCAGCCCGCCAGGGTGCTTACCCTGGCGAGCTGCATGCCAAAGGTTGCCGATCTCTGGAGTACTATCTTGTAAATCCCCAGGTAGCTGCCCTACAGGTTTCAGAGATGGGAATCCTTCTCAAAGAGGCCATCAATGCTCCCTGTGCTCTGGTGCAATGAGTCCCAATGTGATTTGGTGGGTCTAAGCTATCTGATAGCATAGCTTAATGTAATCAGAGACCCATGTTGAAAATATTTGGAATGACACAGCCTAACCTCTAATGCTCTCAGTGTAAGCAACGAATGAATAATCTAGGTCAGGGGTAGGCAACCTATGGCACGCGTGCCAAAGACGGCATGCGAGCTGATTTTCAGTGGCACTCACACTGCTTGGGTCCTGGCCACTGGTCCTGGGGGGCTCTGCATTTTAATTTAATTTTAAATGAAGCTTCTTAAACATTTTAAAAACCTTATTTACTTTACATACAACAATAGTTTATTTATATAAAGACCTTCTAAAAACATTAAAATGTATTACTGGCATGCAAAACCTTCAATTAAGAGTGAATAAATGAAGATGCAGCACACCACTTCTGAAAGGTTGCCGAGCCCTGGTCTAGGTGATACCCTACATGATTTGATCCTACTAGGGTAGAAGGAGAGACTCCTAAGTACATTTAATGTATGGAGCCTAGCCTCTCCTTGGTTGGCATGAGGTTCAGGGAAGAAAACAGATAAGTGAACCATCTGGCTCAGACGGAAGTCAGAGATCACTTTAGGGAAAGCCCTATGCTGCGCCCTAAGGGTAACTTTGTGGAAGACCGTGTATGGTGGGCCTGCATCTCCCCTACCTTTCAAGCTGCTATGATTGCCACTAAAAAGGCTGGTTTTACTGAGGGATGGTGTCAATGACTCAAATAGGGGACCTATTAATCTTGTTAAACCCACAACAAGATCTCAGAAAGGTGGCCCTGGACTACGGTTGCCAACTTTGGTTGGACGAATTCCTGGAGATTTCATCACATGAATTAAAAAATACTCTCTAATTCCTGGAGACTCCAGGACAATCCTTGAGGGTTGGCAACCCTACCCTGGGCTGGAGGAAAGACATGGACTACTCTGAAAAACCTAACCACCAACAGGTAAGAAAATATTGTATGGCACTGGATTGGAGGAGGATGGGCTGATATTGCTGCCAGGTGTACTCTGATAGAACTAATAAATAGTCCAGGGTTCTTCAGCAGTAACAAATAGTCCAGGTGATCTGCACCTATGCTGTTTAGCAGAGCGGTGCTCTCTCTGTCCTACCCCTTTCATAAGTGGCTGAGGGTGCCTTGAGGGCAGAAGCAACAGCATCAGCAGAAGTCTTTTTAGTAGAATGTGTCCAAGAGCTAACAGCAGAGGTGGAGCTCACCAGAGCACTTTTATAGGAAGCCTGCTCTACACCAGGAGGACCCTGACTACTCAGATCCAAGGCAGGTCTAATCAATCTGTCATACAAGAAAAGTTTCAGGTGAGCTCCGCTTGCCTTATGTGTTCATTTTGAAAGCAAGCTGCAGATTGAGCGTTCTTCGGTGATATGCCCTTCACCTAAACAAACAAACATTTGGAATTCCCATCACTGAGAGCCATGGTTGCCTCACATGAAGGGCATTATTAAAACTATGGGATTTTGGTTAAGCCTGTGCTGCATATTTTTAAAAAAGGAGGGAGGCGGAGGACAGGAGAGAAATACCAAAACAAAAACCTAGATTAAAAAGTACAACTAGCAAAACCTGGAACTACTACGTACATGAAGATAAAAGCTATTACAAACAAAGCTAGCCAAGTACAAGAGATAAGGACACCGATTGCAGTTCTGTTTCACAGTCCCAAGTGGTAAGAAGGAACTGAGGGACTGTTGGCCTTGTTTCAACCTTTATACCCAAAGTAAGAAGGTACTGATTGGAGCCTGGAGCCCTCAGATATGGCCCTCACAGACACCACTGGCCAAAAGATTCTGATCTTGAGTGCAAGGGGTCTGTTCAGATCAAGAGTAGACTATCTATGGACAAGTCCTTGACACAGAAAGGGTAAATGACTTGCTCAGGTGTTTTATTTTATGTATTTATTTATTTAAATACAGTAGGGTTACCATATTCTCTGCCTCCAAATGGAGGACACTCCACGGCCCCCGGCCCCGCCCCCAGCCCCGCCCATACCCCCGCCCCAACCCCGCCCCCTCCCCAAAGTCTCCGCCCCCTCCCCTGCTTCCCGCGAACATTTGATTCGCGGGAAGCCTGAAGCAGGTAAGGGGGGTGTGGGGGGGAGGAGGCGCGGCCCCGGCCGACCACCCCCGGCCCGCCCAGCACTGCCGGCCCCCGCCGGCCCGGCTGACCGGCTCCCCGCCGGCCCGGCTCCCCGCCGGCCCGGCTGACCGGCTCCCAGCCCGGACCCCGGCCCGGCCCCGCGCCCCCGGCTCCCCGTCCGGCCCCGCGCCCGGCACTGCGCCCCTAGTTCCCGGCCCGGCACCATGCCCCCGGCCCCGCACCGCCGGCCCCGGCCGAGCACCACCCAGCCCTCCCGATTTTCCCGGACATGCCCGGCTTTTGGGGATTTCCCCCCGGACGGGGATTTGAGCCCCCAAAAGCCGGACATGTCCGGGAAAATCCAGACGTATGGTAACCCTAAAATACAGGAAGTCTGGGGCAGAGCTGGGAGTACAACACACATGATCTGAACCCCAGGCATGTGCTTCAGCTAAATGACTTCCTTCCTTTCAATATTTATCATACAGCTCAGATGCCCTGTTTAATGCAAATCTTCTACCTTCCATTATCAAATTCCTTGCTTTGTGCTACTCTGTAATCTTTACCTGCGTGTATGTTTCAAGTGTAATTTCAAAGCATCTCTGAGCAAACTATTAGCATTATTTAATATCTCCCCATGCGCCCCCCGCCCCAACCCTTGTTTTCTACAAGGAACTCTGACAAATACAGGGATTTTAAAAACAAACAAAAAAAAATACTTTAATCCATTCTCTGAGGAATGACTCATTTTAAAGTGGAGTGTAACACAGTCTAATTATAGCTGCCAGGATTTTAGCTGCTTGCTAAACTTCACTCATGCTCTTGGAATAATTGGAGCCTGTCCTCCTGCACCCTTTAAGTTTTTGTTTCCAGTCTCAAAATGCAAGTTAATGGAATCAGTCTTCAAATTCATTACCTCAAGGCTCTTCCTCAAAATATACTTTGAAACTTAGATGGCTCACCAAATTTTTTCTTTAGTCCCAGTTGTTTCCCCTCCGCTAAGCCTGGTTAAAAGAAGACAGTCGTGAAGAACTGATCAATGCCATACATCAAGCAGCAGGTCTCTGCTTTGAATGCAAATTAGGCTCTGGCTTCTAGAAGTTTTGTATGCCTTCTTTCTGGGGGGAAGGGACACTTTTTTCAGTAAAAGAAAAAGATCTGAGAGCAACTTATTTTACCAAGCAACCAGAACTTAATTGTATTACTGCTAGATCCAATGTAATAGTTTAGTTATCTTTCACAAAGTCCTGCTCTCTGCTACAGCTGGGTAGCCCCATTAACTTCAACAGGCTCTGCACAGGAGTAAATGAGAGGTTATTTGTTTTTAAATACTCAGCTATAGACACTGCATGCATACATCACAAAGCAAAACTTATCCCTAACAGTTGTGCAACCTTAACATTCCATGCATTTGGTTTTAAACAAGAACGCAGGATCATTCAATAGAATTCACTGTGTAAAAGTAATGATGTCTCCCTTTAAGGCTATTGCAACCTAAGAAACCCCGCAAGAGTGGAAATTAGTCTGGTAAATGAATTGTTGGGTCATGGAACAGCTTGCTACAACTCTGCAAATAAAGTGCATTAATTCTATAGCTCCATTTACATCCCCAAGGGAGAACACAGGAAATTAATTTCCCTGCAGGCTTGGTGGAATTTTAGGGTTCCTGGATTGTATAAGAGGCCGGGAGATGACTGCTGTTTGAAAAGAAATAAGCAGAACGACCTTCCTGGCATCTACTCAGCAATTCTCTCTGTCTGGAAGAATAGTTCACAGCTGTTCCACAATCCACCACCACCTGAGCTATGCAAAATAGATCAATGAAGCACGAAAGCCTCAGGAATTCAGGCAAGCCCGACATCTTCCATACGCATCTGAGATATCAGAGGAGCGGGCAAAAAATACACCCCTTACCCCCTTCTGATGACAGCCACCCATCACTTCTCACCTGGCTCTTGCCACTGTCTAAGGTATTATCTGTCATGGAGTCTTTTGAGTTAAAAATGGTGTAAAAATCTAAATAGTTTGGATCTCCATTTCATAGGCTCTCTTACTGCAGGAGATCGATCCCGGTAGCTGAAGAATACCTCTGATGCACCCACAATGAGGCAGGGAGCAACAGAAATCTCTGTATCCTCATCTCATTTAGATTTCACCATTGCACTGTTCCTGTGACACCCAAAAAGAACTGAATAACCAGCTGGGTGCTTCATTTAACACTGAACAAGCTTCTTTCCTCCCTCACACAAATCTCAGTCATAACATTCTTTATATCACCCTCTTCCTCAATATTTGTGAAGATTAAATGGAGAATAATAGGGTAAACTTAAAGAGAGCATCTCAGGAAGAGAGCAACAATTTATTATTAAACTCCCCCTCAACCTAGCATGACCATTCTTTTTCTCCTTTTTAGAGAAAATATCTAGATCTTACTGGGATCATAATGTAATTAAATTTAGCATCATTGTAGGGGGAAAATACTAGGAAAAAAACACCTCAGCACACTAACAATTAACTTTAAAAAAAGAGAACTACACAAGAATGAGGGTGCTAGTTAGATGGAAATTAGAAAGAGCAGTCACAAGGGTAAATTGCCTGCAAGTAGCATGTAGACTACTTAAAAATACCATAATAGAAGCTCAGACTAAGTGTACACCTCAAATCAACATAGAACCAAAAGAATGCCACCATAGCTAATCAGCAAAGTAATGTTAGAGGCAAAAAGGCATCCTTTAAAATTTGGAAGTCCAATCCTAATAAGGAAAATAGGAAGGAGCATAAAATTTGGAAAGTAAAATGTAAAAGTATAATAAAGCAGGCCAAGAAAGAATTTGAGAAGCAACTTGGTAAAGACGCAAAAACTAACAGTGAAAATATTGTCACATGCATCAGAAGCGGGAAGCCTGCAAAACAGGAAGATAAGGCCATTGCAGTGAAGCTAAATGAATTCTTCACATTAGTCTTCAATGCAGAGGATGTGGGGGAGATACCCCAAAATAATAGCTCTGTTGTGAGTGACAGATCTGAAGTACTGTCTCAAATTCATGTGTCAATAGAAGATGTTTTAGAATTAATTGATAAACTAAATAAGAAGTCACCAGGACCACCTGGTATTCAGCGAAAAGTTCTGAAGGAACTCAGATATGAAATTTACTCCTGAGGCAATTCTGAGCCAAAAAAATAAAAATTCTGCACACAATATTTTAAAATTCTGCAAATTTTATTTGTCAATAAATAAATGTGGAGGCTCCAGCATAGCAGTGGGGAGCACTGGCAACTAGCTACACAGAGGTAGATCACCCTGCAGCCCCTCCCACTCCCCTGGGATACAAACTTGACGGTGAGGCTGCACCCAATCCTGTCACAGAGCAAGGGCTGGGCCTGCCCCAGAGGTCCATGTCCCAGGGACTACAGGGTGCAGAAATCTGCATGGACCAAATTCTGCACACATGCAGTGGCGCAGAATTCCCCCAGGAGTAGAAATTATAGAACTACTAACTGAGGTATGTAACTGTCACTGAAATCAGCCTCTGTACCAGAAGACTGGAAGATAGCTAATATAATGCTGATTTTTAAAAAGGGTTTCCAAAGAAATCCTGGTAACTAGAGGCCAATTGATTAAACTGAGAATAATAGTTAGTGAGCCTAACTTAAGCACTGGTCAAATTGGCAGAAACTATAGTGAAGAACAGAATTCTCAGACACAAACATGACTTGTTGGGGAAGACTCAGATTGGCTTTTGTAAAAGGAAATCATGCCTCACCACTCTATTAGAATTCTTTGAAGGTCTTAACAAGCATGTGGATAAGAGTGATCAGTTGATATGGTGTATCTGGATTTTCAGAACGCTGTTGACATGGTCCTTCACCAAAGGCTCTTGAGGAAACTAAGTAGCCATGCAATAGGAGGAAAGGCTAAAAAGATTAGGGCTGATTAGCTTAGATAAAGAGACAACTAAGGGATAATATGATACAGGTCTATAAAATTGTAAATGGTGTGGAAAAGTGAATAGAAGTGTTATTTACTCTTTCCCACAATTCAAAAACCAGGGGTCACCAAATGAAATTAATAGGCAGCAGGTTTAATATAAACTAGCAGAAGTACTTTTTCACACAACAATGCTGTTAACTCAATAGAACATTGTGATGCCAAAAAGTATAAGTGAGTTAAAAAGAGAGCTAGGTAAGTACATAGAGGATAGGTCCATCAGTAGGTATAGCCTAGATGATTATGGATGTAACCCCATGCTCGGAAAGACCCTCAATTTGTGACTATCAGAAGCTAGGAGTGGAAAACAGGGATGAAGCACACCGTGGTTGACATGTTCTGTACACTCCTCCTGACACTCTAGCACAGAACCACTGTTGGAGACAGGATACTGGACAAGATGGACCATGGTCTGATCCAGTATGGCAGCTCTTATGTTCCTATGACATTAAAGAGGGAGCAAGCTTGTATAGGAATCAGAATCATAGATTAGGGTTGGAAGAGACCTCAGAAGCTAAGTTCCCTCTAAGCTGTGCAGCTGCCTATTAACGCAGACCTGCCACGGCCAGGAGAGGCGCCCCTCCCCGCTGATCCCAGCGCAGACCTGCCACAGCAGAGAGTGGTGTCCCTCCCTGCCAGCCCCAGCCTGGACCTACCGCAGTAGGGAGAGGCGTCCCTCCCTGCCAGCCCCAACGCGGACCTGCCCCAGACTTGCCATGGCTGGGGGAGAGGATCCCCTCCCCTGGTCCGGCCCAGCCAGAGCTGCCGGGGAGAGGAGCCCCTCGCTTGGCCTGGCCCAGCCCAGCCCCCCTGTAGCTGCTGCGGCCAGGAAGAGGCGCCTCTCCCCCGGCCCCAAGCTGCTGCTGCGAGAGAGGGCTGGCGGGAGTCCTCTCTCCCAACAACAGTCCCGGGGCAGCCTGCACCCCAAACCCCTCATCCCTGGCCCCACCCCAGAGCCCGCATCCTGCCACATCCCAACCCTCTGCCCCAGCCCTGAGCCCCTGCCCATACCCCTCATCCCCAAGCCCCTTCCCACACCCCTCATCCCCAGCCCCACCCCTAGCTGGAGCCCTCACCCCCACACACACACACCAACCCTGAGCCCCCTGCCACATTCCAAATCCCTCGGCCCCACCCCCACCACATGAATTTTGTTATGTACACCAATATGGAGGTGATGTGACACCACCAATATGGAGGTGTCACACATCACCTCCATATTGGTGCACATAACAAAATTAATTCCTCACACGGACATAAAAAATTAGAGGGAACACTGCTCAGGAGATCGTCTAGTCCAACCCCCTGCTCAAAGCAGGATCAACCCCAACTTAATCATCCCAGCCAGGGCTTTGTCAAGCCGGGCCTTAAAAACCTCTAAGGATGGAGATTCCACTACCTCCCCATGTAACCCATTACAGTACTTCACCACGCTCCTAGTGAAATAGTTTTTCCTAGTATCCAACCTAGATTTCCCCCACTGCAATTTGAGACCATTGCTTCTTGTTTTGTCATCTGCCACCACTGAGAATAACCTAGCTCCATCCTCTTTGGAACCCCCCTTCAGGTAGTTGAAGGCTGCTATCAAATCCCCCTTCATTCTTCTCTTCTGCAATCTAAATAAGGCCAGTTCCCTCAGCCACTCCTCACAAGTCATGTGCCCCAGTCTCCTGATCATTTTCGTTGCCCTCCACTGGACTCTCCCCGATTTGTCCACATCCTTTCTGTAGTGGGGGGCCCAAACCTGGATGCAAAGCTCCAGATGTGACCTCACAAGTGCCGAATAGAGGGGAATAATAACTTCTCTCCATCTGCTAGCAATGCTCCTACTAATGCAGCCCAACATGCCATTAGCCACCTCAGCAACAGGGGCATACTGTTGACTCATATCCAGCTTCTCGTGCACTGTAATCCCCAGGTGCATTTCTACAGAACTGCTGCTTAACTAGTCAGTCCCCAACCTGTAGCAGTGCATGGGATTCTTCCGTTCTAAGTGCAGGACTCTGCACTTGTCCTTATTGAACTTCATCAGATTTCTTTTGCTCCAATCCTCCAATTTGTCTAGGTCACTCTAGACCCTATCCTCCAGCATATCTACCTCTCCCCCCAGCTTAGTGTCATCCGCAAACTTGCTGAGGGTGCAATCCAGCTCATCATCCAGATAATTAATGAAGATGTTGAACAAAACTGGACCCTTGACAGACCCCTGGGGCACTCTGCTTGATACCAGCTGCAACTAGACATCAAGCCATTGATCACTACCTGTTGAGTCCAACGATCTAGGCAGCTTTCTATCCACCATATAGCCCATTCGTCCAATCCCTACTTTTTTAACTTGCTGGCAAGAATACTGTGGGAGACCGTATCAAAAGCTTTGCTAAAGTCAAGATGTATCACATCCACCGCTTTCCTCATATCCACAGAGCCAGTTATCTCATCATAGAAGGCAATCAGGTTGGTCCCAAACACTCTCCAAAAACTTCCTGGATTGTCTGTGCACTGCTGTATTGCTCTCCCAGCAGATGTCAGGTTGATTGAAGTCCCCCATGAGAACCAGGGCATTTGATCTGGAAGCTTGTTGGTTGTCCGAAGAAAACCCCATCTACCTCATCCTCCTGTTCTGGTGGTCTATAGCAGAAGCCCACCAAGACATCTCCCTTGTTGCTCTTGCCTCTAAACTTAATCCAAAGACTCTCAACAGGCTTTTCTCCAGATTCATACTGGAGCTCTGAGCAATTACAATGCTCTCTTACATACAGTGCAACTCCCCCACCTTTGCTCCCCTCACCTGTCCTTCCTGAATAGTTTATACCCATCCATGACAGTGCTCCACTCATCTGAGTTACCCCACCAAGTCTCTGTTATTCCAATCACATCATATTTCCTTGACTGTGCCAGGACTTCCAATTATTTGTGCTTGTTTCCCAGGCTTCTTGCATTTGTTTACAGGCATCTAAGATAACTAGCCGATTGCCCTACTTTCTCAGTCTGACTGGTGGCCAGCCCTGGAGCCATGGATCCCGGAAGCCCGGCAAGCAAGCTAGTAGGAAACTAGACTTGTAGTTTTGTCAACATTGTTTAATTTAACTTTCTGAGACAGCATCCACTCACTGTTCCTCCTCTCTGCCTCAGGAACTTGTTCATATTCTTATTTTTTCCTAGTATCTTTCAGACTGAGGCCTGATCTACACTACAAAGTTAGGTTAATATAAACCACCTGAGGTCGATCTAGTTGTGCATGTGTCTACACTTAAATTGGTCTTCCACCCATGTAAGCTCTTCATTACACCAACATAGTAACACCAGCTCCTGAGCAGTGTAGAGCCATGGTCACTATGCTGAGGTTAACACAGCACAAGTGTAGACACTGTTAGCTATGTTGACAGCAGCTGTCCCCCAATGCCCAACACTGACCACTCATCACAATTGTTAACTCTGCTCCTTATTTAAGCAGCAGAAAGAAGAGGACTTGGGATGTTATGGTCTCTGAGATCTTGCAAGCCAGTGCTGCATCTGACCATGAACAGAGGGCCTGAAGGATGAATATTGCATTCTGTCTGGAGAGGGAAAGAGCAGACAGGAGAAAGGTGCAGCAGTAAAAAGAGATGGAGAAGCACAAGGACATAATGGGGCTTCTCTGGCAGCAAATACAGATGCTGCAGCATTTTGTGACCCTACAGCTTCAACAATCCCAGACTCTCCTCCATTTGGAGTCCATGGAGACCTTCAGCATAGCACTTCCCTAACCCCTCTCTCTCTCTCTCACACACACACACACACACACACCCCCCTACCTTCCACGTGGCATCAGAAGTTGCATCCCTACCACAACAGGGGACAATAAGGATAACCACAGCTTCACACTCTCACTGCTGGGAGGAAGGAAGCCAAGTAGATTTAATACAGGATAAAAAACCATCCTAGAAACTTGGATGGAGAAAACACAAGCTAAATGGCGTAACTCTGCACTGCTAGGCTCCCTGTGCAAATACCATGATAGGAACTTCATGGGATATCTCCAGTGGAGTTGGGGAACAGCTACAATCCCTGGCACCCTCAGGCTTCTCAGCACAGGAAATATTAATATCAACTTCCATTGTATGTTAGCATTTTCATGCTCTATATCCAAACCACCCTGATGTTAACATAGGTGGGACTGCCACCTGCATCTTTATTATATAATAGTAACTTGCCACAGAGCTACTTTAGTGTTTCCTTGACCTCACCAAGAACAACATTGGTATGGAGGAGAATATTCATTAAAAAATAATCCACATCATGGGCCAAATCCTGGCTTGGCTTTGCTCAGGCAAGTGTTCCTGCTGACTATTTCAATCAGTTTGGGGAGCAGAAGATGATCAGCACCTTTTCACACTCTTCAAAGGAAAGGCTGCACACAATGTGTAAGAGCATTCTTTTCCACCTCTGCATCACTTTAACTGGCTGAAGTAATTATGTGAAGACTCTAAAAATATTATCATAGTGACACTCTTAAATGAAGAAGCCATTGCTAGTAAGCACTTAGTGTAAAGTTGACTTTTGTCCTTTTGCTACAGTTTCCCTTGCTATTCTAGTGCCATTAAACTCAAAGGACTTCCATTTCTCTCTTTTCAGTTATCTATAATTTAATTTATTTCAAACAACAAATTAAACTGAATATTGTAGCTCAAACAAGTTTGTGAAGGTGACATGCAAAAAAATTTTAATTGGATTCATGCCCTTTTTTATCATCTATGAAGGCAACCTAAAAAGGATTCTTCAAGACAGTTTCCCAAGCCAGATTTTATTTCTGCTCTTTAAATCTATCTATATCTATCTCAAGACTCATGGTCTTCCCTAGATTAGCAGATTTCTCAGCTATGTATTTGTGAACTATCATGCTTTCAAAGCTGCATCTTCAGTTAACGTCCCAGACATCTGGTGATGTTAAACAGGTGTTAATTTAAAAAAATTAAGTAGACTAGAAATCCCTTCCCATGAACTACTCAGGTTCTTTAATCTTATATAATAAATTCACTAGTTCTCCTATCCCTATATACTTTTCCAGGCAAAAAGAGAGAACACCAAACATGGTTTTCCTTTGCAGTCACCTCCCAAAATACCCCTTCACAGCAACTTGGGAAAATTTAATGCATAACATATACTTGTTTAAAGAATTTATTGTATAAAATTATGATTGGCATGAAATAGTTCTTTTTAATGCATATTTCCCATTAACCTGTACACAAGTATTACAAGCATCAAGCAAAATGCAATAATTCTAAGAACTAATGCCATACTACAAAAAGCATTCACATAGTGAAGCTACTCTGGTTACAAAATATTAAATAAAAACACTTCAAAATATGTATTTGGGAAATGTTATTAAATGATCAATGCTTGCTTAAATTATTTAAACAAATAAGACACCTCTCTCACACACACACAAATACACCTTTGTTGGTTCAACCCACATGGAGTAAAGTTCAGATCCATTCATTTACTGGGATTATTCTTGGAAGAAAAAACTTTGTTACTAAAGGGATCATGCCATCAAGAAGTAAACCAGTTCTCTCATGGTTTTCATACAGAAAGGAATGCAGTTGTTGGGAGGCCAACATGTGCAAACACACACACCTCAAGGCATGTACCGACTGTCTCTTTAAAAAGACATTTCGAACTTAACTGTTTAATTTAACTAATTCAGCTCCTGAGGTCACAAGACCTAAGAACAGGGGTCTACAAAGGATACTTGCACTACTGCGAAGTCTGTAGGTGTCAATTTTTTTTTTTTTTTTAAGTATGATACATCCTCACTATAAGACTGTTAAAAAGTTATCAAATCTCTGCTTTCCAGCTACCTTTAAGGCCCTTGTCCTCTACAGCAAGTGATTTATTTAATCACTGGTAAATCCTGTGCTTGCACATCCTAAGAACAGCCTTACACAAAGGAGGCACTGTAATAAGCAATTATATTCTAACACAAAATATCAAAAGACCAGAAATGATTTTTACAGCTTAAAGCAAAATAACTACAAAGGTCATTTCTCAAAAGAAAAGGTAATAAATCAAGCTATTTTTGTGCCAGTTACTTTTCATCTGTTTGAGGCAGCTGAGTAGTGTTTATATGTATATCTACAGTATGTAATTCACACATACATATATGTATAAACACAAAGGTACTGTATCTACACACACAAGCACTAACATACTGAAGAACAATCCACAGCTCACACAAAAGGAGCACTATCCCATAATTCTAGTATAATTTTGTCTTTTTCAAAATGGATTCTGAATTCCTGAGTCTCAAAGACATTGCTGTCCTTTTCTATTAACTGATCTGAAGGAAAGCCTCTAGTTTGCATTTCTACCTAAGGGTACAATAGTTTAAATATTTTAAAAATGTAATGGGAGGGGGAAGCGTGACTGGAATTTGTTTGATTTTTAAAGCATTTTTAAAAGGAATAAAGGATCTTCACCACTATATAATAAAGGCCACCTTAGTCTAAGGCCAATTATGCTAGTATCCCAACATTTTTGTGGCAAGGAGAGATTTAGATCCCTATTCTTACTGTATGCATCACGCGCAATGAAAACAAAAATCCATCCTTTAAATAATTTTTTTAAAAAACATTTATAAATAGAATTGCAATGGAACAGCCCTTTTGTTACAATCCATGTGGTAAAGTCACTGGAGCAGATAATTCATGAGTTCTCCCTCAAATAGTGCTATATTCACCATAACCCATTATGTCCTCTATAGTTTCCCTTTTACTTTGCATATTACAGTGTAACTTAAAATGTTATTTAAGAGCACTTCAGTCCCACAATGTAGGATTTAAGCTTGTGTGAATAAGTACAAGTGGCTCTGCAACATTTCAATGATTTACAAAAATACATTCAACCAAAAATTTATATAAGGTTCTCTTTTTTAAAATAAAAAATGAAGGGAAAGTCAAATGGTCCCATAATTAGCAAAGTAATACACTATATCATTTCTGGAAATATTTCCAAAGCAAAGCACATTCAAGAGTATTGTACATTGAACTGCATACTTTTTACTCATTCATCTTTATCAGTAATAAAGATCTACTGTATATAATTATTCAACATTATAAATAATGCTAAGCAGAAAAATATTTACCTCTGGGCCATTTTTATCAGTTTCTTGGAACAAACACAAAACAAAATCTAAAGTGCAGGCTACAGATCATGACAGGCATAATAAAGGACAAAAGGTGCAGTAATTTGCATCTACATTTCAAAGTTGGTTAACCATCTATTGTTCCTTGCTAAATATCACCCTCCTTGTGCAATTTAATAACTGGTGAGTTGGTCTGTGTCACAGTACAACCTGTAACCATTTGGGTTTTTTGTTTTTTTACACTGGTTATAGTTGTCCATAGACATTTCTAGGTAATAGCTTACATTTACAAAACCTTTACATTTTTAATACTTTAAATCACACAATATTGATCCCACCCCCTGAAAATGTTATTGTCCTCTTGTTGCAGAATGTTGTTGAAGAAGTGATGCTTGGTTGGCTGCCTGGAGCAAAGGAAGTTTTCATTTCCATTTCACATGCTACGATAGCTGCATTCAATTCCACTTGAGCTCGGTGAACAACATAAAACATGAGACCGATGCTTATAACAATCTATGAATAAAACAAACACACTGCAGTTGAAAAAAATATATAGCAAAAAACAGGAATATAAAGCAAATACTTTAGGTGAAGCATTAAGGTAAGGTGTTCTCAGTACACAGCTTTATAGATCACTTGTTAATGTTTGGAGGTAAATGCATTCAGAGGAAGATAAGCCTAACCAATAGGATAATCCACGTCTAATACACTGCCATTGATATGTGAGAAGCCAGAGATTAGATGGGACTTCAGAATTGGCAGGTGCTGTAAGTCTAGGTGCTTTCTTCCATATGTTGTTATAATTGACAAACTTGTAAAGGTGGTTTTGCTATTCATCTCCTGGTAAAGAAATCCCTCCCTCTACCCCCCAAGAAAATGTGTACGTGCGGGTGAGAACCACAGCACTTCCCTAGTAGATATCAAGTAAAATTAATTCAAATGCTCAGTTACATTCTGATGAAGATGTGTGATTTGCAGAACAGTAGAGATAATACTCTACTGATGTCGGGGGCAAAAGGAAACAAGCTATTTTCTCTCTTGGCCCTCCATTACTGAACACATCCAGAAACAACAGAGCATTGCCTAGGCTCCTGCAGTTCCTGTATAGTACAACACGATGAGATAGACAAGGATGGTGTTCAGGAAGCTTATTTAACCCTGCCCATGAAGGAATTTTACAGCTGCACATGTGGGGTGGATCTCTGCAGTACCAAAGAAAAAGTGAATCCAAAGGGTTTAATGGTGAGAATAAATATCCCAAATAGTGTATCATTTATAGCAACAATTTATAGGAAAACTCCAAGCCCATTACTGCAGCCCAACAGTCTGAATGCTCACATAGGAAGGGGGAGGAGGGGAAATCAAATGCACAACTACAAAAATGCAGAATAACGGGCTCGGTGGTAATACTGCTAAAAAGGAACTGGGGTTACAGTGGATCACAAATTGGATATGAGTCAACGATGGGAAGCAACTGTGAAAAAGTAGGGTTACCATTCGTCCAGATTCTCCCGGACATGTTCGGCTTTTTAGGTTAAAAATAGCGTCCGGGGGGGGATTTGTAAATATCTTAAAATGTCCGCCATTCTCCCCCCCGTAGAGCACGGAGCGGGTGATAGGGTGGCCGGCTGGATTGAGCCACTGGGATGGTGCTCCAGCAGCCAGAGCCTCTCCTCCGCTTCCCCCTCCTCTCCCCTGCACTTCAAATCACTGGCCAGGTGGCCTCCGGCAGCTCTAGAGCTCCTCCCTCCTCCTCCTCCCTCTCCCCTGCTGCCCAGCGTGCTGCTCCCTGGGGAGAGCCGGGGCATGGATGTTCTAACCTGCTTTTGCAGGGGGGAAAGAACCGCCCCGCAGCAGGGAAAACAGAGAGTTTAGCTCCTGTCTGGAGCCCAGGTGTCAGTTTCCTCGCGGGGCGCTGGTCGTGCTCTGGCTGGAACGTAGCGGGGGCAGGGGGAGGGTGACTGCGGGGTACTTGATGATGGAAAGGACGCCTGGCAGCAGTAGCCATGCCCAGCCTGATGCTGGGAGATAGATTTTTGGGGAAGATTTAAAAAAACAAAAGCCCCAGACAGATGATGGTTAGAGGTCTTGGGGCCCCCCCCCCATAAATGTCTTCTGAAGTCTCCCCACCCCCTGACCCTCTGAGCCAGTTGGGGCTGTGTCCAGATGCCACCTGGAGTGTGCTGCGGAGCGGCACGGAAAGGGAGCCAGGGGGTTGGAGAAGGGGCAGGGGGGTTCTGGAGGGAGCAGTCAAGGGACAGGGAGTAGGGGGGGGTTGGAGGTTCTGGGGGGGGCCTGTCGGGGCAGGGGTGTGGAGAGTGGTCGGAGCGGTCAGGTGACAGGGAGCAGGGGGGGTAGATGGGTTGGGGATTCTGGGGGGGCAGTCAGGGGACAGGCAGTGGTTGGATGGGCATGGGAGTCCCTGGGGTCTGTTTGGGGTCGGGGGTGTGGATAAGGGTCGGGGCAGTCAGGCTTAGGTAGGGGGTGGGATCCTGGGGGGCAGTTAGGGGAGAAGGAGCAGTGAGGCTTAGGTAGGGGGTGGGATCCTGGGGGGCAGTTAGGAGCAGGGGTCCCAGGAGGGGGCAGTCAGGGGACAAGGGGGGGGGGTATGGGGATCCTGATGGGGGCAGGGTGGGGGCGGGGCTGCCCCCCCCTCCCCATGTCCTCTTTTTTGATTGTTGAAATATGGTAACCCTAGAAAAAGGCAAAATATCATTCTGGGGTGTATTAATAAGAGTGTTGGATATAAGACATGGAGGTAGCTGTCCCGCTCTACTTGGCACTGGTAAGGCCTCAGCTGGAGTACGGTGTGCAGTTCTGGGCACCATGCTTTAGGAAAGATATGGGCAAATTGGAGAGAGTCGAGGAGAGCAACACAAATGTTTAGAAGGTTTAGAAAACCTGACCTATGACAAAAGGTTAAAATACACTGAGCATTTTTCATCTTGAGAAAATATGACCAAAGACGGACCTGATAACAGTCTTCAAATAAGTTAAGGGCTGTTATAAAGAAGACTGATCAATTGTTCTCAATGTCCACCGAAGGCAGGACAAGAAGCAATAGGGTTAAATCTGCAGAAAGGGAGATTTAGGTTAGATATTAGGAAAAGCTTTCTAACTATAAGGGTAGTTAAACTGTGGAATAAACTTCCAAGGAAGGTTGTGGAATCCCCATCACTGCATGTTTTTAAAAACAGTTTGCACAAGCATCCGTCCAGGGATGGTCTGGGTTTACTTGGTACTGCCTCAGCCCAGGGGACTAGACTTGACTTCTCAAGGTTCCTTACAACCCTACATTTCAAGGATTCTATCATTTGTGAGCTTCACTGGAAATGTAGATAGGATAGAGGTCTCTTTTGTATAAATGGAGATTAGGCTGGGTTATAAAATTAAGATTGACTTTAGGAATTAATCTTCAAATTCCCTGCTTTTACAGCATGGAGGAGGGTTGGGATTTTTTTATGTTGATTTTAAGGACATTATATTCTCAATCTTAATTGAATGGGTGTCTTGGGGGGTGGGGGAGAAACCCATTGAGGCCTTTTTTATGCTCTTGTAATTAAAAAACATCTGAATGGGTTTTGCTTCTTACGGCCTATATATCTCCAGTGATGTCTCAAAGTTAACTCCAACAGCATAGTGTGTTGTTTCAGTGAAGCCTCAGCTATGGTTGTCAGGGAAATGACTCACAAAAACAAAACTGCTTTCCAGCTGTTCGAAACACAGGTTTTGCCTAACAGAAACCACTTGAAGAGGTTACCCCACTTTAGATTAAGTCTAGCAGAACTAAACAATCCCAAACAAACACACTTTAGCTCAGGTAGAACTTCCTCTGACCCTCCAAAAACATAACCCCACAGAATCTAAAATTCCCAAATGTAAGGAATTTGAGTTTGCATTAAGGACCATCACATATAAAATACTTTTATATCAAGCCATCTGAAGCAGCAGTGGACAAACTAAAAACACTTCAGTACAAGATACGAAAAAAAAACCTGTTTCAAACATCCCAACATAAATTAACTTCAAATGTTCCATAGAGACAAAATTATTCTCTGAGCAAAGGCTACACTTGAAAGTTTTCAGTCAGAAGACAGTTTTAGTCAGAAACTTACAAAGAGGTGGTAAGGAATTCAAAATAGGGCTTAGAATACAAGTTGTTTTGCAAACGGAAAAAAAGATTCTGGAAGGATGAAAGTAATTTCAAAATATTGCTTCCTACATTAAACACACCACATACTCATAGACAAACAGGAACACCACAAACCAAAACGGTTATTAAATCTTAGCTGAATATTCTCACTACTCTTGTTGCTCACGTTTTCATTTAACCTCATTTAAGGCAACAGTCAATTTCACCTTTAGGTTCCGCAGCAGCACAATTTGAAATGTTTTGTTGTGAACACTGCAGGGAAATGTTAAGTGGCTTGAAAACAGTTTCAGCTGAGATTTAAACAACAAAAACATAGAAACATGGCTACTCTTCACCTCTATTTTAAAAGTTTATATGGAGATATAAAGCCTAAATTTGGAGTCACATTTGACCTAACATTGTCCCTCTATGTCAGTGTTCTCAAAGCCGGGGGGCTGCGGGAAGCGGCGTGGGCCGAGGGATGTGCTGGCCGCCCACGGGACAGAGCACCACGGCCAGTGGGAGCCGCGATTGGCCAAACCTGCTGACGCGGCAGGTAAACAAACCGGCTCGGCCCGCCAGGGGCTTTCCCTGAACAAGTGGCAGACTGGCTTTGAGAACCACTGCTCTATGTGGTCACCAGAGGCACCTGCTTCCTCTGAGCCCCAGGAGTGCTCAAACCCCCGCTTTGCCCCAGGCCCCACCCCCACACACCCCCTTCCCACCTCCACGCCGCCTCTTCCTGAAAGGTTCCACCCCCTCCCCTGAGTGCAACCCATCCTGCTCCTCCCCCTGCCCCTCAGCACCTCCAGCACCCACACAGTCAGCACCTATTGGCACTATTTGACATAGGAAGCATTCACCACTTAAATAGAGTCGCCTCCAGGGTGAAGTGTGGCAAATCATTCTGCACCAAGGATAAACAATTGTTCCTAGAAAAGCAAATTAATAAGAACTTTCCAAGTGGAACTACAGAAGGAATTACAAGTAGGCAGAAGTAACTACTAACACTGAAACTGGGCAAGGGCAGCAAGATTAATACCATTCAAAAAGTGCCGCAGAATATTTAACAAGAAATGATCAAATTCTCATTTAAGCTGCATCTGAAAGACAGCACTTCCAGCAGAACAATATCCCATACATAGCACAAAGCTGAGGATGGTTCACTTCCAGTTCAGAAACCTGCCAACTATTACCACCACAAAAATGAATCAAGGACTGGGGGAAAAATGCCTTACAGTGACAGATTTACAGAGCTCAATCTGTTTAGTTTATCAAAAAGAAGAGAGAGACAGTGTAATCAAGTCACCTCTCAAAGTATCACCACAAGGAAAAGATACCAAGTTCTACAGGGCTCTTTAATCTAGTGGAGAAAGACAAACCAAGAACCAATAGCTGGAAGCTGAAGCCAGACAAATTCAAATTAGAAATAAGGCACACATTTAAACAGTTAAGGTAATTAACTATTGGAACAAACTACCAAGACAAGTGGTGGGTTCTCCATCTCTTGCGGTCTCAGTCAAGACTGGATGCCTTTCTGGAAACATCTTTTAGCCAAACAAGTGTCACTGGGCTCAACACAAGAGGTGAAATTATATGGCCGGTGTTATACAAGACATAAGGCTAGATGATCTAATGGCCCTTTCTAGCCTTAAACTATGAACCTACTCAATAATTAATGGTAATTGTTGCAGCACCTGATTTTCTTTTGCTGAGGACAGATACTGACCAGGGCCAAATCTATTAACTCCATAAAGACTAATAAAACAGTCAACGGTGATATAACTTCACACACTTCCTGTCTCAGTGGCATACTCCAGATGTCCCAAACATTCAAAACAGCATTTTATATTGGGATCCTGCAAATTACAAATCAAAGCTCTGTCCTTACAATTTGCTGCATGCAGGCGGAGATCCTCTGAAGTCAATGGGGCTCCATGTGGGTGAAGGGATCCTTTTGCATACAAGTTATGGGATCAGTGCCCAAGATATTTAACATTTATTACTAATCTTACACATTGAAATATATGATTTTGACTCTCCCCACACCCCAAACCAGATTAACTTCTGCTGCTGTTTGATAAAACTGGGTTAAATAGTACAATTTGACAAATTTAGCCTTTGTTTACAAACTGTGCATGGAGAGTTTAAAATTTTCCCAAATTTGTTATTCAGGATTATTCACCATACAGTTTCTAAAAATATTTGATCTGTTAATTGAACATTCATACCAAAATGTTCATAAGCAATGTTCAAAACATTTAGTTTCAACAAACATTACTGCCAGTAAGCTTGTCCCTTAGAATATTCTTTGAAAGCAACCACAAAAGTAGCTAAAGCAAATCACATTTTGTATTTCAGAAATGTTCAGAGTAGTTGTTTTTTCGAGCTATTTACGGAGCTCTAAGTTACTGATTAGGGCCCAAATGTCCAGCCCTAGTAGCCAGGCAAAGTGCTGGGAAAAAGCATTAGAAGTGGGTGGTGTGAATTAAAGGATTCCTCCAGTAACTGATCCTTCCCCCACCTCTTCAGTCACCTCCTTTTCTGAGCCCTTCCTATATCCAGCCTCCCCAACGTGCATCTGAACCATGACAGTTCCACTACATAGGCAGCCTCTGTACCTATGAAGGGGGTGGCTGGATTTAGCCCTTAGCAATTTTTAAAACAAACCACAGAACTAGCCCAGTAACAGAACTTCATAAGTAAAATGAAAGATGTTCAAATAACCTTTTTATTTTCTCTCATCTTTCCAGTTTATTTAACCCATGCTGTTACACAAATGTCAATATTCTCAAGCAAGCTTCATCAGCAAACAAGTAGCACATACAAATTTATTTAAATAGGGCCTGGTGTTCATTTTGTATCTTATTCTTTTTATAAAGAGATTTTAAGATTGTAAAAATTGAACAAGACAACTACAGTATGATCTGCAAATTTGCAAGCAAATGGTTGTAATTGCTATTCAAATCCAAACCAAAATCAAATCAACTGACAGTGTCAGGTGATGCTTTAATGCCTCTTCTGCTACTGGTATAGCAATGCCAGTTCACCATGCTCCCCACTCAAGGGATTTAACAACATTGCTCGCTGCCTAGGATTTCATGACAGGTTGACTGTAAATCAACTTTCGGGTAAACAACAGAGGTCTATAAAATCATGACTTGTGTGAAGAACGTGAACAGGGAAGTGTTATTTACCACTTCACATAACATAAGAACCAGGGGTCACCCAATGAAATTAATAGGCAGCAGGTTTAAAAACAAAACAGAGGAAGTAAAACTTCACACAATCCACCATCAAGCCATGGAACTCATTGGCATGGGATGTTGTGAAGGCCAAAAGAGTAACTGGGTTCAACAAAAATTAGGTAAATTCCTGGAGGATAGTTCCATCAATGGCTATTAGCCAAGTTGATCAGGGGCACATCATTCTCCAGGTATCCCTAAATCTCTGACTGCCAGAAGCTTTGACTGAACAGCAGGTAATGGATCATTCAATAATTGCCTTTTTTTCCTTCATTCTCTCTGAAGTATCTGGTACTGATCACTGTCAGAAGACAGGATACTAGGTGCTAGATGGACCCCTGGTCTGACCCAGTATGACCATTGTTATAGAAGTTCTTAATTCATACTTCTCATTAAGTCAGAATTACTTTCTAAATGGGGATGTTTCCAATAGGCCACCACTACAACCACTTATTTCTATAGCAACTTTCATCTAAAAACTGTATAAGCTGGGATCATGCTATACTCTTCTAATACTGAAGCACAGCCAATACTGGAATGGAACAGGGCAGATATTCTGGGCTTAAGGGAGGCTCCAAAGTGGAGTGAATGGCTATTGCTCTAATGGCTCACTACAGCAGCAGTGACTAGCTGAGCTCATTAGCACTCCAAACACAACCTCTCTCATCTCCCTATATTCCCCTTATATTGGAGGCTGGAGAAGCTGGTGGAGGAGGATGATTCCATGTCAGATGCACACACACTGGGGGAAAATCCCCACCTGGGAGATCCACTGGCTTTTACATCCTTTGCACCACCAGAGGCACAAAAGGTACAGATTACAGGAAAGACTCTTTCTTGTCCAACAGCATAGTAGTACCTAAGATCATGTTAGGACATTGGTTCTGTAACAACTCAAAGAAGATTGCCCAACCCATTGAATCACCAGTATTTCAGCTGGATTTTCCTAGAATGTCTCCCATTAGTTGGAGGACGAACAAGATCACAACCCTAAAGTAGTATGGCCACATGCAAAAAAAAAAAACAACAAAATACAAATTTCCAAATGTAACTGCTTTGTCTCCAGAGTCACCCAAACTACAATAAATATACTGGCTTTAAGATTAATGACTATGACAATAATATTATTAAATAATTTTTAAAAACCACTCACCTGTAAAGTAAATATAAAATAGCCACTAACACTTTGCTCTGCAATGACATCTTCCATAGTTCGCAAGGTGGTGCCTAAGTAGGAGTTTAGGAGCTGAGTAGGAAGCAGTCCAACTGAGGAAGCCATTAGATAGTTGGGTAACGATAGATCTGTAATCTAAATGAAATCAAGTGTGAAAAGCAATGTACAATTTCGATATAATTTTCCCATAACCAGTCTTGACTGCCTCCTCCACAACGGTCTAAGCAAAAGTTTAGAATTCATTATATTACAATATTCTGAAAATGACTGAGTGCAAAAGTTCAGTAAAAGATCAGTTCAACAAGGCAACACTTTTAAACTTGCCCTTTTAAAATTCTGTTCAATTATTATTTCATCATCTTTTGTTGGGCTGCATCTTCAACTGGACATCCTAAGGATGCAATTACACTATCCCTTTGCTTAGTTAAAATGCATGAAGAGTAGCTACAATATTTTTGTAAGGAAAAAATATGAATCATTTAAAACATCCTTCACGGAAGGTTTTTTTATATTACATTTTAATTGGCCAAGGCACAGAATTAGAGCTAGCCAGATATTTTTGAAAGTGGTGATGAAAAACAGGAAAAAGAAGAAAGTGTGAATATTCTTTTGAGTCCCCCTCTCCTGCTCCAACAACCCCCGAGTTTCTTTTTCCATTTTGAGTAGCTCTTAGCTATTATGCAGACAATTTGTACTGGGGCAAGGTACACAGTACCAGCTAAATAAAGTCAAATGGGATCAGGAGAGGTTGAGAAATACAGAGGAATGTAAAAGATGAGAGTCCAGAAGGGCATAGGATGCATTCATGCAGGCAGTGAAAACAGAAGGCAAGAGAGTGGGTTAAAAATAAAGTGAATACAATTTTATGGATGCTAAGGGACATAAACTAATCTACAAGCAGATCCCTGGATTATTTTCCTCGGTGATTATGAAAGCTTTAGACACTGAAGTTTTCATTCTCTCCTGACTCCAACAAAAAAGGCTAAGCATTGGCAACAGCACATTCCTAGCCAATGTGATTCAATCCTTACTTGAAGGGACCACTTTTAGGGCTGAGAGAATAATTCAACTGCCAAACTTTTAGCCATGACGTCTCTGTGGAAGCTGTCAATAATGATGCCAACTGGCATCAACTCTGATGTGACAATCTAAAAACAAAAATAAGACCACCAACTCATTTCAAATAAAATCCCTGAAAAAGGTTACCAGAGGTTGCGTGTTGGGAAAAGGTTTCCTTCCACTGATTTTTATGAACTGATGTTTTGAATACATACACTGCAAAATTTCTCTGATAAAGTCTTAGGCCTCTCATTGTGGTTGTTTAAACTGCTTAGCTATAAGTAAGTGGTGTACATATCATAACATTAACAAAACAGTCCACAAGACCAAGTTGGATCTTCAGTTTGTAGAATGGAGGTAAGTAAAAATAGATCCTCAATATACCGATCAGTCACAATAAATGATATGGTATTGACACATTAATAAAAACCAGTCTGTTAATGATAACACTGACAAATACTAGTCTTGCCAAAAAATCATTGTCAAACATATCTATTGACTTTGGAACGGCTCTAGCAATGTGTGCTTAAAGACTGGATTGCTGTGATTATTTGATTCATACACCTGTCGGAAGTTTGATGCAAGCTGTCCGTTGTTCCTAAAGAATTTCTGCAGACTATCCAACAGAACACATTACATGAAAGAAAACAACTTCTAAAGTTCTAATTAAGCAGAGTCAGTGCCACTGAGCTTCTACAAGGAAATAACACAATGGCACAAATCTGTAAAAAGTCAAGGACAAGGACAAAGACATCAACAGAGTTAAGTTATTTTAAGGGCTGTGCAATGAAATAAGTGACTAGTCTGTGAGTGCACCCTTAAGCGCAGTGTAATTATTTTAAAACAACAGATTAAATAATGTAATATCATAGTAACATTATTTTGAAAAGTTAAAAGTCACATTGCCAAAATCCCAAAGAGTTCTTAGCATGAAATATTAGTGAAAGGTTTTTTGGGGAAGGGAGAGGGAAGATGGAAAATAAAAGACTAGGGTTTGGTTTTGTTATTCCACTGGAAGAAAATAATTTCCCACCACTCTTCCCAAGTAATTTAGGAAGACGCTTCCAAAATACATGTTGCAAATTTTGCTTGCTAGATTTGAACATATGCCAGCAACATGACTAATATATTTTCTCACTGTGGGTGTTTTGACAGATTACTCTAGACCTAATTATTTGACAGATGTTCTCAGAGGAGTACTTCTTAAAAAAAAAAAAAAAAAACACACACACCAGTAGAAATCTGGGCCATGGTGGAGCTATGCACAGACCTCCTTTATTATCAAGAGGATGCAGTCAGTGCTATTACTGTCTTTAAAATACTAAAGCAGATATAAGATTTGCTAAATAGGGCCTTGTCATTAAATCTAATGGAATTGGGAAACAAATCACAAAGAATCTTTGGGGAACTTCTTCCCTTTGTGAATATATAGTATAGCATTTTACTTGCAGATACCTAAGTTTGCGTTTCTGATTTTGTCCCGCAACAAGGACATAGGAAAGACCATTTCCAACTGAAGGAGAAACAGACAGTAAGTTTAAAACTGATGTACATCCCATCAACCCTGACACCAAGAGGCTCGTGCTAGAGAAAACAATGCAGCACACATGCCTTTTGCTCACAGTTTGCAGGATTTGGGTCTATGCTGATACTGAATAAGGGGCTTCTGCTGGTACTGTTTCCTTTAAAAGGGATAGGAAGTAGAGGCTGATAATGCTTATCGCTGATAAAATGTTTGTACCCAAAACCTTTTCCATGGGGGATGAGAAATCCCCAAAGACTTTATAGCAGACCTGGTTTCAACTGTTTGTCTAGAACCTCATCTCTTCCTCCACCACCAAAAGGGAGGTCTTATACCTGGATTTTTTTTTTCCTGGGCAAAGCACTTCTAAGTAATCACACAGTTTACAGCTCTAGATGACATATTAGAAGTAGAGGATACTCTCAAGGTGTGTTTTGCAACAAGTTGACCTTCAGCAATAAGGGCTTTGGCCAGCTGGTCTTCCACCAGTGACTGGACAAACAATGCTATTTTCTCCCACAGGTAACATTGGTATCAGACAGTAACGTCCAGATAAGTTGCCACACTAATGCTGAGTGTGGCAAGTGAGAACATCTTTCTACCCAGCAAATCTAACTTCTTACCCTCTCTATCAGAAAGGGTAGAATGGACTTGATCCCCTTTAGCTCTTTGAATGGCAGTTGCCACCACCAATGAATTTGCAGCTAGGTGAGTCCAGAAGAACAAGAACCCCTCAGGAAGCAGCTGGTATAACTTTTCTTTTTTAGAAGCTGCCTGTGCTGAGTTTAACTAGATAAATTTTAGCATCTGTAATAAGCCATCTAAGACTGACAAGGCAATCTTCCTCCAAGAGAGTAAGCCCAAAATATTGAAAAACAGCTGTGTAATTTACTCTAAGGTTACTGAAGGGTTGTTCAAGACAGTAGCTATCCTTTCCATAAGTTGTGAAATTGGAGCATACCTTCTAGAGGGGAGGAAGATGATGCACCCACATTGTCATTTGGAGAAGTTTAACCATCCAGATTTGTACCTACATTCAGAGATTCAATGGGCCCTTTTAGTTCTTCTTCAGACTGTGTGTCTGGGACAAGCAAAGGAGACTGTTTCCTTGGTACCAGTGAGAGCAACAGGTCCAGCGAAGAATATTTCCCTTGAACACTTTTTGGAGAAGGCTCCCTTTCTTGCTGCCTTTCTTCAACCTTTTAAATTCAGAGTAATACCTAGGGGAAGGCCAATATGGCCACACTTCCTTTAGTATTCCTCCCAGTATCCAGTGAGAAATTTCCTATCAATCCCTTGGTGAGGGAGGATGAGCTTGTGGTTTGAAAGGGTGGAACAGTGAATCTCATAATGCTCTCCAAGTTATCTGATCCTTTTCCTTGGCGGGGAAGAGCAAGGAAAGGTACCAGGCTGGTCATGGTACAATTTCAGGTCAGAGTGCAATCCGAAAGAGGTTTCCAATGGTTACAACAAATGACTTGGTTAAGTGAAAAGCCAGAAGTTGTAAAATATTTCTGTGGGAAACAAGGAGGAGAGTCATGCATCTCCAGCAAGATTTGCATAGTTAGGAAAACATATTAAGGAGTATTCTAATGAGAAAACTGTATCACCAAAGCTTAAAAATGTGCTTGAAAACTATGCTAACAATATAGTACTTGACACCTTACACGAAAAAGTCTCAATTTTTTCAGTCAGTTTCTACAGAAATCACAACTTGGACCCTATACATAGAATTTATTTTGTGTTTTTGTATATTGTTAACTTGTGTGAATACTATAGCTGCATGGGAGCGCTACTATAGTTAAGGTTGCATCATGACATCTGTTTAAAGGTCCACTGAAGTTCCCTAAAATTGGCATTCTTAGTCAGATTCATTTAAAATATAGTGTGCATCAAGATTAATGTTAGTGATTTTGGAGTCAGTTGAGTTAGGGCTTGAGGAGATATAAGTCCAGGAGGAAAAAAGTCATTTTTCAAAAAGTTGCCAGGTGTTTTTTTGGTTTGGTTTGGGGTTTTTTTGCTCAGAGCTACAGATCAAACTATTGATGTGATGCAAGTCAAAATGGTCTCAAACTGTTGAATATTAACGAAGGTAGTGCATGGCATACATTCTATCTTTGGGGGACTTGGACTGAACAGTATTTAAGAAAATTTTTACTCTGCACATTTGCTAATATAGAAAAATGACTAGAGGATTTAAAATTCAACTCTTATACGTGCTTTAAAATCTAAACAGTTACTCAGATTGCTTTGAAATATGGTGTGCCTCATGGGGGGGGGGGGGGTGGTAATGTTAGTGATCCAAATTTGGGGTCATTTGACAGAGGGGTTCCCAAGTTACAACCCCCCCACCCAAAAAAACCTAGTTTCCTTCCGTCCACTGCCTTATACTGTGGCTAGAGATTGCTACAATGTGAGAGTCCAGGTGGCAATTTTATTTTGGAATGGAATGTAAATCAAAGTATTTAATTAATTTAATTCTAGTCCCACCATTTTTTAGGCTTTTATATGCACACCTCAGCTCTGCCAGTGCACCCCAACCTACTTGTACCTGTCAGCTCTGACTACACACAACATACTGAATACATAAAACTAAACAAACCCCATAATTATTACCATCTTTCAGTTATGACAATCTTAGGTTAAAAAAATTCAGAAAGAAAAAGATTTTTTTTAAACTGTGTCCATTTAGTTATCAAGGGAATCTGCATCCTTCCTACCAAACTTGCATTTTAATCAGACTTTCTCCAGATCTAGCCAATCTCATTTAAAATGAGACTCATTCATTCTGAATCACTTTTAAAAGGCAGTTCTTTTAAAACTCTCTTCTGTGAGATTTGCTTTATACTATGTTCCTTTTGCATAATATACAAGACTGAGAATCTTCTATCACAACCAACATAAAATGATTCCAGCAAAATCTCAGCTAATGATGTCTTGAGAATCTTTCTTTCTCAAGCAATCCTAGAGGTGGCCTGTAATAGCAGATGGTGGGGGAGAACAGAATGCCAAATCTATCGCTGGAAGAGAGACACCCTAATTGGGAGATTAATTTTACAAGACTACTCAATGTAATGGTCATATTCCTGTCCAATTTTTTCCTCTATTATTCAAACAACACTTATGATTACTATAACCGGAAGAACCGAAAAGAATACTGTGGTTTCAGTTCGCTTACTATGTGCGAGTCACAGTACTTTTCACTGTTTTACAGCACCACCTATGAGGCCCAGAGCTGGCAGCCAGAGCAGTGCTGTCCTATTGAAGTCAGTGGGCAGTAACATGGGCCCAAGGGTCCACCCTGGCAGAGTTGACTACAGGATCAGGCCCTGATCTTGCAACCGCATCCCTAAGGGCAGACCTTTGCCAGGCGCATGGATACATTTGCCTAAGGCAGTTTCTGTTTGTGAAGGTCTTTCACACAGAACAGAGGAAAGAGGCTTCCAATCTAAAAAAACTGAGATTATGAAACTGCAAAAGCAGGGAACTCCGACTACGAATAAGTTATGTGTTTTGCAGTGTTCAGTGGTGTGAAAATCAGTGAAATTGTCAGTTCCTACAGCTCTGATATGGGCTCCATGGGGCGAAATCATGGCCTCACTGAAGTCAGTGGGAGACTCATATTGATTTCAATCAAGACACCCCCCACTCCCTACCGCCACAGGCAGGGCCCTGCTCGTGGGAGCCACTCACCGAGAACACCGCGTTTTGGAGCCCGAAGGGGATGGGCGTGAGCCTGGCCAGGGCCACCACTTTGAGGCCGCTTCCTCCCTCTACTACGCGGATAACGGCGCTGAGCTTCTCGCTGCCCTGGATCCTCGCTAGCACCCAGCGGGCCAGCAGCTTCTTGCAGACCACGTGGGCGATGAAAGTGCCGATGAGGACCCCGAGCACCATCAGCCCCATGCCCAGCACGAAGCCGTACAGGTAGCCGGCGGCCACGTTCAGCACGATGTAGCCCCAGCCGCAGGGGAAGGAGACCACGATGAAGCCCACGGTGAAGAGCAACACCCCGGCCACGCTGTCCAGGCTCTCGGCCCAGAGCAGCAGGTCCCGCACGTACTGGCGCACCAGGGCCAGCGAGGCGAAGCACAGCGCCGCCAGGACGCACACGCCCAGGCAGCTCTTGCACCAGCAGGTGCCCAGCAGGCAGCACGAGCAGCGCCACGTCCTGGCCTCGGGCAGCCCGGGCCCCGCGCCACCCGCCTCGGGCAGCTGGCACAGCAGCAGCTCCGAGTGCTGCAGCCCGTTCTGCTCCGGGTACGGCCCGCGCAGGAGCCCAGCCGTGTCTCCCTGGGCTCCGCCGGCCGGCTCCCCGCCTCCGCCTGCCCGGGCCAGCCAGCGGCTGAGGTCCTGCCGGGCTCCCTGGGCAGCCGCGAACTTGGCGGCCCGGCAGAGGAGCTGGAGCACGGCGCCCCCGGAGCTCCACATGCCGCCGGGCCCGGCAGCCGGCTCTAGCCCGGCAGCGCGCTCCGCTGGGCGGGGATCGAGCCGCCGCGCTGGGCCAGTCCCCGCTCCCCGAAGCCACTGGGCAGGGGCGGCCGCTCGTTCATCGCCCCGCCATGGCCCGGCTCCCGCGGCGACGAAGAGACCGAGCTGCTGACGGCGGCGGGAGAGAGGCGCGCGCGCTTCGCGGAGGCCGGGCGGGTCCCGGGTGCTGAGCGCGCGGGCGGCGGCTCGGGTTTAGGCGGCGGCTCCGGGCTGGCGGCCCTGGCAGATGGGGAGTCCTGGGGGGCGGCCCTGGCGGCAGCGGGGCTCCATCTCCCAGCGCGCTCGGCTCCGGAGGACGCTGAGCCCGGCGGTGCAGATGTGGCAAATCCGGCGGCGGCCGTGCCGAGCCGAGCAGGGGGCGGCGCCCAGTTGGGAGTGGGGGAGGAGGCTCGGGGCGGTGCCTCCTCCCCCTCCTCCCCAACGCACGGCCGGGGGCAGGGGTAGGCTCCTGGTACATTGGTCTGGCAGCCCATTGGGAGCTAGCTGGAAGCGCGTCTCACCCCTAGGTCCTGGGGATCCCTTCCTTGCCCTACGGGACTCCCTCCCACCCGCTACTGGGCTGTGCTGCTTTGACCCCCAATGGCCGTTCCCAACTGCCGCGGACCTTTCCCACCACGGGACAAACCTTGAACTGGGTCGTGGCGGCTGACTGAAGAAAACCAACAGCCCCCCCTTTCCCTGTCTGCTGCCATGGTTCTTCCTAACTGCAGGGGTTGGAGGGTTACAGACCCCACAATCGGGCCCAGAAGTAGGGTTGCCAACCCACCACAATTGTCCTGTCCTGTCATCTCCAGGAATGAAAGATTAATCTTTAATTAAAGATTGTGTCATGTGGTGAAACCTCCAGGAATATGTCCAACCAAAATTGGCAACCCTACAAGAAGTGTAGCTCTGGGGGCATCTCTGACTGTGAAGTTACTGTCAAGTATCAGGGGGTAGCCGTGTTAGTCTGTATCTACAAAAACAACAAGGAGTCTGGTGGCACCTTAAAGACTAACAGATTTATTTGGGCATAAGCTTTCGTGAGTAAAAACCTCACTTCTTCGGATGCATCCGAAGAAGTGAGGTTTTTACTCACGAAAGCTTATGCCCAAATAAATCTGTTAGTCTTTAAGGTGCCACCAGACTCCTTGTTGTTTGTGAAGTTACTGTTCGACTTCTTCCACCCAACTCCAGGAAGGATTTTGTGTGTTGCTGAATATTTTGAAAAAAGTTTAATGATATACAGCTGAGAGACACTTTCAGATGAAGCACTGACCCACATTTTTTGAGTGCAGGTTAGGTACTAAATCTCTGCCTAGGTGGAAAGATGAGCTGTGTTGCAGATAGGATGACCAGATAGCAAGTGTGAAAAATCGGGACAGGAAGTGGGGGGTAATAGGTACCTATGTAAGAAAAAGCCCCAAAATCAGGACTGTCCCTATAAAATCAGGACATCTGGTCACCCTAGTTGCGGAGGTTGTTTTGCCATATTCAGAAGCCTTGTTTATGCTACCCAAGTTCATACCTACAAGTCTTGTTGGTGCATAATTACTGATGGTAGCAAGAGGGAAGATATAGGGTGGAAGCCGGCTCAGGCATCAGCATCCACTGGGAGCTGCACTGGTGAGGAATTTCTTCAATTAATGTTGCAAGCATAGACAGAGCCAGAGCAGGTGTGAAAGTTGGGAGGTGGAAGAATGATTATCAGATTATATAGACCAGTGGTTCTCAAGCTTGCGGCCTAATCAGCACAGAGATGCGGCCCATGTGACATCTTCAGGGCCATACAGGTAGTATTAGATGTGGCCCACGTAACACATTGTGGGCCACATATGTGCCCACAATGGTAAATAGGTTGAGAACCACTGATACAGACATACACATGCATTCGAGAATGAAGAATTAGACTATGGTCTGAAGGACTTGCCACAAATAAGTGTGTTTACTATTATTACAAAATACATCTCTTCATTAGAGACAATAAAGTAGGAGTGGTCCAGGAAACAGAAAAAGCAACAAAGGACCTTTGAGCAACACTATTAGGAAGTTCCCAGACCTGAAGAAGAGCTCTGTGTAGGTCGAAGGCTTGTCTCTCTCACCAACAGACTTTGGTCCAGTACAAGATATTACCTCACCCACCTTGTCTCACCATTGGTAGAAAACATTTCCGGGAGACTCCATCTTATTGGAAAGGTTGTTGTCCCAACACAGTCTGTCCTGCTTGTTGTTATCCATTGTCTGACTCTGATCTGCTTTTTGGGGTGCTCATGCCTCCCTACTTATATTATATACTCACAGAGGGCATCGGTACAAAAATAGCAATAGATAAAAAAGCACTGCATTATTGTGCAGCAAGGATTGCATGCACCAAACATAAATCTAGTAATATATTCCAGCAAACTGGTTTGTAAAAGATGTTTGGCCATAAACAAGCGAGGAAGACAGAACAATTGGTTTAATTACAGTATATGGGCAAACATTAAGGTAAGGCTGTCATGCAGAGCCAGTGTATGCACAATTTTGTTGGGGTTTTTTGGTTGGTTTGTTTGCTTTTTCAACACATGAAAAAGCATCCCTAGTTGAGAAGCCTATCAGGGTTATGTGCTTTAAACTGTCCATCAATTTCTCCATTCAAGTGCATAACTTATGTGATCAGTCAAGTCTTTGTGCTGGAACAGATCCCATGGGGCCTCTGATGTAAATGTTACAGGGCTATATGCAGAGTCACATTATGGTATCAGGCCAAGTTCAGAGGTGTAAAGGGAGGGAGTATAAATTACAGGTTGGTAAATGTGTCTGAGTTTGTCGGTCAGTGAAAGTTTAAACACCCATTTTGACTTCCTCCCAACTCACCTCTAATTTGGGGCTGATATCTTTCTTGACTCAGTATTCTATTTTGATACATGTCAATAGAGGGGTAGATTGTACAACCAGTGTAGAATATTGCTTTGAAAGAAGTGTTTGTTGTACAAGAGTGCTTTTAATATGATACAAGTCATTTCCTAAATGGAGGGATTTTTGCTACATATACGGAAAGAATGAAGACCCCAGAGGGACATATGATGTTTCTTTGTTCCTGCATCAAGGATTCAAAATCTGGAATAGTAATTTTCAAATGATTGACACAGGTTCTGTACTCTTAAAGGTCTACTGTTGACCCGTCAAACACAATAGAAAATATTCTGTTTAGTGACAATACTGCTTTCACCTACACTTCATGTATTTCTCTTGCCTCAGTTTATTTCAGAGAATATTAACAAGAAAACAAGATTTGTATTTTTAAATGAACTTCTACTGCTGCTTAATCTGCACTGATGCCATATTCTGTTCATGGCCTTATACTGCATCCATCACTGTGTTATTTGAGCACCTTTCAAATATGCATTAAGCTGCATGACTAGCATCTTTGGCTTATGGTGCCTTCTCCATTCCTTTCCCCTCCCCAGGGGAAAAAATTGGGTTTGAACTCTTGTTATGAAGTGCTGTATACTTTTATTAGGCTGAAGAAATGCACCTTGCACTTGTACAAAAAACTGTAAGATTTGCAGTGGTTCTTAGGACTTGATTCTGCAAATTGCTGAAGTCTCTGGCCCTGATCCAGCAGAACACTCATCTTGGAGCCAATGGCACAGCTCCCATTCTTAAAGTTAAGCAGGTGCTTAAGTACTTTGCTGGATCAGGGACAGAGGGCTTGGTATCTAGCACCAAATTATTTATATTTCTTCACGTGTTGCGGTAAGGCTGTTACCATATTTGACTTACTAGACTTACTCACATTTAAACAAACTCCCCAAAGTTGCCTTGACATATTGAGCATACATTTCTCAGATTATGGGAATAGATAGTCTTCATCAAATTAAAGTTATTGCTTTATAAATCTGATAGTGTCGGGACATGATTATAATTAGCAACATATTAAACTCAAATGTATTAAACAACAGAGAAATAGTGTGATCAGAATCTCACTGTGTAAAAATTAAAAAAAGAGACCCATCTAAAGCAGTGACTAATCATGTCCCAAAAATAATTCTAAAAGAAGAAGAAAAGCCAATCCATGATATCAGAAATGTAAAAAAGAACAAGTAGCATATTTCCCTTCAATAAGGTCCTGATTCAGTAAGGTACTTAAGCCCATGCCTAACTTTAAGCACATGAGTTGTGCCAAACCAATGGGATGATTTATGTCCTTTAAGTTAGGCATGTGCTAAGATATCTTGCTGAATAGGGGCTCTGAAGCCAGAGACAACAGGTACATTATGCCAAAAATGAGTCAGAAGCTGAAATGATTCTGACTCTGAGTTGCAAACTACTGAAACTTCATTGTAGTTATCGTCAAGTTAACTTTTTTCGGGGGGTCAGAGGTAGCTGATCTGTGGGTAAGCCTATTTTGTTTGGTTAGATCATAACATTAAGGGGTTTATATGTGGGTCAGCTTATATGTGAATATATATGCTATTTTAACTCCACAGATAATAAGGTGAATGTCCTTCCAAAGGAACGGCAACTGAATGACTTAAGCTATTATATGTTAAAATATGGATATATTCAAGAATTTGTTACAGGGAATGGGAAGTGTGTTGGAGGGAAAAAATGCCAGTACGTTACTAGAGGAGTTGCAAGAGGAGGGATGGCAGCATTACCAGTTAAAGTATAGATTACTGTCAACTTCTCACAACTCATGGTTGTCCAGTGTTTTCATTTTTTGGACCAAAAAAACCAAAAAATTGATCAAGGTATAATAAAGCTAACACTTCTTTGCCTCCACGTGTTGATTAGGAAAGAATCTTAAATACTATATATACAAAACATTACCCAAAGTTAATATGAAAGACCAGTAAAACCCAGTTTTAAAGATATATTCTTTTTAAGGATTGGGTTGTAAATCAGGTATGTGTTGACTTGCATCACAATTGTGTTTGAATTGACTGAGTTTCCATAGCAGCCTGTCAGATACATATGTGACTAAAAACTGTAAATGTACTTAGAGTTGCAGTCTCCCAGCTAGATGTATTGAGGTCATTTTGAAAACATTTCATTAATTCAGATATGCACTCATACATAATTGTGGAGATTATGGAAGAGGGGGACACGCATCAGGGCCCCAAAGGTGCCCTGCGTGATCGCTACTTCCCAACACAGATGCAATGAGGTTGAGTGGTGACCGCAAAAGAGAAATTAAAACAACTAATTATTCCTCAAAGAAGGTTTTTTAATGATTTACGGCTATAAAGGCAACACAGACAGAATAGGAAAAGGAAAATTAAGGACCAGCACTGAATAAGATCAATATAGATAACTGAAGACAGGGACAGCGACTTGCAAAGCTATTATCACTCATTAACTATTAACTTCACATGCACTGTGTCCGTTCCCAGTAAACACAAAAACATATGCAGTTATTATATATTGATTAACTTTTTACTACTACCATTCCTAAACAATTTTCTACTATTATTAAACTTTTTACTAATATTCTTAACCCTATAGTATTGATACAGACTTAAGATTAACCGGCTGGAGCACAATCAGACTTCTTTACTCCAAAACATTACCCTGCATTTTCCCGAGAATGTTACTCTTCAGTCGACCACTTTCCACACTGGCCAGGCACAGATAGTTGATGAGGCGCAAATCCCTTCGGTTCAGGGTGTGTGTGAGAGCCCAATCAAAGAGAGATCTCTTTTAGGTCAATACACACACACACACACACACACACACACACACACACACACCTGCATCTTTGCACCTTTTTATACATTACTTGTTGGCCGTGTTTCAAAGCAGGTCAACCAATTAAGGTGGCCAAATATTTTAGTGTGGTAGTTTGCGATTGTTTTGATCTTATGAACTGTGCACCTGTGCCCAGCTCATCTTTTCTTTATGCGGCCTGTTGTCCTAATTGTGGTCAATTTGCTACACTCAAAAACATTTGAGTCAGCCTAAAAAAGTATCTGGTTGCAGTGCATAGTAACCACAAGTCTGTATCTAATTTCACAGAATTTCATTTTTGCTCAATCTTAGTCTATAAAGCTTCCTAGCTAGGTTTTGCTTATGCCTGTAGGATTTTATTGCGCTCACTCTTTGCAGCTCTCGGAAGTTTTAGGCCTAACACAATACTCAAGTATCAGAGGGGTAGCCGTGTTAGTCTGGATCTGTAAAAAGCAACAAAGAGTCCTGTGGCACCTTATAAACTAACAGATGTTTTTCATTTTAAGCTTGACAATACTCTTGTTCAAATTATTCACAATAATTAGGAAACTGTATAATAGATGATTATGCATCCATTTACACAGAAAAACCATACAGATTTTTTAAAACTATATCTGTAAGAAACTTTAAACCAATAAGTACAACATGTAATAGTAGAACACAGTTAAGTAATGTATTGAAACACTTTCTACTCTGGAGGAGACTCTGAGACATTTATCACCTTGGCATTATATATTTTATAGAAGAAGTACCAGCTGGTGTAAATCCATTTCAATGGAGCTATGATGACTTACATTTACACCAACTGAGTATCCAGTCCAAAAAGGGTAAATGAACAAGATCCTGAAAACTTATAAGTAAATTAAAAATGAGGCCAGATTCTCAGTCCAGCTGCTGCTGCTTTGAGCTGCTCCAGAAGTGCAAAACAGCCCTCAATTCAGCTTAAAGTGTCACTTGAGGTTCTTCCTGTAAATGGCAACAGAGGGTCCTGTGGCACCTTTAAGACTAACAGAAGTATTGGGAGCATAAGCTTTCGTGGGTAAGAACCTCACTTCTTCAGATGCAAGTAATGGAAATTTCCAGAGGCAGGTATAAATCAGTATGGAGATAACGAGGTTAGTTCAATCAGGGAGGGTGAGGTGCTCTGCTAGCAGCTGAGGTGTGAACACCAAGGGAGGAGAAACTGCTTCTGTAGTTGGATAGCCATTCACAGTCTTTGTTTAATCCTGATCTGATGGTGTCAAATTTGCAAATGAACTGGAGCTCAGCAGTTTCTCTTTGGAGTCTGGTCTTGAAGTTTTTTTGCTGTAAGATGGCTACCTTTACATCTGCTATTGTGTGGCCTGGGAGGTTGAAGTGTTCTCCTACAGGTTTTTGTATATTGCCATTCCTGATATCTGACTTGT
Source organism: Malaclemys terrapin pileata (assembly GCF_027887155.1). Lineage (NCBI taxonomy): Eukaryota > Metazoa > Chordata > Testudines > Emydidae > Malaclemys > Malaclemys terrapin. Next base: position 45,482,482 of record NC_071506.1, on the reverse strand, counting down.
GTCCATTTATCCTCTTGCGTAGTGACTGTCCAGTTCATATTCTCACCAGCAACCACACACCGCACCATAACAACTCTAACTCAGGAACCAACCCATGCAACAAACCTCGATGCCAACTCTGCCCACATATCTACACCAGCAACACCATCACAGGACCTAACCAGATCAGCTACAACATCACCAGCTCATTCACCTGCATGTCCACCAATGTTATATATGCCATCATGTGCCAGCAATGCCCCTCTGCTATGTACATTGGCCAAACTGGACAGTCACTATGCAAGAGGATAAACGGACACAAGTCAGATATCAAGAATGGCAATATACAAAAACCTGTAGGAGAACACTTCAACCTCCCTGGCCACACAATAGCAGATGTAAAGGTAGCCATCTTACAGCAAAAAAAACTTCAGGACCAGACTCCAAAGAGAAACTGCTGAGCTCCAGTTCATTTGCAAATTTGACACCATCAGATCAGGATTAAACAAAGACTGTGAATGGCTATCCAACTACAGAAGCAGTTTCTCCTCCCTTGGTGTTCAGACCTCAACTGCTAGCAGAGCACCTCACCCTCCCTGATTAAACTAACCTTGTTATCTCCATACTGATTTATACCTGCCTCTGGAAATTTCCATTACTTGCATCTGAAGAAGTGAGGTTCTTACCCACAAAAGCTTATGCTCCCAATACTTCTGTTAGTCTTAAAGATGCCACAGGACCCTCTGTTGCTTTTTACAGATTCAGACTAACATGGCTATCCCTCTGATTCCTGCAAATGGAAATCCTCAGGTGCCTTCAAGCCATTGTAGTTACTCTTATGCCATCTCTTGGCACTAGGGGCATGGCTGGGGTATCCCTATATCCCAGCACTTCCAGAACAGCTCCTTGGAGCCACAGGCAGCTGGTGTAATATAGAGCACCCAGCAGGGGTGCTGGAACTAGGTGTACTGCGGGTGCGACCACACCCCCTGCCTTGAAGTAGTTTTTATCATATACACAGTTTACAGTTTTGTTCAATGGCTTTCAGCATCCCCCACTATAAAAATTGTTCCAACGCCACTGGCACCCAGTGTAATGTTCAGCGGATATGAAATCATCCTCTAGTCTACATTACTCCAGAGCACTGGACAAGCCCTGGCAGCCCCAGGATAAAAGTAGATATAAATGATGCTTAAGTTTACTTTTGTACTACAGTCCTGAACTGCACTAAGCACAAGTTGGATGCATCCCAGGATGTTAGCCATGGTATTGTTTGAATTACCCATACCCCCAGTTCAGAATATGAATATTATAACAACAGAATAACTGATGCAGTTCTTGAGAGCACTGATGTTTGCAAATACTATTTTTTAGAGGTTTTGCTTTAGCAATGAATTATAGATGCCATGAAATAACACACAAAGAGCAGAGCAAGTTCAATAGATAACTGCCTCAACAAATATTTTAGTGGGGTTGTTTAGGTACAGATGCTTATTTGTTTAACAATCAATAAAGTCACTAGTAACAGCAGACCTAAATATCTAGCATGTTCAAGTGAACTTTTGGGATAAAAAGATTAGGAATACAGAACTGTCAACACCCCTTTACAATCATATTTTCACCTGCTCATACAGTATACATTTATATCTTCTTGGAAAAATACTTTGCTAGGCTTCAAGAAACTCCCAAACTAATTCTGGTATCTTGGCATCAGTTATAATTTGTTATATAAAATCTAATTGTCCCCTTTTAAAATATACTCCGCTAAATTGCACATACACAAATAGATTGTATTTCCTATCTATTTGTCCAGTAATGATGTATCTGTAGCAGTGTTGCATGTTGGAGTTTAGTTTTTAATGATACTTTTAGTGAGATTTTTTTACAAGTAGCATTTAATCCATATACTGGTTAATCCCAAGAATCAAGGATTTTGATTTAGCAGCACATTCAGTTTTGTCAAGCAGATGTGAAGTCAGCCTCAACCCATCACAGAGGCAGAACTCTTTATCTGGGTAACAATCGCTTGTAACAGTATGTAAATATATAATGGGCCAGTTTCTGATCTCAGTTATATCAGAGTAAGATCAGACAGTACCTCAGTGTATCTATCTTTAATACATTTTCTTGTGATTAAATTCTTCACTTAGAAAAGTGTAAGTAGCCTTTTTATCTCTATTATTCAGTATCTGAGGTACCACAGTGCGGTAAATGTTGGCAAATGGTTAACATGATAGTTGAACATGACACTGTAGAAAGACTATAGGTGAAATCCTGACACCATTAAAATCAATGGGAAAACTCTCACCTGAGTAGCTTACAATATCACACCTTGTTTACAATACCAAATATAACCATATCCAGTAACCTGGTGCCACCTAATGTGTTACAAACTTGATTCCAATGTGTAGCATTGTTTTAATCTTAATTCCTTTTTCTAGCCAGGCTATAGCCTTGGCCAGACCTATAAATCCAATCCAGAGAGAAGCCAAGCCACTCCTAGGATGCTCTGATTAGAGGGCAGTCAGAAACTCTAGAAGGTGTTCAGCGTCTAGCAATTTCAGGCAATTAAGTAGATATAGCTACAACACTCAATTACGGATCATATGGGAGAGCAGAGGCAGAAAGCACAGCACTATGTTTTCCAGTATAGACAGTGTTGGAAAATGAAGGGAGGAAAGGCTGTTTTATCTTTTCTGTACAGCATCCAAGATGTCAGAAAAGAGCGTGTGGCCTTGGAAAGACCCTGCTAGTACTGCTGCAATAGAGCTGTGGAGGAGAGGGCCACTAGAGCTAGTGTGGAGGCACAGGGCTTCCCTCTGGATGAACCTGGCCTCCACAACTTTATTGCCACCTCCATCCTGCACGATCCAACAGGTTTGGGGACCACTGTTTCATAAGGGGAAGGGAAGGCTTTTCACATAGCAAGAGAAAACCTGCCCCAAGGTAATTAAGGTTATTCATTTAAAGTTAATGAGTTTGCTAGAAGCTGATCAGTGTCTCCATACTAAGCAGTCTGTGCAACTAAAACTCCAGATGTATGACAGTTTGGACTTTTTAGAAGAAATATTCACAAACAGCCCATCTTACTTGGATCAATAAAGCTAGGGTGGTATTTGATAAAAGCCCTGGGACCATGTTTAAATAATTTCCTTACTTTGAGACTGACTTACATTGGGGAATGAATATACAGTTCATTTGACAAAAAAAAAAGTTTATTTTAAAACTGAAGTCATTTACTAGATCTGATTTATTTAAATAATATTATTAATCATCTTACAAGAACCTAAGAGTAAATTAGGAAAAGGATTCAGGCCCTGATATTCCAAAGACTTAATAGCATGCTTAACTTAACCTATCTGAGTAATCACTTACACACTAATGTGCTGGCAGTAGCACACTTTGCTAAATTCTATATCAGTTGTAGTTTATACAGCCTAAAGATTCTAAGGGATACAGTAGATAATTGAATATTGCCTTGCCAAGCAAATTGAAACAAATTGTTCCAGATATTGACATGCTCAGGCAAACAGGCCCAGTATTTTCATTGCTACACTTGACTGTTCTTATTTCCTTCTGTTCAAATCTTTCTACTTGGTCTGATCTGAAGCGTTTGGTTGTTTTTTTTAAACACTCTCTGTGCCCTTGCTTCTCAATTCCATCTATCAACTTCAAGCTTCTCCAGAGTCCATAGAGCTATAATGAATCTTTCAAATGTCTTCCTCTCCAAATTTGCATCTTCAAAATGCTATACAAGCATTATGTATTTGGATTTATTGCACCTATCAGTTATTTCTAGGCACTTGTGATTTATTTTTTTTAAATTATATTAAATACATTTGAGGCTCTTCCCCAGCCATAAACACAAAACAGCCACTTCACAAACCCAGTTAACCTCCACAGAGTATAAACACATCTGCCACATGTCAAAAATATCTGGGAAGATCTTCTCAGCCATAAAATACACTCCTTTCCCAATATCACCTCATAATAATGCCCATTGAAATCACTTCCCAGGAAGAGCCTGGGAGAACAGATAACTCTTGTAGTGTGCATCAAATCCAGGTTCTGGAGAACTGAGAGGTAAAGTGAGTTTCAAAGTCAAGGTTTTCTCAAATAGCCAGGACTCCCATCAATGGGAGTTAGGTGCCTAAATATCTTTGAGGATCTGGACCATACATCATTTGGAGCCAAGGGGTCAAAACAAGCACCTTAAACTTTACCCACAAGTCAACTGGCAGCTAGATTAAGGAATCCTAATACCACCCTGATGGAAAGGGTTGCATATTCTTATCCCCATTTTACAGATAAGCAGACTGAGGCAGAAAGTTAAGTAATTTGTCCAAGGTCAGAGATGGAATCAGTATCAAAGCTGATATTAGAAATCAGAATTTTTTTTCAATCCCACTCCTCAGACTGCACCTCTTTCTTGAGATCCACATTTCTCTTAAATTAAAACAGGCTCACAAATATTTTTCTTTAATAGTTAGTTTGTTCATCAGATAAGTTTCCCCAAATATTCTTGAAAATCAGTTTAATCAAAAACGGTTAATATTTCTTCATAAAATCATATGTATTATTAATTTACTCACTAGCTTTGCATTTTTATGAAGACATCAGCCTTCAGCATTATGTATTATGCTTCTGGTATTTTTTAGTATGATCATTAATTCCTATTCTTTAATATCTAAATTGGGGCAATGGGAGTCGTCTATATTTTTCTTTCTGCTGTCTCTCCTTTCTCCTTCCTGGAACTCTGCCTATAGACTTAGAGTGGAATGCATATAGCTCACTTCTCTTTAGTGCTTTGAGAACTTACATCAGTTCCTCCCGTTACAGTCTTTGAACTAACCGATCTCTTTGACATCTCTCTCTCAGCAGCTGTTGCTGCTCTATCACTTTACCATCAGCTGGGAAAACAGGCAAAAATCTTTCTCAAGGACCAGTGCAGCTGCCGTTCTATTCCTGAAATAGTGGATTTTTTAAATATCTCACTGGAAACTTAGTGTTTGAATTCAATGAGGCATCAGATCTCACTTGTCCTTTTATCCTGACGGAGCTCCAGAATTAAAAATAATCAATTTTTGCAAAAAATCTGCTTAAGAATAACTTATGCCCTGGCACTGATGGCTCAACTGGTGATTTAATTAATTGTCACATGACAGAAAGCCATGTGTTAGGAGCTAACACGCCATGCTGTCTCAATCTCTCAAAGGAGGTTTAGCATAAACATTATTAATGGCAAATCCTAGATTGAGGGATGTTCTGTGAACTCAGCTAAGCTGGAAGAAAGGAAGAAGGAATACAGATTGAAGTGTGTGTGTGCACGAGGCGGGGGGGATGGCTTCTTCCTGCAGAATGAAGGGGTGAAGGAAAACCGCAGCATGCAATTTCATGTGGCCTCCCTTATTTGAGTCATCCTTTTCAGAAAGCAGCAAGCTAGTTGTCCCTGTGTGGCTGAAGGGTAGGCCTGTGCCACGATTCTTAGGAGCCTCATGCAAAATGAATAAAAACCAAATGTATTAATTCAAAAATCTAACACTGATTTACTGTGCTTTTAAAACCAAACCAAACCAGATGTTATCTTGTTATCAGTAAAAAGCAACAGAGAGTCCTGTGGCTCCTTTAAGACTAACAGAAGTATTGGGAGCATAAGTTTTCGTGGGTAAGAACCTCACTTCGGCTCTTACCCACGAAAGTTTATGCTCCCAATACTTCTGTTAGTCTTAAAGGTGCCACAGGACCCTGTGTTGCTTTTTACAGATTCAGACTAACACGGCTACCCCTCTGATACTTGTTTTCAGTGTCACTGATGTAGCTGTGTTGACGTCAGTGGACTGCCTCCTGATTTACACAGTTGTCAATGAGTTCAGAATCAGACCTATGTTGCTCAGAAAGTTATTCTTAGCATTTCTATCTGTTCCCATAATTTTCTACAAAAATATATTACTTTAAAATGTAACGAATCATAGTGCTCTGCAACGGGGAGATGGGGCCATCCTGGCTGTGCCTAGGGCTTTGAGTTGTCTTAATTCGGCTTTTGTATCTTTGTGCCACATATAAGGTCCAAGTTATCACCTTCATGGAAAAAATGTAATGAATTTGGGATATTTTGTGTGTCAACCCCTTTTGGGTGTGACAGATGAAGCAGTATCAGTTTTTATACTAGCCAGAATTTCTTTATTGCTTCCATCAACTCGTTGGCCTGGCTTCCTATGTAATGTGTTAGTGGCTTCCAGACAATGCAGCGGTATTGGTATTTCAGGCCTTTGACTGGCATTCTAAGCTCCACCCCTTACATTAGTAATGAACTTTCTGTGCTGGGGAAATGCAGCTGCTTGCCTTTTGTTCCGCTGGACCCATAAATGTTTTCTGCCAAATGGTAACATAAAAGAGGGCCTCATTATTAGAAATGCTCTCCAGTTTTGAGGGAGCAATTTTGAGCCTGCAAAGTAGAATGTGTTTCTGAAATTGGGGCCCAAAGTGTCTGTCCCTCATAATTTAACCAAATTATTTTCCTTACTAGAACATAAATTGACTTTATCAAAGTTCTAAATGATTTCTGATAAGGGCCTGTGTTCCAGATTTGAATTTCTGAGTTCTTTTTAAGGTAATTGTTAGACCCACATACACACAGGGACAGTGTAGATACAATGGAGTGACAATAGTCACTCAGTAATTCAGATTGAAGATAACTTTCCACTATAAGACTGATTTTCAGTGTAATCAGAATTTCAAAAAAAGATGTTATACATATCAATACATTTTGTTTATATACATGAGTATTTGTAGGTTGACCTCTGACTTTTGGTTATTGATAAGGCTGCGAATCTGTCACAGAGGTCACGGATGTCATGGATTCTATGACTTTCCGGGACCTCTGTGACTTCTGTAGCAACCAGTGCGGCTGGTTTCGAGGCTGCCTGAGCAGCTCAGGCAGTCCCTGGGCCAGCCGCACTGTCTGCTGTTGGAGCAGTCTCGGGCCGCCATGCCACCCAGCAGCAGCAGCAGGGGTCCCGTTCCAGGCCACTTGCTGCCGCCTGCCCCCCCCCCCCACAGTACCCATGCCACCCTCAGGCCACACACCACCCCCCACAGCATTCGCTGAGCCCCCGGGCCACACCCCTTCCCCCAGAGCACCCAGACTTCCCCCAGAGCACCCATGCGCTCCCAGGCTGCGCTCCCCAGCACCCAAGATTTAGTCAGGGGTAGATACTACAAGTCATGGACAGGTCACAGGCCATGAATTTTTGTTTACTGCCCATGACCTGTCCATGACTTTTACTAAAAATACCCGTGACTAAAACGTAGCCTTAGTTATTGATAATGTTATGTAAGTAGCATAGTATACTATCAATGTGTGTTTGCATTCAACTTGTATAATGTGATATGTTCCTATCTATGGTAAGTAGACAGTTTAATCTGGTCAAATATAAACATAATGAAATATAGAAAATTTATCAGTGTTCTCTCCTAGTATAAAAAAACTGGTTGCCACCACAGAACCAAAAAAGAATTTCCTGTTTATATTTGAGTTTTCCCATGTAAGTATGGGTTTTTCCCTTTAATATTTTAAATTAAAGAGCAGAGAAACTCATTCATTCATTAATTATCATCCTTAAGTATTTTTAAAGTTACAGTTCTTTCAATATGGCATATAATTTTGCATATTAATTATACAGAAAGCAAGAGATACAGAAATACTCAAAAAATAGGGATTTTTTGCAAAAAATCTTTATGAAAGAATTAAGATTGAAAGCGTGTCAGTGGAACCTACCAAGCACCCAGTAAAATGCATGATATTTTCCATATATGCCTCTACCCCGATATAACGCAACCCGATATAACACGAATTCGGATATAAGGCGGTAAAGCAGCGCTCCAGGGGGGAAGTGGGGCGGGGCTGCACGTTCCGGCGGATCAAAGCAAGTTCAGTATAACGCGGTTTCACCTATAACGCGGTAAGATTTTTTGGCTCCCGAGGACAGCGTTATATCGAGGTAGAGGTGTAATATTCCTGGAGATATAAGAAAACAAGATAAATATCTCATAAGTTTAAAAATTCAGAAAACGAATAGGTAAGGTTATTTAAAGCAGTGTTGTAACTGTGTTGGTCCCAGGATATTTGAGAGACGAGGTGGGTGAGTAATATGTTCTATTGCAAGGGTTCTCAATCTTTTTCTTTCTGAGGCCCACCCAACATGCTATAAAAACTCCACAGCCCACCTGTGCCACAACCACTGTTTTTCTCCATATAAAAGCCAGGGTCGGTGTTAAGGGGTAGCAAGCAGGGCAGTTGCCTGGGGCACCACACCACAGGGGGCACAGCAAAGCTAAGTTGCTCAGGTTTCGGTTTCAGGACCGGGTGTTGGCGCTCGGGGCCCCAAGTGTGGAGAAGCTCCATAGAGACTCAATGAGGCTAAAGTAGTGGTGGGCAACCTGCGGCCCGCAGGCCACACACAGCCCATCAGGGTAATTCACTGGCAGGCCGCGAGACAATGTTTACAGTGTGGCCCACGGGCCGCAGGTTGCCCACCACTGCGCTAAAATGTAGCAAACTTATGAAAGGCTACCTAAAATACCTTAATTAGTTAATTTTTTTACATGAGAGAGAGAGAGAGAAAGAAAGAGAGTACCCTAAAAGGGACCAATAGTAGCAGCAACAATCTAATGAAGTGTTATTTACTGTATATGACAGATTCATACATTTTTAAGGCCAGAAGGGACAATTATGATCATCTAGTCTGACCTGTATAACACAGCTCCTAGAATTTCACCCAGTAATTCCTGTAACTGCTTGTGGAGCTAGGGTTTATCTTCCTGAAATATATCCAGTCCTGATTTAAAGATTTCAAGTGATGGAGAATCCACCATGCCTCTTGATAGGTTGTTTTAATAGTTAATTAGCCTCACTGTTAAAAGTACATGCTTTATTTCCAGTCTGATTTTTTCCAGCTTCAGCTTCCAGCCACTGACTTTTGTTACGCTTTTGTTGGATAGATTGGAGAGCTCTCTACTGTCAGAAATCTTCCAATATAGGTACTTATTTTAATTCCTAGTTGTGAAGAAGGAACTATGGCCTTGGCTACACTTCCGGATTTACAGCGCTGCCGCGGCAGCGCTGTGAAGCGCGAGTGTAGTTGTGCCACCAGCGCTGCGAGAGCTCTCTTGCAGCGCTGCAAGTACTCCACCTCTCCGAGGGGAATAGCTTGCAGCGCTGCGAGGGAGCGTGCAGTGCTGCAGGCGCTGATTACACTGGCGTTTTACAGCGCTGCACTCGCTGCGCTCAGGGCGGGTGTTTTTTCACACCCCTGAGCGCAGCAAGTGCAGCACTGTGAATTGCCAGTGTAGCCAAGACCTATGTTGATTTGAAAGTTGTTTGATATGAGATGCTTTCATAGGATAAATGTTAAGCAAGATTGTATAATGGGGTACATTGTAGGATGAAGACCAAAAAGAAAATACACCTCTGGCTGCATGGAGACAGAGGATTGGACTCCTGGATGGAAGCTCCACCCAGACTGCCCCTTTGGAACTTTGGGGGATTGAATTTGAGGGATCATCATGGAGCAGGATCACAGAGGAAGTTGGAGATCTAGACTGTGGTCATGAGGGGAAGCGCTACTGGTCTCTTATAAGCGTAGGCTATCCTTCTTGGAGTAAGAAGTAGAAGGGTTATTGAACACATCTGTTTTGTTTAATCAGGTTAAATAGAAGCTTAGAATATTCTCAAACCCAGAAGTTAGAGGTGTAATAAAGTGGTGAATTTTGAAGACATCTATGGGGCCTTCCAAACAGAGCTAAGAAAAGCAGCCAAGGCTACACAATATTTACAGGCAAGTGTTCTGAGGGGAAGATTAGAAGGGCAAAAAAGCTGTACTAGTGACTAAGAGATACCAGTGTTGAATAAGGTATGTGCCCGGGAAGGGGCAGGTCGTGACACTAGTGCATATAGTCTTTCAATTTTATCAGACTTATGTAGCACTTTTCCACTTTTTTCTCCCACTTTAGCAAGTTAAGATTTTTTCCAGAATATTTGTGAACAAGATTATTGGGGTTGCTTTATATTTTGGTCCTGAAACAATCAAAGGCAAAATCAACTCCACCTAGACTAAAACCCACACTAGGCCTAGACCTCAATAAAACAATATAGAATTCTCTTAAAATATTTGTGGTGATGCTTGGTATCTAGATGTCCACTCCTTCTCCACACACCCATTTGCCTCCTGCAAGTCTGACAATATTTCTGATGCAACACCTTTGGAGTTAACTTCAGAATTAAACAACTGGTGAAATAATAAAGTTGTCTAATGCTAAAGTTTTGCTTTAGTGGCTCCCTGTTGTGGGCAATTCCTTGCCAGGCTACCACTAGTGAGACATACTACAGCAACTCATCAGTGAATTGGCCTCTAGACACCATCTAGGATATAGAGTTCCATCTACTGCACTCAGTTGTACTGAATGGCTCATATTAAGTTTTGGTAGCCTGTACAAAGGATTTAGATATAGCCTCTTTCCCCTACACTGCCCCCCTCCTCTTCTCTTACCCACACTCTTTAAAATGTAGTAATTTACCTTCACTTCAGCTAGTTAGAACCTTACCATATATCTCTGACATCAGACTAAATCATGACAGGGTATCTTTGTCTCTGGATGAGCCATTTGCTTCCATCACCAACCAGGACTTTCCTGTTCCCAGAATTTATGGAACTGGTGAGTCAAGGATCTGATTACAAAGTCAGTTATTCAAAATATGTTTGCTACAGTTTTAAGGAGATTTGAGAGAGAACAAAAAAAAAGTATATCCAGAAAATAGCTACAGTAAACAGTAATTGAAGAATGGGTCTGCTTCACCACAGCATTACTCCACTCTTACACCAGTGTAACCTCTGAAATCAGCAGAAAACTGGAGAAAACACACTGAGTAATTAGGCCCACTGTTCCTCCAATTTAAAAGATCAACTGCTTCAACAACCTAGATTTAACAAATAATTTTAATTTCCTGTGACTAAAGCTGACTTGAAGTGAAGGTGGCAATTATGTTTCTCTGCTGTGTAAGTAGCCACTGCATTAGAATTCCTAGTTACAGGTTCTTTTGAAAGAACATTATGGGGTACCAGTTCTAAAGACTTCATCCAGTTTGCCATATCTAAGTGCATTAAAGATTACACAGATGTACTGCTCAGGCGAGCTCTTTATTTGATTATTTTCCCTAGAGGGGAAACTAAGTAACAAGTAGTAGGGTGTTTTTTGTTTGTTTGTTTGTTTTAATTTATAATTTTACATTACTGAAATTTGATTCTGCTCACCTTCTCCCTGACTGGAAAAAGTGCAGGATCTCAATAGAAACAGATGGATTGATCAGATGAAGAGTATAATTGAGACTCATGGAGGGTATAGAGCTGTGCATATAACAGATTTTTTAGTTCACTGTAGAACAAAAAAACATTAATTTAGGTTGACCCCAAAAAGGAATCTTCTGAAATTTTCAGTGAATCAAAAAACTGGGGGGGCGGGAAATCATTTGGTCAAAGAAAATGTTTTATTCAACCTGAAATGTTTCAAGTTCAAGCTCTTTTCCTTTTAAATTTAAAAATATATATTTTAAATATAATTTTGAAATGAAAAGTCACTTCAAATTGAAAAGTCAAAATGTTTAGTTTAAAAAATGTCAAAACAAAAACTTTTTAAAGGCTTTATTCTATCAGTGTGCCAAAATCAACCCAAATTCACTAAATGTTTTGGTTGATGCGAATCTGCATTTTTCACAGAAAAAAGTTTGTTAAAAAATGTTGCTCAGCTCTAGGTGGAAAAGTCTTAAACGTACTGTGATCCAAACAGCACCCCAATGCAAGAGGGCAAGGTGTTCACTGGTATGTGGTAGTAAGTTTCAGCTAGCCTGACCAGTTCAGTGTACCCCAACTCACAAATGCCATAACCCGTAACTAAAACGCTGTCATGTAAGATATCAATAGAAAGCTAATAACATACTGATCATTACTATAATTGTGTGGTGTATGTACAGAGGACTAATTCAAAATGTCAAATATATTGAGAATTATGTTCTTAGGTGTGTCTGCCAGGCAGGGCTGAAATTACCCCACCCTAGAGAAAGGAATGTGGTTCTGCCACCTTGTTGGCACTTCCAAGATAAATTAAGAAACAGTGGGAATGTATTTACATAAAAGGCAAACAGAACAATCAAGCTAAGAAGGGCAGGAGAGAACCACTCAGCATCAAGGCAGGGGGAGGAGATTGCAGGAACAGATCAATCTTCATTTTAGCAAACACAGGGCTGGGGTGGAGTGGAGGGGGAAGAGGGAAGAAACCAGCATGGACCTTCTTTTACCACAGGTCTCCTTCTTCACAGCTTGGATTAACTTTACTTTGGGGAGGTAACCTTCAGAAGAATCCATTTCAAAGGTTCATTGCATATAAAGGAGAGGGGCAAAGAACCCCAGGTTATCGTTCACCTAAGAAGACAAAGGAACTAAGCACATTGCATTTTGTGGGAGATCCTGACCAGAAGGGTTGGTTGGCCCTCTTGCTGGAAGGTAGCATGATAAGAATCTTAGCTTGAACCAAGATTGTAGTTATGTTAAATATCAGTCTCTAGAAAGTGTTTTTCACTTTTATTTGCTTATAACCATGTCTTACTATACCCTTTACACTTGAACTTAAAATCCTAATTCCTGTTGTTAATAAAATTACTTTACTTTTAATCTAAACCAATCAAGTGCTGTGCTTGAACTGAAATGATTGTTAACTCCAAAATGATAAGCTGTGCATTTTGTTTCTTTAGAGTAGCAAATGAACCTTCTTATTCCTCTGAATGGTCCAGGGCAGGACTGGACATTACAGAGCACAACATTTAGGGAAAATTCAGGACTGGAGGATGTTGGGGGTCATCTTACCAGGTGTAACCAAAAAAGCTGGTGGAAATCAGAGTGTGGCTGAGTCAGAGTGCACGCTTGTATGCTGGCTGGGAGCATTCAGACAAGGGAGTTGCAGTAGCATAGCATTTTAAGGCACCCAGGGCTGCAAGGCAGCTGATGATACCACCCCTCACTGGTCTGGATCACACCCTGAAATGTGACAGGTACTGACTGGGAAAAGATGCAAGAAGGCAAAGAAGAGCCTTTGCGAGAAGCAAGTTCTGAAGAGAAGGGTTTTAGTTTTTCTATTAGTCTTTTCAATAGGATGTGACACCTTCCACGTTTACTTTGATCTGCATAGTTTTGATTAGTTTGTATTCATGGAATAAGACATTTCTTCATGTATAACAGTGAAGCAGCTGTACATTTGCAAATCCTATAGAGAAGTATGGAATGTGTGTTAAATCCAAAGAATTCTTAAGGCAGTGGATTCATTTATATAACTTGCATTTTCTTCTGAGTCTAGAAGCAGCTGTGTTTGTTGGGTACAATCTGGGGCAGATCAGGTGTGGAGAGAGTAGGGCAGGTGCTCAAAGTTTCGCACTTATTTAGCCATCTCTTATGTCATGTACATCTTGTACGTGGTAGGTTGCAGGGCTGCTACTAGCAGGTCAGGCTTCGGTACCAGATATGGCTAAAGAACTTCCATGTCAGAGATACACACCATATGTGTTCATTGTAACATCCTTTAATGCACTGTCAGGTATGGCTGAGGTTAGCATAAATAAGGGTTGTTACACACAGTGCCACCTCGTCACTGAATAATATAATCCAGTTTAGCATTCCATCACACCCTTCTACACCTTATGCAGTCATTTACACCAGCGCAAAGTGAATGTAAAATGTTATTGCTGTGGTGAAGTAAGCCCCTAGACTCCCTCTTCATTCCCTCCACCAATCCTTTCTCTTGCACAGGCTATGCTTAATAATCATATAATAGTCTATAACAGTCATTGCCTCAGCGTGGTTTGGAACTAAAACTGAAGAGGAATGCTACGATTTCCAAGTAATACAATATGCAGAACCTACTGGGTACAGACATTTGATTGAACTGCATGTGTGTGCTTTGTCTGCTTGTTCCCAGATTCCAAAGCCAGAAAGGACCATTGTGGTCATCTAGTCTGTCCTCCTGCTTAACACAGGCCAGTGTACTTCCCCAAAATAATTCCTTTTGAACTAAAGCATATCTTTAAAAAAATCCAATCTTGATTTAAAAATTGGCAGTGATGGAGAATTCACCACAACCCTTGGTAAATTGTTCCACTGATTGATTACTTTCACTGTTAAAAATGTATGCCTTATTTCCAGTCGGAATTTGTCTAGCTTTGACTTCCAGCCATTGGCTTGTGCTATATCTGTCTCTGCTAGACTGAAGAGCCCATTATCAAATATTTGTTCCTCGTGTAGGTACTCGTAGACTGTAATCATGTCACCCTTTAACCTTCTCTCTGTTAAGCTAAATAGATTGAACTTCTTGAGTTGAACACTACAAGGGAAGTTTTCTAATCCTTTCATCGTTCTTGTAATTCTTCTCTGAACCCTCTCCAATTTTTCAACATCCTTCTTGAGTTATTAACTCCAGAACTGGACACAATATTCCAGCAACAGCCCCGCCAGTGGCAAATACAGAGGTAAAATAACCACTCTATTCCTAACTGAGATTGCCCTGTTTATGCAGCCCAGGATTGCATTAGCTCTTTTGGTCACAGCATCACACTGGGAGCTCACGTTCTGCTGATTATCCAGCACAATCCCCCAATCTTTATCAGAATCATGGTTTCCCCTCAGGATACAGTACGGTAGCCAGTAATCATGGCCTACATTCTATGGTCCTAGATATATTCATTCATTCGTTCACCCTCACCTCTTCCCTGGGATCTCAGGCCTGGGGCAGCACTGGTGGAGCTCCCCCCACACCTCGTGCGCCTGTCCCAGCCCCGCCATTATTCAAATGTGGCGGCCGGGGAGCATGGGGTTCCCAGACCAGGCAGGGCAGGAGGCAGCACTGGCACCCAGTGGACACCCCAACCAGTGGGTGCTCCTTGCTCCAGGTAAGCCCCCTTGGCATGGGCCCTGTGGAACAACTAAAGTCCCTTTGTCCCATCCCCCCACCAGCGCCCTTGGGTGGAGACCCAGTGCCCCCTGCCCATCCCTCCACCAGCACCCTTGGAGGAGACTGGACCTCCCCAAGTTTCCCCTGCCCTAGCCCCCCACCAGCGCCCCTGGTCTAGGGAAGGATGTGGGTTGGGTCCGGTTCAGGGGGTTTGGTCTGGGGAGGGATGCGGGTTAGGTCCAATTTGGAGGGTTGCCTGGTCTTTTGGGGGCACAGCTAGTCCTGATCCTAGTCTCTGTGCCTCTCTGCCTGGGGGAAGGACTAGAAAGACTAGTATGAATAATGACACTGTATATAAAATGTATTGAAGTTTTTAATATTTTTTATTCTTAAAATGTTTTAAACAGTGTGACCGGGGTCCTAGTGGGGAGCCAGCTGTGGTCACTCAATTAGGGTGAACTGCAAAGAACGGGGCAGCCAAACCCCAAAAAGTTGGTGGCTATTACTAAGCCAGCATAAAACAGCTTCTTTATTACTGTACTGGTTACTCAGAAGTCCAAACAACACAGTTCCCTTGAAGTGATCCAGCCTCAGGCCTCCATCCAGGTACCCATGTCAAATATAATGATTTCTGAAAATCTTATTTCATCATATAAAAGAAAAGGTCCTACTAATCCCAAAGGATCAGACACATTACCTCCCAGGTTAATGAATGTTTCAGATCTTACCCAAATACATGCTACAGCCAATTCTGATTAACTAAACTAAAATTTATTAAAAAACAAAAGAGAGAGAATATGGTTAAAAGATCAATATACATACAGACATGAGTTCAATCCATTGAGGTTCAGATTCATAGCAGAGATGCTGAGCTTTGTAGTTGCAAAGAGTTCCTTTAGAATTCAGTTCATAGGTCATAGTCCAATGTCCAAATATCGCATTCGGGGAGTACCAGCATAACTGTGACCTCAGTCTTGCGACTCAAACTTCTCCTGATGAAGCCTGAGCTGATCTGAATTGACAGAATCAGGACCCAAGGATCTTTTATACAATTTCATGTCTTTTGACAAGTTGGGATTCCTCAGGGAACAAAGGTCATTAGGATGACTTTGAAAGAGGTCCATCACCAGTACTTAGCGATACAAATTAACATAAGGCCATTTGCTTGTTCCACCACCATTCACAGTACATTTCAAAGAAGAAATG
The DNA here is from genome assembly GCF_027887155.1 of Malaclemys terrapin pileata. Classification (NCBI taxonomy): domain Eukaryota; kingdom Metazoa; phylum Chordata; order Testudines; family Emydidae; genus Malaclemys; species Malaclemys terrapin. Next base: position 45,466,309 of record NC_071506.1, on the reverse strand, counting down.
AATACTGAGATATCCCGTGTTTACAATTCATTTAAATGATAGGCTGTTCTTTTGACCTCTGAATGATCAGAATACAGCATAGACAGGGACTGTTGGTTACATTGTCCACCCTACACATACATATGTAAATACATAAAAACACAAACCTTATCTCCCCACATGTCTTTTCTTATTTTGCAGGATGTTTAACCCTTTCTAGCCATGCATCACAAACAATTTTTAAATTTGCCCCAATTTCACACAGAAATGTAATTCATATGGTAGTTCATATGAGAAATGTGAAGGATGAGAGGGTGTGGTGGTTCCCTTTTAGTGGGAGCAGCACATGGCTGGTGTTTTGGCCAGCTTCAGATTTTGTTAGCTGTTTTTACCCACACACTCTCTCTCACACACAGTCTCCCTCACACAGTCCCCACAACACACACACCAGGGTATACCTGCATCTAGGTCACTTTCCCCACCTTGGCAGCAGTACTGTGAGGCATCAGGAGCTGCTGCTCTCATGCCCTCTCCTTAGGCATCCCAGGTGAGGAAAGTGACCTGGATGCAGGGAGCCCTGATGTTGCTCCTCGCTCCCCCCTCACAGCCCCCAGAGGTGCAGCAGTCGGGGAGGGGGAGAGACCGAGCAGCAATGGCAGCTGCTTCATCGGCAGTGCAAGTAGGGCGGTACGGTACGCCATACCAGCAAGATATTTATAGTTGTTATGGCGTACCAGAAAGAAGAGCAGCAGAATGTGGGGTCGCTGGGCAGCCCCATGCCGGCAGTCCCTCAGGCGCAGCTGTACTGCCCCCAACCCTTCCACACAGGGTTTCCCCCTTCTGTACAGCAGCCCCGCTGGAGGACAGGGCTGGGGGCAGTACAGCCACGCCAGAGGAGCTGCAGGCCTGAGGCCGTCCGGTGGCCCCATGTTCTGCTCCTTTCCCCGCTGTGGTTCCCACAACCGGGAAAGGAGCAGAACCCCCAGTGCCACCCCCTGCCCTTCCACAGAGCTGCGTCTCCTCCGGCTCCCAACAGCAGCATCGCAGGAGGACATGGCTGGGGGCAGGGATGGAGGCAGTACAGCTGCTGGAGGAGCTACCGGCGTTCTGTTCCTTTCCCCGCTGCGGTGCCCAGGAAAGCACTGAGCTGGAGTCTGCAAAACATGAGTGGAAGTTTCATAAGAGAGGGGTTTGGTTCTGTTTAGCTCTAGAAGTGGGCAACTGTTTTGTAAGAGGATGGAGGGCTTATTTTGACACATCTCGTTATAGCTCCATTACTTTTCAATCTGAGTAGATTTGAAGCCTGGATTTAAGAGAATAAAGGTTATGATATGCCACATTGTCAGAGTAAGGCATCAGTTAAGTAATCTGACAGAATGAAAGAAAGGGGCTATTATTCTTTCATCACCAGATACAAGATTAGTCCTACAGCTTCAAATTCAAACTTACACCTGCAGATACATTTTTTATGATTCAACAAGAATCGAAAGAGATCAGTCTTCAAAAGATTGAAGTTTTCACATAACTCTCAAAAATGTTTCTCTTTAGCATTCAGTAGGAATCATTCAGAAACATCAGAAGTCTACTCACCTCAGGATGCCTTGTATCTTTTTAGCAAAGCAAAACAAATCAATTAAAGTCTTTGTGCCACACAATTTTATTCTGGCTATCCTAGTCTAATTTAAAACAAGAGCATGTCAATCAGATTTTCTCAGAAGGTACATTAACCTCTGCCCTCTAGAAAGCATTGGCTCTCAACAGCATCTGATAGGCATTTGATATGAATTCATAAATCTCCCATAGCACTGCACCCTGTCATTCAGTGTGGTCTTTAGAAACAATGACAATACAGCCTTTGAGAGTGATTCTTGTTTCTTTGTGGGAGGGAGGACCAGAAAAGTGTACATTAGCAGTCCATAGAAAAGAGAATGGCTCTCAGACATTACACTTCCCCACATCATTATTACAAACACTGACTGTGACAAGGTCCCTGGGACGGACCACACTGAGAATGCCACACTCAGAGCAGACTTCAAGAAACAGGGCAGACAATCCCCCAAAACTGGTAGTTTATGCTATAATTAGATTCACCAAGCCAGTAACAAAGGAGCTTCTGTAGCACCACACTGGTTAACAAGAAGCCAAACACAGTCCCCTTTAGGCATCCCAGCCTTTGCCTCTCATCCAGACAAACAGGTTTAATATAGTGAGAGGTTACTGAAAACCCAATTCACCATATATGGGGTTCTAGTAATCCCAAAGGATCAGACACTTACTTCCAGGTCAATATGTATGTCAGATCTTACCCAAATACCACACTATCAGCCAATCCTTAGTAAACTAACTAAAGATTTTATTAATAAAAGAAAAGAAAAGCATTATAAATTATTAATAGATCATATACATACAAATGATTGCAAAGTTCTTATATCAGGTTTGTAGCAGTAATGGAATAGACTGCTGGCTTGCAAAAGTCAGTCTGGTAACTTTCAAAAGATTGGAAGGTCCTTAGTCCATTGTTCAAAATACTCCTTGTAAATCCACAGTCCAGAGAATTGGAGCAGGAATGAGGCAAAATGGAGATGTCTCAGGTGTTTTTTATATCCTCTTCCATGTGCATGGAAATTTACTGTTCCAAACAAAGCCCACAGCTCTATAACTTTCAGTAATAGAAAGTTACTGACAAAGATGGAGTCCGAGGTCACAAGTCCACATCACATGCCCTTACATGTTTTGCTGAATCACAAGGGTGACCATTGGCTCCTTGCTGTCTGAGGCATCCCCAGGAAGACTCATTGAAGGGCTGATATCCCTTAATGGCCCATCACCACCTGAATGGTCCATTCACAATTGAATGGTTCATCCACACTCAGCTGGCTAGATAGGATGTAAACTACCTTGTGGGTGTCACCCAAGAATAAAACACATTTGAGATACAAATACATTGCAAATATTAATAACTTCAGACATAAAGTTGATACATGCATATAAAGAGGATTATCATACTAGCAGATTATAATTTTTCCATTGACATCTTACATGATATACTTTGTGTCAAATTTAGTGCAATTGTGCAACAGTGGCTGCAACAATGATACAAATTTCAGAGTAACAGCCGTGTTAGTCTGTATCCGCAAAAAGAAGAACAGGAGTACTTGTGGCACCTTAGAGACTAACAAATTTGTTAGTCTCTAAGGTGCCACAAGTACTCCTGTTCTTCTTTTTAATGATACAAATTGTCATCTTCGTTTTCTTGCAGCATCACACTGGCCCAACAACCAGACTCTGGTGTGAAAGGGCTAATTTATTTCTGGAAATACAAAAAGCAGTACAGTGACTGGGGGGAAGTCACATAAGTATGAATGAGCTGTTAACCTGTGACTTGAGCTACCCAATCATGAATTATTCAGCGAACATTGTATCAACTTCATAAGTTTTATATATACCTGTGTGGGCTACAGGAGAGTTACCAGCATTTCCTGAAGGAACTAAAGGCACTGGTGGCAATTAATATAAATCCCTATGTTGGTAAACAAGTGTGGAGAAGCCACACACACCAACACCCTTGAGGGAAACAGCATATCCTGAAGACATCTACCAAACCAAGAACTGGGAATAGTATGAAGTGGCCAGCTTGTCACAGGGGAGAGATCACTCTCACCCAAGGCAAGAACTGACTGCAATGGAAGATCCTGCTGAAAGTGTTTAAGGACTTTGAGACCTCCACAGGTCCTACTCAGTAGACAGATATTACCTGATAAGCATGTGAGTGAGGTGTTTATTGTTTTTGATGTTTTCTCTGTAATGCTTTTGTTCAGAAAAAAATAGTATTGTGCTTTCTGAAGGCTGGCTAGTTACTGGTTAAACCCATCATTGCCCCTGAGAGAACACTACAGGTGCTGAACTAAAGTCCAAATTGCTAAGGTGATTACAGTGAATTGCAGGAAGCATTGCAGCCTAAATCTACAGTCTGGAGAGCGAGGAACACTGCTTCCTGCCCCAAGAAAAGGTGCTGATTAGATGCTTGTGACCTAAATGGGGTGCCCTCAAGGAGGCCATGAAGGCGTAAGAGGTGCAATTACCTAGAGAATTGTAGTAAAGGGCTACAGATGCCCTGTGGAAATGAGTTTAGTACATCCACACACCTCCTGGACAGAGGCAGAGCAGCGCAAACACAGAAAGAACACCGTGACTCCATTCAAGACACATTTATGTTTTACTCATTTCTTCTGTGACCGTTGTTGCAAAAAGCCTTTTTGTTCCAATTTTTCAACAAACAAAAAATGTCTGCCATGTGGAAACTCTCCTTATTTTCTGTTGAAAACTAAATGCTAATTGTGATCAGTGAGATGGGGAAGGAAGATGAAGCCAATGAGAAAAACATTCTGGGGGTGGTTTTGTTTTTTTATAGGAAAATAATGACAGGACTGGTCAACCCACTCTACACAAAATGAGTAACACGTCCTCTTCTTCAGATTTATTTTACTCTGATAAGGTCTAAACCTAAGTTCTTCCTTGGTTTTTCTCAGACAAAAAAAAATTAACTTTCAACTAGTGTACCCAAGTAATGACTGAGGTGAGACCTCATGATTTGGCCCATCATACATTTACAGTCAATAGAATCATAGAATATTAGGGTTGGAAGAGACCTCAGGAGATCATCTAGTCCAATCCCCTACTCAAAGCAGGACCAACACCAACTAAATCATCTCAGCCATGGCTTTGTCAAGCCAGGCCTTAAAAACCTCTAAGGATGGAGATTCCACCACCTCACTAGAACAACAAGGAGTCTGGTGGCACCTTAAAGACTAACAGATTTATTTGGGCATAAGCTTTCGTGAGTAAAAACCTCACATCCGAAGAAGTGAGGTTTTTACTCACGAAAGCTTATGCCCAAATAAATCTGTTAGTCTTTAAGGTGCCACCAGACTCCTTGTTGTTTTTGTAGATACAGACTAACACGGCTACCCCCTGATACTTGACACCTCACTAGGTAACCCATTCCAGTGTTTCACCACCCTCCTAGTGAAATAGTATTTCCTAATATCCAACCTAGATCTCCCCCACTGCAACTTGAGACCATTGCTTCTTGTCTTGTCATCTGTCACCACTGAGAACAGCCGAGCTCCATCCTCTTTGGAACCCCCCTTCAGGTAGTTGAAGGCTGCTATCAAATCCCCCTTCACTCTTCTCTTCTGCAGACTAAATAGCCCCAGTTCCCTCAGCCTCTCCTCATAAGTCATGTGCCCCAGCCCCCTAATCATTTTCATTACCCTCCGCTGGAATCTCTCCAATTTGCCCACATCCCTTCTGTAGTGGGGGCACCAAAACTGGACGCAATACTCCAGGTGTGGCCTCACCAGTGCCGAATAGAGGGGAATAATCACTTCCCTCCATCTGCTGGCAATGCTCCTACTAATACAGCCCAATATGTCATTGGCCTTCTTGGCAGTAACACAAAATAACACAAAACAAGAGCATAACTTTATGGTCAGGCACAAGTCTGTCTAATTTTTTTCATCCTCATCATGTCTTCTATTGTACTCTTAATTGTTGCCAAAGAAGAAATCAGGGATGCTTTGAGAAACATTGAAGAAAAGGAAGTGCTGGTCAACATGCCTGCATCTGGTAACCAGTCCACTCTTAGCTCAGATAAGAAGGTCACCCCAGGTGAAATCTATGGAACTACTTACAGGAGTAAGGCCTACAGAATTGGTCCTTAAGAATTCTGTTCCAATAAGTACTGACTGGTCGGGAAATTTAGATGCAGGCTTTCAATGCTTAACCAATCTACCCATAGTTAATTTCCCCAGAAAATTTGGAAGTAAAGGCTACTTCTCTGATTTTGTTACCAACTAAACATTTTTTTGAATTTCTAAATGAAAAGTAACTCTGCCTTCCTTGTTAGTGGTTCCTCACTCTCAAAAGGTGATTAAAAATACACACACACTTTTGTTTATATTTACTATTGTACCAATAAATGTGGGCCAAATGTTTTTCCACTACTGCTGTTGCAGCTGTTTTCTCAGATTGTCTTCCAAAATTAAACTATTTTTTTCAGTGTTTACAGACAGTATAAGACTCTCAAAACTTTACTTTCTGGACTTCACATTCTAAAACTGACATGAAAGTGGAGGGTAATGACCCCTGGACTGTTTTGATTGCAAGAGTATCTGTACAGTGTGGAGGTTTGGATTTTAAAAAACAACAACAACAAAAACCTTAAAGCTTAAGCTTCCAGTTCTGCCAAGCTCATATTCTACTTAGATCCAGTACTTGTCAGGTCTTTTGCCAATGTGACAGTTGTGATGTCTCTTTAGTTTTCAAATTAGCTTTTCCAATCCAGCTTGCCTAGTTTCTCTCTGCTTTCGTCAAGACCAAGGTCTGTAGAAAAACAGCAGATAACTAAACATACATATATTGTTCATGGAACCATTGGGAGTTTTATTGTATTTATACAATATTGGAGCCCCTTTCCAACTGCAAGAATCCCCCGCCCCATTTTTCCTTACTTCTACCATCCTCATGACCCTGTGTCATGATGAGCATCCTGCAGGCTAAGGATGGAGACATTAACATCACACAAACCTACTAGAGGGGCAAGTTTGGAGTTGCGTAAGTTACTTCCTGTCATAAGCACCAAGGGCATTTCTTTCACTGTAAGATATCAAAGTCAAGTGTTGAATTTGAATCCTCCTCCCTGGTTGAAAGTTGTGCTACTGCCAAATAGGTCATCTTGGGAAGCTTTTTTGCTAAGCAGTATTCACTCTATATAATGGTTTTCTGTTTACAGTCACTTGGCAAATGTGACAGAAGGAAGCTGTCATTGACTGAAGAGTAGATAAGACTGTCCAATAACAGGGAAAAACAGCAAAATAATCTTTGTTATGTGCTATTCAGGCTCAAAAATCCTGTTGTTCAAAACAATACGGTACTACCCTTCTCACAACCATTTCGTTTAAAAATGTTATATTGATCTAGATAGAGGTAGAATGAAACAATCACAGAGATATTGGGAGTGATGGAGCTGTGCACAGTCTTGAAAGCAAAGATAAGGAGCTTAACATTTATGCCTTAGGAAAGAAGAAACCAATGATGGGATGGGACTAAATGGGGAGGATGAGGTGACAGGGTCAGAATCTTTTATTACCAATGCTATCAACAATGTGATTCCCACTGATGCTGGTAAGTGCAATGTCATAAAATCCCCACACACCACTTGAAAAATGTAAGGATAATTGTTCACTCTAATTATCAGTGTAATCTAATTAGAGATGTGCAGCTGAATTTAAGTGGTATGATTATCATCAGAAAGTACCTGTAAAAAACCAGTATCTTCATAGTCAACATACCTTCCTGCCCTCTGCCGTCCCATGTATCTTTGGGGCAGATTTGCTTATTTTGCAGACAAAAGAAAGTTTTTACTTGTATTATTAAAGCTGCAGAGATAATGGAACTAGCCAGTATGTGAAAGAATGAGGTGAATTCTGTTCTGGCTCATGTACTATTAACAAAATTGTCAGCTAAATTGTAACTGCAGGTCCTTTAACTGGTGATGATGCAAGAGACAGAAGACTCACAGCTGGATTTTCAGGTCCCAGACTGAGGAGCTGATTCGGATTGCATACCGAACTCGAACTCCCCTGGCTTCTATGGAGATTCTCCTGATTTACACCAGCCTAAATGAGGAAGGTCAGGTCCTGAATTTGCAGCACTGGCACTTAAGAAAATAGAAGTGAGACGTGAAGTTGGCACTAACAGCATAAATCTGGAGTAACTTCAATGTAACACTCATGTAACTGAGAAGATAAAACTTGCCAAACGTTTGGGGGAATGTTATGTATAAATTGAGCATATTGATGTGAAAATCATTATGTCATTTAGATTTCCGTGGTGTCAGAGACACTTTTCAGAACAGAACTGATTTTTTATAAGCTTGGTTAATTAGTACTGAATTTCATTATTAAGCTAACTTTACAGGTCAGGTCATTGTGGTTGTTTGTCCATGTATCTGTTGAGCAATGTATGCCAAGAAACATCCTGCAAATAGATTTCAACAGCACTGGTCTCTTTACTATGAACCACTGTAGATGCCAGTATTCTAATTAACTCATTCAATGATCAGATCAACAGCTAAATATACCTACTATGCCTCTCACAATATTTTTACCTTTTATTTTTGGACTGCTATTATAGTTGCTATTCTCCAGTCTCCACTAAGTAACCTCTGGGCCAACATCTGATCTCATGTGCACCAGTAGAAATAATACCAATTTAATTACTCCGGGTTTACATCTGCATACATGAGAAAAGAATTTGACCCATTTGCCAAGCAGAGCTCTGGTTTAAACTTAAAATGTAAATTGACCACTCTACATCACTCCACTCACACTCCTGAGTGCCATAGTTAAGCCAACCTAACCCTCAGTGTAGATACAGCTAGGTAGAGGGAAGAATTTTCTGTTGACGTAGCTACCACCACTCAGGGAGGCTGATTATCTACAGCGATGAAAAAAACCTTCCATCACTGTAGAAAGCATCTACACTGTAGTGCAACAGCAGCATAGCTACTGCGCCACTGTAGTGCCCAGGTAGTGCCAGTGTAAACATGCCCTTAGACTTTGGTTCTAAAAGTTAATGTAGCATCAATTACTACTTTCCAACTAGCTGGTAAATTCATTTCCAGATGCATGATTAAATATTTAGAGCTGATTGAAACTTGGAGTTTATGTTCCACAGGAAATTCTAACATTTCAACATTTATTTTTGTCCCAAATTGGAATGAAAACAAAATAATGTTGACATTTTCCACAAAACAAAATTCTGGAAAAAAAATTGTTATGGGTCCATCAAAATGTTTTGGTCCAACGAAATGGAAACTTTTAATTTTATATTAGGATAGATCACATAAAATTGAAATGACAAGTTGTTTTGAAACAGAAAATTGAAACATTCCTTTCAGAAAAAATTGAAATGGAGCATTTCAGCCTTATATAAATGCTTTTTTTTAATTTTGTTCTCAAAATTTTAATTGAAATCAACGCACATAGATTTAGATTTTGACAAAATGCTATTTTTCTGATGGAAAAACATTTTGAATGCACAAAATTTTCCCCTTCCTCTGTATTTTTTTTAAATTTGCTTTCTTTTGGGTATGATTATGGCACATTCATCTGCTAGTGCAATAGTGTATTACAGCAACAGACTTGCCAACTCTATTGTGTAAGGTTTTTTTAAAATATAGTTACCCCTTTTTGACCCAAGTAGTTAGTAAAATTTTGGGGCTATGTAGGTTGTTCCAGTGAGGAGGAAAAATTGCTAATGAAGTCTAGTATATTCTCTGCTGCAATCTTATTTATTTACAAGGAATGTAAAAAGTCTTGCTTCTCTGAACACAGGAAGAATAAAAAATAACACCACCATCAACAAAAACAGGATAACTTGTTTACTTACTGCACCAATCCTTTCTAGCCAGAACCAGACCCAGAATCCCCCTCTCTAGCTTCTTCCAGGATCATGCACAATGCTTGTCCAGGCCCTGTATGCCTTCGGCACGCATGCGTGCACACACACACACACACACACACAACAGTTCTACCAATCAAAACCTCAGCACCTACGTTTTAAAATCCTTGTGTTACATGATTCAGCATCTACTCAGCATTTCCACGTGCCTGTGATTTTGGTGCTACTGCTATTGTTTCAGCCTCCTGAGTATAAAGCTTTCTTTACATTTACCCCGACTGAAAGGCGACATCTGATCCATAACAATGTTTTGCCCAAACCTTAAGGATATTATAAGGCTCACCAAACAGGTAACATTATTTAACCAATTATATCAGTAAGAGCAGCAGTTCTAGTTTTGTATCCTTTTGATCACTTCTGGAGAACAGAAGGGTCTCATTTAGTTAGCACTCAATTCAGAGAAATGGGTGGATTAGGAAAAGAAGCTTAACGAAAACTCGGAGTAGGAGCAGCGGATTGGAAACCAAACAACACAGAGTATCTCAATTAACAGGAAAACCTTTTAAAAGTATCAACATTGTAGCGAGCTGTTGAAAAAAATAATTGGTTCTCTTTTGAATACCATGGAATTAGAGAGAGAGGATGAAGAAGTATTAGTGAAATTCCACAACAGATTTATATCAGTCTTTGCTAATGGCTGGAGATTTCTTTCATTGTGAGATCATATTTTTAGAAGACAATAAAAAGCAATAGCAATTATTATCTTCAGCCACACGTGCAGGCTGAAACCTAGATGCTGGTTGCTAAAGCAAAAGACTTGGGAAATGTAAGCTGCCAAAGGTGTCCTGTCCAGCGGCAAAAGTATGGCAAGCGGCTGTGGACAGATACTGACAAAAAAAGCTGATTCAGATCAAAATGGAGGAGGAAAGTGAGCATAAGAAGAAGTGCCAAGGCAAGAAGCTGGGGGCTTGATTTTCAGTATTTGGAGGCATGTGTTTAACAAGTGTGCACATGGAAATCTGAGATGTGGTTGGATGCACATATGGCTAGATAGAACGAACACACCCTTTGCAAGTGCAAATACCACTGCTTACATACATAAAATTAACACATATGGCAAATGATTGCTGAATAGTAGTGTGACATAAAATGGAGGCCAGTGTATTTAATCCATGCACCTGGCAGACATGAAATAATGTGTGTTGTCCTTTAGGAGATGAGGGAATGCACAGTTGTTCCCCGATATCCCCAATAGCCCTGCTACTTAGGCAATTAAATAAGCCAGATAAGCCACAGCCTTTCCAATTAGGTTTATGTTCATACACAAATACTTGATGGTGACAAGATAAACCTGAATATGAAGCCACCTAGGTGGCCAGTACAATCGGGATTTTATCTTTTTCATTTCTCATTCATGCAAGCTGCAAGGAATTTGCAAATCTGGGGTCCACACACATAGCCGTATGTAATGCTCCTCAAGAGCGGTCAGAAAAGATTTAATATGCCTCCTGTGATCTCTCTTTCCCTAAAACGCTCCCCCACTCTCTGTGATTTCTTGTCACAGATCAGGGAACAGAAACACAGCATGACTCAGGGGCCCAGTAACAGTGTGAATTGTGAACAGCAAATACTGATAGTGGACAGTTCAGAAACAACCAACAGGCTAACCTGTGTTTGCACAAATGGTTTATCAGATAATTGAAACTAGCAATATAATTACTAAAGCTCTTAACTTGGCTATGGATAATCAGCAAACTGAAAATGGTCTTGATTTAATCTAAATTAATTTGTTGCCCAGGTCTACAGACAGTCAGAACTGGGAAACTGTTCTCAGCCTTTCCTCTTGCACGGTCAGCACAGTGGCCAGCCACCAGGAAAGCCTCAACAATCTCCAGAGTGCAGGGGCTACTCTCTGCTATGTAGCATCCCCTCTGCACTGGCCAGTTCCATTCAGAGAGATCCTGGACTACAATTAGAGGAACTGGGTGGACCCCGTGGTGCTTAGCCAGCGCATGGGGCTGTGCACCCCATGCATCCCCTGTTGTGTGCTCCTGTTTTCCTCAAGCAGGTCCTGCAGGAGGGTGCTCCCCACCCACCCCTCACCCCTGGCCTTCCAGACGTCAGCATCGGGGCCTTCCCTGCAAATCTCCCCAGCCACCCTTGACGCACAACCTCAGTCAGCTGACCACCAGACAGCTGGTCCACCTCCGAACCAGGCCCAGGAAACATTTGGACAGGTTTGTGCTTTGCACTATTCACTTCCTCGCCATCATGTCCCACCCTGATACCAAGTGGTGGGACCTGTTGCCACCTAAAGAGGTTATTAATATCACTGTAAAATGCATGTGTTAACCTTATATGGGAAGTTATGGATTCCCTTTGTATGATGTTTAAGACATGTGTAACATGTTTAGAACAAGACAGCCTAGCCGAGGTAAAGGTGACAAACAGGTCTGGCCTAGACAAAAGAATGGGGCTTTACCTCAACTTGTATACTAGCAGTAAAAGCCATTGAGCTAAACCAGTGGGGGTTCTCCTGTTCCTGAACTGAGAGACAGAGAATTAACATGGCTCCTACACCCCAAGGAGACACAGGAGACTGAGTCCCCAGGAAGCCATCCTAACTTGTAAGACAAAGGTAATCCCTTTGAGGAATATAAGGAACTGTAGTGGGGTGGTCACCCCGCTCCTGCTCTGAAGGGCTTAAAACAGCCCTGGGAGAGGGCTGTGGCAGGGAAAAGCTAGGCTGGTTGGGGGAAGCAGCCACAGTTGGGGCCATGCCCCAATCAGGCCACATCTGGCCCTATAAGAGGGCTGAGGGCCAGAAGCTAGGAGAGTCTCTCTCTAGCTGTGGAGAGAGATGGGCCTGGCTGCTTGGGAACTCAGCAGGGTACCTAGAGTGGAGCAGGGCTGGGGGAAGGCCAGAGGAGCTGGGGTGCTCCAGGCTGGAAAACCCCCAGGCTGCAGGCCTTGCTGAAGGCCGGGAAGGGTGCAGAGGTGCAGCCCAGGGTAGGCAAAGGCAGCAGGTCCAAACGCGCCTTGCCGATGATGAGTGGTTCACAGACTGCAGTCTGCCCCAGTGAGCGGGGGCTAGATGAAGACTAGCAGTAGCCACTGAGGCAAGGTGGGGATAGAGGGTTGGGGGTTCCCTGGGGAGGGGAGACCCAGAGACTGCGGGGGTACTGCAGAGGGCAGAATCCTGATGTAAAGGGGCACCAGGATCCAGGAGGGACATGGGGGGCCAGTGACAGACGAGCCACCGGCCTGCAGAGGGCACTCTGGGCTGGAAAGAGCTAATTCCTGAGACGGCCAGCAGGAGGTGCCATACCAGTGAGTTGTCACCCCTGCCACAGGAACAGAGAGAGATTCTATCTTTATCCGTCACCTTGAGCAGAAAAAGAAACCATGCTATTTGAGCTCTGTGATGGATCCTGGTCAGTCCAGCCCAGCTGGTAAAAAGTTGGAAAGGAGACCAGGGGTGAGAGAAACCATCTTGAACAAAGGCTGAATCTTGCTAGATTAAATTTTAGCCCTTTAGATGTGTGTTTTCACTTTTATTTCCATGTAACCATCTCTATCTTTACCTCTTTTACTTGGTATCACTAAATCCATGCTCTTGTGGTGTTAAATTTGTTTTACTTTTACTATAAACCAATTCAGGGCTATGTCTGAAGGGCAACGTGTATTTACTCCAGCTAAGTTGATAAGCTGAGAGATACTGACTCTTTAACAGAGCAGCAAACTTAGGATCTTCTGTGAATGCACAGTGGAAGGAGCTGTGCATTGCACAGAAACATGTCTGAGGAGCTCAGGGGCTGGAGTTCACTGACTGTTACCCGCTAGGCAAGGTTGGGGCCAGGAGAGCGTTGAGGAGGTTGCTCGCGAGCAGGGCCGGCTCTGGATTTTTGGCCACCCCAAGCAAAAAAAAAAAAACGGGGCGGCCAGAACGGCAAAGAAAAAAAAAAAAAACACCTGTGGCGCGGCCGGAGCGCGGGTGCAGGGGGACCGGCTGGGGTGGGGGAGGTGGCGGGAGTGGGCGGGGGAGAGAGAGAGAGAAGGGGGCGGCCAGGGCTACAGCAGGGGCACTGCCACGCGGCCCCTCCCGCTGTGCTGCCTCCTGCCACCTGCCGCGAGGGCTCCGTTCCGGTCAGCGGGGAGGGAAGGAAGAGGACTGCACTGCAGGGCGCTCTTGTTCTCTGCACCACCGCCCCCTACAGGGTGGCCGGAGCAGAACAAGAACAATAAATAAATAAATAAATAATTAAAAGCGGCCGTGCCGCCCTAGGATTGGGCAGAATGCCGCCTCCAACAATCTGCCGCCCCAAGCACCAGCTTGCTCAGCTGGTGCCTGGAGCCGGCCCTGCTGGCGAGAGAGACTGGTGTGGCAGGGAGCTGACACAGCTGAATCGCCAGCAAAACTTGTCCTTGCTGCAGTGGCAGAGAAGTAACAGTGGCTCACAGTTCTGGATATCCCCAGCAGTGTGTTATAGTTGTCTAATCAGGTGGCAATAGGATAAATCAAACACTTCTTTACTGCAGTGTAGCCATTACAGATTTCCTTACTGCATTTGTTCTAATTAGAGCTTCTTTAGCTTAGCTTTACTGACAAGTCACAGCTACTTACAAGCTAGAGTGCCCCAACTAGGAACCACAGGCATCCTTAATAAATGACAAACTATGTTAAACACAACATTATCATCACTGAAGTGAACAAGAATTGGTAATACTGTTTCAGGCACACTTTACTGGAGAATGATTAAAAATATTTGTCCAGTAATTTAAGTTTAAAATATTACAAATGTTGTCAAATGAGTTGTTCACACATATTTGTTGACTTATTAGCCTAGTTTTAAAGCTAATACTTTAATAGGAAAAATATTTTAAGATTAGTCAAATTATTTGAGTAATAATAGTCAACCAACTCTAGCTAAGAGCCAGAAGAGGGCATGTTTGCTGAATAAGTGGTGCTGTTGCATTCTGATCAGAAAGAGACTGCACAAAATTCCCTAAAGCTTTTGGCTAGCCCGTTTGCACAGCAAAAATAAAATATAAATTCGAGATGGAACATTGTTTCTGTAGAAGATAAGAATTCAGTTGGAATACTAAAATATGAGTACACAACCTGGGACACTTTATTCTCTAGCACAATGCAATTTGATTTCTGTATCATTTTAGAAGTGACATTGTAATAGAGAATTTTTCAGGAAGAGCAAAATAACAGATCTCCAAGATTAAAGACAAGAGCAGGGTAAATTTATTCTCATTGTGAAAGCCCAAACTCGGAGAATCATCTATTATGGTGGGGGTTTTTGTAATGCTGGAGATGAATCCCACTGAGTTACATTAATGATTTGTGAACAAGGATCATAACAACAAACTACAAATAGTCTAGGCTCTGACTCCTCAGGAGGCCTTTTCTAGAACAGTTTGAGGCAGACTGGTGATGCCGCTTTGGAAAACTTGTACCACTCACACTGTACCTAATCTATAGGTTAATGGAGAACTTCAGTCTCCAGGCTGTCAGTGTGATACTTTTCAGGCGTTCTAAATTCAATTATCGATGTAAAAGTAAGTTTAAAAAAACCAGACATGCCCAGAGGAAAAATGTAACAATGGAAATGGAGATAAAATGGGCAGGCACTCTGAACTAATAGACATTGAACAGCTTCTGTTCTCATTTTAGCTCATAGTGTTTTACTTCCTTGTATTTCTTTAACCATGTCTTATTCTGGAACAAAGCTCAGGATCCATGAACCAGATTCTGATCTGATTTATACAGTAACTTTGGCTCTGACATGGTCCCTTTGTGCTACTCCGGTGGTATATAGGAACTGTAAAGGAATCTTATCCAGGCAGCTTCTTTGGAGTGAGGCCATGGGTGACCCAAAGCAGTTGTAAAAACCTCTGCATTCCAGCTGTGCCACAGATGTCACTTCTGCTGCACTCTGGTTATCCCTGCTGGGGTAAGAGTTTCTTGAAGGATGCCAGCATTAACAAAAGGATTTTCTGACTCACAAAAGGGCCTACACTGTCCTCAGAAGCTCCAAGGATCACAGGAGTGCAAAGATGTGACATTACCCAGGGTACAATCAGGACTGTTGAACAGCTGTGTCTCCATAAATCTCTAGCCTGGGGTGCCTTTTACACTGCCTTGCTGTCAGAACAGCCACTTTCAGCCTGCTCCCACAGCCTTCAGCATGCAAATTCACTCCTAGCTAAACACATGAGCACTCTGACCAGTCACTCATTAATTACATACAGGAAAACACCTGCAAATTCTGAGTCCCAGACTTTCCCCCAGAAATGTGCATTTAGTATTGCCCAGCACATTACTGAACAATGCAAACTCATAGAAAGTCAATTTCATTAAACTTCCAGGTCCCACACACTCTAAGCCAAACACACTGGTTAAGATAAAACAATAAGAAGTTTATTAACTACAGTAAGATAGATTTTAAGTGATTACAAGTGATGATGCATAAAAGTCAGGATTGGTTACAAAAAAATAAAAGGATAAAACACAAGCTAATACTTAACAAGCTAAGTGGACTTTAAAGCACAAGGTTTTGTCTCACTCTAGGCTACAGTAAATTCCACAGGCTGGGTCTCCTTTCAGCCTGGGACCCCTCCCACTTAGTTCACTTCTTTGAAAGTCATTGATGTGATGAGCAGAGATGAAGGAGGAGAGGGGTGAGGTCAAGTGTTTTCTTCCCACTTTATAACTAAATTTCTTGTGCTAGAAACATCCTTGCTGAGTCATGGTGACAAGCAGTTCATTGTGCATGTGAGGTTTGAATCATCCCTGTGATGAAATGTAAATTTCTTGTTTACACCTCCACCTCCGCCCCCCCTCCCCCGCTGGAGGATGGCTGCTTAAGTAGGTGATGGCCCTGTAACACCTGTCTTGGGTGTTAGTGTGTCTATCTCTGAAAAACTGGTTTGTGGGTGTTACTGAAATATGTTGCAACTCTGGGTAACAATCATACAGTAGAATCTAATCTTGTATATAGTGTTGCTACACATATTTTAACAGGATAATGATATTCAGCAGATTATGACTTTTCAAATGATACCTCACAAGGCATACTTTGTACAACATTTATCATAACCTTGTCAAAATGGTGACCATAATAGTATAGACTATCACAAAAAGTATTGTATGAGCTACCTTTCCTCTGTGGTGGCTGAGTGGTTAAGGCATTTGACTACAAGCCTGAAGGTTGTGGGTTTGAGTTTCACTCCATCTCACACTGAAAGACCTTCTCCAGTTTACCCAGGTGCAAAATGGGTACCTGGTCCATCCCTTGGGACAGGCAAAGGTGGTCAGAGATGATGCCGGCCACATCACTTCCTTGTGTGCCATTGGCTGTGAAAGTGATGTGCTTTAACTCCTTCAGCTGGATGAGCCATTGGCTTGGGGGAACTTTTACCTTTAGTCACTCCAGGTCCTGCATTGAGCACAACTCATCAAGACCCAAGAATAGAACCCAGTTCTACACCGGGGTAAACAAGTGTATTTCATTGGAATTGCTCCTGATTTACACTGGCATAAACAAGGGAAACAAGTCCTGTGACTAGCATACGTAGATTTGTCTGACTACTGACCTGTAAACAAGAGAAGGAATGCTTGAGCCAAACACCTCAAACGTCCTGCCTCAAGCACTCTTCTCTCACATGACAGATGTACAGTGAGTAGTGGATCCCTCGGAAAGCTTTGTATCAGTTACTCATGCTCTTTCCATGTATGCTTAGCACCAAATGGTAGCTGGTCCCTTTATGAGTGTATAAGTGGATGAGGAGGCCGTTGGGATTTGTCATAACTGTAGCCCTCACCTTGCCCTGAAATCAAAGTTCCAGGAACATGTTGATGCAGGGTTTTGATCTGAGCCTGTATCTAACTGTGAGGGATACTATGTTTTATGGATTGTTTGGGTAATTGCCTCCGGTTGTCTCTGAGTCTATGATCTTGTTTGTGGCAGATGGAAATTCAGGGATTGTCCTTTGATGCAGTTAGTTGTTGACAGCATGTTGTTAAACACTGATTTGCTCTGAAGCTATAGAACCTTAAAAACCTTGTAGACCACAAGAGGGCAGCTCTGTAACAGCAATGCACGACTTGACACCTCAGATTAGCATGAAACAGTTAAAAATGCCTGCTTTCACTGAGAGATGAGATTTAACACCAATGGGCTTCTCTTTTCACAATACGGTTTAAAGTATATTTGATTTCAAATGCTATTTAAAAACACAACACTATTAATATGGATTTACAAGATGCATGCCTATACTGTATGAACATATAGCTGTCTTTTTACAGCCCTCAATGGCATAGGCCCTACCTATCTAAGGGACTGCTTCTCTCCCTCTGACATGCTGCTGCAATAGACAGGCTGGAGCAGAAGATCTATTACTGTAGGGTGGCCAGATAGCAAGTATGAAAAATCGGGACAGGAGGACCGGGGATAATAGGTGCCTATATAAGAAAAAGCTCCAAATATCAGGACTGTCCGAATAAAATCGGGACATCTGGTCACCCTATATTACTTTGAGAGAAGAGAAGTAGCTATTAGGGTGTTCTCCATTAGGGTCCTGGATTCTTGGACCTTTGCAAGTCACAGTTTGAGTTTTGAAGGCATGCAGTAAAACTAACCTTTTCTCCCCAGCCTGTGAGGAGATGTGTGTTGGGAAGGGCTAGGTAGAAGGATTGTGCAAGGAGGTTGAGTTTTGTTACATTTATGTTATTGCTGGGTTATTTGATTTGATCTGCAGTAATTTTTTTAGGACAGGGACCATTTGTGTGTGTGTGTGTTTGTACAGCACCTAGCACAATGGAATCCTGGTCCAGGCCTTGGGCACCTAGGCACTATTGCAATACAAATTATAATTGATGTGTCTGTTTATTATTAATTTATTTTTAATAATATTGTCAAGGGACCTAGAAGGGAACTCTTTTAATGCAGAGTAGTAAAAATCCAAGTAAATAAACCCAAATATAAAGCATATTTCTATCAAATGTATCTACATTTAACTATAGAAGGAGAAAACAAACCAATATACACAACAATAATCTCCACAGAAATTAGACTTTATTTTCTCATAAACTTCCTGATTATTATCTAAGTGGAAAATTGATCTTTCCAAATTAGCTAAGTCTACAAACCAATGTCTTATTCGCTCTTTAAAAATTCAGCCTTTCATGAGTCACTTCACTTTAAATGTTACAGAATAAGACATTTAATTAGCAACTTGTTCTTCATTGACAAAGTCATTCATTTTCACTTGATAACGGCTATGCCTGTAATTGTCATGGCTAAAACATCATAACCAGAAATGTGCAGTGTCTATTAGTATTTTTATGGATTAACCTAGTATGTAACAAAATGAGTGACTTATCTTTTTTTTTTTTTTTGTTAAATAATCATCACTGAGATTTTCAGAGCAACGTAGGGGATTTAGATACATAATACTCTTTCTCCCATAGGTCATTCCTCAACCTTTGTTAATTACCACCCATTGTAGCATTATGTCTAATTTAGGGTTCAATCCTGCAAGCCTTCCATGCTCATAATGGGAGCTCCCTGGGTAAGCCTTGAGGGGTTGAGCCTTGAGATTAAAATGTCCTCCAGGCAAGGAACGCACATTTATAGCCTTGTATAATAATAGATATGGATTTTAGCAATTTAAACAGAATGAGCCTAATTCTTAACTCTCAGCAGTATACAAATGGTTGACATAAACCCATTTGACCAGATCCTCAGCTAGTGTAACTAGTGTAGCTTCACTGATGTCAATAGAACTATGATTTACACCAAGGACGGAATTACTCCACTGCTACATCGATGTAACTCAGAGCAGGCTGAAGTCCAATAACTTAGCCCAGCAGCATACTTTCACTGGAGACAATAAAGCTCTTTATATAATTTTACAGCTACTCAGGGGGTAAATACTCAACACAATCCAGAAGGCTTAGCCTTACAACTCCTATCAACGTTAACAGGCGTTTTGCAGCCAAATCCCTGAATGCTGAAAATGTACTTGGAACAGTGCCATCCATTTAAAGACAATGCCTCTTTCCTTTTTATTCCATCCCTTGGTGATTAGGTACGTGTGTGACTTTGTTAGAACAACCAGTCTGAAATGCTATGGCTCACAAAACTGTATAAGAGTGAATGGCATTCTTCTGAGGGCACAGGTATGTCTATGGGATTTCTTTTTCCTGTCCATATATAACAGTGTAATCCCTTAACAGGAGAGGGCATAAGGTACATTATCAGTTAATATTTTACACTATCAGCTGACATTTAATGATGTACTTTTCTGGGATGCCAATGCCCTCTGCCAACAATTTCTAACTGCATTCATATGAGGTTTGATGCTGGTATCTAGAATGGAAATATATCACCATTCTGTAGTTTGGAAAAGAAAATGTATATACCTGCAGATGAAAGCATCATATCACACAGCTGATGCTGTCATCATGGGTGCATGAGTTGTTATAATCAAATAATTCACATAAACACAGATTCATAGACATTAGAAATGGAAAAGATGTAGTAGGTCAGCTGGTCCCTCTCCTCTTCCCTGGGGCAGGATTCAGAGGGAACTACTGGATACTAGCACATTTGCAAAGCAGGCCTTCACATTTCCCTGTCTTTGCCAAAGGGAAATGTAGTTCTTTGGCTCCTGAAATATATTCTCGATGAGAATGAGAAGTGCTTGTAAAAAATATGACCAAACTCTATGGTTATTGCTTTTTGAGATTAATGCCCCAAGACATTCACATTAATCATTTGTAACAGACAGAAATAAAGGCTGCAACTGTAGAAAGATTCACAAAATAACGTACTAAGCCATCAGTCTGCCATTCCCCAGAGTAAAACTACTGTGAAGCTAACACAGTCAACCCTTCCATGAGGAGTTGGACCAATAGATGAGACCAAGGCCTGGTCTACACTACGACTTTAATTCGGATTTATCAGCTTTAATTCGAATTAACCCTGTAACCGTCCACACAACGACGCCATTTAATTCAATGTAAAGGGCCCTTTAAATCGATTTCTGTACTCCACCCCAACGAGCGGAGTAGCGCCAAAATCGATTTTAGCAATTCGAATTAGGGTTAGTGTGGCCGCAATTCGATGGTATTGGCCTCCGGGAGCTATCCCACAGTGCATCATTGTGACCGCTCTGGACAGCAATCCGAACTCGGATGCACTGGCCAGGTAGACAGGAAAAGCCCCGCGAACATTTGAACTTCATTTCCTGTTTGCCCAGCGTGGAGAGCACAGGTGACCACAGATACCTCATCAGCACAGGTAACCATGCAGGCTGATAATCGAAAAAGAGCACCAGCATGGACCGTGAGGGAGGTACTGGATCTGATCGCTGTATGGGGAGAGGATTCAGTGCTTGCAGAACTTCGTTCTAAAAGACGAAATGCAAAAACTTTTGAAAAAATTTCCAAGGGCATGATGGAGAGAGGCCACAATAGGGACTCTGAGCAGTGCCGCGTGAAGGTCAAGGAGCTCAGACAAGCCTATCAAAAAACAAAGGAGGCAAACGGTCGCTCCGGGTCAGAGCCGCGGACATGCCGCTACTACGCCGAGCTGCATGCAATTCTAGGGGGGGCTGCCACCACTACCCCACCTTTGTTCGTGGATTCTGGGTCGGGGATAGTCTCGACGCCTGAGGATTCTGCCGATGGGGTAGAGGAGGAGGAGGAGGATGAGCTTGCAGAGAGCACACAGCACTCCATTCTCCCCAACAGCCAGGATCTTTTTATCACCCTGACTGAAGTACCCTCCCAAGCCTCCCAAGCCAGTACCCAAGACTCTGACCCCATGGAAGGGACCTCAGGTGAGTTTACCTTTTAAAATATGAAACTTGTTTTAAAAGCAAACGGTTTTTAATGATTACTTTGCCTGACTTTGCATTCGCGGTCAGTTCAGCTACTGGAAAAGTCTGTAGCTACTGGAAAAGTCTGTTAACGTGTATGGGGATGGAGCGGAAATCCTCCAGGGACATCTCCATGAAGCTCTCCTGGAGGTACTCCGAAAGCCTTGCCAGAAGGTTTCTGGGCAGTGCATCCTTATTCCCTCCTCCATGGTAGGACACTTGACCACGCCATGCTTGCAGCAAGTAATCTGGTATCATTGCCTGACAAAGCCTGGCAGCGTATGGTCCCGGTGTTTGCTGGCATTCAAGCAACATCCGTTCTTTATCTTGTTGTGTAATTGTCAGGACTGAGATCCCCACTTTGAACTTTAGGGTACAAATGTAGGGGCCTGCATAAAAACTTCTAAGCTTAATTACCAGATTCCCTCCCTGGGAAACCTTGAAAAACCTTCACCAAATCCCTGGTGAAAACAAATCCAACCCCTTGGATTTAAAACAAGGGGAAATTAACCATTCCCCTCCTTCCTCCCACCAACTCCTGGTGAATCAAGATCCAAAACCCCTTTGGATCTAAAACAAGAAAAAAATCAATCAGGTTCTTAAAAAGAAGGTTTTTAATTAAAGAAAAAGGTAAAAATCATCTCTGTAAAATTAGTATGGAAATCAACCTTACAGGGTAATCAAACTTAAAGAGCTCAAAGAACTCCCCTCTAGTCTCAGGTTCAAAGTACAGCAAACAAAGAGAAACACTCTAGTAAAAGGTACATTTACAAGTTGAGAAAACAAAGGAAAACTAACACGCCTTGCCTGGCTATTTACTTACAAGTTTAAAATAGAAGAGGCTTGTTTAGAAAGATGTGGAGAACCTGAATTGATGTCTGGTCCCTCTCAGTCCCCGAAAACGAACACACTCTCAAACAAAGAACACAAACAAAAGCCTTCCCCCCCAAGATTTGAAAGTACCTTGTCCCCTTATTGGTCCTTTAGGTCAGATGCCAGCCAGGTTACCTGAGCTTCTTAACCCTTTACAGGGAAAAGGATTTTGGAGTCTCTGGCCAGGAGGGGTTTTATAGTACTGTACACAGGACAGGTATTACCCTTCCCTTTATAGTTATGACAGTAATCCTCAGGAGAGTGATATCACTCCTGGTAACCTGGTTGAAATACGGGAACTTAATTAAGGGGACAGAGGTGGCCGTTCCTACTGGGCTGTTTGCCTGTGGCGGAAAATAAATCCTTCCCTGCAGTTAGCCAAGCGCAGATGGGAAATTGGCCCTGAAGTTTTCCGCGTTTGGCTAGCAGGGATCTTCCCTGTTACCAGCCACGCGGTGGGGGGAGGGTACCGTGATCATCCCAGAGAATTCATGGCGAGGGGGGGGGTCGGCGGCGGGGGGGGGGTAGTTTGGTGCCTGCAGGGATCTTCCCTGATACCAGCCACGCGGTGGGGGGAGGGGTACCGTGATCATCCCAGAGAATTCATGGCGGGGGGGGTGGGGTTAGTTTGTTTTCTGGTGCTGCTGAATGTTAACAGAAAAACCGCAGCACTCTACTTGCCTGAAGGGGCCCAGACAAGCCCCCTCACACTGCCCCCCCCCAACTGGCTGAGATTGGCCAGGCTTCTGCAGCACTCTACAGGCTATGCTTGGTATGTGGGAAAGGAGGGTGCAGAAGCTGTAAAACAATGGCTTACCATGGCCGCATGCAAGCCGAATTCTGTTGCCCAGACCTGTGATCTCTAGCAGCAAAGCCACAAGCACTCAGCATTAAGAGGCAAAATGCGACCTTGCACAGAAATCACATGTGCTATGTAATGTGAACAGTGTTGGTCACCGTGAAAGAGTATAAGCATTGTTCTGCAAAATGTAGCTTTTAAAACAATTCTCTCTTTTTTCCCCTCCCTACAGCAGCTGCAAATTCCTCAAGCCTCCCTCCTCCATCCCGAAGGTTATCACAGATAAGGCGTCGTAAGAAGAAGACGCAGGAGGACATGTTTTCTGAAATTATGCAATCCAGCAGGAGTGACAGAGCTCATCTGAATGAGTGGAAGGAAACAGTTTCAAAGTATAGGAAAGAAGTCAGTGAACGTGAGGAGAGGAGGGACCAACGTGAGGAGAGGAGGGACCAACGTGAGGAGAGGAGAGACGATCGAGATGAGAGATGGCGGCAGGAAGACCAGAGGATGAAGGATGCAACGCTGGGGCTGCTCCGGCGTCTGGTGGAGGTTCAGGAACGGCTGCTGGAAAACAGACTGCCGCTTCAGCCCCTGTTCCACCCTCCCCCCTCCCCATGTTCCGTATCCTCCTCACCCAGACGTGTAAGAACGCGGTGGGGGAGGCTCCGTACACCTTCCCATTCCACCCCAGTAGACAGCCCAAGCAAAAGGCTGTCATTTTTTTAACCTTTTCTTTGTGGCTTTTTCCTTCCCAGCAATCCTCCTCCCAAATACCACCCGGGTTCCCTCCCTCTTTTTCTAATCTATTAATAAAGAATAAATGATTTTTAAATGATAGTGACTTTATTTGGTTTGAAAGAAAGATGGGGGAAGGGGCAGGGTGGGTTCCTTACAGAAAATCGGTCAGTAAAGGGGGAGGGTTTTCATGAAGGAGAAACAAACAGATATTTCACACGGTAGCCTGGCCAGCCATGAAACTGGTTTTCAAAGCTTCTCTGATGCACAGCGCTTCATGGTGTGATCTTCTAATCGCCCTGGTGTCTGGCTGCGCGTAATCAGCAGCCAGGCGATTTGCCTCAGCCTCCCACCCCGCCATAAAGGTCTCCCCCTTACTTTCACAGAGATTGTGGAGCACACAGCAAGCAGAAATAACAATGGGGAGATTTCTTTGGCTGAGGTCAGAGCGAGTCAATAATGAACGCCAGCGACCTTTTAAACGGCCAAATGCACATTCTACCACCATTCTGCACTTGCTTAGCCTGTAGTTAAACAGCTCCTGACTCCTGTCCAGGCTGCCTGTGTATGGCTTCATAAGCCATGGCATTAAGGGGTAGGCTGGGTCCCCAAGAATAACTATGGGCATTTCAACATCCCCAACGGTTATTTTCTGGTCCGGAAAGTAAGTCCCTTGCTGCAGCCCTTTAAACAGAGTAGTGTTCCTGAAGACGCGAGCGTCATGAACCCTTCCCGCCCAGCCCGCGTTGATGTTGGTGAAACGTCCCTTGTGATCCACAAGTGCTTGCAGCACCATTGAAAAGTACCCCTTGCGGTTTATGTACTCGGTGGCTTGGTGCTCCGGTGCCAAGATAGGGATATGGGTTCCGTCTATTGCCCCACCACAGTTAGGGAATCCCATTGCAGCAAAACCATCCACTATAGCCTGCACATTTCCCAGAGTCACTAACTTTCGTAGCAGCACCTGAGTGATTGCTTTGGCTACTTGCATCACAGCAGCCCCCACAGTAGATTTGCCCACTCCAAATTGATTCCCGACTGACCGGTAGCTGTCTGGCGTTGTAAGCTTCCACAGGGCTATCGCCACGCGCTTCTCAACTGTGAGGGCTGCTCTCATCTTGGTATTCTGGCGTTTCAGGGCAGGAGACAGCAAGTCACAAAGTTCCATGAAAGTGCCCTTACGCATGCGAAAGTTCCGCAGCCACTGGGAATCGTCCCAGACCTGCAACACTATGCGGTCCCACCAGTCTGTGCTTGTTTCCCTTGCCCAGAATCGGCGTTCCATGGATAGAATCTGCCCCATTAACAACATGATCTCCAAAGCACCGGGGCCTGTGGTTTCACTGAATTCTGTGTCCGTGTCCGTGTCCATGTCCTCATCATGCTTGTCGCTGCGCTGCCGCTGCCGCTGCCTCCTCGCCTCGTTTTTCTGGTCCTGGCTGAGCATAAACTCCACGAGAACGCGCGAGGTGTTTGCAATATTCATGAGTGCTGTCTTGACCTCAGCGGGCTCCATGCTTGCCGTGGTATGGAGTCTGCAGTGTTCACCCACCCAGGAAAAAAGGCGCGAAAATGGTTGTCTGCCGTCCGTTGCTTTCATGCAGGGAGGGAGGGAGGGAGGAAGTGAGGCTGTACCCAGAACCACCTGCGACGATGTTTTTTGTCCCATCAGGCACTGGGATCTTAACCCACAATCCCAATGGGCGCGGGAGACTGCGGGAACTATGGGATAGCTATGGAATTGCTACCCACAGTGCAACGGTGCAGAAATCGACGCTAGCCCCGGTACTTGGACGCACACCACCGAATTACTGTGCTAGTGTGGCCGCACTCATTTCGACTTTATACAACCTGTTTCTCAAATCCGAATTATCTAAATTCGGATTAATCCCGTAGTGTAGACATACCCCAAGTCTTCCCTGCTCATACCACCTTAACTCTAATGAAATAAACAGACAGTCCCACTTTCTTCCTACCATTAAAGAAGAATGTGATAAAGTTCTGTGAATCCCAGCATCCAATTTGCATACAGTAAGAACCTCCTGTTTACCCAAGCAAGTAACAGTTTCCTGAGGCATCAGCAATATAATATCCCAGATTAGTATAAATATTTATATATAAACCTGTCTGTCAACCAATATTGTGCCCAGATAAATAAACACCAAATACCTCTAGAAGAATTTATTTACTAATGATAGGTGCTCCCAATAGTTCTTCCATTATGGCTAATTAAGCTTCTCAGGAAATCCACATCCCCATTTTCATAAAATTAAGGATGTGGTAAGTGCTTTTCTCAGCCCATATGTAAACCAATGTGCAGACTCAGAATTGCCAACTCTTGCAATATCTGTTGTTTGGCTTAAAGCCGCAACTCCTGGAGTCAAGGGATCACATGAAAATCTCAGCTTTCATTTTTTTAATAAAGAAGTTTCTAGCCCTTGTGGTTGCAGGGAAAAGTTTGAAAACATGATCTGAGGGGAACCAAAAAAGTCAGAAACAAGAAGGCAAATAAAATGAATGCCAAATTTATCATTATTTTTTAAGCCTCAAAACTCTGGGGGGCCTAACTCATGATTGTTGAACACTCAAGGTTGGTAATGCAGGACTCACCAGCTGAGGAAGGAAAAATAAAGTCTCAAATACAGATCTCTTCATCTCCCTTTCTCTAGGGTTCGCTTTAGTTCCAAAGCACAGACTCAAAACCGGAACAATTTCATTCAAACTACTGGGTAATAACCAGCCGAGACCTTCCCAACTTCAGCCAGCTGGGAGAGAAGAAGAGAGGGCACACCTTTCCCCAGGATAGCTTCCTTTGCAACAGCTTCCCCTTCCCTTCCATAACCCTGCCCAGACTAGCCATGTGAAAGACAGGATCCCAGTGAATCTTTGATGTGCTCAAGCTCGAGCTTCTGTCCACCTTATCACATCAATTCCCACTAAACAGATTTGCCTTCCCATTTTTGCAGCCAAAATTAGAAAATGAAATTCCGCACATTAAAGCCTGCTATAGGCCGATTCCCTATGGTTGTTCTGACAGCGGAAGAGTCTAGCATATACAAAAAGCCAAATAGAGTGCAAAATATAAAAAGGCTTTATTTCAAAACCACAAACAAACGGAGAAAACAAAGCAAACAACGTTAGACAACTTACAAGCCTCTCCAGCATGTTCAAACCATTTCAGCTGTACATAATGAACATTTTTATTTTCTTGATGGGTCACAGTGGCAAACAATTAGGAATTTGTCCGTGTGATTGCATCTCATTTTGTAAATGTTCTGTTCCCAACCTGCACATAATACTGCTGAGGCAACTGCTAGGGTACTCAGTGAAGTGAACTAAATCTACATGGGGAAAAAGCAAGGGGAACCACTTTGCTTTCTGAACTCTGCATCCAACTGTTTTCTGCAAAATTATTTGCTGTCCTCCTGGATGAACAGTGAGCTATTCTCCCCCAATCAGCTCAGAAACTGCAGCCTTCAACAGTGTGATGATTATTTTAATATGACTTAAATTCTGAAGATCCTGGGTTTATAATGCTTCTCCCTAAGGTACTCTCTAATGTCCCCTGTTAGTCTCTGAGGCCCAGATCCTCAAAGGTATTTAGACTCCTAACTTCACAGTGAGCCTCACAGTTGCTCATGCATTTATCCTCACACCATCCCTATTTTATCCCCATTTTACAGATAGGAAGCTGAAGTACAGACACATTAAGTGATTTACCTAAGGCTACATGGGAAGTCTGTGACAGAGCAAGAAATTGCAACTGGGTCTTCCGAATCCCTGACTAGCACCCTAACCCCTTGACGATCCTTCCTGTGATAGGGTTTGGGATAATTACAACATGCCTATAATATAGTTTTCCCTAAACTACTGATACATATTCTCAGCTTCAAACACCATCTAAATGTAGAATTTGTCTGGGAATATTTTAAAATGAAAGCACCTCTGGAAAAACAGCAGCATTCAGAAACAGCTAAATCCTCTAACATGATTAGAGATCATCGTGAGAAACAGTTTCCTGGATTTGAATTTCCCTAAGGTTCTACTCTGTTTGGATCCAGGATTTTAGCTCAGACCCATCTCTATCAGTTAACTTAACTGAAATCTGTTCCAAAAGGAGATTGCTATTAAATGTGTTCGCAAAATACAACAATCCTGTAATGGTGAAAAATAAAACGTACCCACTATTTTTCTGCATTTGTCTAGATCCCTATATCAGACTGTAATACAAGCAAAGGCATTCAAACCCCTTATAATAGCTTGTGACCAAAGGGAGCACTGGTGCCAGTGAATTCTTGGGCAATGTAGAACTAAAGCTGCCAGAAAATAAGATGGCTCCATATCTGATTCTTAACCAAGAACTCAGTCTCTGAAGAACTGCCTCTGAAAGCAAGACAGAACATGAGCTACAACTGTAGCTGATGCAATTGTAAACCACAGTCTAAAAAAGATTTAAGAGCCCTTGGCTTTCCAGCGAATATGAAATGGAGAAGCTGCCAAACACCATGTATCACAGAATGTATAGTTGGGCTCAGTGCATTGCACTTTTTTGCCTGAAGATATTTAGCTCTGAGCAGTTTTGTTGGAAAATGCCAGCTTGTCAAAACCTGTTCATGGGCAAGAGTCAGTTTTCTGGGAAAGAGTCAGTTGCTATGACTCTTCTGCTTTTAAAAAACGGGGGGAGAGAGGGGGAGAGAGAGAGTTTAAAAATGATCAGAACATCCTGTATTGACATTTTCCTCAACAAAAAGTTTCATTTTTCAGTTGAAAATGACTGTGTTTCAAAATGTTATTTAACTTATATTTAAAAAATAAATAAAAAAGGTTGAAATCAAAATAAAAGTTGGGATGGGAAAAACATTTATAAGAAATGAAATCATTGAACTAGAATAAGCCAAGTGTCTGTTTATGAGCATGGAATTTCAATAACTGCCTGGGCTTTCAAATGGAAAACAAGAAAAATAGCTGATGTACCTAGTAACAAGGTAGCTTGCTCCAAAGGTCTAGAAGGCCTGTGGCCAGCCAACCCTGATTACTAAGGACCACACCTGGGAGTGAGCTTACACTTTCCCTATAGAGATCAGCAAGAAGCAGTGGCAGGTGACTACAGAGGGTGAGTCTACACTAGGAGTGCTGCAGCATGTCTGCTGAAGATGCTGTATACTGATGGGAGAGAGCTCTCCTGTCGGCATAATAAAACCACCTCCATGAGAGCCGGTAGCTATGTTGGTGGGAGAAGCTCTCCCATCAGCATAGCGCTGTGCACACCTGCACTTAGGTCGGTGTAACATGTCGCTCAGGAGGGTGGCTTATTCATATCCCTGAGTGACATATGTTATACCAACATAAAGTGGTAGTGTATACAAGCTCTCAGAGATCAGTGAGGGGGCTCAAGTAGAGAGTCCTGGGAAACAGGACTGAGACTAAAGCCCCGTAGGGCGTGGGAGTGGTCTTCCAAAGCAGAAAAGCTCCCAGTGAGGAAGGCCTGGGAGCCGGAAGAGAAACCTTTGTTTTGTGTGCACTTTGTTCTGGGATTTTGAGTTTTATCTGGAGTTTATTTTATATTAATAAACCTAGGCCTCAGGGCAGCGTATTTTTGATCAAAAAAGAAAAGGGCCCAGGTGAAGTTTTATTTGAATAGTCCAAGAGGGAAACTGAGACAGGCTGCCTGTAGTGTGAGCTGAGGGCATGGTGGAGTGCACAGGAGACAACTGACCTCCTTTCATATCTGCATATGAGTTATTTCATGGGACACGTTACACAGGCTGAATGAGATGGTCTGCTAAAAGATGAAGCAAAAATTATGTGTTTTATTAAACCACTGAAATAGTATTGATTTTTTAGAAAACTACTATAAATTTTCTCTAACAGATAAATAAATTAAATCAACAAACTCTTTTCAGATTCATGAACCCATCACTGGACAGCCTCTTGTCATCATATGCCTATTAGCTTCATGAAACAGTACAGTTTACTCAGTTGTGAATGTTAAAACCTGTCTCTCAGTTTACAAAATTATGTCTCTTATCAGACTCATGACTTCAATTATCACATGTATATCAGATTAATGAATCTGGCAGAAGATGATCAGCCAGGTCATAAAACAAGGGAAGACAATTCTGAACTGAAATGTCGTGTTTATTGCAAATGTTAATGGTTTTCTGAATAAGATTACAGAACTATGAAAATGACACTAACTATACTGAGATGAACTGTTCTATGTTTATTATAGATATATATTTAATGAAACTGACTACAGAACTTTGAGGAACAACACGTATAACTTGAAAATGTTAGTTCCATTGATCTTTATGCACACAGCTGTGATGATATGCACACACATATGAAGAACACTTAGAGCAGTGTTTCACAAACCTCTAAAAGCTACATCCTTTTAGAAAATTAAACTAAAACCAATTGTGCTCCCGCTGCAGTATGCTGTTAAAGACTTACCCACGTTAATTTGTACTTCTTTCATGTCCTCCTTCAGCTAGTCCTATAAATATACCCTACTCTGGGAACATGCCTCACACTTTGGGAAACACTGGTGTAGATCTACATAATATTCATAATATGATGAGTAATGAAATACTTAATGTTGACATTTAAAATGTCACCATTAGTATCTGAGTTAGCACACACTGAAATTAATGCAGCAGTTCAAACCTCAGAGCTATTGTTTCAGGCTCTCTGCAAACTCAGTCAGACATTATTGCATCAGTTATACTAGGATCACATTTGGAAGGTTTTTATTCCCCACAACCATAACAGAGTAGGGAGTAACTTATTTTAAAAAGGTAAAAGCTGAAACTCTGGAGAACAATGGAGAGGTCTGTTGGTGATCTCTTGACTATCCTTTCACAATGACCCAAGGGGCATACCTCACACTTTTGGAAATATTGATGTAGAGAATTATTATAGAACTGTGAAAACTAAAATGTACAACACCTGCAACTTGGGTTTGCATGACTAGTAGGGCTGGTCATATTTTGACTTCTTGATGGAAATTTCAAAATTTGTAATGAATTTTTTTGTCAAAATGCTTTCATCATTCTCTCATCAACTTTACAGGCTAAAATACAATGTTGGTCAATTGCAACTTCTAACCATCCAGGAAATGGTTTGCTGATTGGTTTCTTGAATATACCAAGTCAGTAAATCTTTAGTAGATAGACCCTTCAGAGATCTCATTTCATCACCATGAAAAAAACAATATGGAGAAGTTCATTACTTTGGTCCAGCTGTGATTTTGGTAAGCCAGATATAACAGCCTCGGCAGTTGCATTTCAAGATATGCTTTATAAAAAAGTATGTTTTTAACAATCCGAGTAAGGTTAAGGTTTGTTGCTCCTTTAAAGAGTTAATATCCAACAGTTTGTTACTTTAACTGGAGTTACTAGACAGTTTAGTGTGCTGGAATGGTTTTGATTAAAATAAAACAAGTTTATTTAATTCCAACAAGATAGCTTTTAAGTGAGTGCAAGTATAAGGATTAAAGTCAGAAATGGTTACAAGAGACATATATTCATGGAGGATAGGTCCATCAACAGCTATAAGCCAAAATGGTCAGAAGTAACTGGAGAAGATGGTTGCCAACATATCATGGGGTATCTCCTGTGAGTCCTTTCAGGCCTTAAGTACAGTCCATACCACTTCAGGTCTCCTTCACCACCCCCTGTTATATTTTGTTTTTCCCCAGCAGGCCTCCACCTGTAGTGCTATTTGCATACATTTTAAAGCCCCAGCTAGCTCCCCTACTTGCCTCTGGTGAAGGCACCAGAACTAGCAACTGCTTATCACTACCTTTTTTCAGACCCTCAGCATCCCCCTTTCCAGGGCTTTCTTCCTCTCAAGTTATATTCTCCCAGCTGCTGGCATTGCTTCCCCCTCTAATTAGCCCCTCAGCTGTAGATCTATACGGTTGATTGACCTTCCAATTGGGTCTCAATTAACCTATATTGGTGGAGATTTGAGTGACAGGATGCTGAGTCGTTCCTGACTGCACATCCTGTCACAAAAGGGTTTCATTACTGTCCCAGCAGTGGTTTTTGGTTTTTCTAGACACCTTTTGCATGGCTAGCCCATTTCCCATTGTATTCATGCACCTGATAGAAATGTGCTAACAGATCCCTGAATCTCCTAAGAAACTGTTGATTTCATGGTTTTGTGCAAGCATAAGAAGAATGTTGATGATTTCAGAAAGTCAGGATACTTTAGCAATTTTATGATACAAGCAATATTTTAATCAATGTCATGCAACCATTCATTTTCTCTGTCTGCCTTAAAAAGTACCATATAAGGCAGGTGACACAAGCCAATCACTGGAAAGGAAAAATGGCATTTTCTGAGACAAGATCTGAAAAGTACTCACATGGCAGAGGAGAGTTCTTAGGGAAAGAAACAGTTTTCTGAAATCATTTTGATGACTTTTGTTAAGTACATCTCCATTGTTACATTTGTAATATAATTGTTACTCTTAAATAATTATATATTAATGGATTTGAATAACACCAAAATGAAGATCTAGATCCTAAGCTGACCTTCAGAGTTCAAGCCTCTTTTTGTTAGGATACATCTTTTTGTACCACATCTTTGTATAAATTACATATGCACTTACTGTTGATTGTGGCTGGATGCCATCTGGGTGTCCAAGAAGAGGAAGCTGCTAGGACTTGTCACAACTGCCTGAAATCAAAACATGCTGATTCAGAGTTTTGATTTAGTCCACTCACTGGCTGTGAAAGCTGTTGAGTTTTATGGGTTGATCAGGTAATTAGCTTAGGAATGTTGTCTGAGTCTATGATCAGTGTTGTTGCAGTTGGAAATTCAGGGATTATCTTTTGATGTAGCTAGTTTTTGATAGCATGTTATTAAACTTTGATTAACTATGAAGCCATAGAATCTTCTGTATTACTTAAACATGAGAATATATAATTAAAAAACACAACAAAGTTTCTAAATAATATGATAATGAGAATAATATTTGGGCTTTATCCTGCCATCCTTATGCAGGCAAAACTCCTCAGAGTCATGATGTTTTGAAGAAAATAAAAACATAAGACTATAGTTGGTCAAACAGTTAAAAAAAAAAAAAGATTCACGAATAATCTTGCTAATTAAATAACTAAATTAAATTTGCTGTAATTTGTGGGGTTGTATTTGATAAAGCATTGTCATGAATTTTAGCATGAATTAATATTCATATAAATTTTGTGCCAAAAGTGCATTATTTATTATTTGCCATTCATTATTTGCTAAACTCATTTACATATTTTATCATCAGTCAGGGAGCAGAAACTATTCCATGTCACTAAAGCAACCAACCATATATCACAAATAGTGAATAACGAGTATTGAGAATGAAGAGCATGCAAATGACCTCTACACAGACAAATTGCTCACATTATTCAGTGTATACTTATGAATAATAAATATACATGAAGAATAACAGGATTAGTTTGTGTTTGATTTGCAAGAGGGGAAATTTATGACATTCTTAAAGAATAGTTGGACTAGTTCTGCTTTAGATTAGATATACACATTGCTGTTCATCATACAAATGTGGCATAGGACTGGCAGCTACTAGAAATGTTTTCAGCTACACATGAACTATAGTCACTTTTCCCCTGGTAACAGTGTAGGATAAAGAATTAATGTGTTCATCATTCACTGTTATGTAGTTTTGTTGTGTTTCTGATCTGGTCTCCTCTTTTGATCTACTTCTTTGTTCCTCGACTCAGATCCTCTAAGTAAATATCTGACTCAGCCATCCTAATACATAGCAGGCGCTTTCTCAACAGGGGCCATAATCTCAGCTGGAAGCCCCATTACAGTCATTTTTACAACACTGCTTCCAAGATGCTCCTACAGAGCTGCTCACAAACAGAATATGCAGACTGGAGACAAAGCTGTAAATAAGTAATGAGATGCAAGTTCTATATTTTACAAACATGCCACTAAAGTTTATCAAGACTTCCTGAACTATTTGAATTTAGAATTAATATTTACGTTAATTAATATCTAAATCTTTAATAGTGACAGCATAAGAAACTTCTGTATTACACACTGCAGGAAATACTAAAGATGTCAAATGTGAAGCATTTGATATACATCCATTTTAGGTACTTCCCCATTCCTGCAGTAGCTGAGCACCTCAGAATCTGTCATGAATTTATCCTCTCAACACTGCTGTGAGATAGGGAAGGACTGTTATCCCCATTTTACAGCTGGGGACCTGAGGCAGAGGAGCTAAGGCCCAGATTTTTAAAGGTATTTAGGCACTGCTGCACTCAGTGTTGCAATGCCTAACTGATTTAGGAGCTTTCTCTCATTTTCAAAAGGTATTTAGACAGTTTGGAGCCTAAATCCCTATGACCATCAAGGGAATTTTGGCTCATAAGTGCCTACATCTTTTTTCAAAATGAGACTTAGCCGTTGCAGTGCTGAGCACAGGAACACCTAAATATTGAAAAATCTGGGCCTATATGACTTGCCCAATGTAAATACAATTATAGAATGAGTGTATACCTTATACAAGGAGCTCAAACAGTGTTTTGGTGACACTAATACCTTTCAGTGCTGCAGACGGTGTTAAAAACACCCACTCCCTTTTTTAACAGGTTGTGTGTGATTGCAGCTTTAAGCTACAATACATTTCCTGGGAAAGAAGAAGAAGGGGATGGGGGTTGCAATTAGAGCTGGACAATTAATGGATTTTTCAGTTTACTGCCAAATCCAATATTTTATATTTTCAGTTTTGAATTCTGTATATAAATACATACACAATTCAAAACTGAAACCTATTTTTGGCAAATCTAAAAGTTGGGGAGGAAAGATCATTTGGGTTGAATGAAACATTTTGTTTTGACAAAATCTAAATGTTTTGTTTTGATACTATTTTTAACAAAACCAAAATATCAAAATATCAAAATGTTTTGTTTTGTTTAAAAAATGTCAAAATGAAACATTTCCATTGGAGGGGGGGGGAGGTTGGAGGGGGAAGGTTTCAACCCAGACAGTTTGGTGAAACTGACACAACTTCATGGAATGTCACCAAATCTGCATTTTTTGCCACAAAAAGTTTCAGCCAAAAGAATTTGCCCAGTTGTAGTTGCAGTATATACAGGTACCCTGTATAATAAATTCTAGCTGACTCCACCAGAATTCTTCTGGGGCTTTCTGAGAATACAACCACCACCAGGGTCCCCCAGCCCTTCACTAGCTCAGCTCTGCCATCTAATGCATAGCGGAAGTGGATACATAGTCCCCTCCTGTTCTTGCTGTTCTCCATCCTCCTAATACCACTAATGGAAGCTTCGAGAAATAAATAGATTCAATTCCTCATTCCCATGGTGCTAGTCCCTGTGCATTGGTACAAGGTGATGGAGAATAAAGGTTACATCTAGCACCAGGTTTTACCCCTTGTGCACCACCTAGGGCCACACACTTACTAGCCGTCCAATGTTAGTTCTGAAAGTTCCAGCCTATATTGCGATAGCTTATGGATCAGGAAAACTCTAGAGGAAACTGATGGGATGCAGGGCTTTATTCATCAAAAAGAAGATTGTTTTGCAGTGAGGCCTACAGGACGCCACGCCAGATGTGTAAACCAAGAGGTAATAACTGCTGTTGGAAATGTGGTGAGGGAAAGGGGGACTCCATACATCTCCTTTGGCTCTTCTGAGTAACTCAAATATTTTGTTACCTACTGCATGCCAATCCACTCTGCACCACAGTAGGCTCCCTGCCTATTGACTGTAGCTGGGTTCTGAAAACAGGATTTGGCCTTTAATGAATTTCAGGCTATATTTGTATACAGTCATTCTACAGCGTGTTTTTTAATGTCTACAGAGAGCACTTACAGCTGATCATTCTGGAATGATTTGGATGCATCATTACAGACTTCGGGCTGTTTAAGTTTCCTTAGCAAAAAGGAAGTATTTTACCTAGATAACTGCCGATGTTATTTTCTGCATTTATAGCACAGCCGGTTTCATATTAAATGCAATACTAATGGGTTTTCAGTTGGAAGCACAAAATCATTAAATACTAGTTGGCCACTTTTCTTTTCATGTCAGTGTGTAGTGTGAATGCTTTCACAAAATAGGCTTGTTTCTAGATGGAAGTTTAAAGACACAACAAGCTGTAAAGAAAAGAGGAGGCAATTTTAGATTTTTTTCCCCACATAAAAATGCTGATATATTTCATGTAGCAGATTACCAATGGCAACTGGTTTTTACACGACTGAAGTATGATTCTTATAATAAAATAATAAAGCTAATTTCTAGCTCTTATACAGCATTTTTCACCAGTAGATCTCAAAGTGCTTTACAAGTAGGTTAGTGTCATTATCCCCATTACATAGATGGGGAAACCAGGGCACTGCAGGAAAGTGTTACTGAATGCTGATTTCAATTAACCTATTATGGATATATCATAGAATTATTAAAGTTGGAAGGAACCTTCAGTAGCCACCTAGCCCATTCCTCTGTATTGGGCAGAGAACTGAATTAGTTAGTAGAGCTGGTTGAAACTCAGAATTTCCATTCTGCCAAAAAGTCTGACATTTAGAAATTTTGTTTAGTTCCAAATTGGAATGAGAAAAAAAAATCATGTCCCACAGGAACAAGATGTGTGGACTCATGGGCTAACGCAGCACCCAGTCACGCAACTACCCACCAGTTTATATCAATTGGGTGCTTATTGAAAGACAGGCAGACAGCGGAGGAGGCCAATTAAGTGAGTGGAAACAAGTGAGTGGCCCAACTGAGGGGCTAATTGGCTGGAAGTCGCCCCAGCAGCTAATACTATATAAGCAAACAGGAAGCCAATACTGAAAGGAGAAGTAGGAGCCTGAAAAAAAGTAGAAATAGACAGACCTGGCTAACACTAGTACTATCTCCCCAGAAGTAAGTGGGGAATCTGGCTCCTGCCTGAAAAGGAGGGAAAGAAGACTTAGAGTGGTTGTAGTCTGTGATTAAGGCCTGAAAGGACTCTTGGGGGACTAACTCTGACACTCACAAAGTGAAATTTGCCAGAAAAAAATTGTTTTGAGTCAACTGAAACAGCCTATTTAAATAACAATAAAAAACTGTTCCAATTTTATTATAAAATAAAAAAATTAAAATGAAAAAAGTTATTTCAAAGTAAAAAATAAGTTGAAAATAGAACACTTTGACCTTATCACACTACTTCTTTTTTTTTTTTTTTCAATTTTTTCTAAGCAAAATTTTATCAGAAGCAGCATATTCCTGCAGAAAGTTTGTTTTGTTCTAATGGGGAAAAATGTTCCATTGGAAAATTGTGACCACCTCCATTCATCCAAACCCATCCTTGATTCACATGGGTAAAGTTTGTTTGTTTAGCTACAATCTTAAAATAATTGATCTAAACATTCTGTGCAGCAAATTAAGCCATTTCTCCTTGGACAACTTGCTTCACTTCTGTGTTTCATTTTCCCCATGTGTAAAGTAGGGGTAATAATATTTACCTCCTTTGCAAAGCACCGTGAGATCAATTGATGAAAAGCACTCTGTAAGAGTCTGCATCTGTATAAAAGTTTCTTAAAAAGGATTTTTTTAAATTATTAGGCTCAAGCTTTCTACGTACAACCACAAAGAAGCATTAAAGTTATTTGGGGAGGGAGAATAACAAACTGCTTGTTCATACCTTTAAATATATCAAGATGATCAAATCTCTTCTTCCCTGATTTTGCTAAAGGACCTGTAAGAGGTCTCAGAGGGTGTTAACTATGAGGTCTAATGCCTCCTATTGAAGGGGTGAGGGTTTGGGCTCTTTAACAAAGGCTTCCAGTCTCTGGAAAATGGTGAGTTGTCATTGAAGTTAAACGTGTTAACAAAAACAAAAACCCAAAGAATCCCTTCCCCTCTCAATTGCTCAGCTTTCACTCTCTTGGCTCTTGCGTTGTCCTCATTGTCTTGTAGTTCTTCAGTCACGTGTTTCCCAATCTTTTAAAAACAAGTAGATTAGCAAATAAATAAAAACGCGAAACTTCCGGGATTTCTGTGCATATCATTAAGAAGCAAAAATGACCAGATAGATTTTTTTTTTTCTATTTTCAGGTCGCCTTCAGTTAGGATAATAGAGCCCTTCCCTCTTTTTAATGCCCCTCTGTTTATTACTGGGGAGTTATGTCTCTCCTAAATCACATTTTCTCTTGAAACTAGAAAAGAGAAGAAGCGCAGATGAGGAGGAGAGAGACACACAGGAAGTGTGTTCTGAATGGCCAGACCAAGACCAAGCTGGAGAGGGTTTAAATTCAAGGACATCAATTTATTTCTCATGAAACTCTGGACAGGCAACTGCAGCAGAGACAGGTTACTCCCTCTCCCCTAACCCCCACGCAAAAAATGTGACAGCAGCACCACGGAGAAAATTTGCAAATCTGTACTCTATTAAATATGAAATGGTGCATTAAAATAGTGTTAAGATTCTGTCTTGAACTGACAGGAGTGGTGAAAAATTAAGGTACAACTTTTAGAGCACCCTTCCCTCTCCATTATGCACTGTCAGAGACTGAGGCCTGGTCTACACTAGGAGGTTATGTCAAATTTAGCGGCGTTAACTCAAATTAACCCTGCACCCATCCACACAACAAAGCTATTTATTTCGACATAGAGATCTCTTTAAATCCATTTCTGTACTCCTCCCCAACGAGGGGAGTAGCGCTAAATTCGACATGGCCATGTCGAATTAGGGTAGATGTGGATGGAATTCGACGCTAATAGCTCCGGGAGCTATTCCACAGTGCACCACTCTGTTGACGCTCTGGACCGCAGTCCGAGTTAGGATGCTCTGACCAGCCACACAGGAAAAGCCCTGGGAAAATTTGAATTCCTTTTCCTGTCTGGCCAGTTTGAATCTCATTTCCTGTTTGGACATCGTGGCGAGCTCAGCAGCACTGGCAACGATGCAGAGGTGACTATGCAATCGTAGAATAGAAAGAGGGCCCCAGCAGAGACTGATTGGGAAGTCTTGGATCTGATCACTGTGTGGGGTGATGAGTCCGTGCTTTCGGAGCTGCGATTGAAAAAACGGAATGCGAAGATCTACGAGAAGATCTCCAAAGCCATGACGGAGAGAGGATACCGCCGGGATGCAACGCAGTGCCGCGTGAAAATTAAGGAGCTGAGACAAAGGTACCAGAAGACCAAAGAGTCAAACGGACGCTCCGGATCCCAGCCCCACCCATGCCATTTCTACAAGGCACTGCATTCCATTCTAGGTGCGGCCGCCACCACTACCCCACCACTGTCCATGGACTCTGATGATGGGGTATTGTCGACGGCCGCTTCCTTGGAGATGTTCGCGGACAGGGAAGATGAGGAAGGAGATGAGGAGGACGAGGCAGTCGACAGCACTTTCAACGCTGATTTCCCCAACAGCCAGGATCTCTTCATCACCCTCACAGAGATCCCCTACCAACCCTCCCAAGGCAGTAACCCAGACCGTGAATCAGGGGAAACATCAGTAGGTAAGTGTTTTAAACATTTATTTTGAACAGAATAGGAATGGTATCTTAACAATGGGTTTTTCATGATTAGTTTGCCCTAGGCACTTTAGTTTCTAGTCCTTGCCAGTGCAGCTACTGGAAAAGTTTGTCAACATGTCCGGTTTTTCATGATTAGTTTGACCTAGGCTCTTTAGTTTTTAGTCCTTTCCAGTGCAGCTACTGGAAAATTCTGTCAATATGTCCGGGAATAGAGCAGAAATCCTCCTGGGACATCTCCACGAAGGTCTCCTGGAGGTATTGTGAAAGCCTTTGCATCAGGTTCCTGGGGAGAGCGGCCTTATTGCGTCCTTCATGGTAGGAAACTTTTCTGCGCCAGGCTAGCAGCAAGTACTCCGGGATCATTGCCTCGCAAAGCATGGCGGCATACAGCCCTGGTGCTTGCTGGCATTCATGCAGCATGCGGTCTTTCTCTCTCTCCGAAATCCTCATCAGAGTGATATCACTCATGGTGACCTGCTTTGAATTAGGGGAATGTTAGTATTGGGACTGATTGCCTGTTCCTTTACAGAACTGTAACCAGCCGTTTACAGCCACGTGGTGGAGGCGTGACAGGGGCAGCATGGAGGGATCTTTCCTGGGGACAGCCGCAAGGGGGGTGGGACAGGGGCAGAGTTCATGCTGGCCAGATTGCCGGCAGCAGGAACTGGCCAACGCTAGGAGCATTGCTTGGAACGTGAAAGGAGGGCACTGCTATAAATTAAGCTTTAAGCAGCCAAAAGTCTACAGCTTACCATGTCCGCCTGCTAGCTGAATTCCGTTGTCCAGCCCCGCTGTGTGATCTGTACAGCAAGACTCCAGGCACTCAATGGGAAGGCCGAAAATTCGACCTTGTACTGAGTGCGCATGTGATAGGTGCTGTGCATGGTCTTGTTCTCAGAGAAAGACTATATTCATTGTTCGCAAAACTGTATCTTTCTGAAGAATTCACTCCCTTTTTCCCATCCCACAGCTGCGAGTGTCTCCCGAGCTATCCCGGCATCCCCCTTCCAGAGGCTGGCGCAGATCAGGCAACAAAAGAGAAGTACACGGGACGAGATGTTCTCAGAACTTATGGGCTGCTCCCCGTTAGTGTGGATTCACAAAGTCGAATTACTGTCCTTAGTGTGGATACACACGTTCGACTTTGTAATATCGGTTCCACAAATTCGCTTTAAGTAAAATCGAACTACTCTCGTAGTGTAGACATACCCTGAGTAATAGCTCTGTAGCGCTATCTCAGTGCACACTACATAGAGTACTTTACACCCTAGTGTGTGAATATTTACACAACAATGAGAGCTGCTTCATTTGAATGAGCTGAAAAATTACGGCAGATAATTCCACTTACTGATTTGACATGTGAAGGGGGGGAATAGAATTGTCAAAATAGACAGGGCCAATTATAAGGCAAATGCACCAGTGCTGCCATCTAACAATAGCTAGGAAAGGGGTGAACTGAGATCCCTGCTTTTTATGCAAAATTGTGCTCCCTTTGAGTTGGACCAGCACCTTCCAGTCATAGGAACATAGGCCTAGAAGGGACCTCCTGAGTCATTGGGTTGTCTCCACAGCAGGGGACTGGACTCAGTCATAATCCTGTCTAAGTGAGGGGCAATAAGGTCTTCTCTAGGAGCAAGGTGAGGACCAGGCTGAGACACCCAGCATCACAGCTTGGTCCCTGCTTTCTCATTGTTCCATGGGGGAAGGACGCTAAGCCAGCCAGCCCTATTCATGAAGTAGCTTACTTCCCCCTGCTCACTGCCCTAGCCCCTGTACAGGGTGGAAACAGAACTATTCCCCACCCCACCTCCTTCCCTTTCCTAGCCACCTGCGTGGGAATGGGAGCAGCAGCTCAGCAGATGCGCTCTGCCAGTCTGGCAATGCAGCCAATCCAGCCAAGTGAGCTTGATGGGTTTCCACGGAGGGCAAGAAGTGGCTACATTCTTTCCTTGCCCGTCATTGTTTTCCTTCTTTGCAGTTTGAAACACACACACGAAAAATAGCGCGCTCTAACTCCGACACACAAATACAGTTTGTAAAGCCCATTAGCAAATTCACTTACTTTACGACATAAAATGGTGTAGGGTGTTTATTACGCGGATCATTATGCTCAGACCTGTTGGATTTTCTTCAGTATGTTTTTAGAGTCTTTGTGAATTACCCGAGTAGTTCAACCTTTCTTGGAAGGCTCGCCAGGAGTGTAATGAAAATGGCACACAAATGGCATTTTATTTTATACTGACCGGTAATAAACTCGAAAAGCAAGAATCATTAAAAAAAAAAAAAGGAATTTCCGGCTGATTTCTAGGAGACGGTAACAGAGTTAAGAATCCTATCCCTTTCCTTTATAAAATACCTTTTTGAAAGACATTTACAAGTGACTAGTATATTTTTGCAATTGGGAGTTATGCAGGTAAATCCTCAGATCGGAATTAAATTACCCCCATTGGTGCTTCCAATTGAAACCAGGCTGAAATTTGACATGAAAGTTCTAGCATAAGACTATAGGGGGCGGAATTTCTTTACAGTGATGTGGTTGTAACTGGCTTGTTATTTATTGGCATCACATCACCCAGTGTCTCCCAGAGACAATCGGGGTCGAGGTGCCAGAGGCTCTGTACAAACAAGTAAAAAAGCCCCAGCGATCTCAGACTCTAGGTTCATGACAATTCTCAATAAGTGGCCAAACCAGACAAAGGGAGGGAGATAGGACGACAAGGTGGGGGAGGAAATCTCTTGCGTTGGACCAGCTTCTGTGGGCGAGAGAGACAGACTCTCCAGGGGCGCAGAGCTCTTCTTTTGTGTAACTCCAAAGAGTGTCTCTCTTGCCAACAGAAGCTGGCCCAATAAAAGATATCACCTCCCCCACCTTGTCTCTCAGATCCTGGGACCAAACATAGCTACACCACCACTGCCAACGGGGAGTGGGACCCACAGTAAAGGGCTCAGCCATGAGCCTGTTGCATCCTTGCGGGGGGGGGGGGGGGTAGCACTATCCGGTTTGCAGTGGTGATCAGTCATGTCCCAAGGTGTTTCCCTGCCGGAGTAAATTAATATGTGCGATGGGTTTAGACATTCATTTGGATGCAGGCTGAGCTCCCCGCCCGTGCAGACGCACAAAGGGGCGCAGAGAGCGCGCCCGGGGGAGCACATCTCCTCCGGGCTAAAACTCTCCGTCGAGGATGTCCAGTCCCGAAGCCACATCATCAGCCCGCGTGGGAAGGGGCTGTTGTTTTCCGCGCCAGTCCCGGGTAATTTGGCGATCACGGCTCGGGCCGGGGGGAGCGGAGTTTCCCCCCAGGCTGCACGGAGGCGAAGGAGGAGGAACGGTGACGGGATCTGCCCACCCTGCCGGGCTGGTCCCTGGGGAGCGATCGCGCTGCAATGTGACTCCATGAAACTGACACGGGCTCTAGCGCCATCAGCAAAGGGAGGAGCGCGGGGAGGGGGCCCCGGCCAGAGCCCAGTGTGAGCAGCCTCCCGCAGCGGCTGCAGCAGCGTCTTTCCAGGAGCCGAGCCCCAGCTCATCCCGGCACGACGGCCGCAGCGCCCCCGCTCCCTGGCAGAAGGCATGGAGGATGGTCAGGAGATGTCCCCCTCCTCAACCAATTCCTCCGAGGACCTCAGCTCGGCCCTGCCGCTCACCAAAGGGATGTCGATCTTCCTCGATGTAAGTCCGGGGCAGGCTCCGGGCGGTAGGCAGCCGGGGTGTGGGGCTGAGCCGGACGCAGCCCGCTTGGCGTTGCAGCAGGGTTGGAGGGGCTAGTTCTTGGGAGAGTGAAAACAAGCGTATGCGGGAGTCAGCCTCTTTCTATCGCATCCTTGTAGCGGCTGCAATGTGACCACAGCCACAGGTAACCAAAGCTAGAAACCGCGTCCTGGGGGGAGAGAGGCCGTGCAAACCTCACGGAGACAACAAACCTTAGAGGGGCACCAGAGGAAAAATTCCCTCGCAGCGATTTCCTTGGGTTTCCCTGCGATTTGCACTGAGCCAGGGTCCAGGTGATGGAAAGTTTTGAAGGCGCATGCAAAGGTGTTTTTAAGGAAGAACTATATTGGCCATCTTTTTTGAATACCGCTGAAACCTTGATAATGTGAGTTTGGTTTGACTGGTTAGAAATACCTCCTAAATCAAGGTGGCATTAAAAGCTCTCCCAAGGAAGAACAGATCAAATTGTCCCTTTAAAGGGAAAAATGGTCAAAGCCGAAATCTAAAAGGTTCCACCGTCTTGCTTTGCCTCTGGATCAGTTAACTCTTTATATTCTTTTCCTGATTTGACCATATTACTTTTTTAAAAATAATAATTTAGAGCATATGCTTATAGACAAAAGGTGTTTAGGATCTGGTCTGCTTTTATTTATAGGACCGTAAATGAATTTTTAAACATCAAATATTTGTGTTAGAAAATGAATAACATACCTAGATAACAGTAGATTATAAGTCAGGTCTGGATGTGAAGAAATTGTCAGGGGAGAGTCACAGCCATAAATCAGTTGAATTTACAGCTGAGCCAAAAATAATGTAACTTTCAGGAATTTACTGTCAGCTACTTGTATTTCTTATCTTATAATCAAGAATGACTGATCCAGCAAGGTGCTGAGTATCTCCTGAAAGCCACAGGGATCCCTTAATTCCCACATGCATCCGAAGAAGTGGGTATTCACCCATGAAAGCTTATGCTCCAATACGTCTGTTAGTCTATAAGGTGCCACAGGCCTCTTTGCTGCTTTTACAGATCCAGACTAACAAAGCTACCCCTCTGATACTTCATTCCCCATGGACTCTAGAGGAACTGAGGGCATTTGAAAACTAACTTACATTGTGCTGAGTGCCATCTGCAAGAGGCTAAGCAACCTC
The DNA here is from genome assembly GCF_027887155.1 of Malaclemys terrapin pileata. NCBI lineage: Eukaryota > Metazoa > Chordata > Testudines > Emydidae > Malaclemys > Malaclemys terrapin. Next base: position 45,422,194 of record NC_071506.1, on the reverse strand, counting down.
AGTTCCCGCTGCTGAAAGTGACACTCAGCACCTCAGACCTTTTCAGGAGCTGCTCCTCACCCTGCAGGATTAGGCCCAGCATTCAGAAAAGCACTTGAGCAGGAGTCTAACTTGAATTCAGCAGGACGACTGGCGTGCTCAAAGGTGAGCCTCTGGTTACGTGCTTGATCAGCCACAGAGCGCTCGGCACCTTGCACAAGACTGAGCCCATATGCATTGTCTGTGCAATTGAGTGTAACGACATTAACAATGTAGCCCCTCTTTAGGTCTTAATATAGGCAAAGTTCGCAGGATTGAATCAGTCTGTGCATCTGTTTTTGATTTGACAAGCTCCATTTGACTTACACTATATTACACCAACTTTCACTGCTGACTACTTCAAAATACAAAGCACAATATAGGTTCATAACATCTATATAGGCCCACACATCTATATTCATCAACGATGAAACTTGCACTAAGGGCCCTACATCTATAAACACCTCTAAAGTGACCACATTAAAATTCCCAGTGATTTCCCAACAATTTTACTGAGCGTTCAGTAAAAACTACGGCTACTTTTAATGATTTTTGTAGATCCCTGCTGTAATCATTTAAGAGAGGGCTACCCTTTATTGCATTTTATTATATTTATGGCCTGTAGACATAATAAAAATGCTGTTTCTGGATATCACTTTGATCCTACAAGATTTATTCTTCCCTTGGTGTGTGTGCATAACTCTCCTTAAATCAAAAGGGAGTTCTACACATGCATTACAAAGAGGTGGAATCACTGGTTTGCAAGAAAAAAGGGATAAGAGTACGAGTGGAGCCTACAGCTAAAGATAATAGCATCCTAAATTGGGCAATATCCTCTCAGCGTGATCTCACAAAGATTCACCAACGCATGAAAAGCAACAAAGAGTCCTGTGGCACCTTATAGACTAACAGACGTATTGGAGCATAAGCTTTCGTGGGTGAATACCCACTTCGTCAGACACATGACAAAGTGGGTATTCACCCACGAAAGCTTATGCTCCAATACGTCTGTTAGGCTAGGTCCACACTACCCGCCCGATTCAGCAGGTAGAGATCGATCTTCTGGGATCTATTTATCACGTCTCATCTGGATGTGATAAATCGATCCCAGAAGTGCTCCCCCGTTGACTGCGGAACTCCTGCTCGCTGAGAGGAGGAAGCGCTGTCGACGGGGGAGCTTGCCTGTGCCGTGTGGACCCGCAGTAAGAAAACTTAGTTCGATCTAGGAAACATCGACTTCAGCTACGCTATTCTTGTAGCTGAAGTTGCGTTTCCTAGATCGATCCCCCGCCCCAGTGTGGACCAGCCCTTGGTCTATAAGGTGCCACAGGACTCTTTGTTGCTTTTTACAGATCCAGACTAACATGGCTACCCCTCTGATACTTGACCAACACATAAATAGCAGAAGGTTTGGCCCTAAAAAGAGCATCAAAGTATCTCCTCCAAAGGGAGGTGGGGGGCAGGTAAGCTGGATCTTAAGTTGTACACTAGCCAAGTATGATTGCAACACAGTGAACATTACCTACATTTTGTTCCTGTCTACTCACAATACGGCGCATAACTGCCTTTGATGTCAATACATTGCCACCTAAATACATCGGTGGTTGGATGCCATAATAGATTTCTGAATTCTCCCTATATCTGTGTGGCTGCAATTCCAACAAAAGTAATCATGTATCCAGCCAAACGTCATATTCCTGTGTGTTGATGCAGGGGTAGGTTGGGCTGTGTTCTCCTCTTTTAACTGACTGCTGCCTATTGGTAACATCCCAATAATGATGCTTAGCATTTATATAGCACTTTCATCTTCAAACAGCTACAGAAAATTAAAGTTTCTTCTGTTCAAAACACCCTAATGAGGAAGGTAAGTAAATGATAGTTGGGCTCCCAATCTTCTGCCTAATGTTTATTTATTACACGACTCTCCAAGGTAATGCTGATATACAGTACTTTAGTGATTCCTTATGTTAAACTCACTGTAGGTGGGTGTATTACGGTATGGCCTTCCAGTGACTGCTTGAGCACTGCTGCTCTGAAGGAGCCAAGTTCGGTGCTAAGTGCCCGCCTTCTGGTGCCTCCAATACTTTAATGCAATGCTGTTTGAAATATAATCACTTGCACAGAGGCTGAGAATGGGACATTGTGCATATGTCATTATTGCTCAGGGCACAAATAAGTTGTGTGGTCTATTTATCTGGGTTGTACCACTTGCTCTGTGTTGGATACATCCCACTGCTTTTTTCATTATTCAGCCCATTAGCCATGCTTACCTGGGCTCTCCCAGCAGGCAATTCAACCCAGGCACCTTTTCTTCAAGGAGCAGGATTTCTGCACTTGCCATTATGGATTTGCCTCCCCTTTAGGGGCTCCATGCTATCCTCTTTTCATCAGGCAGAGTCTTGCATAGCCAACCCTAGTAATTAGCTCTAGATCTCAAAATATTTCTATTTTTTTAAATCCACAACTCTCTCTCTCTCTCTGTCCTTTGGCATTAAAAAAGGAATCAAAACAACCATGAGCTCTCTTGTTGTCTCTATAGCTGATATTAACTAACAGCTACTAATTCCAGTACAATGCACATTCTTACAGACATCACTGTTGCTGGTGCACAAACAAGGAAGCAGGCAAATGGAGAAACATTTTCATGTTTGCTCCATGTGAAAACACAGAAGAAAAACGAATACTGATTGCCAAATGAAAAAAACCAACCCATAGTATCAGCTAGGACCCTAGTGTTGTATTTTAGCCATTAAAAGAATATTACCGAGTGTAAAGCCATTCTGACAAGGCTCTAGACAGTCCTTTGTCCTCCTGCATTTTTGCTTTTCAATAGTACCTTCTCAAGCTTAAGATTCTCAGACTTTAGCAATTGGGTGTTAGTATTAGTAGAGTGTTTCCAGAGTACTGTTTAAAAAAAATAATCAGAAACTGAGCAGCCCAATCGTGCTATTGAGAGCTGAGTTGCAAAGTCCCCTTTGTTCAGAGGTACTAAGCAGAGATTAATTAAAGCCACTAAATTTAGTTCAGAATGGACCTGAATCTAGATTTTGAACATCCCAAAATTCAGATCTGAGTTTATGAAGGGAATCCTGGATCTGAATCAGTAGCTTATTTTTTTAAGCTTTGTTCCCATGTTAAACAACATACAGTCAGGCGAAGCAATCACACAGAGGGTTAGGACACTCAAATTTCAGGGGTGCTTGGATCTTGGGTTTTCAGTTAGTCCAATCTCTAATAAAGACTATAAAGTAATGCTACTATAGGTGATTTATTTAAACTAATCCTAGATAGCTTCTTAGCTGCACCGTTACTGATCTGCTGTGTTCTAACTGGCTTAGAAAGCAAACCTCCTGCCTTGACTTATCATAAGTACTCACGCACATTTGGAAAATGTTGCCCATTCTGTGTGCCTACATATTTCTGTAGAAACTTTTCTGATCAGATGAAGCTTTCCATTTCTGTGTTGTGGCAACTTGTTAATAATGCTCAGCTGTTATCTGACTGGTTGCCTCGGATCCCAATAGGAACAAGTTCCTATCTTGGCCTGCCTTCAAGTGGGTACAAGGCCTTAAATGGCAACAGAAACCACTGTGTGGGGGTGAAGGCATCCTATGGAGGGAGGATTCAATGCACAAACTTGCTCCCGCATATCTGATCTCACTGCCTCCTGAACCCAGTCTGATCCCTTTGCTCCACAAAAGGTTCTCTGCGGACTGCTCCCTTGCCCAGTCTTAACCCTTGGTCTTTATTCACAGTCTCTTATGTTTGCAGCAGCCTCCCAGCTCGCATTCCCGAAGCATCCTGTCAAGTTCTTCTGTACCAGATATCGACTGACTGCAGAGCTTGCTTGTACACCCCAGATGTATTCATCCTTGTAGTTCGTTCAGTAGTTCTAAGTTGTCTTTCCATCAGGAGTTGTGCTGGACTATATCCAGTAGCTACTATTAGTATTGATCTGTAGTTTAGAAGAGCAAGGAATGGATCTTCCTGCTCTAAGATTTTCTTGGCTGTCTGTAGAGCTCTCTCAGCCTCTCCATTTGCTTGAGAGCTCCAAGTAATATGATCAAAATCATATTTTGTTCAGAATGACTTAAATTCTGCTGAAACTTGTTCATCACTAGTTGTTCTGGAATATCAAAGTGAGCAAAAGTGCACTTCAGTTTCTCGATAACACTGCACCATGTTATGTCTTTCAAGTTCATTATTTCTATATATCAGGAAAAATAGTCCACGGCAACCAGGTAATGATGTCCTCTGAATTCACCTAAATCTGCAGCAAGTCTCTTCCAAAGTCTTTCAGGTAGAGGTGTTTGTACATTGTATGATCCAGCGTTGTCTCTTAAGTTTATTTGTACAGGATCTCCTTTCAAAAGCCTGTATCATCAAATCCTCCACTGAGTTCTTCCTCCTTTCCCTCTAGGCCCATTGTGGGTGCCATACTGCGGCTGAGAAGGTTTCTGGTCTTTGGTCACATACAAAGACAAAAGCTATGCATTTGGAGTGTAAGTTGTTTTGGTGGTGAAGTGGCCCATGCACTTCAGAATACCTCCAGGGGTAGTCAGAGCTGTATTGAGTGACTTTGTCTCTGAAAGGGGTTGAAGGTGATTGTAAGCCTTTTCTGAGATGAGTATGACCTCAACTCCTGTGTCAATTTAGAAGTCAGTAGTCCTGCCAAAAATATTCAGTTTCACTCTCCAGGCAGGCTCTGTGTCATCACAAGTGACAGATGCCAGAAACAATGACTCTTGATTGTCTGTAATCTGAGTTAACTCCCTTACTGCTTTGGTGCAGCAAAGAGCTGCAAACTGTCCATATATTACACAGCGCGCCTCTGGCTGCATGTGCATCATATCTTGGGATATGACTTTTTCCACACCTTGTGCATGTAGGCTGGAATTTGTCCCTCTTAGCCTGGGAGTTCTCTTTCCCTGCCTCAGGCGTTTTATGATAATGACTTAAACACTCAAATGTTAATTTATAGCTTCTAGATTAGGTTCAGGTTTTTCAGGTTGCTCCTGCCTTTTGTTCTATTGTTTAACTAATTCTGACTGTTTTGCTATCTGTATAGCTGTGGCCAGGGCTAATTCTCTTCAGTTGTAGCTGCTGTGAAAGATTTTTATCTGTTAACCCAATAACCAGCTTGTCTGATATTTTCATGTTTTCTATTCCCCCAAATCACAATTTTTATCCAATACATGCAGAGCTCTAATAAAACATTCAATGATTCTCTGATGAAACTGAATTCTCTGATGAAAACATGCTCTTTCATAAACCACAATTCTCCGAGGTATAAAGTATTCATCAAGCATCGCCAGAACCCTTTCATAGTCATCTTTGTGACTGTATTCAGTAAAGTCAAATGATTTTAAAATATGCTCTGCCTGCTTCCCCATACCATATATTAAAGATGATACCTGTGTATCTCCAGTTTCTTTGTATAGCTTGGTAATAATGCAAAATCTTGTTCCAGTCTGATCATTCTGAAGGTTTATCAAAGCAGAATTCTCTCAAGCATTGACGAATGGCCTGTTGATGAGATTGTCGGGGACTTTTTAACCCAGACGGCAAGGTTCATTGCCTGACCGCAGAGTGAGAGACAGGCAACACCAGCAAGGTCCAATACAAGCTCTTTATTGAAGAGTGCACACAACAATAGAGAGCGGCCCGTCTCCAGAGAGAACCAGCCACGATTACAATAACTAGTGAGATTATATAGACAGTTCCGTCGCGTCATAGTTAAAGCAACCCAATCCCCCTTTATTAGTTAGAAAGCTTCTAATATTTATGCATATCTATCTTCTTTGACACTACAAACAATTCGTGATGCCTCAGCAACTTCTTATGAGCTTTGTTGTCATGCACCAGAAACTAGGAGAAAGGAGGGAGTTAAGAACAGAAACAGGGAGTGGAGACTGCAAGTCTCCATATGTCCAAACAAACCGTTCCTAGTACATTTGGTACAAGAATACGGCCCCCCCTTTATCTCATTCTTTGAAGCCCAAGCAAGCATGTCCTCATGTTTCACAGAGAGACAGGAATGGCCCAGCAACTACTGTTAGCCTAACTTTGGCTAAGCTGGCCAAACAACCTGTTCTATACTCCATTTTTTCTTGGGCCTAACAAGATCCTGCAACCTTTGTTGCTATTTCTTTTGTCTGCAACCTTTGCTGCTGTTTTCTTTCTATTTCTGTTCTTAGTTTACTCCTGACACCATGTCATGTTCTTCTGTACCAGATATGGACTGGCTACAGAGCTTGCTTATACATACCAGACATGTTCACCATTAGATCCTTTAATGCTCTGCCAGGTATGGCTGTGGTCGATCTAAATGAGGTATTTTACACAATGTCACCTAGTGGATGAATAGTATAATACAGTTTAACATTCCATTACACAGTCTCTCTCTGCTCCTTTAAATCACTAACAACCCATGGGTCCTGGATTGACTGCACTCTAACACCCACACTCTGTCCATTGTTTGTACCACCCCATGTACCTTTAGGGCTGGTCTACATAGAAACTTGCACCAAAATAATTAAATTGGTTTTTAATTCACACCTCTAGTAATTTTGGTGAAAGTCCGGGTGCTTTTTAGTTTATGGGTACTAAATCAAGTTAAATTGACATAGGATACTTGTATTCTGAAATGAGTGTTCACATACAGACTTGCACTGAAATCACAAATTAAAACCAACTGAGTTATTTCAGTGCAAGTTTGTGTGTGGATGAGATTATAACCCCTTCAGAGCAGAGATTTTATTTTCCAATTTTAATTGCTGACAAGTGCTGTGTATAACTGCAGTGATATATATGTATAACCCTGAAGATGTGTCCGTGCTTATCAGCAATATTATATATATAAATAAATACAAATAATTACTATGGCCCTGGTTTTATGAGTGCACAGCACTGGAGTTAAAGAAAGCTCAGTGTGAGAGAGGGACAAAAGCAAACGTGGGACTTCTCTTGCTACCGCATTGTGAAAATATGATGGTGGAATAAAAAAAAAGCAAATGCTCATTGTTTAAAATCTGCAGTGTCATACAGTGTATGCAAAAAGTGATTCCTTTCTCTCTTTTTCTATCTAGATATTGAGAAGAGCAGACAAAAATGGTAAGACCAGTCACTTCCGACTCTTTTTTTCTCTTCAGAAAAATCTGTCATACCCAAACCTGTGTTTTAATGCTTGATAAACTAGGCTGCACTGAACACATTCAAATTAAAACTGGCTTTTGTTAGTGTAGTAGCTGTCACTCTAGAAGTCAGACACATGATGTTTGATGCTTATGATTTTCTGTCCTGATCTGGCAATTGGGTCTGGGCTGACCCTTGTGCTTGCATGGAGTCCCATTGCAGATGATGGAACTATGCACAGGTGCAAGGGTCTGTCCACGTGGATCTTATTGCAGGCCTTAGAGTGTAGCAGCTACCTTCCGGTGGTAAAATTGGTTGCCATTTTGAATACCAATTAATTTTATAAGCTAACTACCAATTGTTCTTTTACATACAATGGGCAGACTCTTATTAAGAAGAACTGTCTGTGCATGTGGGGACACATGCTACCTTTGGCTATGTGCACACAGAATCTATTGGGCCAAATCTTGCTTTTTCAGGCTAAACTCCCATTGATGTCAATAGTTTTGCTTGAGTAAAGGCTGCAGTATTTGGCTCAGTGAATTAAGTGCACATGCACCCAAAGGCAAAATTTGGCTTAAGCATTTGACTAGCATCTTTGTTCATTGCACGCATATGTATTATTAGTAACTGCGTTTACAAATGCCATTTAAATATTACGAATAGCTCAATTTCTACAATTTTAAAATACTTAAATATATTTCCTCAAGTCAAATTTGCTTTCCTCCCACAGTTTTCAGATATTTGTTTGTCTGTCCATGTGTCAGAAGGCAGGATGAATGACCTGAATCATGTGTAATTCATAGTAATACAAAACCCTCTTGGTATATTAGCATGGACTGGTGATTTTCCATTAACATGGACTGATGCTTTTCCATTAGGTAAAATACAGTAAGTTTAGAATGAAATACTGGAAGCCCTGACACACACATGCAGTCCCACTGCATTATGAGCACCATCACCAGGGAAACCGGTGGGCTTGTAAATACAAGTGTAAGTGCTGCAGGATCAGGTTCTAGTTTTAATTCAAGTTCAACTCCTTGTTCCATCACAGAATTCCTGCATGGCTGGGGTAAGTCACAGAATCGTAGGACTGGAAGGGACCTCGAAAGGTCATCTCATCCAGGCCCCTGCTTTTAGTAGCTCTGTGCCTCAGTTTTCCATCTGTAAAATTAGGCTAATAGCACTTCCCTACCTCCCAGGGGTGTTGTGAGGATAAATACATGTGGTGATGGGGACCATGTAAGTACCTAAGATAAATAGAAATAAACCTTGCAGATAGTATCTTGGCACATTCAAGGGCTGGAGGGGGGTGGGGGTGGGAAGAAGCTCTTCCTAAATGCTATATTCCAATACAGCAGCTCTCACTCTTTTTTAGTCTGTAGACCTCAATCTAATGGAGATCTGCTGCTTGTGGACCACATATGATGAAAACATCTGGGGCCGTAGATCCATCTGCTATAAATTGTCAGAGCACCATTGTTGTCAGTGGAGCTGTGACCATTTACACCAGCTGAGGATCTGTCTCCTGATCCTTTGGAACCATACCCCCCGGCCCCAACGCACAGTGGAACCAGCTGCTTCTATGACAGCCAAGACCCTGCACTCCCGCAGTGAGAGAATAGCAGAGTATGGACAATGAATTAATTCATTGCCTCCTTAATTCGTTGTCCATACTCTGTTAATTCAAATAGGGGGGAAGTAATCCCAAGTCAGTGACAAACCTGATTAGCCCAGCATAGTCCAATGGCATGTAATCCTAAAGGCAATTTGTCTTTGAAATTCACAACCCTTGATCTCACTAGAGCAAGGAGAAACTCATGGGAAAGAACATCCTGATTCTAAGGTGATAATTCAACCACGTTAGTTGTATTAACTTGACTCAACAAATCAGAAACTGAAACTGTACTTGTATCAATGTTTGCTCAACCCCTGAATGCCAACGAACCCAACATACTTCCATTCTTTTGTGATTTAGCAGAGTAAACGCTCATGCCACATTAAGGGTATGTCTACATTTGAGCTGGATCGTCTAAGTCCCAGCTTGCATACACTTACCTGAGCTAATTCCATTTGAGCTAGCATGCTAAAAGTAGCAGTGTAGCCTGGGCTGCATGGGCAGCAGCTTGGGCTAGCTGCCCAAGTAGGTAACTGCCTAGACCCCCAGCTTCATACTCAGCCAGCTAGCCTATGCCTTCTCCCATGTTACCCCAGCTACACTGCTATTTTTAAGTGTGCTAACTCAAATGGAATTAGCTCAGGTAAGTGTATGCAACCGGGGCTTACACCATCCAGCTCAAATGTAGATGTACTCTAAAAGCAATCAGATGTGTTTCTAAGACTTTGCCATGAGATAGCCTCTGTTTGAGGAAGGCAGATATTAGAAGGCTGGCCACATATATAGCATGTTTAAGCTGTTGTCGGCAAATGTTTCAAAATATTTTTTGTGAACTGGGTGCTTTGCATTGTAAATGACACCTGTTCAATATGGTAGGAAACCAAATATTGATTTACTGTTATATTAGCATATCATGTTTGTTGCAGTAATGTATGAAGTTCTTGCACATATTGTTAAGGTAGTGCTGTTTTGAAATCATAGCAATCTTTTACATTACCTTCAGTGAGAAATTAAAATATCAGAACTGTATCCATTAAATAGTCATATTCCCATAAGAAGAAGACTAAATTTCATGAGTATTTTCTAACCTTTCATTCAGCTGGTTTGTGTTTCTTTTGCTAAAGTGGCCAGGTTAGATAGGCCTCTGTACCACTTCAGACATGCATACCACTGCATAATTTTGAACTCTTCCAGTTGTAACCAAATATCCATGCTCTCAACAAGATCAGGTGACTAAGCTATATTTGTAGTTCACATTTTCATACCACAATGGGCTGATGATAACTGATGGTGATCTCCATAAATGCAAAGTATGGATTAGATCAACATTGTTTTAATACCTGGCAATCTCACATGTGCCTGATTCTTTTACACAGAGGGAGCACAACATGTAAGTAAGAAATGCCAATGATTTAAGGGCAAGCAGGAGGAGTACAGCTGGTTGAAAATTTTCCGACAGAAAAATTCATTGAAAGCTAAACATTATGATGAAAGTTCATTTTGAAAGAAAAAAATTGCAAAAAATCATATTTATATGGACAAAATGTTCGGTTTAAACCTTTTTGAGAAAGGAATGTTTTGATTTTCTGTTTCAAAACAAACTTTATTTTATCTTTTTATTTTATTTTAATTTTAATCTATTGAGGTTGCAGGAACAAACCATCCCAATGTGTAGAAAGAATAGTAAATATGGCAGGTGACCAGCTTGGCTTAACAGTGAAATCCTTTCGTATCTTAAACACAAAAAAGAAGCTTACAAGAAGTGGAAGATTGGACAAATGACCAGGGAGGAATATAAAAATATTGCTCAGGCATGCAGGAGTGAAATTAGGAAGGCCAAATCACACTTGGAGTTGCAGCTAGCAAGAGATGTAACAAGAAGCGTTTCTTCAGGTACCATTAGTAACAAGAAGAAAATCAAGGAAAGTGTGGGCCCCTTACTGAATGAGGGAGGCAACCTACTGACAGAGGATGTGGAAAAAGATAATGTACTCAATGCTTTTTTTGCCTGTGTCTTCATGAACAAGGTCAGCTCCCAGACTACTGCACTGGGCAGCACAGCATGAGGAGGAGGTGACCTTTCTTTCTGTGGAGAAAGAAGTGGTTCGGGACTATTTAGAAAAGCTGGATGAGCACAAATCCATGGGGCCGGATGCACTGCATCCGAGGGTGCTAAAGGAGTTGGCAGATGTGACTGCAGAGCCTTTGGCCATTATCTTTGAAAACTTATGGCGATCGGGGGAGGTCCCGGATGACTGGAAAAAGGCTAATGTAGTGCCCATCTTTAAAAAAGGGAAGGAGGAGGATCCGGGGAACTACAGGCCAGTCAGCCTCACCTTAGTCCCTGGAAAAATCATGGAGCAGGTCCTCAAGGAATCAATTCTGAAGCACTTAGAGGAGAGGAAAGTGATCAGGAACAGTCAGCATGGATTCACCAAGGGCAAGTCATGCCTGACTAACCTAATTGCCTTCTATGATGAGATAACTGGGTCTGTGGATGAGGGGAAAGCAATGGATGTGTTATTCTTTGACTTTAGCAAAGGTTTTGATACGGTCTCCCACAGTATTCTTGCCAGCAAGTTAAAGAAGCAGGGGCTGGATGAATGGACTATAAGGTGGATAGAAAGCTGGCTACATCGTCGGGCTCCACGGGTAGTGATCAATGGCTCCATGTCTAGTTGGCAGCCAGTATCAAGTACCCCAAGGGTCAGTCTTGGGGCCAGTTTTGTTCAAAATCTTCATTAATGATCTGGAGGATGGCATGGATTGCACCCTCAGCAACTTTGCAGATGACACTAAACTGGGAGGAGTGGTAGATACGCTGGAGGGTAGGGATAGGATACAGAGGGACCTAGACAAATTAGAGGATTGGGCCAAAAAACACCTGATGAGGTTCAACAAGGACAAGTGCAGAGTCCTGCACTTAGGACGGAAGAATCCCATGCACTGCTACAGACTAGGGAAAGAATGACTAGGCAGCAGTTCTGCAGAAAAGGACCTAGGAGTTACAGTGGACGAGAAAATGGACATGAGTCAACAGTGTGCCCTTGTTGCCAAGAAGGCTAACAGCATTTTGGGCTGTATAAGTAGCAGCATTGCCAGCAGATCGAGGGACGTGATCATTCCCCTCTATTCGACATTGGTGAGGCCTCATCTGGAGTACTGTGTCCAGTTTTGGGCTCCACACTACAAGAAGGATGTGGAAAAATTGGAAAGAGTCCAGCGGAGGGCAACAAAAATGATTAGGGGGCTGGAGCACATGCCTTATGAGGAGAGGCAGAAGGAACTGGGATTGTTTAGTCTGCAGAAGAGAAGAATGAGGAGGGATTTGATAGCTGCTTTCAACTACCTGAAAGGGTGTTCCAAAGAGGATGGATCTAGACCAGGGGTAAGCAACCTATGGCACGTGTGCCGAAGGCGGCACGCGAGCTGATTTTCGGTGGCACTCACACTCCTGGCCACCTGTCCGGGGGGCTCTACATTTTAATTTTATTTTAAATAAAGCTTCTTAAACATTTTAAAAACCTTATTTACTTTACATACAACAATAGTTTAGTTATATATTATAGACTTATAGAAAGAGACCTTCTAGAAATGTTAAAATGTATTACTGGCACATGAAACCTTAAATCATAGTGAATAAATGAAGATTCGGCACCACTTGCTGACCCCTGATCTAGACTGTTCTCAGTAGTAGCAGATGATAGAACAAGGAGTAATGGTCTCAAGTTGCAGTGGGGGTGGTTTAGGTTGGATATTAGGAAAAACTTTTTCACTAGGAGGGTGGTGAAGTACTGGAATGGGTTACCTAGGGAGGTGGTGGAATCTCCTTCCTCAGAGGTTTTAAAGGTCAGGCTTGACAAAGCCCTGGCTGGGATGATTTAGTTGGGGATTCGTCCTGCTTTGAGCAGGGGGTTGGACTAGATGACCTCCAGAGGTTCCTTCCAACCCTGATATTCTATGATTCTATGTTGTATGATATCATTTTTTTAAAAAAAGTCTAAATCAAAATGAAACTTTCAATCAACCTGCACTGAATTTTTTTCAGGATTTCATTTTATAGGAAATTTCAATCCCCCCCCCCCCCATTCTCAAACAGAATTTTTATTTTTTTAATTTGTGGAATTCCCTGTGAAACAAAAAAATTTGTCATCCCCCTGTGCCCTCCCCCATCCCCCCCAGGTCTAGGGGATGCAAAAGTATACTGTACTGGGTGGGGATCACCAAAACTTTGGCTTTCCCCATCTCTCCCTGCAAAACAATCTTCACTCCCTCTACCCACAGCCAACAGTGTGTGCCATGCATGCTGGCTGCACTGGAACCACATGATTCCATTCCTGTCTGTACTAATCCCCTCACTCACCTTCTGACATGGTCTGAAGGACACAGGGCTGAACCATGGAACCAGGGTCTTGCATCAGCAGCATGTGGTCAGTTGGCCACAATCAAGCATGCACTGTACCAGTTACTGGTCACTGGGGCCTCTTCTGACCATGGGTCCTTGAGCCAAAAATCCTCCTATACTCCTTCCCTGTTTGCACAAGGGTGGACATTCAAACATACTCCCTATATCCCCAATAATCCACCAGCAAACAGTCTGTGTTAATACAGAAAGAAAGAGCGAAGGGCAGGCGCTGAGACCAGATCTCTTGATCTCAGAAAGTGACACTTATCCTTGAATTGCTGGAGAGCTGCTTCACCATTAAATGAAGTCATGAAGTGCCACACAAGAATCACAGGGCAGTGCCCTGACGCTGCACAGCACCTGCATCCTGATGTGTTTCTAGTCTCTCTCCACCTCTCTGCAGCTGAGTGTGAGGAGGGGCCTCCTCTCTCCTGACTGCCCTTTTCCCCCTTAGCATCCTCAGATCTTTCACAGCTATCGCTCAGAGAATGAGGGGGGAACTCGCTAGTTTCTGCTTTCCTCTCTCGGGGGGTGGGAGAGCTTGGCCTGACCACCACCAGTACATTGGCTCAACTCTCTGTGGGCTGCCTGCTATGTAATGAGGCCTGCACACGCTCTCTTCATTTTCTGGGGACCTCTATATGCAAAGTGTACGTACTCTCAGCCTTTTAAAAGCCTCAGCCTTGGTCTGTGTGGCGATAGCCTTGAAAACACAACTAATGGCTAAGGTTGAAATTGTTACTAATCTAGTCCACTCCTAAAGGCATCCGCGGCTGGGCTTTGGCGGACGTGAATAACCAGTTACTTGACTCCAGACCAGTTCAAAACAGAGTGGTAGTGGTAGCTGAACTGTCAGTGATGGCACAAAGGATTCTGCAAGCTACCTCCCAGATGGTTGTCTGCATTTAATTCACATCCTCTCCCATTGTGACACCGACTCTCTGAGGCCTTGGTAAAGCCACTTACCCTTTGTGCATTAGTTTTCCCATGTGTAAAATATCAACCTCGCTGGACGTTCATTGTGATAATTAATAAGTGTGTCAATCCTGAAGAACATGCTGAAGTTCCTCAGCCAGCACACTGAACCCTACAGTGGTTGGGAACCTAGCAGCACCCCCACTTGCCCCCAGCTTCTTTGGACAACTGAAGCTTGATAAACTTGTAGATGTTGGGAACCATGTATGGATTCCAGAACAAACTACACGTGCTCCACTTCTCCTGCAGCAAGAGGTTGGTATTAGTACAAAGATTCTCCCACCCACTTTTATATGAAATGATTCAGTAAAGTTTTGGCATATGTTAAAACCCACCTTGCTGCAATCACAATAATGGCCAGTATCTGGTTACATTTTGAGGTTGGGATCCCAAATTTATTTTCACAACCTTACCCAATAATATTAAGGCCAGCTCTAATCAGCGACCTGATAAAAACAAAGAGCTGCAATAGGCAGACCTACAAGAGACAAGTTAAATGTAGATGCCTCTATTTGTGTACAGATAGGAACATTACTCAGCATGTGATGAAGAATGACTGCAACTAAATGATGAAAAAATAAAAACCAAGTGCACAGACCAAAACAAAGGATCAAGAGAGCCCGGTCTGAATACCAAGTGCCCAGTGGAAAAAACCTGCAGATCCAATATAAAATATTATAATATCAAGATCAACACACTCTCTCTCTCTCTCTCTGTCTCTCTCTCTCTCTCTCTCATGACTCTTAGTCTAGCTTGTTGTCAGATTTTTTTTTAATTGCTGCAAGCTCTGAGCTTTTTGAAAAATATTCTCTTTCAGCAAGTAACTTAAGTGGAATTTTTTGATAAAACTTGCATTCTGATTAGATTCGCCTTCAGAAATTGTTACTGTTTTCACATTGATATGTTTTCATTCCATACATCCCAATCTTTCTATGACACAGGTACTCAGTCGTCACTTAGTCCTGTGGTTTTTAAATGTGCATTATAAAGACTGTTAAATAGTCTTAAAAGAGCATCACTAGCATCATATCTGGTTTGATAATTTCATATGCTCTCCTGTGTCCAGAATTACCTTAAACATTAGTACAGTGGGCGAAATCCTGGCTCCAATGAAGTCAGTCATATGGACTGTGAGGGAGTCTTGGTTTCACCCCAATTCCAACACAATGCAAACAATGGCTCATCAAAAGGGTACTGCCAAAGGACTCAGGATAATTTTAATATAAGGCAGAATTCAGCGAGTGACTGAGAACCGACAGCTCCCGCAGGTTCCAACAGGAGTTGCAGCTGCTCAGCACCTCATCATGATTGACTCATAATGCATACACTTAGTTCTCATTCATAATTCATATGTCATGTAATTTACATAGAATAAATGAACTTAACAATGATAGAATTGTACCATTGTTATGATCAGTCAAATATCTGGTAACAAGTTCCATTCTTCAGAGATCTGAATTCCATTTCCATATTTCAAGGTTTTTTTGATTGATAGCTCAATTGCATGCTAAACATAGATTTTTACATGCGAAACTTCTATGGGACCGTGGCTTTCACTAAATCTTAGTTATGGTGATAGCGATTTACAAGTAAAATGTTTTTGAAGCACTCAAAGCTGAGAGCATTGCAAATTCCTTACTTTAATACTGGGTTCTAGATGCAGGAATCACACAGTGAAGTTCTATGGCCTGTGGCATACAGGGAGTCAGATCTTATGATCGTAATGGTCCCTTAGGTCCTAAATTCTGTGTATATGTTGAAGGGGCTTGAGAGCAGAATAAACCCTTGTGTCACACCCTGCCCAGTGGAAACCACTCACTGCCCCTGCTGTTGGTCACATTTATTATGAGGCTAGCCCTGGAAGGTTTTGACAAAGTGGAAGTTGCTGGGATTTCCACTGGTAGACACCTCTTAACTGACCTCAGATATGCTGAGGACATGATGCTCTTTGCTACCACCACAGAAACAATTCAAGAAATGTTGTAGTTTGTAAAAACAGCCAGTGAGGAATATGGCTTATCGCTGAATGAAGCAAAAATGAAATGCATGTATGTTGACATAATTAACAAAAACAAGATGAAAGGAGACATCACAATTAATGGTCAAGCCATAGAGGCAGTAGATGAATTTAATTATTTGGGATCATAGATATCCAATAAAGGAGGGTGTTCCATAGAAATTGGAAGAAGATTAGGAATGGCTCATTCAGCCATGGCATTGCTGTGATTCCTTTCGAAACCTTTTGCAGTTGGCTTATCCAGAACATCTCATCCATTTTTGGAGAACACTCCATCCAGTTCTCTGGGATCCAAACTCAATTCGACTCCAGCTCATCACTCAGGTTCCTTTATTAGGCATGGACCAGCTCTAAGCCCACACTGGCCAGGCCCAGGGTGTTTATATACAGAGTGATAGCATAATTCCAAATCATGTCACACACTACTAGCTACTAACACAGAGCCGGCTCCAGGCACCAGGGTAGCAAGCAGGTGCTTGGGGCGGTCAATTCAAAGGGGTAGCACTCCGTCTGGTATTGGGGCAGCAAGTCTGGGTCTTTGGCGGAAATTCGGTGGTGGGTCCCTCATTACCTCTCTTCCTTTTTGAGCTGCCGCCGAATTGCCGCCGAAGAGGAAGAGAGGGAGGACCCGCTGCCAAACTGCCGCAGAAGAAGCGGCACGGTTGAGCTGCCGCTGAAGTGCCGCCGCTTGGGTTTTTTTGCCACTTGGGGCGGCAGAAAAGCTGGAACCGGCCCTGTACTAACATCTATGCTTCTTGAATTTAATTGGTTTGGACATCATACAGATCATGTAAGGACCAATCGCTTTGAAGATTGTGTAAGAAACTCATCACTTGTGTCTTCACCTTATCCACATTTCTAAGTTATCAGTTCAGGGTATTCCCACTTATCTCAAGTAGCCCAAAAACACCATCTCCAGCACACAGTCTGTCACACTCTCTTGTTTAGAGTTTAATCTGGCACTCAAATCAAGCTACAGGCAAGTTTACTCACGCCTAGCAAGATGTATGCCTACAGACCTACACCTATAGAAGTTTGGAAAAACTGTCATCTCAAACTGTATGAAGGTTTGATTGGTGAAAAGCTTAATTTTGTCCATAGTGACATTTGGATGTGAATCACAGAAATTAATGCTGCTGTCAAGACAGGGCCGCCCAGAGGATTCAGGGGGCCTGGGGCAAAGCAATTTCGGGGGCCCCTTCCGTAAAAAAAAATTGCAATACTATACAATACTATATTCTCATGGGGGTCCCTCTGGGGCCTTGGGCAAATTGCCCCACTTGCCCCCACACACACACACGGGCGGCCCAGGGAAAAATAAACCTTCTGCATCTTGGCACAAACCCAGTTTTGAGAAAACTTCTTTACAAGGTATCACTGGTTCTCAGCATCAGCTAGTGCTAAAAGGCACTAAAGCTCATTAAAAGGGTTGGACAAATATTTTCCGTCAAAACTTTTTTTGGATCGAAAACTAGGGGTTTTAAAAAAGCAGAAAAAATCATGGACAATGTCTGCTTTCCTTCAAAATTTGTTGTGTTTTTTTTAATTGAAAAGCTGAAATTAGTCTGCCAAAACCTGAATGTGGTTTGGGGTTTCAGAAGCGTGTGGCCAAATATTTGCTGCTTGCTGTGTTTGATTGTTTAAAGAAACAATAAACAAATTCTGCTTAAAAAAAAATCCAAAACTTTTGAACCACTTGAGCTTGTGACCAAACGCCTGAGCCCATCCAATCAGAGATTTTTCCAGGGTTCTAATACTCTCTGGCTTCCTTGACTCATATGTGTCATATGACCCATACTGGGTCAGACCAAAGGTCCATCCAGCCCAGTATCCTGTCTACCGACAATGGCCAATGCCAAGTGCCCCAGAGGGAGTGAACCTAACAGTTAATGATCAAGTGACTCTCTCTTGCCATTCAATTCCATCCACACTCTGACAAACAGAGGCTAGGGACACCATTCCTTACCCATCCTGGCTAATAGCCATTAATGGACTAACCTCCATGCATTTATCTGTTTCCTAGAGACTGGCTCCATGGGGTCCCTCACAAACTGGGGAGACGGTTACTATGGGTTTGTCTTTAGTATAGCTTATGTACATACTCCATGAACTGAGCATTTGAGCTTGTTCCAGAATCTGGGATGAGACTATGTTGTGAAAACTGAAATGCTCAAAATAGCACATGCATGTGAATGGACATAGGGTACTAAAATTAAATTAACCCAGGGTATCTCAAACTGGGGGTTGGGACCCCTCAGGGGGTCACGAAGTTATTACTGGGGATCGCGAGCTGCCAGCCTCCACCTCAAACCCCGCTTTGCCTCCAGCATTTATAATAGTGTTAAATATATAAAAAAGTATTTTTAATTTATAAGGGGGGGGTCACACTCAGAGGTTTGCTATATGAAAGGGGTCACCAGTACAAAAGTTTGAGAAACACTTAATTAACCTCTCTGAAACCTCAGGGAATGCAGGGGAGGGGGGGTCTCCCTTGGTAGGGTTGGGAAGGAGGTAGGTGGTGTAGGATATTGCTCTTCTCATATGATCCCTCCCCCAGTGGCTAATTTTAAATGAAATTAAATTTTAAATCCCTCCCCTGACATGAATCTCCCTATGGCACTGAAATTAAATATAGACTATAATTTGGCATTTGAGAAGGGAAAGGGACGGCAGCCCTAATGGAAAAGCTAACAGCTTGGCTCTTCTGCAAGCCTCAAACTGCTGATGAGCTTTAGGGTAGGGAAGGCTGTGCCTCCCAAACAGCCTGGCCCTGCCCCCTATCCAACCCCCACCCACTTCCTGCCCCATGACTGCCCGCCCCCCTCAGAATCCCCGACCCATCCTGCTCCTTGTCCTTTCACTGTCCCCCAGAGACCCTCCCCAACCACCACCCCAGGACCCCACCTCCACCAACGCCCCCTGCTCCCTGTCCCCTGACTGTCCCAACCCCTATGCAGCCCCCCGCTGAGTCCTGACAGACCCCCAGAACGCCCATGATCCAACCCCCCCATTCCCTGTCCCCTGACCGCCCCCCCCCAACCTCTGCCCCCTCCCTGCCCCTTATCCAACCCCCCCACCCCCGGCCCCGGGCCCCTTACCCCCGGCTCCCCCCTCACCTGGAGCCTCAGCACGCCGCATCCAGGAGCATCCCTGGACAGCGCCGCAGCATGGCTCCGGTGGGGCCTGAGCTCCTCCCCGCTCAGAGTCGCGTGGTAAGGGGGCTGGGCTGCGAGCTCCAGCGGGGCCTGAGCTCCCGCTGCTCGGCCCGGAGCTCGTAGCCCCGCCCCCTTACCACGCGGCTCCGAGCGGGGAGGAGCTCAGGCCCCGCCGGAGCCAGGGATGCTCCTGGATGCGCTGAGGCTCCAGGAGAGGGGCGGAGGTGGGGTCAGGCTGGGGCCGCGGAGGGAGCCTCAACCCTTCCCGTGGGGGCCCCTGCGGAGCCCGGGGTCTGGGGCAAATTGCCCCACATGCCCCCCCCTCTGGGCGGCCCTGTGTCAAGAAGAAAATTGAAGCTTTTGAGATATGGTGCTGGGGAAGACTGTTGCATATCTCCTGGATAGACAAGATGATGGAATACTTATGTTAGAAATATTATTGAAGAGAAACAGATCCTGCTGTCGGAAAGCAACAGGCACAAACTTACATGCTTTGGTCACATCAGGTGTAGAGATGGAAATAATCTCAAGAAAGTTATCATGGAAGGAATAGTGGCAGGTCATCATAGTAGGGGACAGCCAGTAAGGAGAGGAATAGATGGTATGTGTAGTAGGAAGAGATCCTGAGACATAAGCCCTTGCATTAGAGGCCTAGTATGAGGCCTGAGGCCTGAACTAAATGGTTAAAACTCTGCCAATATGAAGCAAAGTCAGGTTCTGAGCAAAAGGCAGGCCCTGCTCACAGAATTTGGCAAGCACGGGGCTAATATTGCAAAAACATATATTCCTAAGAGGTGCTGGGCACAGAGCACTCACGCAAGCATATTCCAGAAGGGTAGTACCAGAACACCTCAATACCAGCACATTTCCCAAAGATAACAGGAACACACTGACAACATCCTTAAGGATAAGGTCAGGATGACAGCATAATAAATAGAGATGTTTTAATCAAACCAACAGATACAAGGGAATGGGTGGCACCCTAATACATCAGAGGTAATACGCAATTTGTTTGTATTGGTGAATAAAGATGTATCTCAGAGGGAGTGTCTTTGACCAGCCGAGGGGGGAATGGAAAGTCCTGCCTCTTAGTGAGCTGTGTCCACTGTCACGAGCATACATGTCTTAGTATCCTCGTAGAATCTGCCGGGTGCTATTACCGTGCTTCGTTGACAATAAACGTGGCCGGGCGCCTTTGCTGAAAACCGAGTCTGTGAATTTATTGGGCAGTTTAATTGAGGTCTGCTATCTCCGCTATCTGTGCAGAGCTGGGACAGCACACTAAATAAACACACACACAGCCAACATCTAACCACAGTGTGCAGCAGGTCCCTGGGAAGTCAGCTGCAGAGTGCTCAGAGCTAGTGAAGAATCACTAAGAATTCAAAAAATTCTCCTACAATGAATAAATGGATTTTACTTACCTTAAAATCTATTAATCATTCTACAGAAAAACTATGATTATAGTTGGGGACTGTGAGCCAGAACTTCTGAGTTCTTTCCAGCTATGCCACTGAGATGTTGTGTGATCTTGGGTCTGCTTATGTAAAGTAGCTTCTCCATCTGTGAAATGAGCATACTACCACTTATATCTATCCAAAACCACAATCTGTATTGAAGCACAGTGCATTTGCCAGGCTGGTTAAGGATCTGTATCTTTTTTTTTTATTTCTAGTGCCTTGAATGTAATAGACAAACATCTATTATTCTGTAGCACATTAAAATTCATTACTTGACGTCTCCTTTGCACTCTTCATCAATATTTTTTCAGCTTATGTGCTGTTTGCAATTCTTCACACTTCACGTTTTTCTTTCATTTCCTTGCATCCTGGTCAGCTTCCGAGCTCTTCACCCACTGAGTCAAATCAGGCAAAAGTAAGAGAGACAGAGAAAATGATTTTAAATCATTGAAGTTGTCCATGCCATGTTTGAATCTATTGCTGATAGTTCTATGCCCAGGACAACTCTTGGTCTAATGAAGGAAAAGAGGCAGCCATGCCTAGGGCAATTTTGTACAAGCCCTCTGTAGCTAGAATGTGGGGCTGGGACATGGAAGTGTCTTTTTGCACATATGCTCCCTCATCTTGGTGTCCTATAAGTCACGTTGACTGCCTCTGCAAGGGCAAATTGCATAGCAGTTTCGAAGGATGGATCAGGTCTAATTATGGGCCTGTATTTAAGCTGAATTTCGAGTTACATTTAGTTCCGCCCTAAAAGTGAATGTGGTCTGAATTTGGCACTTAAGGCCAGATTTTCAAAGGTATTTAGATGCCTAAAGATGCAGATAAGCACTTAGTAGGATTTTCAATAGCACTTAAGCAGGTTAGGCACTTAACACCCACTGAAATTATTAGGTGCCTAAGTACCTTTGAGGATCTGGCCCTTGGTCTTATAAAGCAGAAAGAAGTGGTTTGTTTGGGTCTCTTCAGTTTCATACGCTCTACCGTATAGATGATGCTCTCCGGAGCTGGAGACACATGTCAGTAGTTTCTCTCGTTCTCCATCTTGTTCTTCAGCCCAATTAACTCATTTAAAATTAATTTAGGAACCCTAGCTTTTCAGTGAAAGCTTTTCAGATCATTGTGACAGTCTGGCTCACTTTTCTGTATTCATAAGCTGCTGGCTGCCAGCCAAGGCTCCCTATCTTTTGTTGCCCTGTATGATAGTGAATGCCTCCCTCTTATTCCACGGGGACTTGAAGCTGAGAAAGGTTAAGAGATGCAGCTTAAATGCTGGGGATGGAAGATTGTTGCTTTGTGCTTTATCCTTTTTCAGCGCTTCAAAATCCTCCTTTTCATATTTTTTTTAAGTTTTGAGAAAGAGCAAATTTAAAGACATAGGCCCTGATTCTCCCCTACCTTGCTTAATAATTTGCACCTGGGAGAGGGATGCTGCTTAGGAAGGAGGAAAGCTTTTGTGTGGTTCACTGAAAATTAGTTGTGGTTTAGCCCCATTATGAGAGGTGAAAACTGTAATTTGTGCATGTGCCATAATTTTTGTAAAGGATGATGGTGCTTTTCAAAAACTATTTCCCAGTAAGCAAACTGAAATGGAATTGCACTGTGCATATGCGTCTTGCTAATTTAGGATGATACAAATATAGTAGCCCTTGTATTCTTCACTACACAATTAGTCAGAAATGCTAAAACTAGCCCTGCTTACTGGCTACTTTATACTGTACATGTGGGAGCTAACCATGAGGAGTTCTCACTTTAGGTTAGCGGCTTGAATAAATTTTTCCCCACATCTGCTCACTCTAATGCATGACATGCTGGACAGTGACCATTATCATGACAAGGATTCCATTTAGCTGTATGATCTCCCAGCATCACGTGACATCCCCCACTACTGAAAGTCTGCCTGTAATCATGTGCACTCATCACCCATTCACCCTCATGTGTCCAGGTGCAAAGTTGCAGGGATTTTCCATCTTCATTGCCCTCTGGCTTTGCACCCCACTCAGTCCTCTGGCTGAGACGCTGATAGTCCAAACCCCTCCAGCCTGAGCCTGTACATCTACACTGCAATTTTATAGCCCACCAGCCACAGCCCCAGCCCCAGCCCTAGCAGTCTGAGTCAGCTGGCCAGGGCCAGCCATGGGTGTTTTATTGCAGTGTAGAGGTACCTTCTGTTTGACAAGTAAGTAACTAATTACCACCCAGGTGGAATGAATAGTCCAACTGGCCTTTAACCCTTTCTCAACCCTGAGGGGGTTTCACATTTCCTTTGTGGAAACTATAGTTGTATTAGGAATTGTAGCTCTGAGAGACCCCAACTGGGATTGGGGTCCCCTTGTGATAGGTATTGTCTGAATACTGTTAGAGAGTTTCTGAGCTGAAGAGCTTACATTCTGAGTAGACAAAATAAACAAAGGGTGGGAAGGGGAACTGTTTTGGTTAACTCCCTTCTGCTCTGTGATCTTGTGGCAATTCCATACTTTTCTCTGCCTTTTGCACATCTTGTGTTCACCATAGCTCCCTTTTGCTGGGTGTGTACACATGTTGATGTCTCATTTGGAGAAGGACATTTGGATGCACCATATGCCCCACTATTTTTATGTATTTTTTTTAATCACATGGGGTTGTCTTTGAGCTCAAAAAAACAATATAGTTCCCCTGCATGTGGATTTCCCATGTGGGAGCTGCTAACTGTTAAAGCAACTTACTGGCAGCCATATCTCCTAGGCTCTAGTCTTGGTTCTACTGCTGACTCACTGTGGGGAAGTCATTTAATCTATCTGTCTCACTGACCTCTTGTAAGATGGGCATGGCCTCACGGAGATGTGAGTTTTAATTAACTAAAGTATAGGTCTTTGAAGGAGATCTTTGAAGGAAAGCTTCTACAATAGACAAAATGAAAACTCTTGTGAAAATGTATCATAAGTGCTCATGAGCTACAATGGAAGGTACAGTGTATAGCTCCTTCTTTTGTCCATCTGCATATGATATCTAGGAGTATTCTGACTCCAAGGCAGACAGGGAGCTGTGGCCGGAGGTTAAATAAATCATGTTTATGAAAGACAGTGGAGAAGGCATACAAAAGCAAGCAAGGCTTGCAAAACAATTTGAGGCCTGCAAAACAATTTGAGGCCATGTTCCCCAGGAAAATGATACTGGAGTTTGGTATAACTTAGATTTGTCTAGGGAAGGAATTACTTCAGAAAAGTTGAGACAGATAAGGTAGGTGAGGTAATATCTTTTATTGGAGCAACTTCTGTTGGAGAGAGAGGTAGGCCTGAAGAAAAGCTTTGTGTAAGATGGAAAACTTAACATAAGAATAGCCATACTGGGTCAGACCTAAAGGTCCATCTAGCCCAGTATCCTGTCTTCCGACAGTGGCCAATACCAGATGCCCCAAAGGGAATGAATAGGTAATCGTCAAGTGATCCACCCCGTTGCCCATTCCCAGCTTCTGGCAAACAGAGGCTAGGACACCATTCCTGCCGATCCTAGCTAATAGCCATTGATGGACCTATCACCCATGAATTTATCTAGTTCTTTTTTGAACCCTGTTATAGTCTTGGCCTTCACAACATTCTCTGGAAAAGAGTTCCACAGGTTGACTGTGTGTTGTGTGAAGAAATACTTCCTTTTGTTTGTTTTAAACCTGCTGCCTATTAATTTCATTTGGTGACCCCTAGTTCTTGTGTTATGAGAAGGAGTAAATAACACTTCCTTATTTACTTTCTCCACACCAGTCATGATTTTATAGACCACGATCATATCCCCCCCTCTTACATCCTGGAAGAACCAACACAGCTACAACAACACTGCATTCAGAAACATTTGTCTTTCATGAATCATCCTCTGTTTATATTTACCCATGACAGAGTCTGAAGTCTGTAAGGTAGAAATTTCAGCTCTACTGCACTAAATAACCTGGACCAAATGATATTTGAGGGTTATGAGGGAAACAAAGTGTGAAATAGACACATTGGTAAAGGTATGAAGCATATTCTTACAAACAGCAGCCATTCCTGAAGACCAAAAAGGCAGAGGATACTCTGAGGTGTTGCTTTAAGAGAACCTTATTGAGGGTGATCTAGTTGTGAACTTCATCTCAGTACCAAGGAAACTGATGGAGGGCCTGACTGACCACTGTGCTACTGCAAGTTTACACTGGTATAACATTAGAGTAATGCTCTGGTGAATCACAGCTCAGACTGTAACTAAAGACAGCCTAGTACAGCTCTTAGTTGAAAACAGGACAGGGTCAAACCTTCATAGCCTCTGAAAAAGCCCCTATAACCTGTCAGGAATTTTTTTAATTAATAGATAAAAGTGGACATTGTTTACTTGGATTTTCAAAAAGCTTGAGATTAGGTTTTTCATAAGATCATTAGTGAAAATAAATAACCATGAGGCAAGAGGCAAAGTCTGCTCAGGGATTATGAATTTAACAAGTTAAGCAATAGAAAACAAACCACTATAAAACACAATCCTGCTCCCTATTGGCATAACTCCCTGTGACTTTAATGGCACAGGATCAGGTCTCCTTAAGAGTAGAACCAGGTAAATAGAGGAGTGCCTCAAGGTTCTGTATCCTAACCGATACTATAGACCTCTCTTCTCTCTGAGTCAATCATGGTCAAGAAAGGTTCCCAGAGAGAACACTGATCATGCACGTTCCTTCCTCATGCATAACCAATGCTACAACATTTGAAGCTCTCTTTTTTGAAAGGTAAAGGAGGCAGTTTGAGTAAATGGATCACTGAAAGCATCTCTGTCAATGATTAAACTACAGTCAAAGATGATATTTATTAAGAAAAGCTTGTTCACAGAACACTCATTTGATATTCACACTGTGTATCTAGTGCCAAATGGCAGCTGTATTTAGATTCTCAAACAGCTGTTTATGGCAGTTGTGTCACAGAAAACTGCATGTCCAAAGCAAAATATTGTGCCACCTTGATTTGTTTGGCTTTTTGTCACTTTTGACATTTTATTTAGACTTTAAGGGTGATTATCTGCAGCTACCATCTGTCTCTTTTCATGTCAAACACAGCGAAGAACAAACCTCCAAATGTTTAGCTGAAACAGAAATTCAATTTGTCCAATTTTGAATCTGCATAACGCTTGTGAGTTTGAGCGGAAAATCAAAAAGCGAAAGGGAGAGCGAAAATCCTTAACATTGCTCCCTGGGGACATGCATTGCAGTCCAGTATTTAATTATATATTAATGTACTATTTTTCCAGAGGACCCCTGCCTCATTATGGCCAGAGAAGGAGGCAGGATTGTGGTAAATATCTGGATTCAGGCCACCTCCACTTCATTCTCTGTACTTGTTGTATGAGGTGTCATGAGTGAGTCACCGTGTCACTAGAAGACGAAGAATAGCCATGTGAACTCAAACTTTTAGAACCACCCCAAAAATTGTTTGAATGGTTTACACAATCTCAGACTGAGAACTTTGTTCACACTTCATGCAGATGGTTGGTTCAGCTTCTGAAAGTAAGTGTGAATGCTACAGGCTTAGCTGTTTATTTCCTTTTGTTTGTGCCTTGTTATTAGTGCTCTTATACAGTAGGCCAAATTCAGCTCTGATCTGCCCGCAAAAACCTGGAGTAGCTCTATTGATTTAAGTGGAGTTATCATAGAGTTACGCTGATATAATCAATCAGAATGTGACCCACTCACTTCTGCTGAATGAAGACATGGCAGAGGAACAGAAGGTTTGCTCTTCAGTGTGGAGGGATCCCAGTAGAACTCCCATTGACTTCAGTGGGGTCAGGATTTCACCCATGGCCTTGTCTTTTGGGGTGTTTTACATCTATCCTTCATCCATCTTCATTTGCCCTTCACATCATCTTCTTTTGTCTACAAAAACTTGTATAAAGCACCACCCAAGCTCCTAGTCCATCCAAGTCACTCAGTATTCTATTGCCCTACTCCTTTCTATTTATTCCTTCTCTTAACACTTGAATCATTGCCTAAATGAATATTTCTTTGCTCAGTTAGTTTGATATACAGATTACAAGGGAAAATTTTGGCTATACTTACTGACTGTAGTATCACTTCACTATTTACCACATCTATCCTGAGCTGCCTTAACACACTAGTCTCTTGCTCTTTGAATTCAACAGTTTGTAGCTCTGTCGCTGTGTCCAGTGAGCATTTTCTATATTGTGTATTCATGTGCCATATTTAAAAACAGTCTTGGAAAGCTCAGGTTAATGGTGTTCACTGCTTTTGTTCTCTCTGTGTTACTGCCAGAAAAATTCAATCAGGTTTGTAAGGCAAAATACTCACTTTGTGGATTTATATTAACCCTTATTGAAATAACTCCTCCATGTGTGTTTTCCTAGTCTGTCTCTAACATGTGTTTTTGGTTGTGCAGTTTACCAGCCACCATGGTTATGTTTCAAAATCTTGAATATTTGAAGGTTTCACTAGGACTTTTTGTATTAAAATTCAATTTTTTGAAACTGCCCTCTTTCAAAGAGTATAGGGAAAATAACAGATTACCATCATCTCTGCAAAGAGCAACACAGATCATAAGCTGCATCTGTTCCTTAACACAATTGTTTACAACAGTTACACACACAAAACTCATTGAAAAACTGATAACTTAAATGAGAGCTTAAATTAAATGAGTCTGTAAAAGCAGGTAAAGTTTCCACCTTGCTCCTAAAACAGTTCACAGGATTTAGTCAAAGCCTACCACCTTCCTGGCTTCTCTTTTATTGTTAACTTAAATGACAAAACAAACTGAACCACATAAATATTCTCCTGAGTTTGTTCAATTGTAGGGATTTTCCCTGCAGGACCCCTTCTTCCCCTCCCACTAATTTTGTCAGCCTCAGAGAAGCTAAAAATAAAAAGCCTTTTATACTCATGGGTTTGAGCTGACAGGAGAGTTATGGGGTATGTGGATGCTGCCAACAAGACGGAGAGGAATAAATAAGCTTCCTTGAAAAGGGGAGGGGGAACATACCTGTCACAACACAAACTGTCAATACAGCTGGGCCCCATTGAGGAAGTAGGTCTTTAAAAGGAAGGCTTGGGCCATGGGAGTGGGCTGTACTCCCAAGGCAGAGCACACTCTCTTGACCCAGGGTTGGATGGACCCATGTTGAAGAGCAAACATGTTGAGATGCTCTACTTGAGTGTTCTAGAACTCTTAAGACAGTTACAGTTGTGTTCTCTGGAGAAGTAGGGGTGTGCTGTTGTGAGTTAGCCTCTGCAAAGATTTGAAATGTTATTTGTATTACATTAGCATCTAGAATCCTCAAGTAGGATTCATAGATTCAAAGGCCAGAAGGAACCATTGTGATCATCTAGTCTAACCTCCTGTAGAACACAGGCCATAGAACTTCCCCAAAATAATTCCCAGAGAATCTCTTTTAGAAAAAAACCCATCCAAACTCAATTTAAAAATTGTCTGTCACGGAGACTCCACCACAACCCTTGGTAAATTGTTCCAATCGTTAATTATTCTCTAAAAGTTTACACCTGTCCCTCCTTTTTAATCTCTCTCTTGAGCCACTGACAATGTACATATGCCACTCAGCCACTGATGGAGCAGCTCTAAACAGGAGAGAATACAAAATCAGTTTATATGCTAATGACATTTTTGTTCTACTGAAGAGTTCATTCAAATCAATTCCATCATTATTGACTGTAGTTGACATTTTTGTGGAGAGCTGTGTTTTTTGCATTAACTGGAATAAACTACAAGCAATGGATGTATCTAAAAGACCCTTCTCAGTTTCAGCATTTCCCATTTCAAATATTCAAGGAAATAACTTATTTACATTAAGATCTGTCCTAATCTTCCCAAAATTGTTGCTATAAATGTGGACTATATGCAAAGAGAAATTTCCAAGGATGTAGAGAGGTGTCATCTCCTCCCCCTCTCTTTACTGGGGAGAAGAGGCATAGCCAAAATGAACATCTCCCCAAGAGTGACTTATGTCATTAGCCTATTGCCTTTCTAGGTCTCTCTCTCACTCTGTGCAAATAAATAGGCTTACTGTGTAATTCACATAGGTTAAAAAAACAACCTAATTTGTCAAACAGGGCCCTTAGAAACTTTGGGCAATTAGAGGTAGAGGGTTGCCAGATTTGTATCTATATTATCTAGAATTCCAGCAGGGAAGGTGTCCCTAGCCTCTGTTTGCCAAAAACTGGGAATGAGCGACAGGGAAAAAATCATTTGATGATTACCAGTTCATTCCGTCTGGGGCACCTGGCACTGGCCACTGTCAGAAGACAGGACACTGGGCTAGATGGACCTTTGCTCTGACCCAGTATCGCCGTTCTTATGTTCTTATCATTGTAAAGAGATTCCCCTCCAGTGGCTCTGTGTACACACAGTCCTGGTTCCAGATCGAAAAAAGCTTAGCTGTACAGCCTGGTTCCCTCTCTTCTTTTATATACCTTAAGAGGCCACCCCCTCCTTTAAGAAATAATCCAATCTTTGCATCTACATGGAACATCCTTAAGACGATTACAGCATCCAATTTTACTACTTCTCTTCTCATACCACCCTGGGATAATCTCCGCCTCAGGATTAAGGCCAACTCTACGCTTAAGATAATTTGGATGAAAAAAGGAAAAACAAAAAATAAAGATATAATACAAGATGATAGACTGGCATTCTTCAATTACATTTATAACAAATAGCAGCTACTGCTGTCCCATAGTTTCTTCTTTCTGTGGTTATGTCATGGGTGCACAGGCTTGGTGCTCTGGAACAGCTCTGAATGAAACCCAGACAGCACCCGCTTCAGGGTGACACCACCTCCAGGCACACACTCACTAGGGCTCCTTGGCTTCAGTGCCTCCTGGGACTGAGTTCGGAGCTTTCAGCACCCTGTTCATGCCGTGAGCTCCCCCACAGAGAGTCCACCTGAGTAGGACACCTGGGGAAGCCTTACACACACCCCAAAGGGCCATGCACCCCTAACTTCCACAGTCAGCAGTGACTCTCAGCCAGCATTGTAAACCAAAAGGATTCATTAGTCATCTGGAACTCAGCATAGAACATTTCCGGTTAGCACAGAAAGCAGGAAGTTACAGCAAAGTCCATCTTGGAGAGACCCAGAGCCCTGGCTCCCCCCCTGAGTTCCAAACCAGGAGACTGACCAGCTTACAACAGCCCACCCTCAGTCATGCCCAGTTGCCACTCCTCCATCCTTTGTGTGTTTCCAAGGCAAACCAGTCACCTGGCTCTACCTCATTTCTCTGTTCTTGTCACAGCCAACTGGCTCTGGCGGGGGTGGGGAGGGAGAGGTCAGTTGCTAAGTTACAAACTGTCTGCCCATCCTCTGGGCCTAGGAAGTTGGATGGCAGTCACATCTGCTCTCTAGGGGTCTCTTCAAAGATCACACAACCTGTCCCATCCCCTAAGTAAATATGCAGCACATGGGAAAACAGAGGCACACACTCACAAAACATTAAGAAATTTCCCACTTCATCACAGGCCACACTCAAGAATTCATGCAAGGACAGGGGAAAATTGGTCTGTTTAAACTCTCTCACCTCTAGAAGAACATGTTAAGAAATATGGAAACAAAAGTCAGAGACAAAAAAGGGGAAAAGCCTTACTACCTCAACAGAGACCTCGGAGGATATCTGGCTCAATGGAAAAGATACTTCAAGTTCTTTAGCCTTGTGATTATTCCAGAACAAGATATAAACAAGATATAAAAAGGTATTACAGGATGCAGAATAGTGTTCAAGGCTAGATTGACAAAACACAATGAATGCTGGAGATGCAAACAGCTATATACCAAACTTTTGCACACCCTCAATACCTGTCAAAAAAGCACTTGTTCTGAAACACCATATTCAGTGCTCTCTCAAAAGCTTCAAGAGCCACTATCTTTCCTTCTCCAAGCTTGTGTATTCTAGGGGTGCTGCATGAGTTGGCATTACCAATTAACGTTTAGAAATGGATTGCTGTAACTATCTTAGTGACCAAAAATGTTATTTTGAGAAAATGGAAATCTGCATTTCCTTCCTCATACACAGATTGGCTTAGTGAGCTCCCTACTACTACATTTAGGAAACACTATTTCACTAGGAGGATGGTGAAGCACTAGAATGGGTTACCTAGGGAGGTGGTGGAATCTCCATCCTCAGAGGTTTTTAAGGTCTGGCTTGACAAAGCCCTGGCTGGGATGATGTAGTTGGTGTTGGTCCTGTTTTGAGCAGGGGGTTGGACTAGATGACCTCCTGAGGTCTCTTCCAACCCTAATATTCTATGATTAATGGAAAAAATTATTCTGTCTACTCCTTTTAGGGAGTAACTGTGGACTACCCTCTATAGTCCCAAACCCTCTCCTTTCCCAAGGGTGACTACAGACCACTTCCCTGCAGCCTCTTTCTGCCCTCAGCTCCTGGGCTTTATAGAAGCCCCTCCTGTTCCTACCCAAGTGAGCCTCCTGTCTAATTCATTCCCTTAACTTAACACAACTTAACACCAGTAACAGAATCTAAGGGCTACATTTTTAAAGGGCTCTTAGCAATCCAACCGCTGCTTGTGCCCATGAAAGTACATACAGCTGCAATTTTTGAGAATACCGGTGTGCAGAGGTGATACAATTTACCACTTTCGCCTACAGATCACATGGCTTGCAGATTGAAATTCTTGCCACCTGCATATGCAGATGCTAATATCTGAATAGCATATACGTATGGATTTGCACACAGGAGGCAACTTTTTTTTTTGAAAAAGTGGCCCAAAGTGTCTGCTTGATACCTTGTGTCTGGTTTCGTCTATGTTTTTATTTTCATTATCCCAATATACTCTAAATCCTCTTCCTACAACATGACTTAAATAAGGCAAGTGTCCATGTCCTACTCTAGCAGTTAATAATTATAGTCACCTTTCTTAGAGATTCCTGTTTAATTGGGACAATCTCTTTGTTATTTCTAATTTTTTTGAAGGTAGTATTAGCAGTCTGTTCTGCACTGCAGGATGACTTATAAGAATTACCTTAGACTGCTCTGGGAATGGGCTCAGTTATCCATGCTATTTGCCCATCACATCCAGTGATTAATTGCTGGCAATTAGTTCTGCTGAACTTCGACAGTAAGATCTTGGAAGGCATTCAAAGCCTATTTCTGAAGTGTTCCAATCAGAAGAATTGCTCAAAATGTGATGCTTTGTCAGATTATTCCACTGGTTAAAAACACACTGGAATGTGTGCACTCAGTCCTGTTTTTTCAGTCTTCACACTGTAGTTACAGGAAGATTGTACATAGAGGAAGATTCTTTGGTGTATAATCAGATAGCGCTAATAAATAGTATTTTAAAAAAATCAGAGTCTGCTGTGTGCTCTCCTTATTAAGGCAAAGAGTTAGTATTTAACAATTACTGTTATTTAAACATCACATACAACAGCAACCAGAGCCTGGCACTGACTGCAGCTCTTTGCAGTCCAGAATCACACCTTCCAGAATGGAGAATGGCCATTGTTCTTTGCAGCCACATACATATATGACAATTGCAGTGGCTCCATACCTGGTGTAGACTGTACCAGTCTACTCAGATTTCATTTTTGTGGCTCACAGAAAAACAGCAGTCACACATCCAAACCAACATGTTTTAAAATGTGGCTGGTGTCCAATGTTTACTATGTCTGGAATTTTCAAAAATGCCTAAGTGATTTAGGAGTACAAGCCTCCTACATCACTAAAGCGATTTTGAAAATCCTATCTTGTATCCTCCTGGAAGGATGTATCACACCACACTGCAGTGACACAAGCCAGTTTAAAAAGTATGCGTGCCACAAAATGTGCATATCAGAGGTTTTCATCCAGCAAACAAATGAATATGGAATCCAGCTCTGAAATGCTAATAGTTGGGAAATACTAGAGAAGAGAGGTTGGGCAGAGATTGAGTCAAGGATGTTGTGTCATGTTAGTTCACTGCATGCTACAATTAAGGCCAAAGTAAAAAGCAGAGGAAATAGACTCTGCCAAATAATTCTGTAGCAGTATTATAATGAGACTATTTGTTTCCCCTCAGGGTTAATGCAATTCCTAATACTGTTCTTCTAACTATTCCCATGATATGGTACTTTTCTCAAATTGCATTAGGCCTTAGGCATCCCTTAGGCACCTATAACTAGCCATCAGTCATCAAAAGGCCAAGGTGGTGGTGGTGGTGGTGGTTTAGCCTTGTCTCAAACAGAGAAGATGTATAATTATGGATGGACATGAGCTGGAACAAGTTAAACCCAAGCATGAAAAAAGTTGACTATATTTTAGTTTGGAAAATGGGGTTGACTCATGTCCCATCTGAGACTTGGCCTGGTCTACACTAGCAAATTAGGTTGGTTTAACTACATCGGTCAGGGTGTGAAAATCCTCATCTTAGTTAAGCCGACCTAAATCCCCATATAGACAGTACTAGGTCGATGGAAGAATGCTTCCATCAACCGAGCTACCGCATCTCGGGGAGGTGGATTACCGGTGTCGACAAGAGAATCCCTCCTGCTGCCGTAGGTAGTGTGTACACGGAATAACTGCAGCTGCACTGGCACAGCAGGGCTACTGTAGCATATTAAGTGTAGACAAACCCTAAGCACTCTGGCCCATTTTTTTAAAGGTATTAGACATTGCTGCACTCAGCATTGCAATGACTAACTGATTTAGGAGCTGAAATATCATTTTCAAAAGGGGTTTAGGCACTTAGAAGTCTAAATCTCATCAACTGCTAGTGGGATTTGGGCTCCTAAGTGCCTAAATGAATCCCTTCTGAAAATGAGATTTAGATTCCTAAATCAGCTAGGCATTGCAATGCTGAGCACAGCAACACCTAATACTTTACCAATGTGGGTCTGTAAAATCACCGGCAGGAATTGTCAAGTTCATTAGCCCTGGAGTAGAAACGTGGTGCCCCTAACTCTTAAAATTATTCAGTCTACAATTTAGTCACATTGTCAGGAGCAGAGTTGTGAAGTTCATGGAGAGGTTCCTAGTGCAGGTCCTACAGAATATTCTACCGAAGCTCTCAGCCCTCTTTACATTCAGGTGCCTTTGTAGACATCCACAGAATGGGATGCAACTAAGAGTTCAACTACTAACAGCAAGATTTTGACAGAAAAATATACACGATGGCAGGAGATTTTCTTGCCAGGTAATGTTTGCAGGAGCAGTATTAGAAGTAGAACTTTTCTATGGATGCCCAGGGTCCAGAAAGACCTGCAAAACTTAGACCTAAATTAAGTCAGTTTACTGATGTCTACTTTACGATGTCTGCTACAGGCAATATCTCACAGATACAGACAGACAGGAGTTGGCTATTTTCTGTGCTTCCAAGATATTCTATGAGCAAGAGAATGTCTTGAGATTCTTTCCAGTACATTCTTGAGAATGGCACTTACCCTTTTTTAGGTTTCAACCAAAGGTAGTGAGGTGAAGAGTTCTACATGACCTGCCAGTTTGCAAATTACTTAGAGAAAGGTGGCTGGGCATCATTCTTCAATAAAGCTTTCCTAACACTAATGCAAAAACTAGAATTTCTTCTGTCTTATGATGGGACCCAGAGCTGCAATTACATTTGCCATTCCCCAAATAAACTATATAGATATAAATGGGAGAAAAGGTGCTACTCTCAGGGGCAGACAATAAATGGGTAGTACCCTTCTCTCCATGGCTTAAAACACTTGTGTTAAATTTTGCAGGGAGGATTACATAAATACTATGTTACATTATGTAATCAATTGCTTTTACCTGTCTGCAAAGGTTGATTGACAGATATACTACTATTATTGATGCATTTAATTTAATACTCACTACGTGGCCTGAACACAATCTGTTATCAAGTTTCCAAATAAATTTAATCTAAACATCTAGTCCCATGATTCTATTTTTTTAAATCTCCTGTTCAGATTAATTAAATTAAAGGAGACAACAAACTGTATCGTAGCTAATGATGTTTTGATTTCTTCTTGGTTTCAGATGATGGCAAACTGTCTTTTGAGGAATTCAAAGCCTACTTTGCTGATGGAGTCCTGAGTGGAGAAGAATTGCACGAGGTTTTTCACACCATTGATACACACAATACTGAGTAAGTATCCTCGGCTTACAACCAAGCGCTACATTTTGTATTTGTAAAAAGTTTAATTTTGGCAAAAAAAAGTAAGCTGTTTTTATACAAGAGAGTTGTTTCAGGGAAATTATAATGCTCAATTATGTACTCAGGTAAGAGCAAAACTTCTCGTCAGCTGATCATCTACATATGTTTAAGTGTCCAAACATTCAGAAATACAGGCTTGTAGAATGTGGTGTGGGCTTCAGACACTTTGTACGTCCTCTCATGAGGGCAGGTGGAATCAGGGAAAGGGAAGAGATGCTGTGGTCCTTTCCAGCTCTCAGGCTGGAGTAGCTTTGTTAAAACAGCTACACAGCTGCAGGGTGAGAGGGTAGATTACTGCCCTCACAGAATGAATTGGGTGTTGAGCAGAAAGTTTGCCCCCAAGTAATTAGCATGAAACCATCATAGAAAGTAGTAAGCAAACGTTACCACCTGATGATTGTTTGATGCGCTGTAGGAAATGGATTGATGTCTTCATTCATGTTTCTTGGAAATTACAAAACTCACATTACATTTCAGAGTGGCTGACTTGTTGGCAGGGTTAGCAGAAGCTGAGGGTTGAAGGGTATAGAGAGAGAATCAACTCCTTGTCCCAAGCATCTCTCTCTCTGCAGTGGGTTAATGCAACTGCCAGGCCACTGGGGGGAAATTGTATCACTCCTCCCCATATGGTATGCAGTCTTTGTATAGACTAAAGAACAGTCAAAAAAAAGTTCCATAAAAAATAATTGAAAGTTTGGATTTTTTTCAACTAATTCCAAGTATAAACTACCGTATATACTTGTTCATAAGCCGAATTTTTTTAGTAAAAAAGGGAAGCACCAGAGAAAGGGGTCGGCTTATGAACGGGTATAGAGAGGGAGAGGTGGGATACAGCCCCTCCCGCCCAACAGAGGGAGCAAGGAGAGGCAGCACAGCCAGCAGAGCCAGAAGGGAAGAGGCGGGGCCAGAGTCTCTCCGCTTCTGGCCACGCTGCTCTCCCCCCAGCCTCCGAAGCAGATGCAGCTCCGGGGCTGGCAGGCTGCAGCCGTGCCACTCGGCCCCGCCCCCCAGAGCAGGCTCTGGCCGCGCCGCCCAGCCCACCGGAGCACGCTGCGGCCGTGCCTCTTGGTCTGGCCTGCTGGAGCAGGCTGCAGCCATACTGCCCAGCCTGCCGGAGCAGCTCCAGCCAGGCCAGAGACATCCTCCCCTGGCCCTCCCCAGAGAAGGTGGGAAGGGATGAGATGGGGAGAGTGTGGGGGTCACGGGATAGGGGTGGGGTCATGTGGGTGGTGGTCACAGGTGTTACTCCCCTGGCCCCCAGCTTCTCCCCCCCAAAAACATTTCCCCACCAGTTGCTGTCCCGGCCCGCCAGGGTAAGCAGCTGGCGTGCTGGGACACTGTTTACTTAGGTTTACCTCCGTGCCTGCGGACGCTCGAGGTAAACAAACCATCTCGGCCTGCCAGCAGCTTATCCTGGAGCCAAAGTTTGCTGACCCCTGAATTATAGGATCAGCTTATGAATGGGTCATAAAAATGTTCCATTTTTACTTATCCATCTTTGGGGGGGGGGCGGATAATAAACGAACCGGCTTATGATCGAGTATCTATGGTAGTTTACTAGCTAATCAGAACAGTACTTGGCTAATCTGCATGCTGCATGATTCACACACACAAATCTGGCGGCCTCCTCCCACTTCGCAGCAAAGACAGGGAAGCAGACCACTGTAGGGGGACCATTACCGGTACTAAGACATTACATAAACATAATATAGCACAGTTACTAGCCATACGTAGATGACACTGTAGCTGTCAAAAGACATAGACAAAGTATTTTTGTGATGCATCATCCTTGCTTTGATTCATAGCAGCCCATCATACAGAGTCCACAGCAGGTACTCTTTTGACATTAACTCCCCAAATCCCCCAAGCCCAACATTTAATTGGTGGTTCTATCCTTGTGAAGAGATTGACTTTCACTCCTACTGATAAGTGGTCACATTCAGTAATTCAGTGGGTCTCCCAGTTATTGGTATGAATTAGCAAGGTGTATCTAATACTGATACCAATCTAGTACCTTTCATGTGGACTACATTCAGTTTGGGTGCCATTTCTGTGGTCCAAAAGCTACTGAAGTGATGGTATTTATTACCTTTGGTTCCTAACAGGTTATAAAGCCATCCCATTTGCACCAATCATTATTGGCTTTTTGGTTCTGTTTAGAAACAGTGCGAACTCAGCAGATCAGTTTGCTTGTCTCAGTAGTACTTACTGGTATAGATGAAGACACTAATGCAGGAACTGACATTAACTCTATTGTGCATGAAGTTTCTGATCTCATGCACCGCCAGTCCCTGCTGCTGCCTCAGTTTCTCTCCTTCCACAGGGTATCTGGTCCCAGGTCACTCTCCTAGGCCTCTCCTATAGCTTTCCTAGCCCCTAGTCTCCCTATCTCTGATGAAGCAGGCTCCCTCTTATGATGATAGCCCAGGGCTTTCTAGGTGAAACCTAGTCACCTGACCCAACTGTTGTCAGTTGTTGGCTGCATGTGTGTTCTCTCTGCGTGCTGCACTGGCTCTGGCCAGATAGCCCATACAGCAGACCTTGATCAAACTGCCCAAGAAGACCACAGACTCAGTGCAGTAGCAAAGGTCAACCAGGTTTATTGCCAATAAAGCACAATATTAGTCCCCTGTGTGTGCTACAGAGACACACTCAATACATGTATGCCTGTGACAATGGACTCAGCTCAGTGAAGGACTTTCTGCTTCCCCCTCGGCTGGACAAAGACACCCCCTCTGCGACCTGTCTTTTATACACTGATACAAGAAGTTACGTACGGCCCCTCTGACATGGTTAGTTACCACTTTTACCCTTGTACCTGTTGATTTGATCAAAACATGTCTATCCATCACCTGTCATCCTGACCTTATCTTTAAGAGAGGTCAGCATGTCCCTGTACCATCTTCGGGGATTGTGTCTACACAACAACCCTGTATCAGGGTGTTTTGTTTCTAGCCTTCCTACTTGAATACTTAGCGCCTAGGAATGCTTGTGTTTTTACAATGCCAGCCCTGTTTTTGCCAAGTTCATGTATCACATAGTGCAGGGATTCTCAACCTTTTGCTTTCTGAGGCCCCCCCCCAACATGCTATTAAAAACTCCATGGCCCACCTGTGCCACAACTGTTTTTCTGCATATAAAAGCCAGGGCTGACGTTATGGGATAGCAAGCAGGGCAATTGCTCAGGCTTTGGCTTCGGCCCCGGGTGGTGGGGCTCAGGGCAGTGGGGCTTCGGCTTTCTGCCATGGGACCCAGTGAGTCTAACCCTGGGCCTGCTTGGCAGCCCCCCCGAAACCTGATTGCGGTCCCCCAGGGGGCTCCAGACCCCTTGTTGAGAACTGCTGACATAGTGAACCTGCAAGCAGGCATCTGCTTTGTAACAGGGCCTGACTTTTGCTCATAGCTTTGCTTTTGCTACCTTGGCTTTATATCAGCAGGACCTGACTTGGCCTTAGGCCTTTTACACCAGGCCTCATGTCTCCGGCTTTCTCTTTCTGGTACACCGACCACCTATCCAAACCCAAACCTATCACCTGAGAAATGGAAAGCTAGCCAGAGGTGAGACTGAGCCCAACTTCCCTGGAAGTTTTAGCTCAACCTCTAACAAAGGGCTTTGAAAGCTAGGTGGTAGAGTTTTGTAAGAAGCAACTCAGTTAATTTACTTTTTAATTAATTTTCAATCTGAATGGCATTGTTAAAATAATTGAGAGTCTTGTGGCACCTTAAAGACTAACAAATTTATTAGAGCATAAGCTTTCATGGGCTATGACTAAAGCTTCTCACAGAAAAAACATGTTCTTTAGCAAAGAAAACTAAAATAAAGCATAAGAAGTATTATGCATGCAAAATGTACATTCCAAGTCTGAATGTTAAATAAGCAGCTTCTAGGGAGAGAAACCTGAAAACTCTTTAAAATGCCCTAAGGATATTTGTTAACCTAATAAGACTTCTGTTCTTCTCCTCAATCATGTTCAATATTAACACGAATTCAAATCTTTAGTATTCAAGTTCTTTCTAGTCCAGGGATCGGCAACCTTTGGCACGCGGCTCGCCAGGGTAAGCACCCTGGCGGGCAAGGCCAGTTTGTTTACCTGCCGCATCTGCAGGTTCGGCCGATCGCAGCTCCCACTGGCAGCAGTTCGCCGTCCCAGGCCAATGGGGGCAGTGGGAAGTGGCGGCCAGCACATCCCTGGACCCGCGCCGCTACTATACAACATCTGTAAGGAATTTTAGACAGAGTTAATGAGTCATGGGTTGAAGTGCCAACAGCACGTGGGTAACACCCAACTCTATACTCCGTTGCATAAAACAAACAGCATCCACAATCTTTTTGCTTTCTCGGTGTTTAGGCAAAATTAGCACCTGCATGAAGACCAGTTGGTTAAAGCTTAACACAGGAAACTCTGGGAAGACATTGATAGGAAGAGGGAGGCACTTCAGAGAGCTTCCTTCCTCGACAACATTCTCCTCTCTTGAGGGCATCTGCCCTCAAAATACGTCAGTCCACAACCAAGTAGCCATAGATGCAAAAAACATGCATTTCCTCTGTGAATGGCCCAAAGATTGCATGCCGTCTGATCAGACCTGGCCACACCATTCATGCATTTTTGATCGCTAGGCTTGATTAGTGCCACTCATTATATTTAGGAATGAAGCCATGTGCCCTGAAAAACTCCAGTTGGTACAACACAAAATGGCCTTTCACCCTAGCAATACAGGTTGCTATGAGTACACCGGTCTGCTGCTCCACCCTCCATACTGTCTCCACTGAATACAGAGTCCAGTTCAAGGTCTCTGTCCTAATATTCAAAGCCCTCCCTAGAACTGGCCCTAGTTATCTGAGAGATCACTTCTGCCTCCATGACCACAACAGCTATGTTCTACAGGCACCGTGGAACTGTTGAACAATATGGGAAAGCTTGTCAGTATAAGAGAAGAAACATCTGATGAACTTTCATGGTGAGATCACTCCTGCAAGATATCAGAATGACAATGGCCCTCACCAGGTGTAGAACGGAATGGGAAAACTCATTTTCTAAGCTTAGCCTTCCTTTGAGAAGTTCTTCACATAGACAAACATATAGTGTGTTCACATGTAAACCTTAAACCTCTCTCTCACTCACACACACACACACACACACACACACACACACACACACAAGCTATTGATCCTACAGGCTGGGAAGAAAGAGAGAGATCCATATTTCTGTTTTTAAATTCTTGGGAGATGCTCTGCTACTACGATTATGCGGTTTGTTTAAGCTGCCACATACTCTTCTATACACACACCAATGCTGTTCAACAAGCTATAGACCATTTTTTGTTTCAATTGTCTTAATTAATGCACCACCACCACCGTTCCCACTATTAGTCAATAAAGGAGAAAATGCAATGTGAGCTGGTTATGCTCAAATATAGGAGGACATGATGTAGCAAGCCAAATTTTCCTAATATAACCAAAGTGCTCAATATTTATAATCCTCAAA
Source organism: Malaclemys terrapin pileata (assembly GCF_027887155.1). Taxonomy (NCBI): domain Eukaryota; kingdom Metazoa; phylum Chordata; order Testudines; family Emydidae; genus Malaclemys; species Malaclemys terrapin. The sequence continues at coordinate 45,381,794 of NC_071506.1, read as the reverse complement.
GCAAAAAGCAGCACAAATCCATCTCAATGAATAATTAGGGATTTTGTGCATGTTAAATAGGCATTATTTGTTTTGTGAATAAAAAGCTCATTTCTTAAATGTGAAGATTCAGACTGAGAGATAAACTTGATTTTACAAACGTGAACCAAAACTAAAATGTAATTCTATTCATACTGACTAGCAAACTAGGTGGGATATCACATGCATCTGCTTAGCAGATTAAGCTCCTTCAGACAGAGTTCCAACCCTGTTCTTCAGAATCATCCCTTCTTGTACACTCCTCCAGCACCTGACGTTCCTTACATAGAATTTAAATGTGACTTTTCACTAAAGCAGTCTTGTTTTGCAGTAATCCTTGTCTGGACTCAGCAGGGGGCTGAGTCCTTTTGATGGGCTACTGAATTGGACTGATCCTTTTCATTGTACAGTATTTGATTTCTAAGAAAAGTGGCTATTACTTCCATGTCTGACTTTGCTTTTCATTCTTGTGAAACAGAAATATAATGCACAAGTGAACTTACTTTTTACCAAAGGTAAAGGTCTGGAGAATGTGTGGAAATAATAGGCAGAATATTGTGACTTGGTTATCAGGAAAGAAGAACTTGTGACAGCACTAATAGTTGGGATTTTAAATAAGGAACATTTTAAAATGCTACAATTGATATCTGAGAACGGGCAGTGCAATTGGTACAGCCATCTGGATTACTGAAATGTAAATCACCCAGCAAGAACGTAGTGGAAAGCATGGTGTACGAAGTGGCCAGGAAAACACTTCCATGGGAAATATGTGAGGATATGTTGGGTTGTTTGTTTTGTTTTTTTAATTGGCCACATTTGTCCAGGCCTTTTGCTCAACTTGATGGCATTTTTGCATTTGTCTGTCTTCATGTATGTGTAACCCCTACCCGCTTGGCATGGCACTCTGTCCCCCTCTAGTGGTGGCTAGGCAAGCTAGAGACCGATGAGCCTGCTACAGGCTTGATTAAGAGAGAACTATCTTTTAGCTCAGGAAATAGAGGCCCATGCATTAAGCTCAACAGATCCCAGATTTGATCCCTGCTGCTGACAACCCACACAGGGGTGTTGGCATTATATAAGTATTATGTGACAAATTTTGAATGCTGCATCTGATCAATTCCAACATTTCAGGGAACAGTCCAGGCACCAGTGGCGGGAACCCTATTGATTTTGGGGAAAATCAGAAAACTCAAAGGAAGAAAATCTAGGACACATGGATCCTGCCATCTGTTTAGCACAGCCACCACTTCAAACACCTCTCAATTGTCTATAGACCAAAGAACTGGTTGATGGCACTGTGACATTCCCCTGGTGTTCTCTGGACCGGTGATCTGCTAGGTCACTCCAATCCTCAACTCTGGGAGCCAGTTTTATCCTGCTCTGCTGTGAGAACCCCCACTCCCGGGCTGTTCACACACAGCCTCTAGAATGCAAGCTGCTCCCAGCTATTTGAGTGAGCACTTTTGGCCAGCCGCTGCTTGGATTGTGCAACTGAATGACACTAGCCAATATCTCCAGTCCCAGACACAACCCTAGGAGCCTCCATCTTGCAGTGTCCAGTAATGCCCGCTGGACACTGCAAGCTTATATGAGTTCATCAATTTAACAAAGAAATTGATATGTACCAGGCTTGTTATCCCAAGGGGAGTCTCTGACATGCTTCAAACCAAACACACTGTTCAGGTAGACTAAACAAACAAATTTATTAACTACAAAAGCTATATATTTAAGTGATTATAAGTCAAAGCACAACAAGTCAGATTTGGTCAAAAGAAATAAAAGCAAAACGCATTCTAAGTTGATCTTAACACTTTCAATGCCCTTACAAACTTGGATGCTTCTCACCACAGGCTGGCTGGTTGCCCTTCAGCCAGGCTCTTGCCTTTGAGCAGCACTTCAGTCATGCTGGTAGTGGTGTCTGTAGATGGAGGTGGAAGAGAGAGCGAGCATGGCAAACGTCTCTCCCTTTTATCATGTTCTTTCTTCCCTCTTGGCTTTGACCCCCCCCCCCTTTCAGAGTCAGGTGAGCATTACCTCATCATAGTCCCAAACTGACCAAGGGAAGGGGGGTGACTCACTCGAGAGTTCAACAGATCGTTTGTGGCTGCCTAGGCCAGTGTCCTGTGTTCCTGTGAAGCTGGGCCAGATTTGTCCCATACATGCCCTGATGAGGTGTGAACTGCCCCCTCTGCTCCTTGAGAGTTTTGCCTGGGCCTCTGCTACTGGAGAGTTTTTGCCTGGGCTTGTTTTAAGCCATGAGGACACATTTTCAGCCTCATAACTTTGTACATGAAATTACAACCTATAATATTACTATAACAACAATGCTCAGTGCATTGTGAGCCTGCCGAAGACACCCGACATGACAAACTGCATTGGATACCACACAATCACTTTATAAGGATGAACATGGGGGTGCAGGGTATTCCCCTGAGGCACAGAGTGTCACAGCTAGCCACTAATGCCCTCCAGCATAACAGAACCTCTGCTTATTCTCCCAATAGACTTGGCATTTTGGCACCCTGAATGATTTATCTCCCAGACAAATAATGGTGGGAGGAGAAGGGGAGATGGGGGCATGCACACAGTCTCTGACATCGGGCAGAGAATGGGGGACCCTGGTATACTGGGAGGGGAGAATAGGGATGGGGCTGCAGCACGTAGTCACCAGCATGCAAGGGAGAATGGGGGACCGTGGTAAGGGAGGAGGAGGAGGAATGGGGGGCACACATAACCCCAGGCAGATGGGAGATTGGGGGGGAGTCGCTGAACTAGAACGGGAGGGGAGGATAGCACACAAAGAGCTTATGGAGGGGAATGGAGGAATCAAAAAAGCCTCCAGTGTGTGCAACAAACTCAGCCCACAGAAGCTATGAAGTGTGTACCCCCATAGAATCATAGAAAAGGACCATCTAATCCAGTCTCCGGCACTCAAGGCAGGACTAAGTTATCTAGACCATCCCTGACAGGTGTTTGTCTAATCTGCTCTTATAAACATAAAATGATGGAGATTCCATAACCTCCCTAGGCAATTTATTCCAGTGTTTAACCACCCTGAGAGTTGGTAAGTTTTTCCTAATGTCCAACCTAAACCTCCCTTGCTGCAATTTAAGCCCGTTGCTTCTTGTCCTATCCTCAGAGGTTAACAAGAACAATTTTTCTTCCTCCTCCTTGTAACAACCTTTTATGTACTTGAAAAACTGTTATGTCCCCTCTCAGTCTTCTCTTCTCCAGACTAAACAAACACAGTTTTTTCAATCTTCCCCCATAGGTCATGTTCTCTAGACCTTTAATCATTTTTGTTGCTCTCCTCTGAACTTTCTCCAATCTGTCCACATCTTTCCTGAAATGTGGTGCCCAAGACCGGACACAACACTCCAGTTGAGGCCATATCAACATGGAATAGAGTGGAAGAATTACTTCTCATGTCTTGCTTACAGCACTCCTGCTAATCCATCCCAGAATGACATTTGCTTTTTTTGCAACAGGGTTACAATGTTGACTCATATTTAGCTTGTAATCCACTATGACCCCCACACATGGGCGGTGGGTATTAAAGGCTGGGGCAGGTTAAGCCTTCCCTGCTCCATGCCGTGGCCCCGCACATGTTCCCCTGGGAGGCCCCACCCTCCTTGCCCCTCTACCCTGAAGTCATCTTGGGCTCAGCTTCAGCCAGCTGCCAGGAGCTTGGATCCACCGGCAGCCAGCAGCAGCGCTCGGGTTGGCCTGCAGGAGTGGGGAGGTGCAGGCCAGTGGCCTGGCCCAGTTCTCAGGGGGCTGGCAGCTTGGTTGGGTGCTGAGACCAGGCCGGCGCTCCAGGGGGCCAGGCCGGCACTCCGGGGGCTGGCAGCTTAGCCAGGCGCTGGGGGAGTGACGGGGTGGCCGGTATTGCTGGGGTGGGCGGGCTGGGGCTCCTCCGGCTGCAGGGTGGGCCTCGGGGTTCCAGCTTGCGGGGGGGGGGGACTGGCGGGCTAACCTCCCCAAAGGGGGGGTTCACGACCACCCATGCCCCCACATCCCTCTCCACAGTACTCCTTCCTAGACAGTCATTTACCATTTTGTATGTGTCAACTGTTTTTTCCTATGTGGAGTACTTTGCATTTGTCCTTATTGAATTTCATCCTATTTACTTCAGACCATTTATCCAGTTTGTCCAGAGCATTCTGAATTTTAATTCTATCCTCCAAAGCACTTGTAACCCCTCCCAACTTGATATCAGCCACAAACTTTATAAATGTACTCTCTATGCTGATAACTAGTCTCTGGGAACAGTTTTCCAACCAGTTTTACACTCACCTTATAGTAGCTCCATCTAGATTATATATCCATAGTTTCTTTTGAGACGATCATGCAAGATAGTTTCAAAAGCCTTACTAAAGTCAAGATATACCACATCTGCTGCTTCTCCCCCATCCACTTCCCCTTAGTGGGTATCAAGAAGTCAGGCAGGAGGGAGGGCTAATAAGGTTCCTTTTAAGAGTAAAAAGAACAGGAGTACTTGTGGTACTTGTGGAGACTAACAAATTTATTAGAACATAAGCTTTCGTGGGCTTTTAAGAGTGTGACTTTTTACCATAGTCACTTGACAGAACATACCCATAGCTAATACAAAAGTTTCAGTTTTGAAATAGTGATGAGGTTTTGTATTCTTACATGATACAATATTTTATGCCTGACTTTGCAGCTGGCAAGTATCAGACATTGCTTGATCTTTCATACCAATAGAAATGCAGAAAATTAATTTTTAGGGCTTTCCATAGACCCCTTTTGCCTTTGAAGACTCTCTCATCAGGAGACAGTATGATGGAGGCATGTGGCAACATGCCAGAAATCTGATTGGGTTAGTGAAGAGAAAGACAACTTGGACAATGCAGTATGAATGCTGAGTCCCTATTAATACAGTTTTCCAACCCAGAACACAAGTTCACGTGCATGAAGAAAACCAAAATGTCACTAATTAGCATCGCACACAATTGCTGAAAAGGGCAGGTTACATAAAATGTCTGATATTAACACATTGGCTCAGAAAAGGATCAAAGTATTCATTGAACCTTACAAAGTTTTGTTATGCAAGTGTAAGAATCATGTACATGTCAAACAGCCTTAAACCATCCATTGTGTGATGCCTCGCACTTGCAAATTATCCTAGAGAAGAAAATGAAATTCTTGATTTATGCTTATGGCTGCTAAGTAACTCAAAGCTGCAGTTCAGTAGGGAAGAATGAGAATAAAATTACTGTACCTAGGATACATCCAGCAAGTGAACATTTGATGGGCTGCCCAGAGGATTCAGGGGGCCTGGGGTCTTCGGTTGCGGGGGTCCTTCTGCTCCGGGTCTTCGGGGCACTTCGGCAGCGGGTCCCGGAGTGAGTGAAGGACCCGCTGCCAAACTGCCACCGAAGATCCAGAGCGGAAGGAGCCCCCGCCGCTGAATTGCCGCTGAAGACCCGGAGCAGAAGAAGCTCCAGGTCTTCGGCAGCGGGTCCTTCACTGTGTTCGGTGGCACTGAAGGACCTGCCGCCGAAGACCTGCCAAAAACTGTTGTGGGGGCCCCTGAAAACTCTTGTGTGGGGCCCAGGGCAAATTGCCCCACTTGCTCCCCTCCCCCCCTCTGGGCAGCCCTGCCTTTCAGATTCCCTCATGGGCACCTTTGCCGCATTAAACCAAGATGCAAGGCCTCTTTCATGGCCGCACGTTAGAATCACAGCTTGAGCAGTACCTCAGATATTAATTTCAGTCTGTTGGAATTTTAAAAGTTAACCCATTTACTCTGGGCCATCCAAGCCCTTCCTTGTCCCCAGTTTTCAAAGTTCCAAAACACACCGTTCTGAAAGCATGTCTTTTTGCCATAATAGTAGCTCTATGCACCACTGATTCATTAGGCCAGATTGTGATACATTTTCTTGGACACATTCTATGTACATATTTTCAGGCTGTCACTAATTCTGAGCCCTCAAACCCAGCCTTAATTTTATTGTAAATGACAAGGAGCCCATGCTTCCATCCAGTGGGAGTCTCTGAAATAGTTCTTGGTTACAGTGAATAATTTCTGGCGCTCATTACAAATGCAAATACTCCCGCTAGTGCCTTCTACACTTGCACAATAATTGTTCTAATAATGGCATCCTTGGGAAAAGTTGTCAGAAGATGACAAGAATATCTGTCAGGGTTACAAAATAAGAACTGCCATCAGACTGTAACCAGGTTTCTATGTTCATGATTGACAGGAGGACACAGTGTGATAACTGCATTACCCACAGCTGACTGAAATGGGCCAGTGGGTAATAATTCTTGAAGATTTATTTTAAAGATACTGGGCCACATTTTCAGCTCCACTCTGCTGTGCAAAAGGAACAGAAACTGCATGCAAATCCCCATGGGTGAAGAGCTGGCATAGCCAGCGTCGGAGCTACTCCGCTGCAGACATGGCATAGAAGTAGTGCTGGGGATATGTGATGGCAGGCACATGGACAAAGTACAGTGCTGCCCAGCTACCCCCACATAGTGAACAGTCACTTGGGGACCTTGCCAGTTGGAGCTATTGTAACTTATGCCTAGGCTACTCTAAACTATGTGAGGGATAGAGCAGAGTTGGGCAGAGAATCAAGAAGCCATAACCACCTTCCTGCCACTCCACTCTGTTGCACTGAGCGGATCTTGGACACAGCAGAGAATCTGTCCCTCTTTTAATTCTCATGAAAGGTACCAAATTAACATTCCTGATGATCCAATTCCTCTGTGTGATCACAAAAGAGACTTGGCAAACTTTTCCTCACTGTCTTTCTAATGTGCCCCAAACTTGCTCCATACTAAGACCGAGAGGATACGTCAGGCCTCTAACACTGGGCAAGTAGCAATGTGTCATGATCCAGCCCTCTGATCCTGTGGTCCACTCAATCTGCATTACCCTGGAGTTTAGTGTACTACACTTATTCAATACAATGGCATACAAATAACACAAGATGATAGTGACGCTGCCAGGCCTACAAAAAATGTGCAAGTTAGTGCCAGTTGTGAGGGTTACTGAATGTAAACTATAAAACTTCAATAGTTCAGCAAAACTTTAAGAATGGTCAATATTTATCCCTTACCTGGTTTTCCATCAAAATCAGAGAGTCCAGCTGAGTCCCATGCTGCTGCTGACATTCTGATTCCATATGCAAGAGGATTTACAACTGCCCAATAAAGTTAAAGGGAGAAAATATTGAACTCTCATCCTTTTTCCTCCCAAATAAAATATGGAAATAAGACAGGCTTTACGAAAGCAGCAGAATGGAACACAAACAGTCTCTCCAATTTGCTGAATTGCAGTTGATGGACAAATACTAACTTTTCCTTAAAATTTTATGGAACTGTTGAAAAGTTATATGTACATATTTAACAATCAACAACAAATAGAATGGAAAAAAGTATAATAAATGAGGTGATGCCACCTTTTAAAATTGGGTCATTTTGCTTAAACTTCACTTCAAGCATGAATTTTGCAGCAATATTCTCATCAACTCCCAGAACCAGAGATTAATATTTTATTCTGTTTGTCAATAGGGATTATAAACATTCAGATTATATATAGCATTGACCAGCTCTAAAACTAAGTGTGGAGGAAAAGGCAAGATGGTAATCAGGATGATCTGATTTTAAGGTCCAATATTTCATGAACCGCCAAAGCTATACACAATAATGTGGACATACAAGATGTCAAAGCTCATAATGTTTTGCGCAGCTCTGATGCTGATACAGCTTCTCTGAACGGGGTGCAAATAAAGCTGATTGGGAATTTTCTGTTGGAATGATTTTCCAAAGGAAAACGCAATTTCTGCAAATCTGAAATTTTGAAGAGGAAAATTTCAGTTTTGAAGAAAAGTTTTCAATTTTCCTCTGGGAAAAATCTAAACACAGTATTTTGCTTTGAGGCAGTTTTACCGAAATTGGAATATTTCATTTTGTTGTCCTGGCCCAAATGTTTTGAATCAGTTCAATAAAACATTAAACTACATTTTTCTATCAGCACATTGCATTGTGGGAGTTGTAGTTCAGGACCCCATTATTTCCACCAGGCCATGCTCCCAGGAAGACTGTATCTCCCATAATACAACATGGCTTTCCCTCCAACCAAGCTGTATGGTGCATCAGGAGAGTCATAAGACTCTAGGAGCATCAGTGAAGATATAGTCCTACCAGGGAGCATGGCCTATAGAGGAGAATGGAACATCAGGCTCCCAACCTACAACTCCCATGAGGCTCTGTGCCACTACTGAACAGTGCAATTTAATGTTAAACTGACTCAGACTGAAGCATTTCAGGTCAGTTCAATAAACCAAAACAAAACATTTCAAGTTCAGGAACACTGAAATGTTTTATTTCAATCAAAAATGTTGAAACAAAACATTTTGACACTTCCAGATAAAAAATGTCTAGAATTTCTGAACTGCAAAAAATTGTGAAATTTGAATTTTTTGTCCCCATTCGGGGGACAACTACTGGAATTTCCCCTGGGATAAAAATTCCAAATTCTGCTCAGCTCTACTTTCAGAAAAGATATAGATAGTCCTTGTTTCCCTCTTTGTGTTGGCTCTGTAGTCATTGTTGAGGACTTTACTTTTTTTCATATGTGCAGCCATTTTTTATAGTTCTCTTAAGGCTCTTATTAGCATCATAGATATATTTGGAGCTTTGATGACTAGACTGATGAAGTTTTATTTAGCATAGTCAGCTGCATAGTCATTGCATTCTTGTGAATCACCCTCTGGTGCAAGGGAGCAGTTTATAGTGTATATTTGGTTGTCTGAGTATTGTATATTATATTGTCTCAATTCATTATTCAGGACAATTTCATTCTCTGTTGTAACCACATCACACAGAGTGATAACTAATTATTCGAAGGCTACGTCTGCATAACAATAAGGGATACCTGCCCCAGAGTTCCCGCCACTACCACAATGAGCTTAGGATCATGAACATGAGGAAGAAACAGATGAGTCCAACTACCAGAATTAAACAATAATCCCCCACAGCAGAATGACTGCAGAACACAAAGAGATTTTAATAACTAAGCAATGAATTTCTAAATCCTTATTATGAGACTACAGTCATTGGTAGCGAAATGTCTAAATGACGCTGGCTCATGAAAATCTTTGAAATACTATTCAGAGCTTTCAATAAAGTCTGTTTATGTAATCCTCTTTACATCATTATGTCTACCTTGTGCATAACTGCTTCCTATAATGAGCAAATGTAAATTACATTTCCCTGTGCCAGCAAAACTCACTGCAGCCCATGGAGATCCTGAATGCAACTGCCCTGTGCTGGTTATCTGCTGGGCTGGAGGTAGCTTTAATCCCAACAAGATTCTGTGTGAGTTTAGGTGGTGGATATTCTAGAGTAGCACTGAATCAGTGCATTAGCCAGGCCCTCTTTGTGGGAAGCCCTCATAAAGGAGGAGCCAAGAACAGGTTGTAGTTACTTTGCACTGCCACATCTTGGATTCCTGGAGAGTCTGCCATCAGGGACCTCTGCCAGCACTTACCCTCACTGAATCTAGCTCAAGGGTAGACTGGTCTTCTATTGGATATTAGGTATGTTCAACTATGTAATGTGGGTGGGGAAGAGTATTCAAAAGAATACCTAAAATAGTCCTTAAAAATAACTTCATGATATTAGGCACAGAGGGTTTTAAGAGAGAAAGTCAGGCAGGTGAAAAATACTGTGTGTAACAGGCAGCAGAGATTCTGAAAATAATTGTGCTGATGTGTCAAGTATGCTCTCCACTATACACTGTGCCTAGTATGCTCATCACGAATCAGAATGACTGTAGTGTTGGAATCAGAATGCCAGTCATCTGGAAAATATTGTAAATAACATATGTTCAGCATTACCAGACTGGAGTCTACACTATGGCATTCCTTGGCATGTATACCAATGGGAACATTGAAAAGTTGTGCACTGCAAATCTGAGTTGTTATGTTGCAGACACAACCCTGTGCTGAGCATTTTCCACCTCTACCCCCCAATCTCCTCTAAGTCCCCAATTACTTACATGGGATTCTGCAGCTAGCTATGCCTTTTTGGGAAGAACAAAATGTTCCAGGTTTACTCATGCCTGTGCTGATTGAAGATACATATTATTAATGTTGATAGTATCTAACAATCACAGACATACAAAATTACAGGGACTCTGCCCTGAAGAGCCTACTGTTTAACTCGTCTGGACACAAAGGACAATGGGACTTCAATGGGTAGTAGGTACAATAGACAAGGAAGGATGGTACAGTGATTTGGGCACTAGTGTGATCCCTAGGTTTGATTCTGTGTCTGCCAGAGCCTTCCTGCTTGACCTTGGGCAAATCACTGTCTGGTTGTCTCTCATTTCCCCATCTGTAAAATGGGGATCATAGCACTTCCCAAACTCACAGGATTTTTGTGAGGCTAAATATACTCAGCGACTGTGAGGCACTTAGATAAGTACCTTAGATAGACGGAAACATCAATCAGTATAAAAGAAGTGAGGTTTAATGAGTGAGGTGCACATACACTGCACCTATTCTTCAGCTGGACAAAATTGGTGGCAGTGGGTTGGTGTGAACGAGAGCAGTCAGAAGGTGGTTGTAATTTCAAGAGAAAGGTGGTGTAGACACACCCCACTAACTAATACCTAAAGAGGCCATGCTGAGGGTGTGTGCCTCTGCTGATGTCCCCTGGTGAGTTAGGCCCCATTTAATGCTCTTCTCCCTGTATTGTGCGACCCTGGAAATTGCCTTCTGTTTGCCCTTATATAATATGGAGGTTTGCCCTCATACAACACAGAGCTAGTATGTGAAAGCCACTGATGACTGGCATGGGCAGAAGGTGTGGGAGTGAGGAAAAGTTGGCAAAGCAGCTAACCATTTGCTCCTAAAGTTGGATCCACTCAGAATACAGATAGTCTTCATCAGGGATGGGGAAGGGTGATTTTGCAGGTTAACCTGAAAGGACCGCACTGATGAAGAGATAAGGGACTTTTCTGGCTGTAGTATGGGAGTGAGAAGAATGTACCATCTCCTCAAGAGTAGGAAAAGGGAAACATAATGGGAATTAAGAACTTACCACATGGAAGAGAGGGTGCTGCTGCAGCCAGCTTTAGCAATGACATACCTCTGCCATGTTCAAAAGGCAGGCTCAGAAAAAGTTCCTGCAAGAGGGCAGGCCTCTGCTGAAGAAAGTCAGCAAGAACCAGGCAGTCAGCATGAAAGGTGGGTTTCTGGAACAGGTACATCTCCTCCCATAACTTATAGTGTGGCTCAAACAGAAGTTATGGGCTTGATGCAGAAATAACTGTGTGAGGCTCTTTGCCCTGTGGTATGTAGGAGTAGGATTGCCACTTCTGATGTACAAAAACACAGGATATTTGGGATGGTCTGGAGCCCATAAAATTAGACAGCTGTTAGCATATATTGAGCACCCTTACAGATTTCCTGGAACAACTACCACAAAAAGGATGATCCTGGGAAAACCTGAATAGGTGGCAACGCTACGTTTGAGGTCAGAACAGATCATCACAATGTCCCTTCTGGCCTTAGAATCTATTATATTCAATATTGCAATCAAGAGTGTCACCTAACAGAGAAAAACCTGGGTGTGAAGTGCAAAGGAAGGATGCATGTAAATAAGGGAATTTTAAGTTATTTAAATAATGTTCTTTCAATTATTAAAATTCCTGCAGGACAGAAAATCTGGACTTCCAGGTATTGAAAATAATATAGCATTTCAGCCCTACTTAAAAGAATCCCTCCATTTGATGGGATGAAAATGAGTCTCACTCCATGATTAGCTTCAGGAAACAAAATGGATTTATCTGCCTCTGCACTCTTCCTTTAACTTTTGTGAATTCCCATATCTGTAAAGCATACATTTTCACTGAAAACTGCGTTTCTGAACATCCTTCTCATCTTCATTTTTATTCTTGGAGGGGTTTTTTGTTATTGCATTTTTTAATCTTTATTTTAAGAAATTACCAAGTAGAGATGCATTAACAACAGAGGACTGTAGACCAATTAAATTTCATTCAATGTACTGGAAGGGTAACCAACATAAGTAAAAAATGACTGACATTGATTGTGTACCACTAAGTTGATTCAATAAGGTTCTAATATTTATTATTTCTATTTGGTGCATTAGTAAAGATAGTAGGCTGACAGTGGTACTAGGCTGCAGAGAGAGAGAGAGCGAGCGGGGGGGGGGGAAGAGAAGGAAGAAAGAATGACAGAAAGATAGAAGGTATCAAAAAAGAAAACATTCCTTCTGCTCTACAGTACAGTATGCTTCAGGTTTTATTTTTTGCCATGTGAAAGAAGTGTCTGGATGCTGAACTGTTAGATCTTAAATTACATTGGATTCTTTAGTTTTTGCAAGCTAATTTAATTCCTGGTATTTCACTGGATTGACACCCCCAAGACCTAGAAAATCACTTCTAATAGCTTTATCCCTCTCTCTGTAATTTTCACTCATTTTGTAAAGGTTTCAGTTGCATACCCAACAGCTTGTAATTGTGGCAATGAGACACAAGTTTCCTTCGATAAAAAACATTGAAAAATATACTAATTTAGGTAAAAAACTACAAACTGTGAGCAAGTGTCAGTTAAGTTCAGCAATCCTGCATTATGTGTGTAATGGGGAGTATGTTTTAACAATAACCTCCATTGACTGTTAAAACAACACTGCACTTCACACTCCCTACTGCATTACAGCAGAAATACACAGCAAAAACATGATCCTGTGAAAGCTACATTTAATTCAGTGTAAAGATTCTTCAACGGAGCAGACATGCTAATATATCAGAAGCAAATGATAAAAGGAGATAGTCCAAACTGGACTGTCTGTCGCTTCCAGGCAGAGAGATAAAAAAAAAAAAAAAAAAAAGATTTCAGGAGCAGGAGAAACACAGCTAGATGACAATAAATATACCTAATGGTTCACTAAAGTAACTCAAACCAATTTCTAATCCCAAAATGGAAAGAAAAGCCTTCAGATGGATTTTTCTTAAATCAACTAATTTTTAAACTATTTATTTAGGAAATTTTAACATGTTTATAAATCCTTACCATCCTAAATATAAAAAAAAAACCCATACACACACCAGTTAGTTTTTGTTTACAAAAACATTATACAGAAATATAGTCAGAGATTTCTGTTTAACAGGGTGTTATCATATTACAGAGTGAGCATCATTACAACTATAATATATCCTTTCTAGTAATTTTATTAAACTGAGCAAAGTGTCCATATGCACATTTAACAGACCAGGCATGTCTATCAAATGTTGATATTCAAAAAATAAAAATAAAATAATTGCACAGGTGTACTGGGGGGGGGTGGGGTTCTGCAGATAGATGTACTTTGAGTATGGAATTTAAAGTAACCAAATGTCTTTTGGTTAGGTATGGAACTGATGTGTTAATTTTCCATAACCACAACCTCCCATATGTTTGAACCATTTCTTTACTGTTGGGCATTTTTCTTTTTTCCACTGAGAAGTTATCAGTAGCTGAGCAGCTTGTAGCAGATGAGAGATTAATTCTTCATTTCCTCTTGTAAAGCCTAACTTTAAACCTAACTTTAAAGCCAAGCCTAAACAAGTGCTATGTATTAGTTACAACTTTAAGAGCTGGCCAGAGTGTCTGAATATTGCGCAGATCCCTGACCAGGGGACCAATGAAGAAAGAGTGCAACCTTCAAGCATGATCCCTTCTATTCCCCCAATCCCTGTGATAGCCCCTCCTTGGAGAAGGAGAGGGAATGCTGGGGGTTGGAGGCAGAAAGTGAAGGACCAGGAACACAGAGGAACATACATCCTTCCCTCATCATCACTACCCACTGCTCCAGGGTGGGATTCTTTGTAGAAGCTAATGCTGATTGAATCCCTGATGAGAAACATCTCCTTCCTCAAGGGGCAGCAGGGAATGGCCAGGCAGTGCAGCTATTGGTCAGAGCTGGTGCAGGGACCCAGAGGAATCTTGGGGGCTGAACCTCTGCTTCTCCTGCAAAACAGAACCCCGCCCCCGATGAAACAATACCGAGAGTAAACCTCCTGAGCCACTGTTGACTGTTTTCCCCATATAGGAGACAATCTCAGTCTTTGTAATTAATGGAAGGAAGTTCTATCATGAACAGAGCCAGGGACTGGGTGTTAGGACTCCTGGGTTAAATTGGCAGCTCAGCCTTGACTCACTGTGTGATTGCCAAGTGCCTTAGTTTACTAGTCTGTGAAATGGGTATGTAAAGGTGTGGGCAGTCCCTACACATCCCCTTACCGCCCAGTATGGCGCTACCGGTGTGCCCCACTTTAATTTCACCCAGTGCAGCAGCAAAAGATTTTCTTTAGCCACCCGAGGCAAGAAGCCATATTCACAAAAATACCATATCCCCTTTTTAATCAGGTTTCATGACAGGAATCATTGTAACAAATTGTTCATCAGGACCCTGTTTCAGGGCTCCCAAACTTACAGTCCACTCACCAGTCTCCAAGTCAGGTTAGGCTTCTCTGTGGTGCTTGGGGGCTTATCTACACACCAAAAATCACAACCCACAGCAGCAAGTCTCAGAGCTGGGTCAACTGACTTTGGCTTGCACAGTGGAGCTAAATATAGCAGTGTAGACATTTGGGCCCAGGCTGGAGCCCAGTCTCTGAAACCCAGCAAAACCCAGAGTCCAAGCCTCGCCTACACTGCTATTTTTTCCCCCGCAGCGTGAGTCTTGAGTCAGCTGACCTGGGTTCTGAGACTCCCTGACATGAGTCTTTTTTTGTTGCATAGGCGTACTCACCCATTGCAGCCTACCTGGCTTCTATTCCCCACTCTACTTTGCTCGGCTGAGTCAACTCTGCTTCCTGGCCCTGTTTATATGGCTCAGCCCTCAGGGTGGGGCAGGGCCTCCTTGATTATCTGCAGGCTATCGGCATCAGCCTGTCCCTGAAAAGGGTACTACACTTTCATAATACTTACCTACTTCACAAAAATGTGATGTGGCTTACTTGTTTGTAAAGAGTTTTGTGATCCATGGAAGATCCATGACTCCAAATACTATTGTGAGCACCACAATGTATTTTAGATATTAAAGTACCAGTCACAATTATATTGAGGTGCCGATACTACAAAGTGTACTTTTTAGGAATCATTAAAAAAGGGATAGAGAATAAAACCGAGAATATCTTATTGCCCTTATATAAGTCCATGGTACGCCCACATCTTGAATGCTGCATACAGATGTGGTCTCCTCATCTCAAAAAAGATATACTGGCACTAGAAAAAGTTCAGAAAAGGGCAACTAAAATGATTAGGGGTTTGGAACAGGTCCCATATGAGGAGAGATTAAAGAGGCTAGGACTTTTCAGCTTGGAAAAGAGGAGACTAAGGGGGGATATGATAGAGGTATATAAAATCATGAGTGGTGTGGAGAAAGTGAATTAGGAAAAGTTATTTATTTGTTCCCATAATATAAGAACTAGGGGCCACCAAATGAAATTAATGGGCAGCAGGTTTAAAACAAATAAAAGGAAGTTCTTTACACAGCGCACAGTCAACCTGTGGAACTCCTTGCTTGAGGAGATTGTGAAGGCTAAGACTATAACAGGGTTTAAAAGAGAACTAGATAAATTCATGGTGGTTAAGTCCATTAATGGCTATTAGCCAGGATGGGTAAGGAATGGTGTCCCTAGCCTCTGTTTGTCAGAGGGTGGAGATGGATGGCAGGAGAGAGATCACTTGATCATTACCTGTTAGGTTCACTCCCTCTGGGGCACCTGGCATTGGACACTGTCAGTAGACAGGATACTGGGCTGGATGGATCTTTGGTCTGACCCAATATGGCTGTTCTTATGTACTAACAAGGAACATAGGAATTGCGTTATTGGGTCAGACATGTGGTCCATCTAGTTCAGTATTCTGTCTCCAACAGCAGCCAATACCAGATGTCTCAGAGGAAGATGTAAGAACTCAGCAGAAGACACATGTGGATTGATCAGGCCCTCAAAGGTCTCACTCTAGTCCCTAATAATTAGAGATTATCATAACTTCTGAAACATAAGGTTTTTATCCTTCTGAAACTACTTTATATATATTAATTGTTGTAACTCTGGATATTCATGTTATCCATATAAGTGTCCAGTCACTCTTTGAATCTTACTCCTTACAAATAAAGCAAAAGAACAGTGATTAATTATATTTATGTATTCTTATCTTTTCAGCAACCTTGACACAGAAGAACTCTGTGGTAAGTTCCCTTTTCAAAGACAGACATACAACAAGTCTGCAACAGGCTTGTATTGCATGTGAACACATCATGTGGATTGAGCTCAATTTTCTCTTTGATAACATGGAACAAGTATATAAACTACATGGTCTGAACTCCTGGGAAAAATGGAGATGGCTCAATGAACCTTTAAGACTAAATTGGAATCTGCTAGAGAATTCTGCAAAAATACTTCATGAATATTTCTGTCTCATTATTTTATCATTCAAAAGTGCTTTTCTCTGCTCTACTTTATTTGCTTATTGCTGGACAACTTTTATTCCAATTATTCCATTACTTCCTCAAGTATAAATGCTTAGGCAACGTCAGCATTTCCAATGGCTTTGTTACTCTCCTCCAACTTGACAAATTCTGCCAAATCTTAATCAAGTCAAACTCCCATTGGCTGAAGAATTTGTCCCACAAAAGCTGTCCACCACATGTGCTTCCCTGAAAAGCACTTATTTTTGTTCCTGAGCTAGTTTCACAGCATCTGAGTTAATAATGCTGTTTGCAGCACAAGAAGTACACAGTTCAGAGAAGTCCTTCAAATCCACCCGCAAATTGTCAAAAATCAGTTATTCTTATAAAAAAAAAAAAAAGCATATTTCAGGGGTGGGGGGCATCAAAGAATAATAGGAAGAGTGGTACGTGTGCATTTATATTTTTCTAGGGCTAATAGCATGGAAGCCTTTTAGGAGGTCACTGTGAAATACCCACAATCATCTGAATGCCAGCATGTTTGCATGTAGGTCTAATGCAACACTGTGACCAAATGTGGGGAGAATGAGCGATCTCTTTAAGGTGAAATGCAATGAGTGCATGGCTGAAATAACACAAGGCCAGATCCTCAACGCAAGTCAAAGGAGTTATGGTGATTTACAGCAACTTAGGATCTGGCCAAAATTATCTACAGCTGACCTCAAACAGGAGAATAATGGTTTTGTGTCCTTTCTTTACTGCTTTGATTTATCGTTTACTGCTAATGATCTGCAAACTGTGCACTCACTTAGGCCCCAATTCTGCAGTCAGGCCCATGGAACTAGACTCCTGTTCCATTGTCTGACTGTAAGTGCTAAATGCTATATGCCAGTGGTTCTCAAAGCCGGTCCGCCACTTGTTCATGGAAAGTCCCTGGCGGGCCGGGCCGGTTTATTTACCTGCGGCGTCTGCAGGTTCGGCCGATTGCGGCTCCCATTGGCCGCGGTTCACCGCTCCAGGCCAATGGGGGCTGCGGGAAGCGGTGTGGGCCGAGGGATGTGCTGGCCACCGCTTCCCGCAGCCCCCATTGGCCTGGAGCGGTGAACCATGGCTAGTTGGAGCTGCAATCAGCCAAACCTGCGGACGCCGTAGGTAAACAAACTGGCCCGGCCCGCCAGGGACTTTCCCTGAACAAGCAGCAGACCGACTTTGAGAACCACTGCTATATGCAGAATTTGGCATATAAGGTTTAAAGGTATTCTGTTCTTCCTATCAACTCTGATTAAACATGGACTACATTAGCTACTCTCATGACATCTGATCTTTCCAACATCCTCAAAAATCTCTTATAAATTCCCAGCAGTTTGTTTCTCATCTTCCCTGCTTTGGTCTTCATAATTCTGGAACTGAATTCATCTGAGCCCTTTGCCCTGAAAATCCGAAATAGCCACATGCTCACTTCAGTGATTTTTTTACAGCTTTTCCATATTTTATTTCCCTCTCCTCCAAATAAAATGCATCTTCATCTCCAGGATATTAAGTCACACTACATTCCTCTTATTTTTGTGAATAATGAGGCAAATAACTGAATTCAGACTCTAAGCAATATCACCTTCTGTTGCTAATTTCTCCTCAGTCTTATGTATTAGTGACTCCACTGACTTTTTGTTTCCTTCTCATCTAACTAAAAAACTTCACAGGGTATGTTTGCACTGCAATCAGAGATGTGATTGCAGCATGCATAGACGCACCAGAACTATTTTTCATCTAACACTATGGTGCAGAGATATTAATTGAGCTGTCAAGCCACAATTGACCTCAGGATCTCTCAATTCATAATCCTATGCCCTATTCACTGTACAATCCCAGTTCCCTCAAATGAACATATAGTGCTGCTAAAAGAAAAACAAATGTAATTATGTTAATTACTTTCCTTGATAAAATAGAATTTTATGGGAAAGCTCTTCAGTTTCATCCCATACTGAAAGTTTTGTAGGGAAGTATATATTGCCATTATACTCAGAATATGGTGAGCTGTTTGTTATATTTATTTTACTAGCTGGGTCTAATACCTAAAATCCTAGATGAAAGGTCATTGGAGTCATGATTTATTCTTCCAGAATATTTTTCTCAGCATTTGGGAGAGTATGAAAATGTGCTGTCTGCCTTAGAAGACCTAAATGTTTCTATACTGAAGGCAATGGACAAAACAAAGAAAGTAAGTGAAAGTTATATTCGTCTTCTACACAATATTTTGAGTCTTTTTTTCTATTGTGATTTGATGTACTGGGTTTTAATTTCATTATTCACAAAGTATTTGATAACTCTTGTTTAATTATTTCCACATTTTTGTTGTTTTATAGTAGAGGAGAAACAGGCTTCTTGAAATGGTCAAAATACCAAGGCATTAAAGTCTAGGTGCAAGGAATTTGTAGTTTCAATCCATGCAAAATTACCTTTTTGAATGACAGACAACATGACCTTCAACTCGTAATAATGTAGGGTGTTCATATTCCATTCAAAAGATCCTGGATATCATAAAGGTGCTGCATTCCAGTAAAAATGGTAATGTTGTATTAAGCCAATTACCTGAGCATAGAATGAGAGAAGCACTAAACGCAGCTTTCAGTAGTTTTTAGGATGTGTTCAGGAGCAATATTTACAGTATGGCCAGTTGCAGATTTATAGATTTTAAAGCCAGAAGAGGCTATAATGATAATTTATAATTTATAAAAGGGTGTCACAAGGAGGAGGGAGAAAACTTGTTCACCTTAGCCTCTAAGGCTGGAACAAGAAGCAATGGGCTTAAACTGCAGCAAGGGAGGTTTAGGTTGGACATTAGGAAAAAGTTCCTAACTGTCAGGGTGGTTAAACACTGGAATAAATTGCCTAGGGAGGTTGTGGAATCTTCATCTTTGGAGATATTTAAGAGTAGGTTAGATAAATGTCTATCAGGGATGGTCTAGACAGTATTTGGTCCTGCCATGAGGGCAGGGGACTGGACTTGATGACCTCTCGAGGTCCCTTCCAGTCCTAGAATCTATGAAAAAAAAAAAAAAAAACCACACATGCCATGGAATCTTTCCCAGTAATTCCTGCATCAAGCCCTAACAGCATCATATAGACAAGAGAAATATGGGGATTGTCATCAGTACCATAATTACAGAAGATGCCATCTCTTGCATCAAGGCTTTTCCAAGAGTACAGAATGTATATATTTTAATTGACCAACTGACATGTACAACAGCCAGAAAGTTTGTATGTTACTGTGCAGGGGTTGACTCACCACCAGCACATTCTCATGACTGGGTGTGGTGTGGCATCTCTCCGCTAGGATCTGCTGCTGCTAGTTGCTCTCTGCGGTGGCCTGCTCCTTCCTGTGACTTGGCCCTCCGGTCAGGTCACTTCAGAGTCTCTCCCGCTCCCAGGGTAGTCCATAAACAGAAAGCGAGGGGTGTTAACACAAAAAAACGGAGTTAGTAAGAGAGCAAGGAATGCCTCTCTCTCAGGGTGTCTCAAGATCTGGCTCTCCCTTACCTCAGGGAGGGACTATCAGGCAGTGGTGGTTGGGGAAGTTCCTGCCTTTCCTCGGGGGTTGAAGGTCTGTTCTCTTCCCTGGTCCGCCAACAAGTGAACTGGTCTGCACCCTTTTAACTCTTCCTCCAGCCTGAACCTGTCTTACGGGTGTGGTGGGGCTGGGCTGACTAAGCCCAGAGCAGTGTTTTAACCCCTTGTTGTCCAGAGTGGTGTTTGCATACCCTATTACATTTACTTTTTTAGAGCATGATCCAGGGAGGTGCTGTGCACCTCCAATTCCCAATGAAGTCAATGGGCGTTGAGAGTATTCAGCCCCTTGCCAGATAGGGGCATTAATAAGGAATATCTGCATTTATTCTTTCTGGACATAAGCCTAAATATAAACTGCTTAATTAGCCACATGTACAGGATAGTGCTAAAGGCAGAACATGTCATCTGATAATTACTGGATGTAAATAGAATACTGCACTGAAGAATTACTTTGGAAGTTAATTACATAGGAGGAGTCTCGGTAGAGTAGTAAGAATGTTGTGAGGAAAAGCATTACTGACTGGAAACAAAACAAATGGGAAAATCTGGGATATTAATAAGTGTTACATTTGGCTGCCTCAGCAACTCAATTAAAAACATTAACACTTGCCTAGACATTATCTTGACTTCAGATTCATGCTTAGTGATTTTGCTTTCCTCAGGAGATACACTGGACAGCACACTCCACACAGCACTATATTTCGACAGTAGGGCTGTTAAATGATTTAGAAAATTAAATCACGATTAATCACAAGGTTTAAAAAAGTTGTTGTGATTAATCGCAGTTTTAATCGTACTGTTAAACAATAGAATACCATTTATTTAAATATTTTTGGGTGTTTTCTACATTTTCAAATATATTGATTTCAATCATAACACAGAATACAAAGTGTACAGTGCTCACTTTATATTATTTTTATTACGAATATTTGCACTGTAAAAAAGAATAGTATTTTTCAGTTCACCTCATACAAGTACAGTAGTGCTCTCTCTTTATTGTGAAAGTGCAGCTTACAAACATAGTTTGTTTGTTTTTTAAACACATAACTGCACTCAAAAACAAAACAATGTAAAACTTTAGAGCCTACAAGTCCACTCAGTCCTATTTCTTGTTCAGCCAATCACTAAGATAAACAAGTTTGTTTACATTTATGGGAGATAATGCTGCCCGCTTCTTATTTATAATGTCACCTGAAAGTGAGAACAGGCATTTACATGGCACTGTTGTACCACTTCATGCTTTGGCCACCATTCCAGAGGACATGCGCCCATGCTGATGACTGGTTCTGATCGATAACCATCCAAAGTAGTGCGGACCGATGCGTGTTCATTTTCATCATCCGAGTCAAATGCCACCAAAAGAAGGGCCACCAAACAGGAATGGGTCACCTTCTAATACTAGTATTAAATAATGATAATACGTGGTATACAAATCTTTCAGTCAGCCATTTTTTATTAAAAACAGTGAAAACAGAACAGGGTGCTCATGCTGTCAGACAAAATAAAAGCTGAGCAGACAGAGAACCAGAGTATTCAGTAATTTAGAGAGAATGCTTTGAAGTTTCTATGTATTTTTATGATAGTGATAATCTTTTCACACTGCGAGGCCTTGCAATACTTCGGTATTATGGGGGACTAAGGGCCTGTTCCTGAGAGATGTCAAGTGCCCTCAACTCCCCTGGACTTCCCACTCAGTTGAGGAAGCTCAAGCACTTCATAGTCAGGCCCTTAAATGACAGACTGGTTCCTAGACAGACAAGGTGGATGAGGTAATATCTTTTACTGGACCAACTTCTGTTGGTGAAGGAGACAAAGCTTTCGAGCTACACAGAGCTCTTCTTCAGGTCTGTTTCCTAGGCAAGCACTCTTTCCATCAGGCAACTCATTCAGTCATGACTTCTGCTATTTATTGGGAGAAAAAAATTGGTTTGTCCCTTCATGCACTTGATCCACCCAACTTAAAGCCAGATAAACAACCAGTGTTGGACCAAAATTGAGGCACCTCTCTAAGGCAATGGGTATTTTATATGACAACTGCAGGATCAGGCCCCTAGATAAATCGTTCATCCTCAGTTTCCAGGGTAACCAAGTAGAGGGAAAAAAAAATGTCTGTCTTCAGTGAGAACACAAATACATTGGATCAGCATGTCTGAAATTCTAAAAACCAAATTGTGAACAAGCTTTCAGTCCCTTCCCTATTCAAAACATAAACTTCGCTAAAGCTAGGTTGCATTAAGCTAAAAAATTGGAGTTCAG
This sequence comes from Malaclemys terrapin pileata, assembly GCF_027887155.1. NCBI lineage: Eukaryota > Metazoa > Chordata > Testudines > Emydidae > Malaclemys > Malaclemys terrapin. The sequence goes on along the minus strand of NC_071506.1, from coordinate 45,359,492 downwards.
TGTAATTTCTTGTTTACTGTTCCTGCATTTTTTCTAACAGAAATTGGTAACATCAGAGTGAGCAATATTGCTTGATTCATATTCATAAATGCAAGTATTCATTATTTTAATAAAAGAAGAACAGGAGTACTTGTGGCACCTTAGAGACTAACAAATTTATTAGAGCATAAGCTTTCGTGGACTACAGCCCACTTCTTTATGGATTTTTTACCTTTAGTCCTTTTGGTATGATGTCCATCTGCTTGCATTTGGAATGGAAGATGATGTCTGTCTGTATCTGTACGAGTTTTTTCATGAGGTTGATGGATTTCCATTCCATACGGCTAAATGCAGTGCCTTGCATAATGACAAGTTTCAGAGTAACAGCCGTGTTAGTCTGTATCCGCAAAAAGAAGAACAGGAGTACTTGTGGCACCTTAGAGACTAACAAATTTATTAGAGCATAAGCTTTCGTGGACTACACGAAAGAAGAAGTGGGCTGTAGTCCACGAAAGCTTATGCTCTAATAAATTTGTTAGTCTCTAAGGTGCCACAAGTACTCCTGTTCTTCTTTTTGCGGATACAGACTAACACGGCTGTTACTCTGAAACTTGTCATTATGCAAGGCACTGCATTTAGCCGTATGGAATGGAAATCCATCAACCTCATGAAAAAACTCGTACAGATAAGAAGTGGGCTGTAGTCCACGAAAGCTTATGCTCTAATAAATTTGTTAGTCTCTAAGGTGCCACAAGTACTCCTGTTCTTCTTTTTGCGGATACAGACTAACACGGCTGTTACTCTGAAACTTGTCATTATTTTAATGTGCAGCAAGGAATCACCATGAAGTTGGTTTGATTTAAAAAAAAAAATATTTGCATTAAATTTTGTTTTCTGAAATTTAATAACACTTTTTACAGGCATCTGCATTAACTAAGTCCATGTGGTTTTGTTCCCAAATCTTCTCAGCATGTGAAATCCTGCAGTCCTCAGTCAAGCAGAACTCTAATATGAGCTTTGCCTGACTTAGGGCTGTGGGATTTGGGCCAATATTAACAAAACTGTCCATATCAATAGAGAATATTTCCAATTGTACATATTTTTCCTGCAATACTGGGCACCATGGGCACCAGATTCTGACCCCTGTAACGTAATATCAGTGTAGTTTAATATACATCTGTAAGTTAACATAGAAACCCTTTTGGATTCAAAATATAGCTTGAAAGGTTCACAGAGCCTGGCCCAGCATGAATATAAAACAAGATAAAACAAGCATGAGAGTTATATAGGGCATAATATTACTGAAAGCTGTTAAGAGGTTTAAAATAATATCAGAGAGGAAGAAATAGCATAAGAGATTATGAATAAGAATATGTTTGAATAGACCATGACTAAGAAGTCAGTGAAGGAATAAGATAGCCTGCAAGAGATGACAAGTGTCAATCACACACAAGGACACTGTTAAACAAGGTCTTAGGCTCTGTGTTGAAAAAGAAGTGAGAGATGGCAAAGAAAGGCATGGAATTTACATGGGAAAATGCAGAAATTATGGAGGCAGGATCACATCCAACTCAGGGCTAAAAATATTCAGGTAGCTAAAGTCTAACAAAGGACAAGAACCAGAAAGGATCTGATTACTTTAGCAGGAATGTCAAAAGGAGATTTTTAGGAGCAAGTGAATTTAAAATGGTTTTAGAAATAGGAAAGTTACTAGTGGGCTAGAAAGGATAATATGCCCTCAATTTGAAGTTGCTTTTGTGAATTTAATTAATTGTACTTTCAGTTTGGTAATTTGATTAAGAATGCAGATTTATTAAAATACATGGGAGCAGGCTACCTTGCCTACAGGTCACTATTTGAATGAATAGAAACCAGTGCAAGAAGGGGCTTAATATTTATTACGTGGGTTGAAAAGGTAGTATTTGTTGCTGTCAGGGATACAGCTCGTGTCTGTTCCCTCACCCTTGTATTTATTTTAAATGAAAATGGTGAGCCATCTAAGAAAGAGATTGCTGTATTTCACTGCATTCAGACTCAAATTCTAGAATGCATTTAAAATCTGAATAAAAATCAGCAGATCTGAGCTATCGTCATTGTGAGAAGGATGTCATAAACCCACGTAACCAAGAGCATCATACACATTTCCAGTAAAGATAAAAGGACAAAATCAGTATCAAAAAATATTTTCTAGTTCTTAAGAGCATTGGACTGGGACTCAGGAGACCTGGGTTCTATTCCTGGCTCTCCTGCTGAGTGATCTTGGGCAAATCACATCCCGTCTCTGTGACTATATTTCTCCATCTGTAAAATGGGGATAATGTTACTGACCTCCTTTGAGAGGTTGAGATCTGTGGTCAAAAAGTGCTATGCAAGAACTAGCTATTATTAATACAAATATCAAAGAATTAGACAACAAAGCTATACAAATATTCTGTATCTTGAATCTGATCAAAAACCCATTGAAATCCAGGGAGGATTTTCCACTGTTGTCAATGGGTTTTGGATTAGGCCCCTTTTCTTTTCCAGTGTAGGGCTAGATTCTGCCATTCTTACTGAAACTGAGTAGTACCTTACTCTGAGGTGGTCCTATTGAGGTAAATGGGACTATTCCTGGTGCAAGGTGTGTGAAGGAGGAGAATCTTACCCTTAGCTTTCTTTACTGAAATAGCCAGTTTCTGCAAAGTTCATCTGAGTGGAATACAGTGTTCACTACTGTGTGATTATTCGGTGCCCTATCATTATTCATGTCTGAAGGAGAATTGCTGAGACAAAGAACAAAAAGAAAGAAGATGTAAAAAGGCAAGCATATGCAGTTAAAGAAGAGTTTAATTCTGTTCCCAGCTTACTAAAGCATGCTGGGCCAAAGCCCTATTGTAGCAGCTCTGATCCAGGAGATACACACAGTTGGACAAGGAAGGGAAGGAAAGCTTTGAGAATTTATAGCTGGGATGGATTTGATGTTTTGTGGCACTTGATATTTGATCATTCCTCTACTGTGGATAAGTTACTGGATGAGTCACTTCTGTTGCCAGGCTGGCAACAATAGTCGAGAGGGCTAGATTACAAGTTGGTTTGGGTTCTTTTTCCTTTAGCTGACAGGCTACAATTTTCCTGCTCAAAGTGAAAGCTGAGATAGTTGTGTTTCCCTCTCTCTTTTTCAGTCTTACAAACAGGAAGCATTAAAAATTCACGATTCAATGCTGCTAATATATTCTGGGGAGCAATCCAGACAGCGAGGGGCTGTGTCACCACTTGATCTGCAATCTGGGGAGTCTCGCAAAGCTTTGCTACGGTAGCTCCCAACTTGGGCTCCTCACAAACAGAATGCAGGTCACATTCAGTCTGTGTATAGCTACAGCCTTGGTCCCGCAACTCTGACCTCAGCTGCCTGTCACCAAACACCAGCCACACTCTCAGGATGAACCAGCCGTGATTACTACTCTCAGGATGAACTCAAAACATTCACAGTCCTGGATTTCCCCCCCCAAAAAAAGTGTTTTGCACTGGTCAGCCCTCTCCTGGACAGTCCTGATATATTAGGCCCATTGCCCCTCTAAGTGGATCAACGTACAACAGACTGCTACCTTAAGTGAAGTTACCCAAACGATTCATAACACTGAATTAGTTTTAAAAGGTAAAACCAGTTTATTTACTTACAAAGATAGAGGTTTTAAGCAAGTACATTTCTAAGACATTAAAGTCAGAAATGGTTACAAGAGAGAAAGATAAAACACTTTTAAAACTTAACAAACTAGACTGGGTTCAAGGTGAAGTCCCTTCCCAATGTTTCCAGTAACATTGCTGACCAAACTCTTAGGCCAAGGTCTGCTCCCAAAGTCCAAAGGCTATTTCTTTTGTCTTCTTAGGTGAAGTAAGAGCTGCTGTAATGGGGTATCCACTCCACACAAGTCCTGAGCACATTAACGTGGGCCAGGATGAGCAAATTAACCTTAGATGTTGCACCTGGAGGAGAACCAGGGATTGATAGGGCCTAATGGCAAATGAAGCCCAGCTGGGGGAGGAGCTGGGATAGGATTATAAAGCCACAGAATAAGAGCAGGAAGGGACAGGGCAAGTCTAGGCTAGTCTTGGCACTGAGATTTGAGTTCGGATGAGTACTGGTTTCTGGCTGAAGGTAGCGAGACTGAACTAAGGACTGTGGCTAGCCCTGCCCCCCACTTGAAATGAGGCAGAACAGTGAAACTGACAATGAGGGAGGAAGAGAAAGTTGCCTTGGATTATGAAGGACGAGCATCAGGCGATGAGGAAAGGACTCAAATCAGAAAAATACTATTAATATTAATATCAGAATTTGAAGGAAGAGGAATGCATAGAAATGAAAAACAGGATAAAAGTCTACATTTTAAAATTGTCAAATAAGTGACTGAAGAAATGAAAATAGGAGATGTTAACCCCTGAAAATGGCGGACTGGATAAAGCAAAGTGTTGGTGGCATAAAAAGAGCTAAAAGAATGCAGGATGGAGATCTATTGATAAAATGTACACATTAGGAGCAAGCTAAACGACTTCTTAAACTGTAAACCTAGGAAAAATTAAAGTTACTTGTCAACGGTCTACATGCCTGATTGAAGCAAGATGGGTCACATATGGAGTGCCACTTGGATTGTCTGAGGATGAAATCAAAAAGAGTACAGGCAATGATAAAGTATTGTTTGTTAAATGGCTACTTCGCAGGAGAGAGGGAGAAAACCAGCCATCTATGTCCTTACACATAACACTTAAAGATGGGACATTTCCAGATACAATCCAAATGGGATATCAATCTTTCTGGGTTAAACCATATATTTACACCGCCTCCCTGCACCCCCTGTGAGGTTCTATGATTGTCACGGGGTTGGACATATGGCAGCCATTTGTAAGGGAACAATGAATGAGGTACAGTAAATGTAGAGGAAATCACTCAGATGAGGAGTGTACAGAAGGGACAGAAGCTACATGCAGCAATTGTGGAGGAAAGCACAGTGCAACATATAAAGGATGTGAAATAGCAGAATGAGCTAGAGAAATACAAACAATTAAAATTATTCAAAAAATATCACTTGCGGAGGCTACCAAAAGGCACCCACTGCCCAAAATAGAAAAAGAAAAATGCTCAAGTAAGAGAAAAAAATGTATAGAGGCAGCAGAACACATCTTTGTTCAGGGAAGAGAATACAAGAAGAACAGGAGAGGATGTATTGCTTGCAGGTAAAGAGAAGTTTATAGCATCATTATAGAAGTAATTAGCTGCACCTTGCAGATGTGGGGGAAACAAAGGATTAAAATCATAGCAAAAGCAGCAGAAAAATATCTAAAGATTGCAGTCTAGTGAGAGATGGTCTTTCATGCAATTTTAAATGAAGGCAATAATACATGATCTTAATGAGCATAGAACTGGAAGGGACCTCGAGAAGTCATCTACTCCAGTCCCCTGCACTCAAGGCAGGACTAAGTATTATCTAGACCATCCCTGACAGGTGTTTGTACAACCTGCTCTTAAAAATCCCCAATGATGGAGATTCCACCACCTCCCTAGGCAATTTATACCAGTGCTTAACCACTTTGACAGTTAGGAAGTTTTTCCTAATGTCCAACCTAAACCGCCCTTGCTGCAATTTAAGCCCATTGCTTCTTGTCCCATTCTCAGAGGTTAAGAAGAACGATTTTTCTCCCTTCTCCTTGTAACAAGCTTTTATGTACTTGAAAACTGTTATGTCCCCTCTCAGTCTTCTCTTCTCCAGACTAAACAGATCCAATTTTTTCCATCTTCCCTCATATGTCATGTTTTCTAGACCTTTAATCATTTTTGTTGCTCTTCTCTGGGCTTTCTCCAATTTGTCCCAGAACTGGACACAAAACTCCAGTTGAGGCCTAATCAGTGCAGAGTAGAGTGGAAGAATTACTTCTCATGTCTTGCTTACAATACTCCTGCCAATACATCCCAGAATGATGTTTGCTTTTTTGGCAACAGTGTTACACTGTTGACTCATATTTAGCTTGTGATCCACTATGATCCCCAGATTCCTTTCCGCAGTCCTCCTCCTTAGGCAGTAATTTCCCATGTTGTATGTGTGCAACTGATTGTTCCTTCCTAAGTGGAGTACTTTGCATTTGTCCTTATTGAATTTCATCCTATTTACTTCAGACCATTTCTCCAGTTTGTCGAGATCATTTTAAATTTTAATCCTACTTTCCAAAGAACTTGCAACTCCTCCCAGCTTGGTATTGTCCGCAAACTTTATAAGTGTACTCTCTATGCCATTATCTAAATCATTGATGAAGATATTGAACAGAACCGGTCCTGAACCGATCCCTGCGGGACCTCATTCATTATGCCCTTCCAGCATGACTGTGAATCACTGATAACTACTCTCTGGGAATGATTTTCCAACCAGTTATGCACCCATCTTATAGTAGCTCCATCTAGGTTGTATTTCCCTAGTTTGTTTATGAGAAGGTCATGAGAGACAGTATCAAAAGCCTTACTAAAGTCAAGATATACCACATATACTGCTTCCCCCCCTATCCGCAAGGCTTGTTACCCTGTCAAAGAAAGCTATCAGGTTGGTTGACATGATTTGTTCTTGACAAATCCATGCTGACTGTTATTTATCATCTTATTATCTTCTAGGTCAAGGGTCTCCAAACTACGGCCCGCGGGCCGGATCCGGCCCGGGGCTTCCATTTGTCCAGCCCTCCAACCAACAGGGGAAAAGCAAACAGCTGAGTAGGCAGCCGAGCAGGCAGGGGGAGGGGCTGCTGGCAGCAGCTCATGCGGGGCGGCAGCACAGCTGAGCTGTGCGGAGGGGTGAGTGCCTCTGGGAGCCAGTGTCCCCCGAAAAGGGGAGCCAACTTAGGGGAGAGTCGTTGCTGCAGCCAAGCAGGTACAGGGAGAAGCAAACAGGCAGGCTGCAACTGAGTAGGCATGCTGAACAGGCGGGGAGGGGCTGCCGGCAGCAGCTTGTGGGGGTGTGTTGGGGGAGGGGGAATAGCTCAGCTGAGCTGTGTGGAGGGATGAGTGCCCCCGGGAGCCAGTGTCCCCCCCAAAAGGAGAGCCAACTTAAGGGAGAGTTGCTGCTGCAGCCGAGCAGGCACAGACCCCTGCCTTAGAGTAAAAATACAAGCCAGATGGCTTAATTACATCTCCAATAAATGGAGTAAAGAAGATGGAAATTAACAATTTCATAATGGTTAAATTTTAACTACAGCACTAATAGAACCAAACAGTATTTGTATGACACAAATGTGTGAGTTTTTAGAAATAAAATTTAAAAAAATTATGTGAAATGATTTTTAATGTATTGACAAATATTTTGTGTGATTTCACAGTACCTGCATTGATTAACTTTTATACCGGATTTAGAATTTAATGCAACACTGACACAGTAGAGTAGTGTTGTTTTTTTAATGATTTTGCATATATTTGCATATTTTATTTCTTTCATCGTCGCTTCGGCCCTCAAAGCCCCTTCAAAAATCTAATATGGCCCTCATCTCAAAGTTTGGAGACCCCTGTTCTAGGTGTTTGCAAATTGATTGCTTAATTATTTGCTCCATTATCTTTCCGGGTACAGAAGTTAAGCTGACTGGTCTATAATTCCCCAGGTTGTCCTTATTTCCCTTTTTATAGATGGGCACTATATTTGCCCTTTTCCAGTCTTCTGGAATGTCTCCCATCTTCCATGACTTTTCAAGGATAATTGCTAATGGCTCAGATATCTCCTCAGTCAGCTCCTTGAATATTCTAGGATGCATTTCATCAGGCCCTGGTGATTTGAAGACATATACCTTGTCTAAGTAATTTTTGACTTGTTCTTTCCCTATTTTAGACTCTGATCCTACTTCATTTTCACTGGCATTCACTATTTTAGACATCCCAACGCCACCAACCTTCTTAGTGAAAACTGAAACAAAGAAGTCATTAAGCACCTCTGCCATTTCCACATTTTTTGTTATTGTCCTTCTCCCCTCATTGAGTAACGGGCCTACTCTGTCCTTGGTCTTCCTCTTGCTTCTAATGTATTTGTATAATGTTTTATTGTTTCCTTTTATGCCCCAGCTAGTTTGATCTCATTTTGGGCCTTAGCTTTTCTAATTTTGTCCCTACATACTTGTGTTATTTGTTTATATTCATCCTTTGTAGTTTGACCGAGTTTCTACTTTTTGTAGGACTCTTTTTTGAATTTTAGATCATTGAAGATCTCCTGGTTAAGCCAGGGTCGTCTCTTGCCATACTTCCTATGTTTCCTATGCAGTGGGATAGTTTGCTTCTGTGCCCTTAATAATGTCGCTGAAAAACTGCCAACTGTCTTCAGTTGTTTTTCCCCTTATACTTGCTTCCCATGGAATTTTACCTATCAACTCCCTGAGTTTGCTAAAGTCTGCCTTCTTGAAATCCATTGTCTTTATTGTGCGGTTCTCCCTCCTACCATTCCTTAGAATCATGAACTCTACCATTTTATGATCACTTTCACCCACGTTGCCTTCCACTTTCAAATTCTCAACCAATTCTTCCCTATTTGTCAAAATCAAATCTAGAACAGCCTCCCCTCTAGTAGCTTTGTCCACCTTCTGAAATAAAAAATTGTCTCCAATACATTCCAAGAACTTGTTGGATAATCTGTGCCCTGCTGTGTTATTTTCCCAACAGATGTCTGGGTAATTGAAGTCCCCCAACATCACCAAGTCCTGTGCTTTGGATGATTTTGTTAGTTGTTTAAAAAAAAAAAAAAAAACACATCCACCTCTTCTTCCTGGTTTGGTGAGCTGTAGTAGACCCCTACCATGACATCATCCTTGTTTTTTGCCCCTTTTATCCTTACCCAGAGACTTTCAGCAAGTTTGTCTCTTATTTCTATCTCAACCTCAGTTAAAGTGTATACATTTTTAATATACAAGTCAACACCACCTCCCTTTTTCCCTGCTAGTCTTTCCTGAGCAAGCTGTACCCTTCTATACCAATATTCCAGTCATGCGTATTATCCCACCAAGTCTTCATGATGCCAGAACATCCGATTTCCCCCAATTTAGATATCTGGTTCCCTGGTAGATTGAGGATTGCAAATTAGCAATCAAGGGGGGAAAAGGCATATCGATAAGCAAAACATACAATGAATACTAAAAACTTACTGAATTATAAAAGCACTTTGTGCCACCGCCTTACCCCTATCAAAAAAAAAAAGTTGGGGAAATTTCTATGGAAAAATGAACAAATATTCAAAGCTTTCAGAAATATATAAGCAAATTCAAAGAATGAATGAGTTTAAAGTAAAAGTAAATGTATACCTGGTCATATTGTAAAACAATGAAATTAAGGTCTCCAACTTAGAAAAGGCAGACATTTTAGTAAAAGAATTCCCAAAGGTCAGTAGAGATATGAATCAAAGCAATGAGTTTCGTGAGAGAGAAAAAAAAAGGAGGTTTACTGAGGAAAACTGTAATAAAGAGAATATATATTGGCTGGAGAGAATATATTGATGTGTTAAAAATTTGTAGTATGCAGGAGCTCAGTGCAGTCATTAGAAAAAGGAAAAATACAGCTCCAGGTAAGATAACGTAAGTAATTAAATGCTTCAACATTTGTCAGAAGGGAGTCTAAAGATTCTATTGCAGTTATAGAATGATATATGGGAAGATCTGCTGCCAATAGAATGGAAACCAGGCAAGGTATATACAAGACCCGATGCTCACTGGCCTACTGCCCTCACCTCATGTGTGGGGAAAAATAATGGAAACAATAATAAATGTAAGACTCGTGAAATACTTGGAGAAAAATGATATAACTGAGGTACAAAGTGGCTTCAGAAAAGGAAGATGCGTAGTTGACCAAATAATGAGACATCGCCATTAACTGGAGCTTTATATGACTTTAAATTATTTTTTTTAAAACTTCCCTAAGAAGATATGCAACAGATAAGAAAAACTGAAAAACTAAACCTAGCCTGGCCTGTATAGTTGGCAACACTATAAAGATACTTTAATAGAAGATGAAGGTACTCAGCACTTGGAAATATCAAACTCTAAAATCAGAAATGACTATGGGCCTGATCCAAAGTCCAATGGGAGTCTTTCTATGATATGAATGTTTGTTTGTTTACCTGCCGCGTCCGCAGGTTCAGCCGATTGCGACTCCCACTGGCCAGTTTGCCGCTCCAGGCCAATGGGGGCTGCGGGAAGCAGCACCCAGCACATTTCTCGGCCCGCACCGCGGAACCTGCAGACGCGGCAGGTAAACAAACAGGCCCGGCCTGCCAGGGTGCTTATCCTGGTGGATCATGTGCCAAAGGTTGCCGATCCCTGCCCTAGTTAGAAGGCAATTATTGTGCCCTGGATATTTTAGGATAGGATTATTATACAGCTAACAGAAAGCACTCAAGTTTTGGGTACAGTAATATTTTATTTTCAAATTTAAAATGAAAGGAAAAATGCAATGTACAGAATGGACTGTCACAGAGCTTAATGGCAAATTGCTTTAACAAATGTTAGAAGTTCCTTTTATCTCTTCCTCTGCCCCTTCTTTTCATCTTCATTTTTCTCCTTCCATCTCTCTCATCTACTTTTTAATCCCAGCCCAACCTCTTTCCTCCATACAAATGGCTAGGGTCCTACCAAATTCACGGTCCATTTTGGTAAATTTCATGGTCATAGGATTTTTAAAATCTTAATCTGAAATTTCACAGTGTTGTAACTGTCAGGGTCCTGACCCAAATGCAAGTCATGGCCGGGGGGCAGGTGTTGCAAAGTAGAGGTCACGGTATTGTCATCCTTACTTCTGTGCTGCTGCTGGCAGTGGCACTGCCTTCAAAACTGGGCTACCAGCCAGCAGCCATGGAGCTTTCTGCAGCTGGGGGAGGTTCCCAGAGGTGGGTCTCATCTGGCCCCAGGAGTGGACCATGCAAGGGAAGAGGAAGGCCCATCTAGGCTGGGATTAGCAGCTAGAGCCTGGTAGGAGGCCCCAGCTGGAGCTTCCCAGCCCAGCCTGTCCCTGGCTCAAGGCCCAGCACTCAGGGGCTAAAGGAGCCTTGAGCAGAGCGTTGTGACCACAGTGCCCCCCCGACCAGGGTGCCCTGGGTGGTCACCCACCCATAAGACCACCCCTTCAAAAGTGATGACCTCACCCATACCATGTCACTTGCTTCTGTGCTGCACTGCTTTCAGAGCTGGGCGCCTGGCCAGAAGCCACTGCTCTCCAGCCGCCCAGCTCTGAAGGCAGCATAGAAGCAAGGGGGGCAATACTGCGACCCTCCAATAATAGCCAGATTTCATGGGGGAGACCAGATTTCACTGTCTGTGACATGTTCTTCATGGCCATGAATTTGGTAGGGCCCTACAAATGGCTCAGATAACTACAGTACATTTTTTTCAAAGCTGAATTGGGAGGCAGAGAATACAATTCTCTGAACATAAACACATCCTGTAAGCGCAAATGTACCATGGCTATTTTGGATTGAAAATCCTGCAGACTTGTAGGAAAGGGAATTCTGGACAGAGATAAGAAATGAGTAAAAGCAGATTTGTTAATATTTTCCCCCTTCAAACTGTTTGTTTTCAGCAGTTTCACTGCTCGGTATACTTTGAATTTTTTTTGCATTTCTTTTCTTTCATGTAAATTATGGAGTTTTTCTGCTTCGGGGGTGGGGGGTGAAGTAGTAGTTGAGGCATCCTCTCTGTTACTAGGAAACATCTTGAACATTCTGAAGATAGGAGCCAATCAAACACAGAAGGGATTATAAAAGCCAAACAGCACCAAAAATTTGCACATTGACAGCAGTTATTGAGAATAACATTAGAATAATTATGTATACCCCGGCACACTGACAGGCTGATACTCTGGTTGATAATGGCTATCTGGATTTGCATAGTGTATGTTTGAGTAATAATAATTTTAGTGATTATGTAAATTATGTACCAATAACTAGAGTGTAGGGAACTACATACACAGGAAATAACTATACAGCTTTTTCAACATTGAAACACAAACTGTCAACATCACATATCAAAATACATAAAGTAAATATCCTTAAATCAAACTAAATTCTTAAGCAGATTTTTCTTACTTTGCCGATTTGTAAATTTCAGTGATCAGCAATGGAAATATTTTTTCATTGGTGTGTGTGCGAATGGTGAAAGTGACATTTACAGACACTTAATGATAAAAATCAAAGCCTCCCAAACCTATCTATGTAGTCAGTAGGAACAGTAATAATATCCTTATTTTACAGCCACCTTCTTCCTCTCCGTTCTTTTCTAAACACTTCTTGAAAACACACCCTAATCCTCCTGGTCAAAATTTGCTCAACTTTTTTTATTCTAAGCAAAATCTCTTGCAGTTTTTCCATGATTTCATGATTTTTAAATTTGAAAACAGACAAATTTAGTTCAGCTACTGCCTACACTTTTCACACAAAGCATTTCACCTAACTCTAATGTCAGTCTCAAACATAAACACCTGTGTTACCGTGTTCAGAGTAGAGAACAGAAAAAAATGTTTGGGAGAAAAAAAAATCCTGCAGAAAATGTTGATATTTCATCAAAAAAACTAAAAGCCCTAATAATTATCCTTTTTTTTTTTTTTTTTTCCGGACAATCAGTTTTTGGCCTGAAACAGGTTTTCCACTGAAAAATAGTAAGTTTTCAAGGAAACCAGACACTTTTCAAATAAAAATAAACAAATATTCATGTATTACCAAAGCATTTAGTCAAAACCCCAATTTTTCAAGGGAAGTTTTTGAAGGAAAAAATTTGACCCACTCAAGTTGAGAGAACTAAGAAATACACTGAGATCATCAAGAAATAAAGTCAAAATATCATATTAATGACTTTACATGTCACTAAGCCCCAATCCTCACAGCTGTTACTCTTTTGAGGAAGGTTCCCACCTCCAGATGCAGTGGTCTGCCATACCACACTTTCTCCAGCTAAAGTCATCCTAAAACAGATTAAGTAAAGAGCGACAGTAAATTCAGGAGAAGAGCCTAATTAAAAACCTTTTCTTTAGGCCATGGATACCTTGGGCCAAATTCCCCAGTCTTTAATCAAGCAAAACTCCCATTGGTTTAAATTGGAATCTGGATCTTATTTTCTTAAAAACATATACTGAACTACTTATCAACTGTTTGTGGCAAATTCATCTGAAGCGAACAGAAATGCTGGTGCCAGACTGAGTGTGTCACCAATTGTTCCCTATACAAAGCAGAGATAGGTCTATGACTAAATATCTCATATACAAACAATGCAATAACTATTTTTATCTAATAGCATTAGTGCTGTGTGAAACTATGGCACTTTGCTGCATAGGGTTTTCTGCTTATTTTATGCAGGGCCAAGAGAAGCCAGTGCTCAGACTCTGCTGCAGGCAAAAGAAGATTTGTTAACAATCAGAAATTTCAAAACCATATCCCAAATTAAATCAATACCAATGCCTTTTAATTTAAAATTGCATAGAAATAGCTTTCTAGCAGAAAATGAGGTACATAATCCACCCTATCTTGTCAATATCTATCAAAACACATCATGTACAGCTTTGATGTTTTACCTATACTCCTACAAATGCCTCCTAAGAACAATGAATTATACATACTCCTACTACCTGCAGTTATAAAAAGCAGCAAACAGCAGTCATGTGCCTCTAACCTATTTGGAGAGAAAAATGAACAGAACTTTTTATCCCTATATTAATTTTGTAGATACTATTGCAGCAGTCACATCAGTATTACTAATGAGAATGAAAGAGCCAGTGATAGACTCATGGGTGAAGCTTCCCCTTAGGGAGGCTAGCCCCTGCCCTGCCCTACCCCTTCTGGCTGAGGCTCCACCCCTTCTGGCTGATGCCCCACCCCACTCGCTGCTCTCAGCCCCCCCATGGCCCCAACTGGGGCAGGGTGTGTCTGTGTGTCTGAGAGCTCAGCCCCAGCCAGGGTTGAGTTCTCAGCCGGGACCACAGCAGAGCTCTTGACCCTGGCTGGAGCTCTGAGCCTGGACCCCTTCTCCCATTCCACCTCCACTCTGCCTCTTCCCCTCCGCCCTCCCCCCCCGCTCCCGAGGCCCCAATATCCCCCTTGCTCTTCTCCCCTCCCCCCACTGCAGCCCCGAGACTGGAAAAGCTCTGTGCCCCTGCCGCAGCTGCAGGGCCACGGTGAGGAGCGAAAGCTCCTCCAGCCCCAGGGCCACGGTGAGGGGAGATTTTTCCAGGGGCTACAAATCTGCCACTGTCCCCAGCAGCAACTTAGCCTCCCCCAGCCTCCATTATGCGCCGCCCCTGGATAGACTATAGTTGTTCTGATGGACACTCCTAAGAAAATGTGTGTCAGAATCCTCCAGAAATGACCCAGAACAGTATAGCTTACATCAGCATTGTGTGCTGTTACTGCAGAATATTGCCATTCCAGTTGTCTCTGGGCCAAAGCTAAACTTGCAGTTGCATTTTGTTAGAAAACGGAATAAATTAAAGAATTTGTAGCATTTACTTAAAATTTTTAAGTGACAGTTGGATCAAATTAGTTACACATTGTGATGGTTTGGCAAATTATGCATCTATTAGCACTTCTATTCAGAATCATAACTTACAAACACAGTGCAGGCGATACTGCATTTGAGACAGACCATAAGCTAACTGTAAATTAGTAGGCCCTGATCATACTCCCAATAAAGTTAATGACAAATTTGCCATTGGGTCATATGCAGCAGGATCAGGCCCTAAAGTTGTCATTAGAATAGATTAGGCTTGAACCATTTTCTTCTCTCATTTCAGGAGGGTCATTTTTATTTGTATTATGGCCGTGCCTAGAGACCCTAACCTACATCAATATTCCATTAGGCTAGGCAATGTATAAACGGAGTAAAAGAATTCCCTGCCCTGAAAAGCTTAACATCTAAATAGACAAGACAGAAAGGACGGGAGAGGAAATAGAGGCTCAGAGGGGGAAGAGACTTGCCCGAGGTCACACAGCAGGTCACTAGTGGAGCCAGGAATAAAACTTGGTTCTTATTTCCCAGCCCATTGCCCTATGCGCTGGGGCCACACTGGCTCTCAAAAATTGATTAATTTTTTGCCATTCTTGTTTTGTCATCAGAATGAAAACATAGGAATGTTCATTCCAACTTTTTAGCACATGGATGCAAATGGCACTACACTGGGACGATATTATAAAGTATTGGGACAATCTTTGTAACAAGAATGGAAATGGTGCAAAAACTTATTCTAATTAAAAATTTGAAGATTGCAATTCCTCAGATACCATATAAATGACATCCCCACATCTTCCCTGAAACATGCATTGCTCAAACTTCCTTAGATAGACTAGTATCTTAAAACTCAGGATCTCTAGGCCAGAGAAATTGGCATAGCTCCACTGAAGTCAATGAAACTTTACTAATTTATATGAGCAGAGAATCAATCTCTCTCTCTCTCTCTCTCTCTCTCTCACACACACACACACACACACAGTTTTAATCAATTCTTAGCATACCACACAATTTAGTTATCTGTTCAGATTAACATAAAAAGTTATGAATAAAATGACTTTGGCAAAGTATATATAATATGAACAGAAGCAGAACATTATCAGGTATTTAGCCCCTGAATGGAATAAGTTACACATTACAAATAAGCTATTTCTACCTGCTTCAACTACTACTACACAGCCAGCAAATCATTGTTTCTTCCTGGTGCCAGAAGTAAAGTTTTTACTGAAGAAATAGGGACAGAAATTGATGCAGCAATCACAGAGCAAGATCAGAAGATTTCTATGCAATAATTACAACACAAAGGCCACTTGAATTCATTGCAAAGAGAACCAAAACACTCTCTCCATCATTATGATGTAATTTTTCTGTAGAAAATTCATAGCAGGATCTTGTCACTTTCTAACAGGCTTTCCATGTCCTGAAAGTTCTCATCAACATGCAATTTATATATTCACTATTCTCTTTTTTGTAGAAACAATGATCATTATAAACTTAGTTTTGCTTCATCCTTTTTTGTTCTTCTTGTAGAGATAAAAGTATCCTTCCATAGTAATTAAATTATGCAAAATACAGGCCTTGACAATGACCCTGCCAGCAGGTAGAGGATCTTAGGGGAGAACTGCTGCACTGGTGGGGTGCAAAATAAACTTTATTAAGAAAATGCAAAAACAGGGAAAATTCAATAGTGAGGGGTATGGGGTTTGTTAAGGTAGACAATTGGGGAGGGGTTTCTTTTAGTAAATAGGATAGGGGGTTTCAATAGTGGGGTACAATACAGTTGGTAACCAATTAACACTGAAGTATAAATGTAACAGGTAGCTAACAATTTCTATGTAAAGGGTGTGTCACAGCAGCATATAACCAACTAACAGTATGGGTAAAATGTGTTAAATAACCAACAACTTTAGGTAAAGATGTGTCACAGTGGTGTAAATGTAAAATGTGAGGTGTGTTAGAGAGAAAACTGGTAACCAATGGGGTTTTATGCTAGACCTCAGTAATACAATTGAGGTTTGGCAGCAGTAGGAGCGGGGTGAGCACGTGGGGGAAGGGATTAAGAGAGCGAGAGAGAGAGTCACAGAGAGCAGACAGGCTGCAAGTTTAAACAGCAGAGAGACAATTATACAGAACACAGCAAAATCTTATCTATGATTTAACTTAACCAAGACTACACAAATTAGCAAGTAACAAAACACAATGCAACAATTCTTTAAGCCTAATTTACAGAGTACAATGCAATTTTCTAAACCTAACTTAACCACAGCTATGCAAAATGAAATTACAATTGATCTAGACTAAAGACTAAATCTAACCTAATGGGTGCACCTTATACTAGGGGTAGTTCCAGAGGGCAGAGTGGTGTGTGCCCAGGACACAGCTTCGGGGGGTATGGGGGGGTGTTTAACTAGTGGTGGCTGCAAGCAGGCTTATTTCTAGCAGCAAAGACGCTGCGGAGCTAGAAGCAGATTACAGCTACAGACCAAGGAGTTAGCTTGGGTCTGCCTGCTGGGGAAAGAAAGCCAGCAGCTAGAACAAGGGGAATGTGCAAGAGGTTTTTCCTTACCAATCCCCAAAGCAGCAGCAGGAACAGCAGTTTCAGCACCAGAGGATGCAGAGAGGACTCGATTCACTTACAATAATCAGGAAATCTCCAGGCACAAATTCGTTGTTTGTGGGAGGGGAGTTTAAAAACGGGGATACGCTCAAAAACAAATGAGAGCGGGGAGAGGGCCCCCCAAAGACCCCTAGCTGATCAGACCAGGTGGCAAAGCAAGGACCTTCTCCGGGGGTCTGATCAGAAAATGTCTGGTTTTAAGGGCAAACTCAGGCAGTTTCCCGCCAGAAACTTTGATTGGTTCCCCTTAATCCAGGGGAGGAGAGAAGGCGGGGAAAACTGCAGGTAGGCACAGGACATGTCTGGGCAAGTTCTGAGTCATAGGTATGACTCATATGCTTAGCTATGTGGCCACTTTAGGTCTTGCATACCTGGGCAGAGCACTCTACAGCGAGCCGGGTCCGAACAAAGAAGCTAGACAAAGGAGCGAAAAAGCCCCCACCTCCCTGAGCAGAGCAATGGCTCCAGTCAGTCTGCACAAGCCACTTCCATGAGCAGGGCCAGGCTGTGACTTTGGTCAGTTCCATGGCCGGCAGGGGGGGGAAGAGGCGGCCACTCAGCACAAACAGAAAGGAAGGGGAAAAAGGAATCCAGCAGGGGGACAGCTGTAACAGACAGACAGACAAAAATCTACTTCCTTGTTCCTTGATAATTAAGGCTACTAGCCAGGATTAACAGTACCTGCACTCCCATGCACCCCTCTAAGTTATATGTATATCATGTTGATTGACATTCTCTCATTTTCCTTGTACACTCCTGTCTGTCTGTCGCCATCTCTCTGTTTTCTTATGCTTAGTTTGTAAGCTCTTTTGGCCAGGGACTGTGTTTTTGCTCTGTGTTTGTATGGTACCTAACACACTAGGGCTCTGGTCCATGACAATGCAAATAAGAAATTTATATAAATGACATTGCCACATCTTCACTCCCCCACCAGTATATCAACTCCATCTCTAACATATCAGCCAATCAATTCTGCTGTCTCACATCTCCAAATAAAATCCATTCTGATATCTCCAAATTTTGGTACACATGCCCCAGTTAATATATTCTTGGCTCTCCCGGTGAAGAAACTTTCTGTACCAGTACAGGGAACTGAGTCCTAAACTACTGAGTTTTAAAGATCACGAACAGGCATTCTGTAGCGAAGGCTATAAAATAACTTTTTTCCAGTTACATTAATGGCAATTGATAAATCTCAGCACTCCATAAGATCGAGCCTGTTTCTTGGACCAGAAAGAGGTGGGAAATTATCCGAATTTACTTAAGATCCGCTTATCCAATAAAAACAACCACTATTACTCTATGTTAACACAGGCATATTTTCTTTGTACCATAATGTAAAGTGTAATGTATATGCTAAGGAACTATAATTCGCTGTTAACATATTCAAGAAACAGAGCATCTTTCTTGTTCTCTCAAAAAGACCATCACTGGCTCTCATCATTAATTGATGGGTGTAGTATGCTAATGGCATTAAATGCTTTTCATGCCAACTGACCTTGCACTACCTTATGCATGTTTTATAAATTGATACAAAACTTCCTTAATTCAGAATGAATATTTTCTTTTCTAGTGAAACCTGGCACCAGTGTTTATAATGGAAATGAAAGCATTTTCCCTTAGAAAATAATAATTAATGATGAAGTATTATAAAACATTGTCAAAAATAATTCATTCGCTACTTGATTTAAATTCCTATGGAGGTGTTTTTTCCTGAAGTATTTAACAGTAATGCTGATTACTTCTATAGCACCCTTCTTCCACAGCTCTCCAAAACCCGTTGAAAAGGGTTTTTACAGAGAGAGCTCCTGAGGTTCAAAGAGATAATGCAAATTTACCCATCCTCATATGTGAAGCCAACAGCAGAGCTGGGATAAGAAGACCTAGTTCTCCTGGCTCCCAATCTAGCCACTAAACCACATTAACTCCCTTCATAAAAGGAGTGGACTATTTAATTCCTTAGATGGTGAGGTATAGAGGCCTACTCCAAAGCCCACTGAAGTCCGTGGAAAAATTCCCACCAGCTTCTGTGAACTTTGGATCAGGCCTTGGAAAAACAAGAATGCTTTCAGGTGTACTAAGACTGTTAAATACTAACAGTACAAAATGTTTGTATTGAATGCTCTAAGTAAAAAACGAGTTAGGCAATAGTAAATTGGCTGGAGTAGGAGTAAGTAGAGTAATATAGAATAAATAACTTAACACGCTAAGCACTTGGGGAGAATATCTGAAGGGATATTTCCTGTAATAGTTATGCGCACAAAACCTGAATAAGCGAGGTGTGATCTATCTGGGGACTGGAAAATACAGTCTGGTAGCTATGATTAAAAAACCTCAAATGAGTCACTGACACAGAAGATCGTTTCTGAAGGAATCAAAGAGGAAACAACAACCAGCAGCAGGAACTGACAAGTATTCTTTAACATTAAGGTTCTTTTGCTGTAGCATCTCAATTTCAGTATCTCCAGTCTACAGAATAGTTTAGTAAATATAAGCTATGGACATATTTTTGAAGATTTAATTCAGCTCAGTGATGAATCAGATTCACTATATGCAAACAGGAAGCTCTATGGAGGTGTCTGTAACGTTTATACAATGTATCTTCAAATTCTGAACCACCAGAGAACACCTGTATGTTGTGAAATAGCTCTGGCATCTAAACACAAGTGAGGGTTATCTCTATTAGGTCCATCAGCGTTTTGTTCAGAGCTTTCAAAGTATATTGATCAAAGATAAATTAAAACAGACTCTAGATTTCTGCTGTAGGCTTGAATTTAGTTGTCCATTCTGAATAAATTTGCACATGTTGTTCTAATGTGTCACACAGAATCAAAGCTCTTGGAAAGTAAATTAACTCTGTCAGATACAACATCTTTTTAAACCAATTAGTGGGGGAGGTCAGATAACTTAGGGGGAGGAAGAAATCAGCCTTAGCATTACATAAATGAATTCTGCCACTTTTAAAAGGCTGCCACAGATGTTTCACACAGGGCTGGTGTCAGCCTTAGGTACTTGCTCTAAAGACACTGCAGGATAATGTATCCCATTAACATTTCTTTATATAACCTACAAAATAACAAGGTACTTGGATTGGAGAGAGGGCTCAGACTTGATTAATTTTAATATATGATAAATAAATATAGGCGACTTTGATGCTCCCAGCTACATAATTAACGCTGATGATTCATGGGTGGTTTAACATCTGAGATTTCAACAGTTTAAATCTTCCAACAGTGTAAGAACTAGCTTAACAGCCTATCCTGGTGGTGAAGAAAAATATTTGACATGCAGTACACTGTGTATCTTTGATCACACAGATATTTATATTTGAGAACATAGTGTTTCCAAAGCTATTATCCAACATATGAAATGAATCATTTATATCCAAGTTTAAAGGTAAAAAAACTGAAAAAGAGGTTTACACGCTGATTGCAAACACACTCACAAAATAAATAAATAAAATATCCTGGAAATTCAAAGACAAGCTTAATAGCCAGAGGACACCCCATCCGTAATTCACACCAAAAGACACAGCGAAGAGTTAAAAACACACATTTTATCATGTATATCTTCAATATAGGTTTCCATTTGGAGCAGGCGTAACTGTTATTTGACAAATGTTCCTAAAAGCTTGAAAATCAACAGGCCCTCCTCACTTACCTTCAACTGTCTTCTGGGGTGAGGCCTAGTGACCTGAAAATTTCCCTCTTCCCCAATGTATACCTTATAAAAGCTTCTTGTATTTAAATATATCCACAAGTTTGCAAAATTGGTTATAAAAATGTGTACTGCAAAATTTGCTAAAGGAAGACTGGTAACAACATAGTCTCTGGCCCATTTTCAGGCTCCAGTTGAAAGTTCAGAATGTAGTTATGTTGTAAGCTCCTGAAAGTAGGAATAATGGTTCTAATTCAAGGTGCTGAAGCCTGTGCCTCACTTCAACCACATGAGTTTAGAAATAGGCCATTAGGCCTGATTCTCAGCCTTGGTCTACACTACGAGTTTAGGTCGACTTTAGAAGGGTTAAATCTAATTAAGCCTGGACACGTCCACACGACGAAGCCCTTCCTTTCGACTTAAAGGGCCCTTTAAACCGGTTTCTTTACTCCACCTCCGACGAGGGGATTAGCGCTAAAATCGGCCTTTGCGGGTCGGATTTGGGGTAGTGTGGACGGAATTCGACGTTATTGGCCTTCGGGAGCTATCCCATAGTGCTTCATTGTGACCGCTCTGGACTGCACTCTCAACTCAGATGCACTGACCAGGTAGACAGGAAAAGCCCCGCGAACTTTTGAATTTAATTTCCTGTTTGCCCAGCGTGGAGAGCACAGGTGACCACGCAGAGCTCATCAGCACAGGTAACCATGATGGAGTCCCAGGATCGCAAAAGAGCTCCAGCATGGACAGAACGGGAGGTACGGGATCTGCTCACCATATGGGGAGACGAATCAGTGATAGCTGAACTCCGTAGCAGTAAACGAAATGGCAAAATATTAGAAAAGGTCTCAAAGGCCATGAAGGACAGAGGCCATAACAGGGACGCACAGCAGTGCCGTGTGAAAATTAAGGAGCTAAGGCAAGCCTACCACAAAGCCATAGAGGCAAACGGAAGGTCTGGGGCAGAGCCGCAAACTTGCCGCTTCTACGCGGAGCTGCATGCCATTCTAGGGGGTGCAGCCACCACTACCCCAACCGTGTTCTTTGACTCCGTCAATGGAGAAACACGCAACAGAGAAGCGGGTTCGGGGTACGCGGAAGATGATGATGAAGACAATGAAGATAGCTCACAGCAAAGAAGCGGAGAAACCGGTTTCCCCAACAGCCAGGATATGTTTATCACCCTGGACCTGGAACCAGTACCCCGAACTCACCCAAGGCGTGCTCCCAGACCCTGAGGGCACACAAGGGACCTCTGGTGAGTGTACCTTTGTAAATATCACACATGATTTAAAAGCAAGAGTGTTTAATGATTAACAATTAATTTGCCCTGGCAATCGCGGCCAGTACAGCTACTGGAAAAGTCTGTTAACGTGTATGGGGATGGAGCGGAAATCCTCCAGGGACATCTCCAGAAAGCTCTCCTTCATGTACTCCCAAAGCCTTTGCAAAAGATTTCTGGGGAGGGCTGCCTTATCCCATCCTGCATAGTAGGACACTTTACCACGCTAGGCCAGTAGTACGTAGTCTGGAATCATTGCCTAACAAAGCATGGCAGCGTATGGTCCCGGTGTTTGCTGGCATGCAGACAACATCCATTCCTTATCTCTCTTTGTTATCCTCAGGAGAGTGATATCATTCACGGTCACCTGGTTGAAATGGGGTGATTTTATTAAGGGGGCATTCAGAGGTGCTCGTTCCTGCTCGGATGAACAGAAATGTTCCCCGCTGTTAGCCACGCGGTGGGGGGGAGGGCTGAAGGGATCATCCCAGAGAATTGGGTGTCTGTGGGGGGGGGGTAGTTGGGTTTGTGCTGCATGTTAACCCGGAAACCCCAGCCCCTCCTTTTACATTGCAAACCCATTTTAAATGGCCAACCCAATGGGTCCTTGGTATGGGAAATGAAGGCGCTACTGTTTGAAACCATTCCCACGTGTTATGAGGGTTAAAAAAGCCAAAAGACTGTGGCTTACCATGGCTGCCTGCAAGCCGAATTCTGTTGCCTGGCACTGCGTGAGTGATCTCTCACACCAAACCGGCAGGCCCTCAATATAAGAGGAAAAATGCGACCTTGTAACGAAAGCACATGTGCTGTGTAATGTGAACAGCAAAATTTAACGTGAAAGAGTGTACCCATTGTTCTCTAAAATGTGTCTTTTTTAACCACCTCTCCCTTGTCCTCCACCAGCTGCAAATGTTTCTCCTTCGCAGAGGCTAGCAAAGATTAGAAGGAGAAAACGGCGGACTTGGGATGATATGTTCACGGAGCTCCAGATGTCCTCCCACGCTGAAAGAGCACAGCAGAATGCGCGGAGGCAGTCAATGTCAGACTACAGAAAAGCACAATATGAACGAGAGGAGAGGAGGTGGGCTGAATTGCGGGATGAACAGAGCAAGTGGTGGGCTGAAGTTGATAGGTGGCGTCAGCTTGCAGACAGGAGGCAAGAGTCGATGCTCCGGCTGCTGGAGCATTAAACTGATATGCTCCAGCGTATGGTTGAGCTGCAGGAAAGGCAGCAGGAGCAGAGACTGCCGCTACAGCCCCTGTGTTATCAACAGCCCTCCTCCCCAAGTCCCATTGCCTCCTCACCCAGACGCCCAAGAACATGGTGGGGGGGTCTCCGGCCACCCAGTCACTCCACCCCAGATGATTGCCCAAGCATCGGAAGGCTGGCCTTCAATAAGTGTTAAAGTTTTAAACTGCAGTGTGTCCTTTTCCTTCCCTCCTCTCCCACCCCTCTCGGGCTACTTTGGCAATTATCCCCCTAGTTGTGTGATGAATTAATAAAGAATGCATGAATGTGAAGTAACAATGACTTTATTGCCTCTGCAAGCGGAGTTCGAAGGGGGGAGGGGAGGGTGAGGTGGTTGGTTCACAGGGAAGTAGAGTGAACCGGGTGGGGGGAGGGGGCGGAGGGTTCATCAAGGAGAAACAAACAGAAGTTTCACACCGTAGCCTGGCCAGTCACAAAACTCGTTTTCAAAGCTTCTCTGATGCGCACCGCGCCCTGCTGTACTCTTCTAACCGCCCTGGTGTCTGGCTGCGCATAATCAGTGGCCAGGCGATTTGCCTCAACCTCCCACCCCACCATAAATGTCTCCCCCTTACTCTCACAGATATTGTGGCGCGCGCAGCAAGCAGCAATAACAATGGGGATATTCTTTTTGCTGAGGTCTGAGCGAGTCAGTAAGCTGCGCCAGCACGCTTTTAAACGTCCAAATACACATTCCACCACCATTCAGCACTTGCTCAGCCTGTAGTTGAACAGGTCCTGACTACTGTCCAGGCTGCCTGTGTACGGCTTCATGAGCCATGGCATTAAGGGGTAGGCTGGGTCCCCAAGGATCACGATAGGCATTTCAACATCCCCAACAGTTATTTTCTGGTCCGGGAAGAAAGTCCCTTCCTCCAGCTTTCGAAACAGACCAGAGAGCCTGAAGACGTGAGCATCAGATACCTTTCCCAGCCATCCCACGTTGATGTTGGTGAAACATCCCTTGTGATCCACCAGGGCTTGCAGCAGCATTGAAAAGTACCCCTTGCGGTTTATGTACTCAGTGGCTTGGTGCTCTGGTGCCAAGATAGGGTTATGGGTTCCGTCTATCGCCCCACCACAGTTTGGGAATCCCATTGCAGCAAAGCCATCCACTATGGCTTGCACGTTTCCCAGAGTCACTACCCTTGATATCAGCAGGTCTTTCATTGCCCTGGCAACTTGGATCACAGCAGCCCCCACAGTAGATTTGCCCACTCCAAATTGATTCCCGACTGACCGGTAGCTGTCTGGCGTTGCAAGCTTCCACAGGGCTATCGCCACTCACTTCTCAACTGTGAGGGTTGCTCTCATCCTGGTATTCTGGCACTTCAGGGCAGGGGAAAGCAAGTCACAAAGTTCCATGAAAGTGCCCTTATGCATGCGAAAGTTTCGCAGCCACTGGGAATCATCCCACACCTGCAACACGATGTGGTCCCACCAGTCTGTGCTTGTTTCCCGGGCCCAGAATCGGCGTTCCACGGCATGAACCTGTCCCAGTAACACCATGATTTGCACATTGCTGAGGCCCGTACCTTGTGTGAGGGTTGTGTCCATGTCAATTTCCTCATCACTCTTATCGCCGCGCTGCCATCGCCTCATCGGCTGGTCCTGGTTTTGCTTTGGCATGTCCTGGCTCTGCATATACTCCAGCACAATGCGCATGGTGTTCATAGTGCTCATAATTGCCACGGTGATCTGAGCGGGCTCCATGATCCCAGTGCTATGGCGTCTAGTCTGAAAAAAGGCGCGAAACTGACGGAGGGAGGGAGGGGCGACTGATGACATGGTGTACAGGTACAGGGAATTAAAATCAACAAAGGTGGCTGTGCATCAGGGAGAAACACAAACAACTGTCACACAGAATGGCCCCCCCAAAGATTGAACTCATATCCCTGGGTTTAGCAGGCCATCAATTTCACGGAGGGAAGGGGAAGCAAATGAATACATCTATTTTTTACATCTTAAGCTGGCAGCAGACGGTGCAGCATGACTGATAGCCCTCAGCATCTTCTGGGTGCTTGGCAGAAGATACTGTACTACGATTGCTAGCCATCATCGTCAAGACGGTTCAATAGGACTGCCGGCAGGACTGTGTCTCCAGGAGATAAAGCATGTCTGCCCAGGTGCCTCTGATTGAACTGGAATACGACGATGACGGATATCAATCTTAATACACCATCTACTACCAAAAGGCAAGGGGCTGCTGCTGTGTAGCAATGCAGCCCCACATCTGCCAGCACCCAGATAGCCAATGAAGGCTACCAGTCATACTGCACCATCTACTGCCAAAAGGCAATTAGCTGCTGCTGTGTAGCAATGCAGGACCACGTCTGCCGGCACCCAGATGACATATGGTGATGGTGAGCTGAGCTGAGCGGGCTCCATGCTTGCTGTGGTACGTTGTCTGCACAGGTAACCCAGGTAAAAAGGCGCGAATCGATTGTCTGCCGTTGCTCTGACGGAGAGGGAGGGGCCTAACGGCATGTACCCAGAACCCCCCGCGACACTGTTTTGCATCATCAGGCATTGGGATCTCAACCCAGAATTCCAATGGGCGGCGGAGACTGCGGGAACTGTGGGATAGCTACCCACAGTGCAACGCTCCAGAAGTCGACGCTAGCCTCGGTACTGTGGACGTGGTCCGCCGGCTTCATACACTTAGAGCATTTTATGTGGGGACACACACAATCGACTGTATAAAACCGATATCCATAAAACCGGCTTCTATAAATTCGACCTAATTTCGTAGTGTAGACATACCCTCAGTCATGCTGAGGGTCTCAACACCTGACAGCATAAAGGGACCTTAAAGTGAGTGCAGATGTAGTTTACTTTGTGGATCTTTTATGCTGCACCACTTGGTATAATGAGGCTTGAGCATAACTGAGAATTCAGAAGATTGACTTAAATAGGACTACTCATTAACGTGAATTTAGACATATGCTTATTATCTTTCTGAATTGGGGCCATAATGTGGCACAAAGATATAACAATGTGGGGAGAAAATGCTAAAATAAAGGTATAATTATCCTTTGTAAAAATAAAGGGTAGCAGTTCAAGACATTGAAGTTCTTATAAAGCATACTGATCCTTTCAAAAGAAATCTGCATATAGATTATTCATATTTAGGGCCAGTTCTATAGCTACTGGGACTAGGCATAGCATCACAGAAGTCTGTTGAGCTACACAAATGTACAGGAGCAGAGGATCTGACTCAGAACTTTTAACGTAAGATTATTTTCCAGGAGCATACTTTGTTACATTAAATTACAAATCCCTCATTTTGGGAAAAAGTGCACATGCACACTTTTTAGAGAGAGAGAGAGAGAGAGAGAGAGTTAAGCTGTTCCACTGTGGATAAATAATGAAATTATTGAGTGTGGGGGAGGGGAAGAGACAATGACTCTGTGGCCTGGTGATTAGCACATTGAGGGGGGAGCCCCAGGATCCAGTCCCCACTGTTCTAATTATTTAATATATATATATATATATATATATATATATATATATATATATATATAGTATGTTTTTAACTTTGAGAATTCTTTACTGAAATTCAGAAGTCTAATGTTATTTTAAGAACATACAAATTCCTTTTTTGAGTCAACAGATTTTATAATGCATCCCAATGGGAAAACTTAAATGCATGAAGGGTGACAGAAGGGCCTGTTATTTGAATCGTTACAGAGTCTGCTTTGTATCAAAGGAAGCTTTCTGTTTTAAACACATATAGTTGATTTCACCAAGATCTTTTTGATATCAAAATAAACCTCAATACCAGGCAGTGGCATCTTCAAAGTGGAGCATGAGGCATTACAGCATACCAGCACAGAGCAAGCATTATTAACAACCAGCTGAAAGACCAGCACACATCCTATGACTTGATACTCTGTCAATAATAAATGTATGGGAGGGGAAACATTGATGGGGAGGACAAAGATAATAAGGGACCCTGAGGGTATGAAATACAGGAAAGCTGAGGGAAGGGGATGGCATGTGAGGGCTACATTCACAAAGAAATTTAGGCATGCCAACACTGAGCATTACCACCCCTAACCTGTAGACACCTAAAAAAATCACTGGGATTCCCAAAGCCTGAGTTAGGTACCTAGGCTCCCTATACAACGAATGGGGAAAGAAAGGTTCCTTAGACTATGATTCACAAAGACCAGCATGCTAGGCACCTATTTCCAGCCAGCAGGGAGGCACCTCCCACAGTTCATGATTCTCAGCTGCAAACCCTCTGCTGGAATTAGGCACCGAAGCTATATCTGCAAGGAACTGTGGAGAAGAGGGCCTCCCTTGTAACTTTTAGCCCAGTGGTAAGGGTACTCGCCTGGGATGTGGGAAGCCCCTGATTCAAGCCCCCATCCACCAATGATGGGAAAGGATTTGAAAGGGGTAGTGCCCTACTGACTAGGCTAAGATATAGTCTGACATGAGGCTCCCTCAGTCTCTCCCAGTGAAGCTGCTCCACTGTGGATAAATAATGAAATTATTGAGTGCGGGGAAGGAGGAGAGACAATGACTCTGTAGCCTAGTGATTAGTGCATTCAGGGGGGAGACCCATGATCCAGTCCCCTCTGCTCTAATTATTTTTTCAAAAATTATTTAGCCACCATGTAACAGCTTCAACAGGAGAGGCAGAGGGAACCCTACATCAAAATGCCCCAAAGTCTAGGGGTTAGTCTGTTCAAACCATCTCAGCTGGGGGACTGTGGAAAGGGCTTGCCCACATCTCAGGTGAGTACTCTAACCACTGGGCTAAAAGCTGTGAGGCAGTTTGCTCAAAATGGCTGGTGAGAGCAAGCTCACCTATAAGGACCCATTTGGGGAGGCAAGCTCAGACCACACTTATCAGATCAATCCCCGCAGGAGAGTTAGGTGGAGGAACACCTGTCTTCTCCCAGTTCATGCATCAGCTAGGGCTTGGCTGTCTGGCATTGGACTGTAGTGAACATGCTCAGAAACATAGGCACCTAGGGAACTTCTACTGCAAATATTTAGATGTGGAATGAGTTTAGGCACCTACAGGGTTTGGCAGCACCTGAATGGGGATTTTGTGAATGCTAATGTGGTCTGATTCTG
Source organism: Malaclemys terrapin pileata (assembly GCF_027887155.1). Taxonomy (NCBI): domain Eukaryota; kingdom Metazoa; phylum Chordata; order Testudines; family Emydidae; genus Malaclemys; species Malaclemys terrapin. The sequence continues at coordinate 45,331,151 of NC_071506.1, read as the reverse complement.
GGATTTAAGCACCTAAAATGGCAGTTAGGTACCTAAGTCCTTTTGTGAATCTAGCCCTGAGAGTTTTAATGGCAATCTGTCATTTCAGCAGCAGTTGGATATCTTACTCAGTTTTCAGTAAAAAGGTAGAGTGGCAGCTGTTCAATATTCCATATATAGGCTCCAATCCTACAATGAGCGCCACAGTGTGGAGTCCCGTGGAAGTCAGTGAGGCTCCCAAGAAGTTCCTACCAGACAGAACAGCTTGCAGAATTGGGGCCATTGTTTTTTAATAAAATGTGTTTAGATTAAACAACAAATTCAGCCAACTGTTCTATCAGCTACAACAGCAAAGGTTTTGCAAACATAACCAGGCCCTTTGTTTCACACATGCTCTGTTGCCAGATGCAGCTGATTGGAAACAGTAAATAATTTTGGTAGTGAAGCTGGAGAAGGGACAGAATCCAGCTCACATGCTCTGAAATTTGCAGCCGGGGCCCTAGTAATCTCTGAAAAAATGGTGGTAATTAAACAGGCTGCCATATAAATTACAGCAGCATTACGAAGAAATAATGTACAGTAGATTTGTTTATAGCCTTGCATTGATGAAAGAGCTGCATTGTAGAACACACACAAAAATTGAAACCACTTGTCTTCTCTGGAGAAGACAATATAATCAGTGTTTAAATAACGTGAATAACTTTAGAGCCTACTTTAATGGTACAGATAGTCCCAAGTTGCTGAGGCAAAGTTACACTTTCAGAACCATTACTAATAACATCTTTCGGTTGAAGAACAGATGCTTTAATAGTCAGACTTCTAGGATTACCTGGGGGAAAAGAGAGTAGGATTGCGGACTTTTAAACATATTAAAAATTCATTATACAAAGAAACCTTATAGCTTTGCTAAAATATGATGCCACGTTTAATCTTGAACACCTCAGAATGTAACTAGCTATTGCTCACATTTCACATAACTCTGAAATGAGTACACATGAAAATCACAATGGCTTCTTCCGATGGACAGTGAATGGGAATAAAAACTCAATATTCACCACAACTGCTTGCAGTACCCTGGCCTTTTAACACGAAAGAGATATTGTTGTAGTGCAGTCATTGCAGTGTGGAAAACAATTCATTTTTAATGAATCAGTGGGAGTTACACGTGTGCATAGAAGGCAAAAGGGAACCCCTTAGTATTGTACGCAGACCCATATTGCAGTCTGGTTTTAGTAAAGGAAGTCTGCTGTTTGAGTGCTTAGCATGATTAATGTGGAAAACTGCTGAAGATTGAAGGGTTATTAATTTGGGTAAGAAGTGGCACAGTCTAGAGATCTAAGCACAGAACTAGAAACCTGGGATTAGATTCTGGGCTGTTAGATTCTAAGAGAAAAGCACAGTTTGCAGCCTAAGGAACAGGCAGCAAAGGTTGTTTTAAGCTGCTTTTGTACCCCTCCAATCCTGGGCTGCTCCTGGAGCTGGAGAGGCCTCTAATTTAATTTAGACAGCACAAAGGACCTGTCTAAATTATGGCAGCCTCCCTGGGCTGCCCTATGAGCTGCAGTGCTGCCTGGAATCTTTTACCCCAATACACCCTTCTCGCTTGCAGCCCCACCCTGACATACCCCCTGTGCCAGTGGGTCCTAAGGAGGCAGCCTTAGAGCTGTCGCCCACAATGCCTACACCAGAGAAATACTCCCCAGGATGGATATGGAGCTTATTTAGGGTTGCCGATTTTCCTAACTGCTCAAGGCCCAAGGCCCTGCCCACTACATCCCCCCTCCCTCGGTGGCTCACTCTCCCCCACTTTCATTGGGCTAGGGCAGGGGGTTGGGGTACGGGAGGGGGTAAGGGCTCTAACTGGGGGTGTAAGCTGTGGGGTAGGGCCAGAAATGAGGGGTTCAGGGTGTGGGAGGGGGCTCCAGGCTGGGGCAGGGGGTTGGAGTGTGGGAGGGGGTGAGGGCTCTGGCTGGGGCTGCAGGCTCTGGAGTGGGGCCAGGGATGAGGGGTTTGGGGTGTAGGAGGGGGCTCCAGACTGGAGAGTGGGGCCGGGGGATTCAGAGTGTGGGAGGGGGCTGCGGGTTGAGGCAGGGGGTTGGGGTGCAGGAGGGGATCAGGGCTCTGGCTGAGGGTGCAAGCTCTGGGGTGGGGTTGTGGATGAGGGGTTCAGGGTGTGGGAAGGGGCTCTGGGCTGGGGGAGAGGGCTGTGGTGCAGGGAAGATCAGGGCTCTGGCTGGGGGTGCAGGCTCTGGAGTAGGGCTGGGGATGAGGGGTTATGGGTGCAGGAGGGGGCTCCGGTCTGGGGCTTGGGGTTGGGGTATGGGCTTACCTCGGGTGGCTCCTGGTCAGCAGTGCTAAGGCAGGCTCCCTGCCTGTCCTAGCTCTGAGCTGCGCCCCGGAAGTGGCCAGCAGGTTCAGCTCCTAGGCGGGAAGGCCAGGAGGCTCCGTGTGCTGCTCTCACCCACAGGCACCACCCCTGCAGCTCTCATTGGCCATGGTTCCCAGCCAATGGGAGTGTGGAAAAGGTGCTTGGGCTGGAGGCAGCACATGGAGCCTCCTTCCCCTCACCTAGGAGCTGCTGGCTGCTTCCGGGGTGCAGTGCACAGGCAGGACAGGTACGGACTAGCCTGCCTTAGCCCCGCAGCACTGTCAACTGGACTTTTAACGGCCTGGTTGGCGGTGCTGACCAGAGCCAACAGGGTCCCTTTTTGACCGGGCATTCCAGTCAAAAATCGGACACCTGGCAAACTTAAGCTTATTCACCACTCCAGCCTTTTTACACATCTGAAAGGAACCAGACTGGGGGTCAGGATTCCCCAAGAAATCTTGTTTTTAATCTCGATTCTGATAGTTACTCTCCCATTGGCCTTAAGGAAGTCACCTAAATTCACGGTCTGTAAAATGGGAACAATTATATCTCCCTTCTTTCACAGGGCTGCTTTGAGAATTAAATACATTTGTAAAGAATTTTGAAGATGAAAGAGACAAGGTAGATGAGGTAATATCTTTTATTGGACCAACCTGTGTTGTTGGAAAGTACAAGATTTCAAGCTACACAGAGCCCTTTTTCATGTCAGGGGAAGGAAGCAAAGTGTCTGAGCTAAATACAAGTTGGTTCAGATAAAGACAAATGAAAGACAGATGAAAACAGCTGCACCCATATTATTGTATAATCATGGCTTCAGTACTCAAGGAACATTACAAATTCATGTTTTAGAAATTATATCTTCTTTTTTCCATGATTATTGCATTCATTTCTGTTCTGTGCTTTGTTTATTGCATATATATAGTATATATACATTTTACCTGCTGAATCACTTGTGCATATTCCCAAAGAGATCTAAGCTGCAGATTTTAGAAGATACTTTGCATGGAAATTATTTTAACATAGGGCCATGTTTGATTTGTGAGTATATCCTAAAACTAGGGAAATTTTGTAAAAAGTAGTATTATCAAAGTTCTCATTTCTTATTGATCTTTGTGGTTTTGAGGCTTATTTTTGTTTTGCTGCCAAGATGACACCTTTGGTGGCTGTTTTATCTTACTCTATATCCATGATACAAAAATCTTACTAAAATAAAATGCAAATATTAAACAGAAATATTAACAATGTGCACTGTGCTGAAAATAAGTACAAAATAGGCAGCAAAAGAGAGAACAGAGTCCTTGGCCCTTCATTTTAAAAGAGGCTTATGAAGATTTCATTGGACGTTTAAATGAACTTTCTGGTTAAGACAAAATTAATTGTTTAAAAAAACATAAAAAAGGAAATTAGAGAAAGTTGATTCCAATGACTATACATTAGAAGTTATGAAATGCGGACAACTGATAAGGGCAGCTAACGATATCAGTGAAAAGTCTACATCTTGTAGAGTTAACAACAATAAGAAGGAATATTTAGAATATATCAGGAATAAGAGAAATATTAAAAATGGTATAGGCCAAAAATGAGATAAATGTAGCAAAACTATTCAGAAAATTAAGCAGTGATTTGATTATGGTTTATAAGTACTTCCATGGTAAAATGATTTCTGATTGTAGAAGGTTCCCAAATCTAGCACCGAAGAAGTGAGGTTTTTACTCACGAAAGCTTATGCCCAAATAAATCTGTTAGTCTTTAAGGTGCCACCAGACTCCTTGTTGTTTTTGTAGATACAGACTAACACGGCTACCCCCTGATACTTGACATACATTTATTTGAATGCATTACAAAACTGTAATCTGTTGTTTTAATGGAAGGCCATTGTTCTATAGAAATTTCCACCATTAATTTGCTGCACAGGTTGCAAAATTATTCTCATTAAAGATGAGCTGTCAGCTCTTTACTGGGGCAAATGTAAGCCCTATTCCTGTAATGGTACTTTGCACAGGGAGTCTGTCCCTAAGGATCCTTTTGTAATCCCTAAGGGCATATGCTACCTTGAGGCTCTGTGAAATTTACATTCATATTAAGCTTAGAGCTGGTTGCAAATTATTCATCAGACTGATTTTCAAATGAAAAACATCCCTTTCTCAAAACCAAAATTTTCCAAGGGGAAATTTCCATTTTGCTGAAAATTTTTGATTTTTCTATCAGGAAAATCAAAATGTTGCCTGCCCACATGGGTCAGTTTTACTGTTTTGTCAGTTTTACTTTCTGCCTGCTGAAGCTTTCCCAGAGAGGTGCATCTCCTGTTTTGGATTAAGGATGGTTTTTCGCTCTCTCATATTTCTAATATATTAGACTAATTCTCACCAATATTGTGTGTAATTTTTAGGACTATCAAAAGGCCTCTAACTTGGAACAGTTTGTGACTCGTTTCTTACTGAAAGAAACATTGAATCAGCTGCAGTCTCTCCAGAACTCCCTGGATTGTGCCATGGAAACCACAGAGGAGCAAACTCGTCAAGAAAGGTAAACTAATGTTTTCCCCAGTTGGGTGTATGTCAGGGACCTGGAACTAGGGGTGAAGTGACATTAGAAATAAAAGTACTGTATCTAAGATCATATGTGGAGTTAAAAATATTCCAGTGAGATGCACTTAACATACCCTGAATTTGCAAAGACTATTTTGCGTTTTATTTTGATGTCTTAGAGACTAAATAGGACACTAAAGGACAAATCTTGCACTCCTTAGTCAATGGGAGTTTTGCCAGAGGTAGGAGTGCAAGATCTAGTTCTAAGGCTCTGATCCTCTGATAGCATGTGGGTTCACTATCTCATCTATGAGACTGCAGCCATTTTGTTGCTACTTGGGATGCTTATTTTGCTTATTTTATTTCATTTCTTTGGAGCCTCCCAAAACATAAAACACACTATAAGAAATCTAACATTGTCAGTACAAAACCTTAGTTCATTAGTCTTTCCAAATAAAAGTTTTCCTATTAATAGGCTCTCTCACAAGAACTAAGGCTACTCTACCCAACCGCAACATGAGACCCTACTGAAATCATCCCTAGCCCCTCCACCTATGAGTTTCCCTAACTTCCCTAAATGCCTGTGACAAAAGATGCACTTTGCAGATTGCCCACAAAGTTAACAAATCTGGTCTTTGGCAGACCAAGAACAGAAAAACCAGCATCTTGAACTCCCTCGGAAACTTATTGGGATCCAATGTAGTGCTCAGATTATTGTTGTTATAGGGTTCCTTTTTGATGCACTCCTCAACTAGTAGCCACATTTTTGCATGTAACTAGACCTTCTAAATTGACCTATTCTGAACCCTATTATTAACAACACCATTACACACTGCCTATGGTGGTTTATGCAACTATAGGTGGTTGCCTAGCCCCAGCATACATCAAGCTCAGCTGTGCTTAGGCTACATCTACAACTATAAAACAATCTAAGCTTGTTTTTTTTTGTTTTTTATTTTAACATCTACTACAAATGTGTACTTTCTCAGCAAGCACAGATTTTGGTTTAACTTAGGCCCAATGGCAACACACACTTACACATACATGTGTGTTTGCAGGATCAGAGTCTTAGATGTTAAAGGCACAATCCTGTAAACTTTTACTCACATGAGCAGTCTTTACTCGTGTGAGTAGTTTTAGTGAATTCAGTGTCACCACCTTCATGCGTAAGGTTTGAAGGATCAGGTATTAAAGCAGCTCATTGTATTTGAAAATATATTTTGGGGTTTTCTCTCTAGATTTTCCTTTGTTCTCCCCAATCCCCTAGTTTTCTCTCTAGATTTTCCTTTGTTCTCCGTAGACTTGATTTTAACAAATAGGGAGGAACTCGTTGAGAATTTGAAAGTAGAAGGCAGCCTAGGTGAAAGTGATCATGAAATCATAGAGTTTGCAATTCTAAGGAAGGGTAGAAGGGAGAACAGCAAAATAGAGACAATGGATTTCAGGAAGGCAGATTTTGGGAAGCTCAGAGAGCTGATAGGTAAGGTCCCATGGGAATCAAGACTGAGGGGAAAAACAACTGAGGAGAGTTGGCAGTTTTTCAAAGGGACACTATTAAGGGCCCAAAAGCAAGCTATTCCGCTGGTTAGGAAAGATAGAAAATGTGGCAAAAGACCACCTTGGCTTAACCATGAGATCTTGAATGATCTAAAAAATAAAAAGGAGTCATATAAAAAATGGAAACTAGGACAGATTACAAAGGATGAATATAGGCAAACAACACAGGAATGCAGGGGCAAGATTAGAAAGGCAAAGGCACAAAATGAGCTCAAACTAGCTACAGGAATAAAGGGAAACAAGAAGACTTTTTATCAATACATTAGAAACAAGAGGAAGACCAAAGACAGGGTAGGCCCACTGCTTAGTGAAGAGGGAGAAACAGTAACAGGAAACTTGGAAATGGCAGAGATGCTTAATGACTTCTTTGTTTCGGTCTTCACCGAGAAGTCTGAAGGAATGCCTAACATAGTGAATGCTAATGGGAAGGGGGTAGGTTTAGCAGATAAAATAAAAAAAGAACAAGTTAAAAATCACTTAGAAAAGTTAGATGCCTGCAAGTCACCAGGGCCTGATGAAATGCATCCTAGAATACTCAAGGAGCTAATAGAGGAGATATCTGAGCCTCTAGCTATTATCTTTGGAAAATCATGGGAGACAGGAGAGATTCCAGAAGACTGGAAAAGGGCAAATATAGTGCCCATCTATAAAAAGGGAAATAAAAACAACCCAGGAAACTACAGACCAGTTAGTTTAACTTCTGTGCCAGGGAAGATAATGGAGCAAGTAATTAAGGAAATCATCTGCAAACACTTGGAAGGTGGCAAGGTGATAGGGAACAGCCAGCATGGATTTGTGAAGAACAAATCATGTCAAACCAATCTGATAGCTTTCTTTGATAGGATAACGAGCCTTGTGGATAAGGGTGAAGCTGTGGATGTGGTATACCTAGACTTTAGTAAGGCATTTGATACAGTCTTGCATGATATTCTTATCGATAAACTAGGCAAATACAATTTAGATGGGGCTACTATAAGGTGGGTGCATAACTGGCTGGATAACCGTACTCAGAGAGTTGTTATTAATGGTTCCCAATCCTGCTGGAAAGGCATAACGAGTGGGGTACCGCAGGGGTCTGTTTTGGGACCGGCGCTGTTCAATATCTTCATCAACGACTTAGATATTGGCATAGAAAGTACGCTTATTAAGTTTGCGGATGATACCAAACTGTGAGGGATTGCAACTGCTTTGGAGGACAGGGTCATAATTCAAAATGATCTGGACAAATTGGAGAAATGGTCTGAGTTAAACAGGATGAAGTTTAACAAAGACAAATGCAAAGTGCTCAACTTAGGAAGGAAAAATCAGTTTCACACATACAGAATGGGAAGAGACTGTCTAGGAAGGAGTACGGCAGAAAGGGATCTAGGGGTTATAGTGGACCACAAGCTAAATATGAGTCAACAGTGTGATGCTGTTGCAAAAAAAGCAAACATGATTCTGGGATGTATTAACAGGTGTGTTGTGAGCAAGACATGAGAAGTCATTCTTCCGCTCTACTCTGCTCTGGTTAGGCCTCAGCTGGAGTATTGTGCCCAGTTCTGGGCACCGCATTTTAAAAAAGATGTGGAGAAATTGGAAAGGGTCCAGAGAAGAGCAACAAGAATGATTAAAGGTCTTGAGAACATGACCTATGAAGGAAGGCTGAAAGAATTGGGTTTGTTTAGTTTGGAAAAGAGAAGACTGAGAGGGGACATGATAGCAGTTTTCAGGTATTTAAAAGGGTGTCATAAGGAGGAGAGAGAAAACTTGTTCACCTTAGCCTCTAAGGATAGAACCAGAAGCAATGGGTTTAAACTGCAGCAAGGGAGGTCTAGGTTGGACATTAGGAAAAAGTTCCTAACTGTCAGGGTGGTTAAACACTGGAATAAATTGCCTAGGGAGGTTGTGGAATCTCCATCTCTGGAGATATTTAAGAGTAGGTTAGATAAATGTCTATCAGGGATGGTCTAGACAGTATTTGGTCCTGCCATGCGGGCAGGGAACTGGACTCGATGACCTCTCAAGGTCCCTTCCAGTCCTAGAATCTATGAATCTATGAATCACTGTGTTATTATAACTATAACTGAGAATCCATTTCTCAGCTAGTCCTAAAGGGCTACCCAGAATATTCTTGGTGACCTTTCAAGTTGAATGGCAATGCAAGTTGCTGGTTTTGCACCTTAATGCTGCTTTATGATGGATAAAGACTGTTTCAAAATTTAGAATGTTTTAAAATGTGTTTTCTCTTGATGTTTTTATATTAGAAATGCCAGGTCCTTGTTTCCTTTGCTTTGCTGTTGGATGCTGGCATCGCTGATACTGGAATAATAATGTGACAGAGGGATATTACCTGAACTGCAGATTTCTTTCACAGAGCAATTAAGGGGGTTGGGAATGCTGATTTTCACATAGTCTAAGACTAAGAGAATGGGGGGGAGGGATATGGGATGGCTTGATATTTATGATGTAAAAACAAACAGCAAAATCTTTAAAGAAGAAAAGTTTAAGACCATCTTTATACATCATAAAGGAACAATAGAGTGACCTAGATATCTTGTTTGGTTTTGAATCACAGTTCTCCTTTCACTTCCATATCTTTACACCAAAATATAAGCAAAGTGATTTTATGAAGCTATTTTCAGTTTGAATTTGGGACACTCTTCCACTGAGGTCTACCTGTGCTATTGGTTTTCCCAAAGTCACTGATAGCACCAAATAGGTTTCCAGTGGGTCTAAAAGAGAGTATTTTGTTACCAACTCCCCTCTCTGTTAATAGTCTGGTGGGGCAATATGGAGATTTTTTGTTTAGGACTCTAGATATAGCTGGTCCTAAATGCCCTATAGCAGTGGTGTGCACTCAATGATTGCCTGTTTTGTTCATTCCCTCTGACGCACCTGTCATCCGTCAGAAGACAGGATACTGGGCTAGATGGACCATTGGTCTAACCCAATATAGCTGTTCTGATGTTCCCTCCTCGCAGGTCACCGTGACATACAAGAGATTAAATGAGACTGAAAAGAGCTAAAGAGCTGGTGACAGAAGTCCCAATCCAACTGCATCTTTAAAGACTTATGTTGTAGCAAAGCTTTGGTCTACACACAGATTCAGCTAAATTGGTGCAACCCTCTAGTTTGGACTCTCTTTACACCAGTATAAGTGTCTTAAATTGATTTAGTTTAAATTGATTACAAACAGGTAATCCAATTTAAGACTCTCCTAAACAGCTTTAAGAGTGTCCACACCAGGGGATTGCACTGATTTAATTAACTCAGAGGGGTTATACTGCTGCCTGTAGTGAATAGGAATTGGGTAGTATCCCTTTAAATAGTTAATGAACCCTCTACTATTTTTCACAAGCCACCAGAGTGCTTCTAGAGCAGCAGTGTGAGGGCCGGCCTTAAGGGTGAGTGACCGCCCAGGGGCCATGGTCAGGAGAGCGCCATGGTCAAGAGTCTGTAGAAGGGCTGTGCTCACCCAGGAGGCGGGGGAAGGGGATAAAGGGGACTGCATGACACCTGCAGCACTGCCCCTGCTCCCAGGGCCGGCTCCAGGCACCCAAGCACATGCTTGGGGCGGCACCTGGTAAGGGGCGGCGGGGGGAGCGCGGCGCGGCATTCCGCAGGGGGGGGGCGCTCCGGCGGCGCAGCGTGGCGCTGGGGGGTCGGGCTCCAGTTGCGTGGGGCTCGGCGAGGGGGCGGCGCGGGCGCGGTGCTGGAAGGGGGTTCTGGTGGCGCTCGGTGGGGGCGGGCTCCGGCGGTGCGGCGCTCGGCGAGGGGGGGGCAGCGCAGGGCTCGGCGCTGGGGGGCAGCGCGGGGCTCGGCGCTCGGGGGGGGTGCGGCGCGGGCACGGCGCTGGAGGGGGGTTCCAGCGGCGCTTGGCGGGGGCGGGCTCGGCGCTCGGGGGGGGGTTTCCGGCAGCGCGGGGGGGGTGGGCTCCAGCGCATGGCGCGAGGTGGCACTCTGGGGGGGGTTCCGGCGGCACTCGGCGGGGGGGGCGGAACGGCGCTCGGCTGGGGGGGGGGCGGCGCTTTTTTTCTTCTTGGGGCAGCAAAAAAGCTAGAGCTGGCCCTGCCTGCTCCATCTGCTGCTGCTCTGCCTGCTGAGCGGCTGCCAGCTGCTTGGGGAGCAGTACATAAAGGGTGTCATTTTCTATTAGGCCGGCCATGAGCATTGTGCATAGGCTTTGCATGTAATATATAGTTAGTAAACTTACTTATGTGGTCCCCACTATACCCAGGTGGTTCCTTCCTGTTACATTTGTTGAGTAAAGAGCAAAAGAACAACACCACCCATTACTGTAGTACCTGAGTGCCTTCCATGTAAATCAATAGCAGTAGCGAAGTCCCTAGGGAATTTCCAAGCAAAAACAGGTGAGTAGACAAGCCCAAAGTTTCTTTGCCTCTGCTATAGCATCTGCAAAGTCACAAACAGTGGGGAAGTGGATAGCTTGGCTGAAATTTAGTCAGAAAACTGTTTGGAGACTACTTACAAATAATGAATATAAATCAGGATTGGTCTGAGAACAATTCACTAACTGAAGAGATGGCTACATTCCAAACTTACATTATCTGAAACAAACAATTTGACCAGCCATCCTAACTGCAGCCATAGCATTAAATATTTTATTTAACGGATATATTTCAACACAGCTCTTCTCACTAGCGTACCTGGTCCTCATTCTATGCTATCCATTCCTGGTCCTCTTTGCTTCCTAAATCCCAGATTAAAATCCTTTCACAATGCTATTTATCATGAATTTAAAACAGAAAATTTCCCTTCTCAAGTGAACATATAAGTTTTTGATCTTTCATCAGTAACTGATCGCATGACCCCAGTACCTTTATGGGGACCCATTGAAATCACTGGGGCTCTGCTCTGATCCAAGGGCCTGTAATAGTGGTTCCCAGTGCAGGACCAGGACCACAGAAAAGACATACCACCAATTTTATGTCCCTATATGATATTTGTGAGGTATTAACTTTCCTTCTTTTTCCTCCTCAGTGAGTATCAAAGTGGACTGTAGCGGGGTGGTAACAGCTCCGGTCCAGGGGGGCTGTGGCTGGAGAAAGCAGCCTTTAGGCTGAGCTGATTGGGGGAAGTGGCTGAAGCTGGGGCCATGCCCCCAAACAGACTCAGCTGGCCCTATAAAGGCCAGGGCAGCCAGAAGCTCAGCAGTCTCTCTGAGTGCAGAGAGAGAAGGGCCTGGCCGTAGCAAGCTAGAGACAGGGTACCTGAGTGGAGCAGGGCTGGGGAGCTCTAGCCTGGATAGACCCAGGCTGCAGCCTAGTGGAAGGCCAAGTGGTACTGGGGGTTGCAGAGGGCAGCCCAGGGCTAGGCCAAGGCAGCAGGTCCGAACCCTCCTTGCTAGTGATGAGTGGCCTATACTGCAGTCTGCCCCAGGGAGTGGGGGCTAGTTGATGACTGGCAGTGGCCTAGTGCTGAGGCAAGGTGGGGATAGTGGGTGGGGGTTCCCCTGGGAGGGGAGACCTAGTGTGTGGGTACTGCCAGGGGGCAGCACCCAAAGCAAGGGGCACCGGGGTCCTGGGAGGGACACGGGAGCCGAGAAAGAGAGGACAGGTGGATCACTGGCCTGCAGAGGGCGCACCAGAGGCTGGAGAGTTAATTCCCTGGATGACCAGCAGGAGGCGCCGCAGGGGTGAGTCGGACCTTCTTACATGGACACAGCTAACTGTAGCAGTAAAAGCCTAGAAAATCACTCAGTAGTTTCAACAGATATTTCTCTCTCTCACTCCTTTTTTTTTTTTTTTCAATCAGCATCCTGACAGCAGAAGGAAGACAGAGACTTTGGCACATGGATTAACTACTATCTGTTTCTATTTAGACAAGGACCAGCAAAGCCAGAGGTGCTCTCAATTCAGTGGCCAGGAAAACGTTCAAATCGAAGATTTCAGAGGAACAGTAGTTTATCACCAAACAGTCCTCATGTAAATACAGGTAATGTCATTTCAACTTTTTAATGTATTTAAAACACCCACAGAAGCAAGGCAGCCATATACTTGTCCTCAAAATTTTAACCAGCAAGTACAAATCAACAAAAGTGCTATTATAGCTGAAAGTAATCTTCAGTTTAATACAGCAGCCATTAGCTCTAGCTGTAGAAGCAGAACAAATAAGTATACTGCTACAGCCCCAAAGTCTCCCCTGCATTAGGGCTGTTTTGCCATCCTGTAGGGTCATTGTTTTTGTGCTATGAACTGCAAATACCAGTTTATACTTCTTGGCTATATTTATAGATAGTGGTGATGGGAAGAGATGGGATTATAATGAAGGGGCGGGGGGGGGGGGGGAAATGCCAAGAAACAAGTTTATGCTGCCTGCATTACTCAGAGTGATCATGTGTCATGGTCGAGGGGAACAAGTGTTTTTATGACCGAGAAAGAAAGAGGGGGGAAAATAAGGACATTAGCTTGAGGCACAGCAGACATCTCTTAGGCTGACATGAAGCATTAGAAATGACAATTTTGCCTTAGGAAAAAGAAATATTGAGAGGATTCCAAGCTAAAGATAAATTTTGGAATTGTCACTAACCCAGAAAGTTGCAGGAAAGGAATCCTCACCCTAAATATAGATCTCAGGACCATGACATTCGTGCAACACAGACACAGCAGAGCATGATGGGGAGGGATTGATGCAGCCCACTTCTCTCCACCCAGGCTCTCGGCTATGTAATTCTTCCCATTTGCAGGTGAAGTGTCCACCTCCCGCCATGTATTCTCTTGTAAAGCACCTTCTATGGTACACAGAATTGGTGCAGAGTCCCCATTACATTGGCTTTCTGTGTCCCCTATCCAGCTAAATTAAACGTTCACAGTGTTAGGCCCCCTGCCCTGCTGTAATGCAGTGAATTTTTGGCTTGATCACTTTTTTTTCAGGATAAGGTGTCATGTAATTATGTTACTACTAAGGCTGTCGATTAATTGCAGTTAACTCACACGATTAACTCGAAAAAATTAATCATGATTAAAAATATTAATTGTGATTAATCGCAGTTTTAATCATACTGCTAAAAAGTAGAATACCAATTGAAATTTATTAAATATTTTTGGATGTTCTTCTACACTTTTAAATATATTGATTTCAATTACAACACAGAATACAAAGTGTACAGTGCTCATTTGATATTATTTTTATTACAAATATTTGCACTGTAAAAATGATAAACAAAAGAAATAGTATTTTTCAATTCACCTCATACAAGTACTGTAGTGCAATCTCTTTATCGTGAAAGTGCAACTTTCAAATTTAGATTTCTTTAGGTTTTGAGTGCAGTTATGTAACAAAAAAAAAATAATGTAAAACTTCAGAGCCCACAAGTCCACTCAGTCCTACTTCTTGTTCAGCCAATCGCTAAGACAAACAAGTTTGTTTACATTTACAGGAGATAATGCTGTACCATTCTTATTTACAGTGTCACCTGAAAGTGGGAACAGGTATTCGCATGGCACTGCTGTAGCCAGAGTTGCAAGATATTTACATGCCAGATGTGCTAAAGATTCATATGTCCCTTCATGCTTCAACCACTATTCCAGAGGACATGCTTCCATGCTGATGATGCTTGTTTAAAAAAAATGTGATAATTACTTATTGACTGAACTCCTTGGGGGAGAATTGTTTGTCTCCTGCTCTATGTTTTAGCTGCATTCTGCCATATATTTCATGTTATAGCAGTCTCGGATGATGATCCAGCACATGTTGTTCGTTTTAAGAATAATTTCATTGCAGATTTGACAACACAAAGAAGGTACCAATGTAAGATTTTTAAAAATAGCTCAAGCACTCAAACCAAAGTTTAAGAATCTGAAGTGCTTTCCAAAGTCTGAGAGAACGGGGTGTGGAGCATGCTTCCAAAAGTCTTAAAAGAGCAATATTCTCCTGCGAAAACTACAGAACCTGAACCACCAAAAAAGAAAATCAACCTTCTGTTGGTGGCGTCTGATTCAGATAATGAAAATGAACATGCGTCAGTCTGCACTGCTTTGGATTGTTATCAAGCAGAACTCGTCATCAGCATGGATCCATGTCCTCTGAAATAGTGGTTGAAGCTTCAAGGGACAAATTAATCTTTAGCACATCTGGCATGTAAATATCTTGCAACACTGGCTACAAGGGTGCCATGTGAATGCCTGTTCTCACTTTCAGGTGACATTGTAAACAAGAAGAGGGCAGCATTATCTCCCGTAATGTAAACAAACTTGTTTATTTTAGCGATTGGCTGACCAAGAAGTAGGACTGAGTAGACTTGTGGGCTCAAAAGATTTACGTTGGTTTGTTTTTGAATGCAGGGTTTTTGTATGTAATTCGACATTTGTAAGTTCAGCTTTATTATTAAAGAGATTCAATTCACCTAATACAAACAAGGTAATGCAAAAACGCTATTTCTTTTGTTTTTTTACAGTGCAAATATTTGTAATCAAAAATAAATACAAAGTGAGCACTGTACACTTTGTATTCTGTGGTGTAACTGAAATCAATAATTTGAAAATGTAGAAAACATCCAAAAATATTTAAATGATATTCTATTACTAAAAGTGTGATTAATCGTGCAATTAAATTTTTTTTTTAAATTGCTTGACAGCCCTAGTTACTACATTTCCAAATCACAGCGTACAGTGGAAAACCTATATCAGACCACTTTTAATTAGTGTGAAATTGAGAAAAATGCTTTGTTAATTCTTTACAAACAGTTCATCTAATGTACTTTGTTAGACAAGCCTCTTCTGTTTCAGAATTCCTATTTTGTTAGCACCGTTTCAAGGTTTCTTTTTCCTAAGGCAAAACTGACTTTCCTAATATCTTCATAATGACCTAGGAGATTTTGGCTGTCTCCAGCTACAATCCCTGTGTGGTGTGGTGGGTTTTTTTTTCCTCCTTCCTTTTCATCAACTGTGATATTTAATCTTAGTAATGCATACATCACAAAGTAGGTTCTTAGATTCTGTTGTCCCGTTTTTTTCCTTCACTGCTCATAAATATAGCTAATAATGTATTGTATTGTGTTCTCTGTTCATAGTGCCAAAACAGTGACCCATGGGTCACTAAACATATAATGGTATACACAAAATATCTGTATTAGGTACATCTAATTGGTGGCACCCATATTGTGGTCTATGGACCAGTGATAGTCCATGGAGCCCCCAGAGAGTTGGCTGGTCACATGGTGCAGTCTTCCCTCATTTCCAACTGTTAAACTGCTTTAAGACACACAGGGAAATTGTGATCATGAAGGGGAGGAGAGATTGTCCATGTGACAGCAAATGGGAAGAGAGATGGTCCACAAAACAGCGTCTCTGATAAGAAGTGGACCACTCTAAGAAAAAGGTTGAGATCCCTTTCCTAAGTTGCCAATCACTGTGTTATCAAAGAGCTAAACAAATGAAAGGTTCAAGTCTCCACCTCTCCATGTATCTGAACGTGTGTGTGTGTGTGTTTCTCTTCTCCTTCCTGTCGTCTTTTTCCCTGTCATTGACTCATAAGTAGAGGAAACATTACTGGGGGAAGGCTTGAGCAACAAAAAGGTGAGGCTTGCATTCCGATCTGAACATAGGTTAGGGGCTTGGATTCATTTCCCTGGACAAGCAATTCCAACAGAGTTTCAACAATTCCAACAACACTCAACAGAGTTTCAAAACACTGGAGTTAACATGGAATTCAGTTTAAAAATAAAAAAGCTCGATAGTTTCTACTGCATCCCATGAAGAATCATGTGTTTTAGGAAATCACTATTACAGGAAAAATTGTTTGTTTAATTTATTTTAAATATTCAGTTTAATTTACTAGTTTATGCATAAACAACTGTTAACAATCAAATACATCCTAGCCTTTTTTCAAGATGCAAAATAAGTTACAAGCTAAAAAAACATTTTTACATGTGTATTTATAACAACATAAAAATAAGTAAGTACATTACATCCCAGCTTTCAGTAACATTTTATCCTTCATTATTTATGTTTCTGAAAGGTTGGTTAGAGGAAGACAACCAATGGATGACCCAGATAAACAGACTCCAGAAGCTGATTGACAGGCTGGAAAAGAAGGTATATATTTCCTTTTATCTGTTCTCTCTCATTTTCAGTAAAGATTTCTGAAGCAATCCTGAAACCATAAATGTTCTTCCTGCCATGTCATATTCACACTGCTGTTCCAACTAATAATGACAGCAACTAGCACAACAGCTACATGAGCTAAAGTACACTAAATGCCCGTCTCCCTTTCATCTTGCTTATTCCTATTTGATGATTTCATAAAAAACAACACTTCACTGAATATTCACAGCTCTTTTTTCCTGAGTTGGTATCTGTATCTGCTGTATATACACACACTTGGGGGGAGGGATAGCTCAGCGGTTTGAGCGTTGGCCTACTAAACCCAGGGTTGTGAGTTCAATCCTTGAGGGGGGCCTTTTAGGGAACAGGGGTAAAACTTTGTCTGGGGATTGGTCCTGCTTTGAGCAGGGGGTTGGACTAGATGACCTCCTGAGGTCCCTTCCAACCCTGATATTCTATGATTCTATATGCAACACACAATGCTTGCATACATTAATATGCAAAATCAACTACCCTCTGTTAGTTAAGTTTAGTCTATACATAACATTCCTAACACAAAACCATAAGAGTATCAAAAGTTAAGGCACCTAACAGTACCTACTATCTTCTCCTCTATCCAGAGTCACACACCTCACCACTAGAACTGCAGAGAACACACCACAACTTACTAAGGATATTTAATAAGGTGCCTTATTAATGATGCCAGCCTTCCAGCTACTCCTGCCACAAGGTCCCCAGCTCCCTCATAACAAACAGATCAGACTTCACACCCCCTTTTGTGCAAAGATATGAAAAATCACACTCACTTGTGTCTGGGGAATAACATTTTATATATCTTATCTGTATTTATTTTCCATTCTGCAAGCACAGGGTCCCCAGTATCCATTCACTGTAGGATCGGGGAATATTCTTCACCTCTTCCTGGTTGAATCTTCCCACTACAACTGGTCACAAATTCTCTGATGGCAGGGTTTTCTGTCAGAAAAAGCCAGTTGGTCAAAATCAAATTTTGTGGAGATCGTCAAAATAGAACTAAGTTCCAGTGGAGTCCTGTTTGGCTTTCTATCAACTTGCCCACCCGGCTCTTGGGCAGCCTGCCATGTGGCCTGATGGAGAGCCAGGAGTCTGAAAACCCTGGCTTCTGACTCAGTTGGGGCTTCCAGGCTCCCAGCTCCCCTTCAGCACACTGGATGGGATGACAGGGAGCTGGGAACCTGGCAACCCTGTGAGCACCAGCTCCCAGGCTTGTGGCTCCTTGGCAGTCTGAGCATCCAGGGCCCATAGCTCTGAGACAGCCTGCAGTCCCTGAGCCAGGACCCCAAAGTTTCCGGAGCCCACAGCTTAGACTCTCTCTTAGAGCCAAAGCTCCATTCCTTTTTGTAGTAAATTTTGAAATATCAATCCTCCACAAAACAAAATCACCTTTATCTGTACAGTTCTTCCCATTTCCAGCTTGAGTTGCCATATGGTATCACATCATTACCAACCAAGCCTGTGGGGTGAAAGTCAGCCCTGCGCAGAGGGCCAGCACAAAGCCTATGTGTCAGTTAAATCCCACTTCAGATCTATTTGGAGGGTTTAAGTGGTGGATAGCCCTTATGCAGGCCCTCTGCAGAGGGTGGATTTCACCTTAGACCAGTCTTGTACTTTCAAATTTATAGAAGGAATTTGACCATGTTTTAAATTAGCCTGTCAAAACTTTAGGGCCAAATTTTGCCCTCAGTTATGTAAATACCACGCATTTTGTAGGGGAACAGAATTTGGCCTACTTCATTCTACAGTAGGGTGAAATCTGCAGTAGTACTTGTTGCTACTTTATGCTGTGATCTCTTGCTTCACCTCTTTTACTTTATTCCTGTCCTTGGAGTTTAGTATGAGAAGTATATGGAGGCCACAGGAAGTATAATGAGATTAAGTTTCCTGCATGGTTCTCTATCTGAAGTCTCTGTGCTGACAGATGAGCCATTACAAATAGTTTCCTCACAAATTTTGTGATTTTTTTTTTTCCCCCCATCTAAATTCTGCATGAGATGCACAATTGCACAGCAGTTGATGAGTGAATGTCACTTCACTACTGACTTCTGCCACCTGCTGTTGGTGATGCTCCAGCAAATACCATGTTTACTTAAACTCCACTAGCAGCATCACATCTGCTGTTTGCTTTTAACCACCTATTGTGTTTGCACTAGCAAAATGCCTGCTTCCCAAGGCTAAGAAGTCATTGCCCAATTGCATTCATGTTTGGGAAAAGAAAAAGCATCTTTAAATTTCTTACACAAAGAAGCTCGTACAGTGTGTTGCCATTTGCCACAATGTAGCCTGCTGCAATTTGCCAGATCCTGAATTTTGCTTCACGTCTTTATTACAAATATCTCTTGTTTGTTCTGAAGTGTGAAGAAACTGTCTCTGGTGCTAAAATACCCCTTTGTCATTGGGTATGTCTACACTTCAAGCTGGAGGTATAAATTCCAACTCAAGGAGACATACCTATGTTGGCTCTTGGACAGGTAGGCAGTCAGGGTGGCTAGCCCCTTTGCAGCTCACAACTACACTCTACTTTTAGTGCAGTGGCTTGATCAGAGCAAGCCCAGGTATGTCTCTTCAAGCTGAAATTTACACCTCCAGCTCAACATGTAGACGTAACACAGTGGGTATGTCTACAAGTATTCCCATATGCGTAGCATTATACGGCCTGATCATCAGTGGGCATTTGCTAACTTTGTACATGCACTACTAGATGTGTTCACACAAATCAAAGATTTGCATGTCCACATCTAGTAGTACGCATATGAAGTAAGTAAGTACATTTGCAATCTCACAAATGCACCTGCTTGAAAATCAGACTAATTGCAGGCAAGTAGTTCTATCCACATGCAGTTCTACTTTGTGCCTGTTCCTATTCCAGAAATGTCTTGTATTTAGAAGCTAATTCACCACCTCTAGCATGGGGGTTCCTAAACTTGGTTCACAGCTTGTTCAAGGTAAGCCCCTGGCGGGCCATGAGACGCTTTGTTTACCTGAGCGTCCGCAGGTACGGCCGTTTGCAGCTCCCAGTGGCCGCGGTTCGCCGTTCCCGGCCAATAGGAGCTGCAGGAAGCAGTGGCCTGGCCTGCGTCACTTCCCGCAGCTCCCATTGGCCAGGAAATGTAAACCGCGGCCACTGGGAGCTGCGAGCGGCCGTACCTGCGGACGCTCAGGTAAACAAAGCGTCTCATGGCCCGCTCAGGTAAACAAAGCGTCTCATAACCAAGTTTGGGAACCACTGTTCTAGCATATATACTGTTCACTGCTGCAATGTTGATTCTTTTAACTGCATTGTTGGCTGTGTGGAAGATTTCCCAGCTATGAATACTAGCAGTTGTGGAAGACTCTTCAAGGCCTTCTTCTCTTGGGCACATTTAGCAGCTACTCAATAATAAAGGGATTTGCTCATAATACTACCTATGAATAAAATCTACACAAGTTTCTCCTGTACAAGACCTATATTATGCTAAATCTCAGGGTTCGTTCATTCATTCCTACTTGCCTCTTGTTTGTGACATCTTCAGCTGAGAGTTTTTCTTTTGTGAGTTAGATCTAAAATATGAATGTAACTGAGCAGATTTGTCACAAATTAACAACTTGCTTCTGTCTAGCTATTAATGGAGTGTGTGTGTGTGTGTTTGTGTTAAAGTTTGATCCAGCCTGTAGCTCTTGTACAGCTACTGAAGTGGGTGAGGTTCTTCAAGCAACTTGTATGTCAGACTAACAACTAATAAATAAGCAGAAAGGCTATAGTTCAAACTCTTCATTCTAAGTAGGCCTATATCAGAATCTGGTTTGGAATGGCCTAGTCTACCCCCCCCCCAAATAAAAGTCGAAGTCATTTGCCCACAGTTAAACGTGTGTGTTTTATATTTGCATTCTTTCCCCCTTGATCACAAGGATCTAAAGCTTGAGCCACTGGAAGAAGAGGTGTTGGAAGGAAACACAAAATCTGTAAGTGTTTTTCAAGGCAGTGAATTTATTAAGACGTTTGTGGACCAATTTTGTGTGATGTAGACAGTATCCATCTGCAGCTTGGTTGAAATCACCAAACTCACTTTTCAGCTAATAAGGATCTATTTTATTGCAGCAGAGCCTCAATGCACAAGAAATAATAAGACCAAAAAGAGCTTTTTGGGGAAGAGGGAGTATCACCAAACTGAGAGGACATGAGAAAATACTCATTATTTAGAGATAAAAGAGAGTTTCTTTATTTTTATGATTCACTAAGAACATCTCCAGAAATGAACACAAATTGCAAGTAGGTTTTGTGACAAAGTTCCTCCTCCACCATGGTGGGTCCTGCACTTATTGGCGGATTTTCTTGTCTCAGAGATTCACCATGTGGGTTGGGGAACAGCCCACAGACCTTCCCCTCTGGAAGAACCCACAGTCCAGGTCAATTGGGAGGTTTGGGGGGAACCTGGACCTGCCCTCTACTCCGGGTTCCAGCCCAGGGCCCTGTGGACTGCAGCTGTCTATTGTGCCTCCTGTAACAGCTGCATGACAGCTACAACTCCCTGGGCTACTTCCCCATGGCCTCCTCCAAACACCTTCTTTATTCTCACCACTGGACCTTCCTCCTGGTGTCTGATAACGCTTGTGCTCATCAGTCCTCCAATAGCACACCCTCTCACTCTCAGCTCCTTGCGCCTCTTGCTCCCAGCTCCTCTCACTCACACCACAAACTCAAGTGAGCTTCTTTTTAAAACCCAGGTGCCCTGATTAGCCTGCCTTAATTGATTCTAGCAGCTTCTTCTTAGTTGGCTCCAGGTGTCCTAATTAGCCTGCCTGCCTTAACTGGTTCTAGCAGGTTCCTGATTACTCTAGTACAGCCCCTGCTCTGGTCACTCAGGGAACAGAAAACTACTCATCCAGTTACCAGTATATTTGCCCTTTACCAGACTCCTGTACCCCACTGGTCTGGGTCTGTCACAGTATACATGCCAAGAGCAAATCTTCCAAATAAATCAGTGTTGAAACCAAGGTTAAACCTTAAATCAAATAAAAAGAACGAGGCGTACTTGTGGCACCTTAGAGACTAACAAACTTATTTGGGCATAAGCTTTTGTGGGCTAAAACCCACTTCATCAGATGCATGCGGTGGAAAATACAGTAGGACGAAAGATATCTATAGAGAACATGAAAAAAATGGCGGTTGCCATACCAACTCTAACAAAACTAATCTCAGTTAAGGTGGGCTATTATCAGCAGGATAATCAGGATGGCCCATTTCAAACAGTTGACAAGAAGGTTTGAGTAACAGTAGGGGAAAAATTAGCATGGGGAAATAGTTTTTAGTTTGTGTAATGACCCATCCACTCCCAGCCTTTATTCAAGCCTAATTTAATGGTGTCCGGTTTGCAAATTAATTCCAGTTCTGCAGTTTCTCATTGGAGTCTGTTTTTGAATTTTTTTGTTGAAGAATTGCGACTTTTAGGTCTGTAATTGAGTGTCCAGAGAGGTTGAAGTGTTCTCCGACTGGTTTTTGAATGTTATAATTCTTGACATCTGATCTGTGTCCATTTATTCTTTTGCATAGAGACTGTCCGCAAAATGTACATGGCAGAGGGGCATTGCTGGCACATGATGGCATATATCACATTGGTAGATGTGAAGGTGAACAAGCCCCTGATGGTGTGGCTGATGTGATTAGGTCATATGATGGTGTCCTTTGAACAGATATGTGGAAAGAGTTGGCAATGGGCTTTGTTGCAAGGATAGGTTCCTGGGTTAATGTTTTTGTTGTATGGTGTGTTGTTGCTGGTGAGTATTTGCTTCAGGTTGGGGAACTGTCTGTAAGTGAGGACTGGCCTGTCTCCCAAGATCTTTGAGAGTGAGGGATCGTCCTTCAGGATAGGTTGTAGATCCTTGATGATGCGCTGGAGATGTTTTAGTTGGGGGCTGAAGGTGACGGCTAGTGGCATTCTGTTACTTTCTTTGTTGAGCCTGTCCTGTAGTGATTAACACTACAAAAGTTTTTGTCTCCTGCTGCTAATAGCCCACTTTAATTGATTAGTCTCGTTAGAGTTGGTATGGCAACCCCCATTTTTTCATATGTGTGTGTGTGTGTGTATATATATATATAAAATCTTCCTACTGTATTTTCCATTGCATGCATCTGATGAAGTGGGTTTTAGCCCACAAAAGCTTATGCCCAAATACATTTGTTAGTCTCTAAGGTGCCACAAGTACTCCTTGTTCTTTTTGCTGATACAGACTAACACAGCTACCATTCTGAACCCTTAAATCAAATGTGCATGAAAAGAGATAGCCAATGATGGCACTTAGTAGACTCGAACAAGAAAAACATTAACAAGGAAAGATCAAATGAGTCATATGATTCTGGATAGCTTGATCGTGAAATAGTATAGATGCAAGTTGATCAATGAGACGACCGTACCAATAATCAAGCCAGGAAGGAATCAAAGCCTGGACCAAAGATTCCATTGCGTTGGTTATTAAGCAAGCATCATTTCTTGAAATACTGAATAAGCAAAGTAACATGTATTAATGGATGAACCAATATGCAAACTCCTTAGAATATTAGAATTATAAGCATCAAGAATTAAGGATGAAAAGGTCTGGTGTCTTCTCCACTTCCAGTTATTCTTCTAGAGTTTTACCTTTCATCAAGGTTATTCATTCTGTAGAAAGGACAAACTTTTCAAGTCAATGTATAGTTTCAATTATTATTTTCAACAGAGGGGTAGCCGTGTTAGTCTAGCTCTGTAAAAAGCGACAGAGTCCTGTGGCACTGTATAGACTAATAGACATAAACTTTCATGGGTGAATACCCACTTCATCAGACGCATGATCCGTCACCCACAAAAGCTTATGCTCCAATGTGTCTGTTAGTCTATAAGGTGCCACAGGACTCTTTGTTGCTATTTTCAACTAGTCACTTCAAAAAAATTACTATAATAACATGACCACACTGTAAATCTTTTTTGCATTTCTTTTATTTAATTTCACAAGGCCCAAATCCAAAGTGAGGAAGAAACACACTTTTTCTTCTCTACCATCTCTGTTTCTTGATTATATGTCTGAGAAAACCTGTACTGGAATATATCAAAAATAGAGTTGTATTCCATATCTTAAATCACATTAAGGTTTGGGCTTGTGAGCAACTGGGGTCAAACGGTTTTAACTTCCATATCTGGAGACTTAAGTTCAGCTTGCACATCTGCTTGCATAGTATTGATTCATCCATTGAAATGTGTTAACTTTTTTTATGAAATAAGCAACTATTGTTTCTTGACATAACAATAAACACATGAGAAACTCTGATCCAGGCTTCGGACAAGTCACACACATTTTCAAAAGTGGCCACAGATTTTGGGTGCC
The DNA here is from genome assembly GCF_027887155.1 of Malaclemys terrapin pileata. Taxonomy (NCBI): domain Eukaryota; kingdom Metazoa; phylum Chordata; order Testudines; family Emydidae; genus Malaclemys; species Malaclemys terrapin. Next base: position 45,307,302 of record NC_071506.1, on the reverse strand, counting down.
CAACTTGACCAGCAGCCTAGCTTGGTGCAAGAATAACCGGTAACATATGTAGGTTATTTTACTCTAAGGTGCCAGAGAACTAAAACAGTGGATTGCAAACTCTACTGGGGAATATCAGGGGGCAGGGGTGGAGGGGTTGTGTTGTTTTACATGATGGAATCATTTCTGCTGGTCTTACATTTTATAAAAGCTTATATTTACAAAAGCTAAATTTGGGGGCAAATTGGAACTGAGAGTATCCCTTTAAGATTCCTGTTCAATCAGTATTTTTTAAATTCTCTGTGCTGTTCTTGATCTCTCAGTCTGAATGTTGCATTACATTTTTTTTTCATTTAATTAAATGAAGTTGGATATACTTGATATCATGGATTTGAGGATACTCAACTTGAGAAACCTAGGGCTTGATTTTTAAAGGTGCTAAACACCCATCACCCCAATTGAAGCTGATGGGAGCTGAGCTGCTCAGCACATCTGAAATTCAGGCCATAGATTTTTCAACTTGGGATCCTGACAACTTTCTTAGTTTAAAATGTATGGAAATGATAGGAGGCACATGCCAATGAATACTGTAATATCTTCATCAGCACATAATGATTGTTCAGCGTCAAATGTCTGTGCTAGAGGAAGAACTAGAAGAATTCCGACTCGCTCTGAAACAGTATGTGGAATCTGCTTCTACTCGGACTGGATGTTTGCAGTAAGTATGATTTTATTACCATTGCGGTGTATTCTGCGTAGCACTACAGATATGAATATTTCTTTGAATGAATCTCAAACTTGGGGTGGACCAAGTTTTAACAGAGAGACTGTCTCATGGATCATCTTCTCTTCTATTGGGGAACACACATGAAGGGAGCATTGGGACAGGACTCTTGGAATAAAAGCGAGAGTTCAAAGCATATAAAATATTCTGTATATTCATATAAAATATTCATATAAAGTATTCAATGTGGGGACTTGGGCCCAGCTGTAGAGATGAAGAAATAATTCAACATATATGTTGAATAATTTGAAAAGAATCACACAATGTGTTGAATTAGTCAGTGAATAGTATTTGCCCAGCTTTTGTCCTCTGTAACAGAGAATAATTAGAAAAAGAGCTGGAAGTGAGAATAGCCATAGGATAGCCCTAGGATACTGCAGTTTCTTGTAGGGGAGGTTGTTTTGTAGCATTTTCTTAGGATCCCTGAGAAGGGGAGCTTTTGAAGAAAAACTCTTTGAAGATTTTTTTTTCTAGTGCATACCTTTCTGGGACAATGCCTTAGCAAGCTTCCTCCATCCTGATCCTGCAGTCCTGATCCTGCAAAACATCCCACAAAGACATATAAAGCTTTACCCATACAAATTACTTTGCAGGATCAAACCCTTATTTGGAATTCTTTCAAAATTGAATAAAAAAAGTTGATTTCCTGCCTGCCATAGTGTGATTGTTGTGAATTGTTGGGCTTTTTTCTTCTGCTGTACTTCTCTGTTAATCAGTCACTCTCTGAGGGCAGGTTACGCTTAAAACACTGCATCAGCGCAGCTGCACCAATGCAGCTGCACCGCTATAGAACTTTAATGAAGACGTTCTGAGCCGACAGGAGGAGCGTCTCCTGTTGGCGTAGTTAATCCATCTCCGCGAGAGACGATAGGTATGTCAGCAGGAGAAGCTCTCCTGCTGACATAGCACTGTCTACGCCATCACTTAGGTTGATATAACTAAGTTGCTTAGGGGGTGTGGATTATTCACACCCCTGAGTGACGTAGTTATACCGAAGTAATTCTGTCGTGTAGACTAGGGCTAAGTCTCATGCCTGTCTTTTTTCCAGTCAAATACGCTAGCTTCCAGCTAAACCCCAGTGAGGATACTGAACCCAAGGCAGTGCTAATCAGGAAAGGAAAGCTGTTAATAAAAACATGCCTGGAAAGTTTTATTGTGTTTTGACTCTTATTTAAGCATGGTTTAAAGTTCATCATAAAGAGAGGATCAAAAATCCCTGTAGAGAGGGAAAACAGACCAGTGAGGGCTTGTTTGTTACACTAGGCATGCTAGAGCTCAAAAAGTCTCAAAGCTACTAATCTAAAGACTGAAATCATAAGCCTCAAATTTTGTTACAATGCACCTAAACAAATCACAGAAAAAATGTTATGCCACACTACCCTTACCTGTTTGTTTGCTAAGAGGTGTCCATCCAGTGACTTGCATGCTCCACCCCTCATCCATCTGAGAAAAATTTAAAATCAGAACGTGCTCAGTAAGAGGAGAGCATTCTTGTGATGATAGTTGTGTGTTTGGGAAGGTTTTTTTCAGCATGCTGTGGGGTAATGGTGGACCTCCCTTTAAGAGGGAGAAGATCTCCAACCTATAAAAGGGTGGCTAGCTCAGTTCAAGTCAGACCAGACCTATAAAATGGAAAGGACAAATCTGACAGTTTGCTAAGTATACAATGCTCAGATAACACAGCGAGGGCAAAATATATTATTATTAGTAGTAGTATTACCATAATGCCTAGGAGCCATAGTCACTGACAAGGACCCATTGTGCTAGGTGCTGTACAAACACAGATCAAGATGGCCTCTGCCCCAAAGAGCTTACAATCTAAGTAATATATAAACAGATAGAAGCATAATGCTAGACTAAAGGCATTTGCGTTTCTTTTCCTATTATTAGAATTTATTAAAGCAATGGTTCTCAAACTTATTTGTTCAGGCTCCCCTTCTTTATGTCTGTAGTCATTTATGCCCTCATCCCCAAGTAGATATACCACCACCCAGCTCTGAAGGCAGTGCTGCGCCAGCAGCAGCACAGGAGGGTGGCAATGTGAAAAGTGATATAGACATAGCGCCCCACTGCCACCCCGATGCTGACAGCCAGAGCCCCGCTGCCTCCCCTTGAGGGATTGAGAGGAGAGCCCGAGCCCAGGTGGCGGGGTTCTGGCGGTCAGCCCCAGCGCGGTGGAGCTCTGGCCATCCTCTTTCTCCCCACCTCCCAGGTGTGCACGGCCCTTCTGGTCCAGCCCCAGCCATCCAGGGATGACAGCCACAGTTCTTTTTTAAAAAAATAAATAAATAAAAGCACACAGCTCGGACCTCACTTGACACATTCCCACACCTCTCTTGGGAGACCTGCCCCATAGTTTGAGAAGTGCTGGATTAAAGGGATGAGATTCCATCCTTGTACTTCACTAAAAAGGTAGAAACCAGAGGCTTTTTTAAACGCAGTTAGGCTTGGAAGGATTAGATTTTTATCGATAAATGTCAATTCCACCATATGCACACAGACCAACAAAAAATTTCCATCAATAATAATCAAAAATTACAGATAGGAAAAGTAAGAAAAATGCTTATGAGAACTTATTAGAGATTGATTTAAGGATATTTGCTTTGTATCTTTTGACAGGTGATGTTGGTCATTTGTTGTTTTAACAGTTACAAAGCTTTCACTTTTGAATCTCAACATCTAGTCATTAAATAATTATTGTCTGACTCCCAAATCTCCTATTATTTCCCCACAACTGTGAAAATTTAAATTAATAAAAACAAAAAAATGCTTAAACATTGATATTATTTGTTGAAATTATAAAAAATAAAAATCTAATTCTACCAAACCAACACTTAATGGACAAAATTATCTTCAGTTGAATAACAGCAAGGATGTTTAGCTCATTTTGTGTAAGTCTGTGAGCTAGTGTTTGAATCACTACCCTCTAGCCTGACAAAATTTAATGTGATACTATTTTGCCTGGGAATGAACTACAGTAGAACCTCAAAGATCCAAACACCAGAGTTACGGACTGACCTGTCAACCGGACACCACGTGAAACAAGAAGTAACCAATCCGGCAGCGGCAGAGACCAAAAAAAAAAGCAAATACTATAGTGCCTGTATTGCAACTTAAAGGTAGACACATCTGGGCTGCCTGTCCCCACCCCCACCCCCACCCCACGCCTGGGGCAGCCACTTACAGCTAGGAGGTGAAGACGCTGGGGCTGCCAGCCCAAGGCAGGCAGAGCAGGAGCACCACTGGGGTCTGCACTACTTTCACCCCCCACCTCCAGCCCCCCAGCCGGGAGGGGGACAAACTTGCAAACTCAGTCCAACCCAGGGAAAGAAGCTGCCTGCAAGGAAGCTACCAGAGCTGAGGAGGGTGCTCAGGTGCTGCTGGAGCCTGCCCTGGAGTGTCAGCTGCTGAAGCCCAAATTGTGCTTTGTTCAGAGTTACGAACATTTCAGTGTTACGGACAACCTCCATTCCTTCCATCACTCTGAGGTTCTATTGTATATAGGAAAGACACATTAAGTGACAGAAGTGGAGGAGCTGCACTATACCTCAAGATTCCATAGAAAATGAGTGACGCGGACAACACCGTAAAATTTGTATGGAAAAGAATCTCAAGTCATTAGAAGATATGTAGGATTATAATACCAGCTTCTGGATCAGGAAAAACATAGTGAGTCTGATTCTCAGCTCTGGCTGAGTAGCACTCAGGAGAGGACCCATGATGAGGAACAAAAGGCTACCTTTATGATTCACCAATTCTGGGACTGGTCAGCCCCTAGCATATGTTGGAGCAAGCTCAGGGCTGCTCTAACTTACACTTGATTTCCTATGGCTGGGGCTGTTGTTCTAGTAACAGTGAATAACCACATCTCCTTATTCTTGGACTTTCCCACTCCACCAGGAGCTGTACCATCCCAGCATTGTTCTTAAGAAAGGGGAGCTTCCTGTTTGGTGTGATCCACTGACTTTACTTCCCCTTGGCAAAGTAATGCAAAGGACCTGTAGCATGATGAAAAATCAGGTCCACTGAGTTTGTCTTGGTAAGGGAGATCAAAGTGGAAACCATATCTAGTAAAACAATAATAATGGGCAACTTCAGCTAAACACAAATAAACTGGTCATATCTCAGACTCATAGACTTTAAGGTCAGAAGGGACCATTATGATCATCTGGTCTGACCCCCTGCATGCTACAGGCCATAAAACTGTCCCTACCCCTTCCCTAGACTCTGCTGTTGGAGTCCCCAATCCTGTTTTAAGTGACTTCAATCAGCGGAGACCCTCCTGCTAGTGATCCCTGCCCCGTGCTGCGGAGGAAGGCGAAAAACCTCCAGAGGCTCAGCCAATCTGCCCTGGAGGAAAATTCCTTCCCGACCCCAAATATGGCGATCAGTAAGACCCCGAGCATATAGGCAAGAGTCTCCAGCCTGACCCCTGTCAGCCATTATACTATTTACCTACCATTGCTTGGTTTTCCTTGACTACTATGCTTTACCATTAAACCATTCCCTCCATAAACTTATCTAACTTAATCTTAAAACCAGACAGGTCCGTCGCCCCCACCGTTTCCCTCGGAAGGCCGTTCCAATATTTCACCCCTCTGACGGTCAGAAACCTTCGTCTAATTTCAAGCCTGAACTTCCCCACGGCCAGTTTATATCCATTCGTTCTTGTGTCCACATTAGTACTAAGCTGGAATAATTCTTCTCCCTCCCTTGTATTAATCCCTCTAATATATTTAAAGATAGCAATCATGTCAGAGCAAGGTTTAGAGAAGCAATAAACACTTGTTTCTTGGAATAGCTTTCTTTAAACCTGGTGAATGTGGGGCGAGAACAGTATCAATTTAGGCTTGGAGCTAGTAAAACATATTCCAACAGAACAATTATCCATCAGAGAGAGCTGATTCTATGGAATGGACATGACTCACTATAACAGACATCATATGGAAATGCAGTTGGAGAAAGAAAATATGAACTTTTTGTAATATTTGGGAATGGTTGACTATGTTATGGACAAATGTACCATCACACAAGGCCAAGAGATGGAAAAGCAAACCAGAATGGTACCTGCTACAAAAAAGAGTCCACAACATACCAAAGCATTCTTTAGTAACACTGACTGCATGCTTGTCATAAGAAAAATCCTAAATTGTTTGAAAATATAAAACTTAAAGAGCACATAGAAAAAGGAAGAACTGATTTGTTTCCCCAATTTAGCAGATATTTGGTATGCCAGTGGTGCCACCTGCTGGTCACTTTCTGATTCATTCTGGATGTTTTATTTTGTTGTGCTACTGTATGTAGTTACTGACCACCTCTTCATAGTGTACGGTGTTCTATTCTTCATGCAGCAGGAAATAACGAAACAGGGTGGATTCACTGCCTGTTACAGTTTAGGGTGTAATCTGAGCACAGTTTTCAAACAAAGAAGTAATAAAATCTCCACATCTCACATTTGGATGTTCAAATAATCTATAAGTATCCTTTTTTGCAGTGCACATCCAGTTGCCAATTTGAGCATCCAAATGCAGAATTACAAATCATATCAAGACTTACGTATTTGAAAACTAGCTCCTGAGTATGAGGTTTATAGAATGCACTAAAGCAGATGGATTGGCATATGTTCCATGGGATACTTTATGCCACCATGGATTGGTAGGTGAATCCATGGCAAACTGTCTAAGACAACTGGAGGACTAAACCCAAAAGTAGACAATACATGGGGGGGGGGGGGGGAGTTTTTTCTGAGAATGTGGGCTGTCAGACAGGGACTGTTTTTGTGTTGTTTGTTAGTACAGTAGTTAGTACAATGTGACCCTATTCTACATGTGGGGTCCCTAGGTGCTATCACAACAGAAATACATGATAAAAAGATAGTTTTAAAAAGTGTATGAGCAACAGACCAGTGACCATTCTATCTTTATGCCACATATGGCTGCTTGCTTCCAAAACACCTAAGGTCTATCCTGCTTTAATGAACTTCTCACCTCCTGGAAAACGAACCTGCACAAGTGAAGCAGCATAATTTAGGCCAAGATTTTCAGAAGTGACTAATGATTTAGATGCCTTAATTTCTGGGTATCCCACTCTGAGACACCTTACCCAGGAGGCTTGATTTTCAGAGCGTGGGTAATCAGCCCTTTCTGATAATAGGACTCTTTTAACCCGTCTCAAATTGGGCACATAAGTACTGAGGCATCTAAGTCACTACTCATTCTTGAAAATCTTGTCCTTACTTCACTTGCTCTCTGTGGCAAACACTGTATTATGCTGTTTTACTGTGCAGCACAGTTGGATTAGCTTCTATAATACTGAACCATGCTTTTTGAGATAAAGTACCCTAGCATTTGGAACAGTACGAGAAATTAATTTTGTAAATAAGAGTCCATTATAACAGTTCTAATTTTAAAGGTTATAAATAAAAATTCTGCTTAAAAATACCATGCAGTATATCACACATAAGAGTAGAAAAGAGCTCAAGTCATTAGCAAAACAGATGCCTCTAACTCCACATATTTTTCCCTCAGGAAAAATCCAGGTATATCCTTTTTACAGAAATCACTGAGTTTTGTTCAATCACTGTACAGTAGTTTGGGAAAAGTGGGCTTGCTAATTCTGTCCTACAACTCTTAGTGTTTCCATACAGAAGCTTTCAAGCGAATCCCGCTTCATCATTTATGAGTTCTGGGAGAACAGCAGTGCCTGGAATAGGCAAGTAGTGAGATTACCTTTTGCATTTCAGGTTGTTTAGAAGGTTAGAAAATAACTGCATGAAAGTATTGGAATATAAAGATATAAATATCTTTCATTAATGTACTTGATCTACTTTTCAATTAAATGCCATTAAGAATGCTTCATAACAGTTCAGCTTTTTTCTGCATTGAGCTTAAAACACTATTTGAATATCTATTGGAAAGACATGCAATAGTCTGACGTGAATAGACAGAAACTGAAGGTGGAGAGATACAGAGTTAGGAGTCATCAGAATGATGCTGGCAGAGAGCTAATGCAGGGTGGACAAGGAGCCAAAAGGAGACAGACAAGTTGCAGTCCTGCAATATACTTACGCACATGTGTAACTTTAGGCATGTGAGTGGTCACTGGTGCCTTCCCCCAAGGTTTCCCACCCCTACCACAAAAGCCCAGCAGGCTTCCAGTCACTCTTCAGGACCTTGGAGGATATCACACCCAGAGGATTTCCCACCAGCTGGAGGCAGAGATTTAGGGAAGTGGGAAGAGGTGGAGATTTTATTCTGAACTGAGTTTTATAAAAAGGATCAGGCCCACCAATCTGAAGATGGAATCCATTGTTTTGGGGTTTTCTGTAGCCTAATATCCTGCTTACAGAATCTAGTCCAATGAGTTCAGAGAAGGTGCATTTACCTTCAGCAACAGTAATAGGAAGAATTGAAAAGGCACTTCAACATCATTGGAATAGACGAATCGCCATAGAGGATCAGACCAAAGAGTCATTTAGTTCAGTTTCCAGTACCAAATACTGCCAAGGAAGATGCCAGAATGCCACTGCAGGCTGAGATGGGATAATATGCCCCATACATTAGGTCTAATCCTGGTCTCTAATAGTTAGAGATTGACTAAAGCCCTGAATCACGTTTAATATCCCTTCTGATTTTTTTTAAATTATAATTATGAATTTCTGGGCATTCTTCATAGCCATATAAATATTCAGTCCTTTTAAATCTTGTTAAATTCTCATCACTTATATGTTTACAGTCATCTCCAAATGAACTACAGCAAGACATTCCAAAGGAGTAACGTGGACTTCTTGGAAACTCCAGAACTCATGACAACTATGCTAGTACCTGGTAATTATCAAGTTTTTCACAATACTTTACTTGCTTCAATATGAAGACTTCCCATTGACTAGAATGTTCCATATGTGGAATAACTGCAGAATTTTCCCTTATTCAACACTCTTTTGTAGTTTTGCTCTCTTCTGCTCTTTTTTTTCTTTTTCATTAAGCATCATGGGTTTGTATACAGTGATACAATTGTTAAACACATCAGTAATAGGAACATACACGATACTTCCTCCTATTGGAGAAAAGGTAAGATTATTACAAATTAAGTATTAAACTAACAAATATGGTATTTTGGAATATCCAGAATATGAAGAGTTCCTTTGTAAATAGTAACATCCTGTTGCTTTGAACTGTTTTTGCACTACTGGTTTAAAAATATTTAGGCAGAAAATATGTTTGCTTTCTGATAAAGAGCTAGATTTCAATTTAATCGCATCTGCTTGTATTACATTGACCGAAAGAGTGATCTTAATTTACCACCCAATTGTGCATATTTCCTGCAACTTTTCTCCAAACTCCATTCTGAAAAGCTGAGGTGCTGAAGATTCCCAAATTACAATTAATATTATTTGTATTACAATAGCACCTAGTACTATGTGGTATACATGCACCTTATAAGAGAAACTTCCTGTCCCAAAGAGCTTACAGTCTACGTAGACAAGAACAACAATGAATGGAGCAAGCATCATTAAGTATTAAGTACTTTGTCCAAGGTCATACAGAAAATCTGTGACAGAGCTTGAAATTGAACCCAAATCTCCTATTGTAGGAATTGGGCCAGTCCCTATCCAATACCTAACCTCTAGACCACTTTTTCTCTCCAGTAGAGTAACTGGGCCAAATCCTGAGGTTTTTCCATCAAGCAAACTCCCATACACAAACTCCACTGACTTCAATGAGAGTTTGCCTGAGTAAAGAATGAGTAAACCCTAACAAAGGACTGCAGAATTTGGTTCAATAATTTAGTAATATAATGCACTATTTCCCTCTGCATGATAGCGTCAGACTACATTGTGCCAATAGCTGGACTGGAATTCAGTAAGGGTTGGAGATAGAAGAAATAGTGGTGTTCCAATCATGGCTGGGGAAAGTATGTTTAGCATCAAATCAGATCAAATGTATATATCATTTATAAATGTTTAAATATAAAGATGAGTCTGAAATTGAATTTAAAACATGATGTTTAAAGCATGCACTCTGCCTTTTAACTGGGATTTTAGTCTACAGCATTCCTCCTGGTAGATTATTACCATGACAACCAGAGTATTGCTCAACATAAATTCCTTACTCAAAAATAATATAGGAAAGTAATATTTAGGATATGCATAGTTTAATTTTCACAATGTATAGGTTATATTTTCTTTTAGAAATATATATGCCTATGTTAAGTTGTTTTTCAGTAAGTGCAGTAATTGCAGCATAAGGATCTTCATACAAATTTGTATTCAAAGGAAAGAAAAGGCTTAAGAGAGAGCAAAAATGATGGCTGTAAGGAAATTACTATATTTTATGTTACAGTCACATACAATGTAGACTGAGACCGGTTTAAAACTCAGTGAAGAATAGAAATAACTCTGCTACTAGCAACTGCAATTTTGTAATTGATGTAACCCAGAAAAGCCCAACTCAGATACAGCTCCTGCTTTTCAGTATCATCCTTTTTAACCCAATTTTCCAGCTGAGTTGACCAAGGAGATGAACTGACTTCTCCAAGGTCACATACTGAATCTGTGACTCAATAAAGATTACAAGCCTTCTCTTATGTGAGTAATCCAGTTCATGTCAATAGGAATATACTCACCAGGATAAGTACTACTCACAAGAGTGAGGGGTTTGCAGGAATGATATCTGGGATCCTCCTTGCAACACTAGCCAGTGGAGTCAGTAGATTCTGATCACTGTCATTTGACAAGGGCATCACCCTTTTGAAACCTTGACCCATGTCATGTGACTGGGTATTAATGGTAGATCAGTGATCAAGCCCACTTGCTCCAGGCTCTCTATCAGGTTGCCATGAACCGCTTAGTACCAACTTTGATGAATTCTTCTTACCCTACATTGGAAAGGGCAGAACTCCCAGCACAGTTGGAGCACTTTTTGCAACAAAACTGACACTCATGTACCTGACTGTGATGTTCATAAAGCAGGAGTCTGGCCTCAGCACTGGCTCAGCGAAGATCAGTGCTTCATGATGCATTCACAGTGCTCCACCTCATTGCCCATACAATTCCAACTGCTTAAGTGTGGGCAGAGAGATGCAGGCTGCTATTTGGACTCAGATGGACCAATGGAATCAGCTGATTCCAAATACTTTTTCACTACAGAGAAGTACAAAGGCAGTGAATCTACAAGAGAGGATCCAGTTCTTATGGAAATAGTCCACGACCACTGATTTTGATTTAAAACTGGGACAGGAATCTGCAGGAATCACAACTGAGAGTTTCCTGGGTCAGGTACTTTTGCCCAATGAGGCTGTTGTTCCTCACACCCTATTTTAGATCAGCTGATGAAGAAGGTGGACAGACACCTCACTCAGCTACCCTTGCTTTGAAGGCATTGCGAAAGAGTACATCTTCCCCAAGGTCAATCACCAGTTATGTCCCCCATCCTCCATGCAAGAGCCTTGCAGTGGAGAGACCATAGCTAGAGGGAAGACCTACTATGTTACTGGTACCATACAACTGGATGTTGAGCCGTGGGATTGGGATTCATTTGGACAAACTGTTTACCAAACCACTGTTGCAGTCTTAAGCATTATAGAAAACTAGACTTTCATGGCCAAAGTTGGGTGGATCTAAGAAAAGAAGCCTCCGTTCTGATCAATTTCCTTCTCCAAGGCAAATATTGGGAATTTAAGAAGCTAGACTACAAAGGTGTAAATTATTGCACTAAAAACCCTCTCTCCCTCCTCCACTGTTCTGCTCAGCTCCCCCACCAACTTCTCCTGGACTACCACTCTCCTCCCCTGATTAAGCAAGTTCTGTCCTAGAAAATGCACATCTCCGATTATCTTTGGTGGGAACTGAACACAGAAAGAACAGTTTAATACTATTTCTTTAGACTAGCAGAAGAATAGATTATAGATAATCTATTTAGGGTTTCAAGAAAGGGTTTGGGGGAGAAGGGAGGAAGACAGAGGAATACTGTAAAGATAAAATAAAGATTGGTCAGTAAATTTTTTTTTTTTCCTTTTCAGCTTCATGGTGGGTCCTGAACAACAACTAGAAGCTTTTATTGTGCGTCCAAGTAATGGTAAATGTTATATTTGCATTCAAACAGCATCCATACACCAGTCAATAGGTGCTACAGTTAATGGTCTGTGATGTAACATTGTTTATCACAGGCACAATCTTTTCCATTTTAAAATATGGAAAAATTATGTACGTGTTATATTCTCTCCTTGTGACTATTTTGGTGAACCATTTTTACAAGCTTACGTAAGGACACTTGTGGCCCTGCTAAATTGCCAGGTGTGTGTGTGCGCGCTCAAGGCAGCCAAATTATTGTACAGAAATACGTCTCATAGAAATGGTCAGTGTATGTGAGTGTTAAGTACTGGTTTTGACTGCTTTTATCTTTATGTTAATAAATAGTTACTCCAAGCTTCCACATTGTTCTCTTTTCAAAGAAAATGGTATAACATTCCCATTTTCATGAGTTTCTAATTTTCTCTTTTAAATAGAAGTCACCAGGCTATGCGGTGTATTCCATGCTGGCAACTCTGCCTGCTAGCACAGAACCTCATACATGTATATATTAAGTCATTCAGAAGAGTAAAGGGCTGCTGCCTCCCCAGCAGGATTAACAGAATCAGAGAAAAGTAGGGCTGGAAGGGATGTCAAGAAGTCATCATGCCCAGGCCCCCGCTGAGGAGGGACCAAGTAAATCTAGGCCATTCCTGACAGGGTGTTTGTCCAACCTGTTCTTAAAAACCTCTAATGATGGGGATTCCACAGCCTCCCTTGGAAGCCTATTACAGAGCATAACTATCCTTCTATTTCAAAATTTTCCCTAACATCTAACCTAAATCGTCCTTGCTGCAGATTAAGCCTATTAATTCTTGTCCTATCTTCAGTGGATATGGAGAACAACTGATCACCATCCTCTGCATAACAGCCCTTAACAGATGTGAAGACTTATCAGGTTCCCTCCCCCCATCTTCTTTTTTCAAAACTAAATATGTCCATTTTTTTTAACCTTTCCTCATGGGTCAGGTTTTCTACACCTTTTACCATTTTTGTTGCTTTCCTCTGCACTCACTCCAATTTGTCCACCTCTTTCCTAAAGTGTGGCACCCACAACTAGACACAGTACTGGAGCTGAGGCCTCACCAGTGCTGAGTAGAGCAGAACTTCCCCTTGTCTTACATACTACACTCCTGTAAATACACCCCAGAAAGTAATTAGCCTTTTTTTCATGATTGCATCACATTGTTGACTGGTATTCAATTATAACCTCCAGATCCTTTTCAGCAGCACTATCACTTAGCCCAGGGGTCTCAAACACCCAGCCTGCAGAGCCAGTTCTTGCAGCCCGCCAAAGGCACTGACTCCCCCTCTCTGCAACTCCCCCTTCCCCATTCCTCCCTCCCAGCGCGCTGCATCCCCACTCCTCTACCTACCTCTCAGCGCTTTCCACCGCCGGTGCTTAGGCTTTCCGGGAGAAGAGGGGGAGGAGCGGGGACACGGTGTGCTCAGTGGAGGAGGCGGAGAAGGGGCGGGGATTTGGAGAAGGGGTTGGAGGATTCTCTGCGACTTGAAGTCTTTAAATCACAGGATTTGGGGACTTCAACAGCTGAGTCAAGGGAAAGGGGGTGGGTCAGCTTTTGTGGCCTGCATCATGCGGGAGGTCAGACTAGATGATCATAATGGTCCCTTCTAACCTTAAAGTCTATGAGTCTAAACACACCCACCACTGAAATCCATCCCCATTGATCCCATGCGCAGTGTGAAGCGCTGTGGGAGAAGGGAGCGGGGAAAGCAGCAGTCACTGGGAAAAGCCCTTTTCCTTTAACACTGGGAGGGAAGGAAAGGAAAGGTGAATCAGAGAGAAATATTACAGGGGTGGGGGAGACTTTTAATAGCATACTATATTACTCTTCATTTTTTATTATACTTTTGCATCGTAGTCTGAAAAGTGATGCAGCCCTCGGGCCTCATGTGGTGATTTGCGTTTGAGATCCCTGACCAAGCCAGTTATTCCCCATTATGTAGCTGTGCATTTGATTTTTCCTTTCTAAGTGAAGTGTGCTGCAATTATCTTTATTTAATTTAATCTTGTTGAATTCAGACCAATTGTCCAATTTGTCAAGGTCATTTTGAATTTTAATCTGGTCTCCCAAGGTGCTTGCAACCCCTCCCAGCTTGATGCCATCTGCAAATTTTACAAGCATCCTCTTCACTCCATTGTCCAAGTCATTAATGAAAATATTGAATAGCAACAGCATCAGGTCTATCCCTTCAGGACCCCACTAGCTCTACCCTCCTACTTTGACAGCAAACCGTTGATAACTATTTTTTGAGTAGGATCTTTCAACCAGGTGTGGACCCACCTAGGTAATGTCACCTAGGCCATATTTCCCTAGTTTGCTTATGAGAATGTCATGAGAAACTATGATTAAAGCCTTACTAAAATCAAGTTATATCATGGCTCCTGCTTCCCTCCTAGCCCCCAGACCAGTAACCCTGTCAACAAAGGAAATTAGGTTGGTTTGGCATGATTTTCTCTTGACAACTCCATGTTGGTTATTGCTTATAATTAGGGCGGTCAAGCAATTAAAAAAATTAATGACAATCGCATGATTAATTGCACTGTTAAACAATAGAATACCATTTATTTAAATATTTTTGGATGTTTTCTACATTTTCAAATATATTGATTTAAATATAAAGAAGTTTGTTTACAATTCCAGGAGATAATGCTGCCCACTTCTTGCATACAATGGCACCTGAAAGTGAGAACAGGTGTTTACATGGCACTGATCTGGCCAGCATAGCAAGATATTTACGTGCCAGATGCTCTAAAGATTCATGTGTCCCTTCATGCTTCAACCACCATTCCAGGGTACATGCATCTATGCTGATGACAGGTTCTGCTCTATAACAATCCAAAGCAGAGCAGACCAACACATGTTCATTTTCATTATCTGAGTCAGATGCCACGAGCAAAAGGTTGATTTACTTTTTTGGTGGTTCGGGTTCTGCAGTTTCTGCATTGCAGTGCTGCTCTTTTAAGACTTCTGAAAGCATGCTCCATACCTCATCCCTCTCAGATTTTGAAAAGCACTTCAGGCTCTTAAACCTTGGGTTGAGTGCCATACCTATCTTTAGAAATCTCACATTGGTACCTTCTTTACGTTTTGTGAAATCTGCAGTGAAAGTGTTCTTAAAATGAACAACATGTGCTAGGTCATCCTCCGAGACTGCTATAACATGAAATATATGGCAGAATGCGGGTAAAACAGAGCAGGAGACAAACAATTCTCCCCCAAGAAGTTCAGTTACAAATTTAATCAACGCATTATTTTTTTAAGGAGCATTATCAGCATGGAAGTATGTCCTCTGGAATGGTGGCCAAAGCATGAAGGGGCATACGAATGTTTAGCATATCTGGCAAGTAAATACCTTGCAATGCTGACTACAAAAGTTCCATGCAAATATCTGTTCTTACTTTCTGGTGACATTATAAATAAGAAGAGGACAGCATTATCTCCTGTAAATGTAAACAAACGTGTTTGTCTTGGCAATTGGCTGAACAAGAAGTAGGACTGAGTGGACTTGTAGGCTCTGAAGTATTACGTTGTTTTGGTTTTGAGTTCAGTTATGTAACAAAAAAAAAATCTACATTTGTAAGTTACACTTTCATGACAAAGAGATTGCACTTACAGTACTTGTATGAGGTGAATTGAAAAAAACTATTTCTTTTATCATTTTTACAGCAAAAATATTTGTAATAAAAAATATACACTTTGATTTCAATTACAACACAGAATACAATATATATGAAAATATAGAAAAACATCCAAAATATTTAATACATTTAAATTTGGTATTCTATTGTTTAACAGTATAGTTAAAACTGCAATTAATCATTTTTGTTTTGAGTTAATCTGATGAGTTAACTGTGAT
Organism: Malaclemys terrapin pileata; assembly: GCF_027887155.1. NCBI lineage: Eukaryota > Metazoa > Chordata > Testudines > Emydidae > Malaclemys > Malaclemys terrapin. The sequence continues at coordinate 45,291,589 of NC_071506.1, read as the reverse complement.
TAATCAACAGCCCTACTTATAATCCTATTATCCTCTAGGTAATTACAAAGATTGTTTAATAATTTGTTCCAGTATCTTTCCAGATACCAAAGTTAGGCTGACTGGTCTATAATTCCGAGTCCTCCTTGTTCCCTTTTTAAAGATAGGTATTACATTTACCCTTCACCAGTCCTGTGGACCTCACCCATCCTCCGTGAGTTCTTGAACATAATTGCTAATACACCTCTACCCCGCTATAACGCTGTCCTTGGGAGCCAAAAAAAAAATCTTACCGCATTATAGGTGAAACAGTGTTATATCGAACTTGCTTTGATCCACTGGAGTGTGCAGCCCCACCCCCTCGGAGCACTGCTTTACTGCGTTATATTCAAATTTGTGTTATATCGGGTTGTGTTATATTGGGGTAGGTGTCGTTCCAAGATTGCTTCAGCTAATTCCTTAAGTACCTGAGGATGAAATTCCTCAGGCCCTGTCAACTTGAATACATCCATCTTATCTAAACATTCTGTAACTGGTTCCTTCTCTATTTTGGCTTGTGTTCCTTCACCCTTCTTGTTAATATTATCTGATCACCACTCGCCTTTTTAGTTAAGGTAAACAAAATAGGCATGAATATCTCCACCTTCTTGATGTCATTGGTTATTAGTTCCCTCCCCACTATGTAGAGGACATACACTTTTCTTTGTCTTTCTCTTGCTCCTAATGTATTTAAAGAACCTCCTCTTAGTGCCTTTTATGTCTCTTGCTAGGTGTAATTCATTTTGTGCTTTAGCCTTTCTGATTCTCTCCCTACACGCTTATGATATTCTTTTGTACTCCCTTGTGACAATTCATCCATGTTTGCAAAAGAGCAGGACTCCTCCCACCAAGTACAACAATAGTGACAGTCAGAGCCCACAGTGAAGCTTTGCAGACTCCACGAACAACGTTTGCTGGGAAAATTTTGTTTATCACTTCTCTCAATATTTAAAAACTATAGAGTGGTGAATGTTCTTTCCCTTCCCCTCTTGAGCAAAGAAGATAGGCCATTGTGGGATATGCACTCTTCCCCCCCACAACAGTTTAGGGTTCAAAAGATGTCCTCTCTGTCCAGAGAAAGTTGGGACCTAAACCCATTTCCCACACAGCCAGTCATAGGCTAGGAATATTTTGCACTATAGCCTGGAGCTAAGCATCTACAGAAAAGAGTAAACTCCAGAGCCTAGATGCATGCTAACAAATGGAAACAGCCCTACTGCTCTGAGCAGTCAGCCCCTGGAGAGTGAGCAATATAATTGAGAGGCATGTGGCAGCTATTGGCCTTTCACATAAACTTGAGTGTTTTGGAGGTAATTCTAGCCTCAGCTTTGGGCTGATCCCAAAAGTTCTGAGTGGGGAGGGGAGAGAGAAAATGTGCAATATTTCAGAGAAATTTGATGTGCCTGCTATTTGTATTGGGACTGGATACAAGTAAAGCTGTACATTACTTTCACCGTATTCATCAAGTCTTATTTGGATCCAAACAGTTCAGTCCCTTAAGTCAGATATGAAATATTAATAAGGACAGTACCTCTACGTAATTCTACAGCTGCTAAAGAAAAGGGGAGTTGAGGGAGTCAGCCTAAAACCAACACAACATTTGAAGATGTAGAAAGGTTTGTTATTTCTTTTAGAAAAAAGATGTACACATTGACAAGTCTGTTTTAATTTGCCAGAAGCTGGGAATGGGCAACGGGGGGATGGATCACTTGATGATTACCTGTTCCATTCATTCCCTCTGGAGCACTTGACATTATCTACTGTCAGAAGACAGGATACTGGGCTAGATGAACCTTTGGTCTGACCCAGTACGGGTGTTCTTATGTATCCTAAGTGCACGTCTGCCACTGAAGCTAAGAACCCACCTATGTAATAGAACAGCAACTCTAACTAGTGAAGTTTAATTTTCACATTCAACAGTAATTTCTTGCGTACATGTAACAGTAATATCTTGAAGTTTAGAGTTCTAGAAGTCAGTGGAAGTTACATACCTAAAACAAGCCAACTTACTGTTAGAAACCATTGGTGGAATTTTCATGAGTAATTTGAATTGGAGCGTGTCCCCCATTGAATGTCACTGGGACTTGTGCTCTTAAGTAGGGCTGGCCAGAAGACATTTCCATATAATAAAAACTTGAGGTTTTGAAATGATTTTGTTCTGCTGTATAGCAAAAACAGAGTGATAGAGTGTACCCCCAGAATAGCCAAAAGCTTAGTGTTAGAGACATACATATGGGGAGTCGGAGACTCCCATTCAAGTCCTGGCTTTGCCCAAGTTAGGCCCCGTTTCAAGTCCTTGGTCCCCCACCTATCCACCCAGATGCCCTAACCATCAGCCTGTTGGCCATCCTGGGGTATTGCTCCCTGGTTTTGAGAAGAAATTCCTTCTGGACCTGGGAATTTCTCCCAATGAGAGTTTATTGAAACCAATACTTCTCTAATGAATCATTTTCCAAATTAAAAAAAAGTCAATCCTGACTAGCTTTATGCATATATCAAAACTTTTCAAACCCACACACATCCCACACTTTGCAAACTGCCTGCTGATCTCACACCCTAATATGGATATAATGTAAAACTTTTTTGCATTTAAATATTCAGGGAAAGGGACATTTAAAACAAGACAGTACTAAACACTGAGGTTTTCTCATCCATTCACATCCAATATTCTACCCTAGTTAAAAACGGGCATTGGAAAAAAGAGAAAGCATTTGTAGGACACTTTGTACCGGAAGACTTTAAAACATCTACATCTTTAAAAATATGAATTCTCTTTCATGGAGGCTTTTTTCCTCAAAGACTTTTTAGTAGTAATTTCATGTTTCTGGCTTGAGCTGTTTTGTCAGATAAAGTTTCAACTATATTTTGTTTTGGGTAGAGAAGGTTGGGAATGGAACTAAGAAAGTATGTAGCACAATTTGGGATGGATTACACACTAGGAAGTAGTTCTTCAATCACAATACTGTACTTCAGCATTAAACTTAAGCCAGCATTTGGGATATCAACATCTCAAAAATATTTCCACAAGATGTATGATAATTTTACAAGAAAAATATGCTCTCATTAAAACCATCTGTCCTTCCCTTCTGCATGTTTAAGACCAATTGCTAGGAAAACAGATGGAAGTAAAATGTAGACCATCCTTTCCACCTGCAGTACAATTTCAAGTCTATTATAGAACATGTCAGTACTGAATGAATTACTTAGCCAGGTACAGATTATTAACTACAGCAATTAACAATTGGTCTGGTTTCCTATTTTGATAGAGTTGGTTTGCTCATCCTTAGCTTTAATTAGTACATTTAAGAATATGCTTTCAGGTTAGTGAGAAAATTTCCTTTTTTGTTAAGCAAAGGCAGGCCATGTCACTACTGGGATGAAAAAATCCACAAGCCTTCAGGAAGTGATGTCAATCAAGTGGATGGCTGTGTTACCAATAATCTGGTGCTCTGATATTGTGTTTGTGGGCACATAATAGGTCATTTAAGGGTTATGTATAGGGAACATCTTTTCACACAACTATGCTCTCTAAATTCTGGTTTAAATTGTCTCCATGAAGTTTCAATTTTTTTGTTCCTTTCTAATGGATAAGGTAATCTGTTCTAGAATTGAACAGAGTCAAATGCCAGAGATAGAAAAATTCTTCTAAGTCAAGTAATCAGTCTTCCTGCCACTGCAAAATTATTCCCCATTTACTAATGATATAGCCAATCACTAATCCACAATTGATAACATTTAAGGAATCTCAGCACTAAAAGAGTGAGATAGAAGAGATGAGAGTAAAACTGGAATTGCCTTCAGCATTAGCTGTAGGGTTGCTACTGGGAAGAACATACCTCTAACCCCCAATTATAGTTGAACTATTTCAGTCTTTTGTAAATTTAAGGCTTTCAAATTGATGCACTGTGTGCTTCAAATATAAGTGTACAAACAGATTGCACTCACAAAATATTTTAATTGACACACATAAGGAACATTAAAGAATTACAATGATTGTCTGAAACCGCTGTTGTATGTACAGAAACAAAGATGACAAACACCAAGAGAAAATCCAGGACTTTTTTGGCAACCTTATTTTGCATAGTTTAGAAAATATTAAGACAACTGAAAAGCTAATCACATCTTTAACAAATCTAACTTTGCAAAATTTTAGTACTATTGCTCTATCTAACCCTTCCTCTGGTTCAATTTCTAGTTCAAATTCATCCTTTGCTAGAAAAAAAACGATGCTAGAAAAATCCAATTTCAGGAGTGAAAGGATTAATTTCAGCCTTACTGCAGTTCTGAGTACAGAACCTATTACAAGTACCTAGACCAAAATAATTTTTGTATTATCTTGAAGTTAGTCAATTTAGAGAGCTATATTTGCTTATGTAAACAATACTGTACATTATTAACTAAAAGACTTCGAGGCTTCTTTTCATTATGCAATCCTTATTTAAGGAAACAGCTACAAGACTCTCACTAGTATGCACTTCCGATAAGGATTCTTGCAATTTTTCCATAGTCACCACTTCCCATTTTCACTTTGGAAAAATCAGTACCATTGGATGACACTAGTTAGTGTTGCAGTTCCTGAAATCCACTGCCCTATAGGCAGTTCCCCTGTATAGTCAAGGATTGTTTGGGTGGATATTCTAGTTTTATGGAAACTGTGCTGCCTTTCAATGAAACCAGAATGTCAAGATATTAAACATCTTGAAAGAAATTAGCAGTATAGCCACAGAATGCAAGAGGGCACTGAGCGTCAGTGTGAATTACTGAAAAGCAATCAAAGTCAATTTCAAAATACAAGAAATAATATACTTACACTTAAGTCATGTTTGAGAATTACTACAACTTGTGTTTCTGTTCCATTATTCTAGCTAATGAAAATCTGAATATTGCAAACAAAATCTGAGTCAGAAATACTGGTTTAAAGTTGGTGGTTCTATAAATGTTGAAGCTGATTCAGTGAACCAGAGTTTGTCAGTGCTGAAAACACTTCTTGCTTTTGATAATTAAAGAAACAAATTTACATCCATTATAATTTGTTTACATTCTATTGGCATTCTTGACTAATAACCGGGGGGGGGGGGGGAAAAGAGGGCGGTTTCGTTTTTTTTTTTTTTTTTTTTTTTTTTTTTTTTTTTTTTTTAAAGTATTTAGGCACCTAGATGCTTCTGTAAATTCCATTAAGCACCTATCTGCATCTTAAGGCACCTAAATACCTTTAAAAATCTGGCCCTTAATCCACTTCATTGTTAGCTGTCCAAAAGATGGATTTCTTATCTTCAAAAGGACCTGTCATTTCCTACATAAGGCAATAAAATAGTTTTTTCCTGTAAGACAAACAGACCCAAAAAATTACTTCAAAGTTTGAAATGTCATTTAAATCACACATAGCAAGTTAAATCTCATTGAAGCGTAACAAAAAGTATTCATAATGAGATATGTATACTAAACATGGAAGATTGTAAGAGATTATAACAAGAATTAAATGCCTCAAATTGTGGCCTAAATTTTTAAAAGCAACTTGTCATTGTAAACCCAATCTGAGGTGCCTTAATGGAACCCAATTATCAAGAAGTGCCAAGCACTCACCTTCTAAAAATAAGGACTCTTTAAAAAGACATCATCAAGATGAAGACTCAAAAATTACTAGTCACTTGAAAATTTAGACCAGTATTCAACAACACTTGAGGATCCTATATTTAGAACATTTCCAAACTGCTGCTCAACAGCTACCTCAGAAGGTACTTACCATCCATTACTGATTCATGAAAGCCAGTAAATGGTAGAACCCAGAGGCGCTGACTTCCTGTTCCCAGGGGAGTGCTCAACCCCTGTTCTGCCTCAGGCCCCACCCCCACTCCACCCCTTCCTCCAAACTCCCTTCCTGCCCCCTCCCCCAGCACCTCCTGCACGCCGCTGAACAGCTGATTGCAGCGGGCAGGAGAAGCTGGGAGGGAGGAGGAGGAGCTGATTAGCGGGGCCCGCCAGGGGCAGGAAGACTGGGGGGAAGAGGAATGAAGAGGAGCTGATCAGCGGGGCTGCTGAGCAGTCACTATCTTTTTCCCCGTGGGCACTCCAGACCCAGAGCATCCATGGAGTCGGCGCCTATGGTAGAACCAATAGATCTGTTTTGAGCAAATAAAAAAAATGCTACTAGGAAATAGTTCCCATCAAGGACAATATGCTGAAATAAATCCACAGACAAAAGCGCTACTGGCAAAGCTCCAGAAATACAAGACTGAGTAAAACTTGCTACCAATACAGACAGCAAGATAGTATTATAAAGAGGGACTTTAACAGAGATCGTAATAGTGATTTATAAAAGGAATAAGACATCACAACAACTAAGAGTACAGCGGGTAGTCTTGGAAATGAATGGCAAGGAAAAGGAACATGAGAATTGGGTTCAGTACAGAGACTGGTTAATAATGAAACTGAACTACGATCTCAGCATTGGCATAGCAGTCAGACACAGAAAATTCCATGACTGCCCACCTAGAATAATCATAGAGAACTTGTGAGACTAGCTAATTCTGCCAAAAGGTCTCTAACTAAGCAAGCTTAGTGATCGTGAAGGTTAAAATCTGATATTGAAATATATTTCCAAATGAGTTGCTGTTTCTTGTCGTATCAGTGGTAGAGAAAAAAAAAAAACAAGTTATATGTAGAGGGTTTCAGTCCAGTCCAGGTAACAGCCAGACTTCAAAAGTCAGCTTGTGAAGTAGAGTCTTACTGAAATGAACTTTGCAGAAGGAAGAATGAATATCTGTAGCCCATCTGGCAAGTGTGTGAAGTCATGACATCACCACTCGAAGTCTGGCATATACACCACCACCTACTCTTGCATTGTTTCATAAAACCTCCTGTTGAAGTAGACTGAAAATCTTCAGTCACATGGTATAAGCATTTACACTTGAGACAGCTGCTATCATTAACAAAAGATGCCCTTGAGTTTAGGGTAACATCCCCACTAATAAGGGTCAGTAATATCCCTGTTACTAAAGTGGAACAGAATCAGAACACCCTCACAGCTCTTCATCCATATGTTAAAACTGGTACTTTCCCATACAAGAATTGTAGTGGATCTATACAATTAACATAGCCGAGAAAGCGGCAGGTAAAGGTTTCTATCACTTTTCAGGAGTCCCTTTTAAGATTTAAGTACTCTTATTTCTAATGAAAATGAAGAATTACACTGAGTACTTTAGATTACAAACAATACTAAAGGCCTTCAAGATGTGTTCAGCACATGCAAACCTAAATCAAGTTGATCTGTAAGCAGTCTCCTTTCCACCTTCCATCTCCATTGTTTGCACTATTGTGCATTGTTCCACAGCTAAACTTAGGCCCCATGATGCATGGAGCGCTGTACCGGCAGATCCCGCACATCCCGGTGGATCCTACTGACTTCAATAGAGCTTCTTGCTAGGGTACATGCTTCATACAGAGCTCCTTGAAGGATCATGGTCTTTAGGTATGTCAGCAATTTGGACAGCTTTTTATATAGCTCGCCTGGTACTGTGTATTAGCAGAATTTTTTGGCAAGACACTAAACTTTGGAGTGTTTAAACAAGTAGGCACACATAGTTTGTTTTACTTTTGGAAACAAGATTACATTATTTTTCTAAGCAATCTGGTAATCCATGATCATTTGAGGAATGTTAAGTTAATTTACTCAGCAGAAAATACTACAGTTAAATTTGAAGCAGTTTTTGCAATAACTTATACCTGTTAACTTTAAAAGATGCAGGCAAAGAACTTTGTTCTGTCCAAAATGGACAAAATCTTTGAGCAAACTTCCACTAGTCAAGGGTGGCTGAAAATAGTTAGAATTCTATTCCAAAGACAAATAGCTGTAGCATACCACTACTCTTGAATACAGGCTCCCAAAAGGAGTCTTCAATGTTCGAGTCTGAGCAGCTTGCTCCAGTAGAATGTACTGCACACTATCCTGAAGTAAAAAACACAGTGCCCCTGATGTTCAATTATTTTCTAGTAAGAAGCTGGAAATGTATTTCCCCATTGTGTGTGTAGTTTAAAGAGATTTAGAGCCAACAACTGAAGGGATGTGAGTAAGTGATACGTCACAGCTAAATATACGTTGACCAAAAATGGCTATAGGTAAATAGTCTCCTCCTGAAAGAAATTCTGAGAGAAAGCTCTACTCGTAGACTAGAAAGTTCCAGGGAATCTGTCTGCAATTAAGTAGCGTCACAAAATTATCAATGGAAAAAACAAACCAGTGCAGTAGAGAGGCATCAATATTTACTTTTTCAAGGTACATAAGTCTTGTTTTTAAAATAGAGGAATAACAAAACTTAAATATAGAAACCACAGGTGCCGACTTATTTTTCCTGGGGAGTGCTCCATCCCTGCTCCACCCTGAGGCCCCGCCCCCACTCCACCCCTTGCCAAGGCCCTGCCCTCGGCTCCATCTCTTCCCGCCTTTCCACCCCCTCCCCCAAGACCCCTTATCTACTGCTCTCCACCCTTCCACAAGCACCTCCCGCCAGCTGCCAAACAGCTGATCAGTGGCCAGCCCCGGGGCCCCCCGAACAGCTGTGGCTTGTGGGTGCTGAGCACTCCTCTTCCCCCCCCCCCCAATCAGTGATTGGGCTCCGGAGCACCCACGGAGTTAGCACCTATGATAGAAACTTAAGAGAAACCATTCAGAAATAAACCAGGGGACTAGATTGTTGGACTCCCCTGCCCTGGGTGCAGGTTCTCCAACACCAACAAATGAAGCCTTAAACTTGTCTTCAAGACAAAAAAGTAAGTACATAAAAGTGTACATGGAACTCATCGCTGTTCTATAAGTCTCCTGACCAGAAGCAGACCAGAGATTGGCTGCAGAAGCAGGCATTCCTTCTGATTAGATAAGCAGTGAAGTTGCAGTCTACTAGGTTGTAGCAAAAAGAAATGCATGTAGTCATTTAGACACTGTTTTCTTGGATACAAAGCCCAGCCCACTGGATACGGATTTCGGAAGAAAAATTCCAAGTGGATCTCCTGGAGATAGGTATGTGAACCAAGTAAAATAAAAGACTGAGTTCTATAACCTTTGAAGAAATTCAAAGATGTCTCCATATCCCTGCGGAATTTTGTTTAAATCGTCACTACAGTAAACAGCAGTAGTCACCACCACCAGAAAGTGTCCCTGTGAGAGATCTGAGCTCACAAAAAGAGGAGGACCCTCCCATCAGTCTGTCAGGATTACAATGGGGGGAGGGATAGCTCAGTGGTTTGAGCATTGGCCTGCTAAACCCAGGGTTGTGAGTTCAATCCTTGAGGGGGCCACTTAGGGATGTGGGGCAAAATCAGTACTTGGTCCTGCTAGTGAAGGCAGGGGGCTGGACTCGATGACCTTTCAAGGTCCCTTCCAGTTCTAGGAGATGGGATATCTCCATTAATTTATTTATTTATTTATTTATTTATTTAATGCTCGTAAAATAGGGCTTTAATGCTTCAAATCCTGCAAAAACCCAGGTGTTGATGAAAAACTGGTCTACCTTAAATAGGTCAAAAAACAAAATAGCTGCCTAATATACTTTTAAGGAGGGTCTTATATACACTTCTACCCCAATAGAACGCTGTCCTCGGGAGCCAAAATATCTTACCGCGTTATAGGTGAAACCGCATTATATTGAACTTGCTTTGATCCGCCAGAGTGCGCAGCCCCGCGCCCCCGTAGCACTGCTTTACCGAGTTATATTCAAATTTGTGTTATATCAGGTCACGTTATATCGGGGTAGAGGTATACTTGGTTACAAGAGAAAGACAAGCAGTTTGCTTGTAAATGGATGGAGAATATTCTTGCAGAACACAGCCTGCTGTACAGTGCTGGGAAACCCATGCCAAGAAACTTGACAGAATTTTCACCCCTGATTACCAGCAAGCTTCACAAGCTTTATTCTCTAGAGACATTAGCAGGAAGAGGGCTCTTAGGCTTGTTGACAGAAGTGCCCTGATTCTGGAGTGATATGGGCAAAACTCAGTTCACTAACACAATATCCCACAGACAGCTGCAAGATTTTAATGCACCTCCAGATGAGGGCTCACAGCCAAATGTGTCTGGTTGCAGCTTATCTCACAGTCACATCAATAAAGGCAGCATTAGCTTGATCCTAGGCTGTCTCCATATAGAGAAAGTTCGTAAAAGTAACCAGTCTCTTCAAGGACAGAAGAGGCATATGCAGGCCTTCTTCCACAACTTGGATTTATGTTCTCACAAAAATGAAAGCTCTCAGTACAGCATTGCAGATAGATTTTCTTAGAGGCAAATCCAGAAGTATGCAATCAGGTGATGTTGAACTGTGTCCGGAGAAGTCCAGCTATAGAAACCTCCACCACCAAATACCACAAAAAACTCCAAGAAGCCAGTATTAAGAGCTTGGGTCCCAGAGTTTATCAGTCTGTGTCTTGACAGTATGCAGAAATTGTTGCCTGTTCTTTGCTGACTGGAAGATGATTGGTACTTGCATCTGAACCACAAGAGAAGTCATCTCCACATTCTTAAAAAATACCCCATTGTAGTACTGGATGGTTTCTTAAATAGAATGGCCACAGCATTCTCTAGGGAGGATGTGAAAAATTCATTCCTCCTCTATTGTAGCACAAATTAATTTGGCATCCAGAGAGTTTCCCCAGCTCCTGGTGTCAAGGTGGCATTCCCTGCTGTCCTGCTCACCATCCACTTCTTCCCCAACAGGCACAGAAAGAGCTGAATTTATGCAGGAATACTGACCATCAGAGCAGAGCAGGTGTTAATTCATGGATTTAATGCAAAGGGAATGCGTACTTCCTCTACCTCCAACAAGGTGGTATATTAAGGCACTTAAGGCTATGTCAGTGCTAGGTATTATTACTATTAATATTACTATTATTTAAAGGTGTTGGATATCTTGAGAAAGATGGTCTATCCTGATTTGTACAAGACTTTCTTCTTGAATGCCATTTATACCAGTTTAAGGTGGCGTTTTTACAAGGTATCTGAGGATACCAAGAAAAAGTTTGGGTTCTTAAACCCTGGACTCATTCTCACAAAAACATGGCCAATTCATTGTTTGTAAATGGGGAAAGCGTTTGTAATGGAAAGTTTGCTGCAGGCCAAAAATGGAGAGAGAGAAATATTCAGTACGAGTAAGTAATGACTACAGAAAAATATTTGAGGATTTGGGAGCTGAGAAATCCCCAAATCACAACACTTTTAGATAAAACCTGGTAATGCAAGTTTAAGACTGACTTTTTATTTATTTATTTAAGTTGCCAACAGCAAGAAGAGATTAGATAAAGTATACCACGCCAAACTGAAGACCTATTCGATAGCTATTAAGAAGGAAAGCTGAAGCAACATAGCTAAGAAGCCGAGCACAGTACAGTTAAACAAGGTTAAGACCTCAGCCATTGTTAAGAGGCAACAAAGGAACTGACAGCTGGAAGCACTATGGAGCACCATAGTTATTCTGTCATAATAAAATGCCAATCCAACTGGGGACTCAAGGTGCTACAGTAATAACGTTATAACTGCATCATGTACCTCTGCAAACAGATTTTTTAAAAGTTAAACTTTGCTCAATCAACACTGACAGTTGGCAACCTGCAAGACTGCTTTTCACTGCTTGGTTTAAATTGCAAGAATACACTTACTGATTTTTCAAGGACAATAGGATGATCAGGAAGAAATTCCGGCTTCTTTAGAGAGAGTGAAACACTTGAAAGCTTTAAGAGGAAATCTCTGCTGTATTTAATTCTTTCTGCAAACACAGGATTATACACAAACAGATTACTATAAAGTTATTTGTTAAACAGTGATATTTGCAAAGCAGCTTAAATACTGGCATTTCCCAATTTTTGAGGGCTTGACTCTAAGAGCTTTTTGTGTGAAAAGGGTGCACTTTGTGTGCATGTGCAATATACACCTACTCTTAAAAGAGTGGTTTTGGAAGGACTAGCTGCTTCAGGTCATTACTAGTGAACTACAAAGTATTTCATGTATAGATCACCAGTTTGAATCCAATACCGCTCAGGAGAGATTGAAGTTACTGCTAAAAATGGATGTTTCAGGGTTTCTATACAAAATGAATTTGGTGGATCTCAGTTCCAGATCTTACACGACAAACTCCCATAATTTGCACTAACTAGCATATTGTGCAGAGACACCCAGAACTAGCCATGGAGACTGATTTACCTGTTAATGCTAAGGGAAATTCCTCCAGATCAGTGTTAAGACATGCTCTCAAGGCAGTATGTGTAGTAAGCTTTCCCTGCAGATAAACTGAGGATTTACATTCACCAGGGCAACCAAGCTGATGCCTTAAACCAGCATGAACTTAAGAGATGAACTTACATGCAACCTTGCAAACAGGTAAGTGTAATGAGCTAGCTCACAAAACTTCACATGAGTGTAATGCATGAAGCTGCACAAATATTGATAGTTATGCTTCGGGCTTGTCTAACTGGGATTTTGTTTTGTACTGTTATGGCCACACTAAATTGCACTGGTGTAAACTTACCACATCTGTGTTAGTCAGCTATTGCACCAATGCAGCTATATCAATATACCTATACCATACAAGCCCTGAAACCCAAACATGCCTCCCAATGGAGTTTTTCTGCAGTTATGGCAAGGTCAGATGATACTACCAGAGTTTTAAGTTTGCTGTACTACTTCTACATCAAAGTAGCAAGGTTCCAAACGCCTGGCTCCTTCACATAGCCCAATCCACATATGGGAGGAAAGCACCACCTCTAAGCAAAGACTGATATCTGGAACAAGCATATGTACCTTTTCAGAGTTCATATTTTTCCTGTTACCTTGGAAACTGGTAATTCAAACATTGATCTACATATAAACAAAATACTCCTGAGGGCATTCTGCACCAAAAAATAAAAATTCTGCGCACAATATTTTAAAATTCTGCAAATTTTGTCAAATAAATGTGGCGGCTCCAGCATAGCATTGGGGAGCACAGGCCACTGGCTGCACCGAGGTAGGAGATCACTGTGCAGCTCCCCCTGGGACACTGACTCAGTGGTGGGTCTGCACCCAACCCAACACAGCGCAAGGACCAGGCCTGCCCCAATAATACCCCAGGGCTCTGCCCCTCCATGCCAGCTGCACCAGGTAGGAGCCAAGTGTGGAGGGGCTTAGTGTGGGGGGATCCAGGCGTGGGTTGAGAGAGTTCTGTGTGGGGCAATCTGGGTGTGGGCGGCTCAATGGGAGATCCGGGTGCGGGGGGGAGGAATCAGGATGCACAGGGTCTTGTTAGGGGCTTCTGGGTGCAACAATAATGGGACTCTTCAGGGGGGTCCAGGTGAAGGTGGTTGAGACTCGGTGGGGTGGGGACTGGGTGGCTCATCGGGGGGGGGGGGGAGTTTGAGTGTGTGGGGGGGTAAGGCTCGGCAGGAGGGTCTGGATATGAGGGAGTCTAGATGCACAGCGGTTGGGCAGATGGGAGAGCAGCTCCCTGTACAGGGATCCCTCCCCCTGCAACTGAGGAGCAATAGGTACAGGAAGCAGGAGAGTTTGCACAGCTTCCTGCAGCTGGAGGAGAAATCTGGGGGTGGGTCTGACTTAGCCCTGGATGCCATGCAGGGAAAGAGGAAGTCCTATTCTCCCCAGCCCAGCCGGGACTAGTAGCCGAGCCTGGCGCAGGGTAGGAGCCACCAGCCAGGTCTTTCCCAGTGCCACCCCCTGCCCCACAGTGATTTACCTCTCCGCTGGCTGCCCTGGGCACCCGAAACATGCTGCTGGAGAGGGTCGCATGACCGCTCTTGTGGCTTCCCTTTGCTTCCCCGTCAGAAAGTCATTTTTCTGCAGGGAAGCAAAGAAATCTGAGGGGGACAGAAGTTCTGTTCATGTGCAGTGGCACAGAATTCCCCCAAGAGTAAAACAAAGCTTACCTTTCTTGGTTTCAGACTTCTGGCACTGTGGTTGACTAGGGATCACAGTTTGATTTAAGACCTGCATTCCAGTACCCTCATACCACTAAAACATGAAGAGAAGAACATGCAATTTATTCAAGTTTCATAAGCGTTTCAAAGAAATGCATCATCAAATCCTGGAATTTCCTTCTGACAAACTGAAATGAAAAAAAAAGCAAAGTTATATTGTTTCAAGTAAATCTGCAGTGATTAGTTTCAATACAATAGTCATTTTATGGTTATGAAGGTCATGGACAATCCACAGCACGGTGTAATTCTGGAATTTGTTCCCTTGTCAGTAAGGTAGGTTTTTGGAGGATGGGTTTTCTTCCCTCCAGGGTACACTCCCTGCTAGTGTAACCCACAGACCTCCTGGGTCTGGTGTTTTATCCCATCTACTGGCACTGAGACACAAGACAGAGACAGAGACACAGAATGAGTCGGCTCTACATCCTTAGCTAAGAGCCAGTTGGCTTTTAGCTCATGCTGTAGAGGTTCATGCACTAAGCTCTAGAGATCCCAGATTCGATCCTGCCTGCTGACGACCAGGGTCTGTTGGCATTACACTAGTTTTTCACAGCCAACACATTTAAGAGAAAACTGGCTTCTTCTAATCATTGTTCATTTTTAACTCCGTTTCAGTCAGTGACACCTATGCAGGACTCATGAAGATACTATAGGCACAGTTTGAAAGACAGGGTTACACAGATGAAACTGAGGCAGTGTCAACTCTGGCCTATAATTCATAACTGGCACAGCTCCACCATTGCTGCCAGTAGTGGAAGCTATAGCATAGACATAACTGAGCAGGAGGTGCACTGCTGGAGAAGTACAGCTATGAAGTAGACTAACCTCAAGAACCTGTAGAACTTTTACTATTAGTGTTAGTGAATATACATAATAACTAGAGCCCTACCAAGTTCACAGTCCATTTTGGCATGTAGGATTTTTTAAAAAAAATCATAAATGTCATGATTTCAACCCTTTAAATCTGCAATTTCAGTGTTGTAATTTTAGGGGTCCTGACCCGAAAAGGAGTTGTGGGGGGGGGGAGGGGTTGCAAAGTAATTGTAGGTGGGGTTGTGGTACTGCTACCCTCACTTCTGTGCTACTGCTGGTGGTGGCACTGCCTTCAGGGCTGGGCAGCCAGAGAGCGATGGCTGTTGGCTGGAAGCCCAGCTCTGAAGGCAGAGCTGCTGGCAGCAGCAGCACAGAAGTAAGGATGGCATGGTATGGTATTGTCACCCTTACTTCTGCACTGCTGCTAGCGGGGTGCTGCCTTCAGAGCCGGCCAACAGCCGCCCTCTCTGGCCACCCAGCTCTGAAGGCAGCGCAGAAGTAAGAGTGGCAATGACACACACCCCCCAAATAACCTTGCAACCCCCTGAAATTGCCTTTTGGGTCAGGACCCCCAATTTGAGAAACACTGGTCTCCCCTGTATAATACAGGATAAAAGCACACAAAAGTCCAGATTTCATGCGGAGAGACCATATTTCATGGTCCATAATGCGTTTTTCATGGCCATGAATTTCGTAGGGCCCTAACAATAACATAAAGCAGCTTTATTCTGCTCCCACACTGGAATTTACAGAACTGGAAGTTAGAAGAAACATTTCCTTGGAAACCGAGCACATTTAAGACAGCAATCTTTTAAACACGAAGATGGAACCCTCTGGTGCCATTTTAGAATTACTTTTCAGGTAAGAACCACAATTAGCGGCATTTTTCAGCAGGGCAGTTAAGAAGTGTTATTTCTGTGGGGTGGAAGGTAGGGGGAAAAGAGGATGAGGAGAGAAGGAAAGTCTTTTTTTCTAAAGGAGAGGATGGAAAGTCTTATGTTTAAATCTAAACCACCAAGACATGAACTTAAGTCTTCCCTCCTAGCAATGATCTCTGTAACCAGAATACCAACCCCAGAACTTAACAGTCTAAGCCTGGGTATCTTCATCTGCAACATCCTTGGAATACATGTGTGTAGGAGACTACCCCACCCTTCAATAAATTGCGGATCTCAGCCCCCTCCCCGCCAGTGGCTTTGCAATTTGGCTGAGGGCCTTATGCTTCATTCTGAGTGGAGTTTGCAAAGAACAGTCATTTTTTTGCATCTGCCTTTACTTTAGAAGGCACACTGCTGCTGCCTGTACAGTCTTCTGCCTTATTATGGTGACTATCTAACCCTACTACAGAGTTGCAGCAGCCTAGCCTGAAGAAGTATTATCTAGACCACATGTGGAACATCAACATTCTGCCATAAAAGTTCTTAATGCAGAGTTAAAGTTTCTGAAATCTCCGTTATTAATGTTCCAATTCTAACTTAAACAGTGGTGTATTCTTCAAAGGGAATCATTCCAGAAATGGGGGCTGTAATTCATTATCACTATAGACAAGCTGCAGATGGGTAGCTTTTGCAGCCTTATGGATCTACCCTACAGAATTCCTCCTATAAAAAGTGTTAAGGCCCAGATATTGGGGTATATTGTGATTGTGCTACTCACTAGATTCTGGCCCTAAAGCCAGCATAAGTATCTACTGAAAGGCCTCCTTGTTTAGAGAATCATCCTGTGGCATAGAAGCTCCTATGATGCAAATGTAGTGAAAAGTAGCAAGAGCACAGGGGGCAAGATCAGAGTGTCCATACTCCTTGATGATCCTTAGGACTGTTGGTAGGCATTAGAACTGGGAGCAGCCTTCTGACGACACCATTTTAAGCAAGAGGATGGGACAGGACACAGCCAACCGACGTTCCATGAGTGCAGAGGCTACTCTGGCACGCACCTCTATAAGCCACAGTATGTGGTCCTCGGCTGTAGCCAAACATCTAGATTGATAGAAAGTTCCAGGAGGTCATAGTTTGTCTCTAATACTGCCAATAAGACTAGAATAGAATGTGCAAGAGAAGAAGTTTCTTGCTTGTATTTGTTTGTCCAAAACTATACACTGTGATGGACCCATGCATCGTGACATGTATCACTATATGTGATCAAGGCTGAACATTCTAAAGCAGTTGATTCCTCCAACTCAGAAAACAGAATGTAGGCTCTTTTAGTGTTTAATTATCCGTTTATTTCGCAGCAACAGGTGAAGATATTGTAGTGTTTACAATCAACCTTGTACAAATAAAAATTAGAAAAACAATCTTCTAACTCAGAGGGCAAAAAAGGTGAGATGGCCATTCATCTTTTCTAACAAGTATCTTCAGATAACAGCAATTATGTGAATGATCCTCACCAGCACAGCTAAGTAAAGTCCATTAAAAAGCCATTTTTGGTTAAAGAACTATGTAAGAACACTGACTTCTAATACAGCGGATTTAGGGTAGGTCTACACTACGAAATTAGGTCGTATTTATAGAAGTAGTCGATTTTTTAGGAAGCGATTTTATACAGTCAATTGTGTATGTCCCCACTAAGCGCATTAAGTCGATAGAGTGCATCCACAGTACCAAGGCTGGCGTCGACTTTCGGAGCATTGCACTGTGAGTAGCTATCCCACAGTTCCTGCAGTCTCCGCTGCCCACTGGAATTCTGGGTTGAGCTCCCCATGCCTGATGGGGCAAAAACATTGTTGCAGATGGTTTTGGGTACACGTCATCAGTCACCCCTCCCTCCTTGAAAACAATGGCAGACAATCGTTTTGCGCCTTTTTTCCATGTGGGCACCATACTGCTTTCAGTAGATGGTACAGTAGGACTGCTAACCGTCGTCATCGAACGACCGCTTCCACTACCACTCTGCTCTCCTGCTCTGGCTGCAGACGGTGCAATATGTCGGAAAACCTGGCATTCCAACCACTGCATCCGCTGCCACTCTGCTCTCCTGGTGGTCTCGCAGGTCCTCTACATGACCGTCATCATCCGCCGCTTCTGCTGCAACTTTGCTCTCCTGTTCTGTCTCTCCAAACCACGGCAAGCGTGCAGCCCGCTCCGCTGTTGTGTCCTGGCAGCAGATGGTGCAGTAGGTCTGCAAAACTGGTCATCCAACCACTGCTTCCCCTGCAACTCTGCTCTCCTGCAGCAGTGATGGAGCCCGCTCAGATCACTGCAGCAGTTATGAGCATTGTAAACACCTCGCACATTATCTTTCAGTATATGCAGAACCAGAACCTGCAAAAGCAGGTGAGGAGGCGACGGCAGCGCGGTGACTAGAGTGATGAGGACATGGACACAGACTTCTCTCAAAACACGGGCCCTGGCAATTTGGACATCATGGTGGTAATGGGGCAGGTTCATGCCGTGGAACGCCGACTCTGGGCCCGGGAAACAAGCACAGACTGGTGGGACCGCATAGTGTTGCGGGTCTGGGTTGATTCCCAGTGGCTGCAAAACTTTGGCATGCCTAAGGGCACTTTCATGGAACTTTGTGACTTGCTTTCCCCTGCCCTGAAGCGCAATAATACCAAGATGAGAGCAGCCCTCACAGTTGAGAAGCAAGTGACAATAGCCCTCTGGAAGCATGCAACGCCAGACAGCTACCAGTCAATCGGGAATCAATTTGGAGTAAGCAAATCTACTGTGATCCAAATAGCCAACGCAATCACTGAGCTGCTGCTATCAAGGGTAGTGACTGAGAAATGTGCAGGTCATAGTGGATGGCTTTGCTGCAATGGGATTCCCTAACTGTGGTGGGGTGATAGACTGAATGCATATCCCTATCTTGGGACCGGACCACCAAGGCAGCCAGTACATAAACCAAAAGGGGTACTTTTCAATGGTGCTGCAAGCACTGGCGGATCACAAGGGACGTTTCACCAACATCAATGTGGGATGGCTCAGAAAGGTACATGACTCTCACATCTTCAGTAACTCTGGCCCATCTGAACAGCTGCAGCAAGGGACTTATCCCCAACGGTTATTTTCTGGTCTGGAAAGTGTTGAAATGCCTATAGTTATCCTTGGGGACCCAGCCTACCCCTTAATGCCATGGCTCATGAAGCTATACGCAGGCACCCTGTACGGTAGTCAGGAGCCGTTCAACTATAGGCTGACCAAGTGCAGAATGGTGGTAGAATGTGCATTTGGATGTTTAAAAGTGCGCTGGCACAGTTTACTGACTCAGTTAGACCTCAGCAAAACCAATATTCCCATTGTTATTGCTGCTTGCTCTGTGCTCCACAATATCTGTGAGAGTAAGGGGGGAGACGTTTATGGCGGGGTGGGAGGTTGAAGCAAATCACCCGGCCACTGATTATGTGCAGCCAGACACCAGGGAGATTAGAAGAGCACAGCAGGGCACGCTGCGGATCAGAGAAGCTTTGAAAACCAGTTTCATGACTGGCCAGGCTTCGGTGTGACAGTTCTTTTTGTTTCTCCTCAATGAAAACTCTCCCCCTTGGTTCACTCTACTTCCCTGTAAACCAACTGCCCTCCCCTCCCCCCTTCGATCACCGCTTGCAGAGGCAATAAAGTCATTGTTGTTTCAAATTCATGCATTCTTTATTAATTAGTCACACAAATGGGGGATAACTGCCAAGGTAGCCCGGGAGGGGGTGGGGGAGGAGGGAAGCACTGGATGGGGTGGTGAAGGAGGGGAGGAGGAAAGGACAAGGTGACACTGCACTTCAAAACTTATTGAATGCCAGCCTTCTGTTGCTTCGGCAGTCCTTTGGGGTGGAGTGGTTGGGTGCCCGGAGGTCCCCACCCCCCACGTTCATGGGCGTCTGGGTGAGAAGGCTATAGAACTTGAGGAGGAGAGCGTTTGGTTACACAGGGGCTGCAGCGGCGGTCTGTGCTCCTGCTGCCTATCCTGCACCTCAACCAGACGCTGGAGCATATCAGTTTGATCCTCCAGTAGCCTCAGCATTGCATCCTGCCTCCTCTCATCACGCTGCTGCCACCTATCCTCTTCCTCCAGCCATCTATCCTCTCGTGCATCCCTCCTGTTCATTTTGTGCTTTCCTGGACTCTGACATTGTCTGCCTCCACGCATTCTGCTGGGCTCTTTCAGTGCAAGGTGTTAGAGAAAATTCTGAAAGAGAAACTAGTGGAGGACCTGGAGGGTAGTGGCAATTGCGATAAATTACAACATGGTTTTACGAAGGGCAGATCGTGCCAAACGAATCTGATCTCCTTCTTTGAGAAAGTAACGGATTTATTAGATAAGGGAAATGCGGTGGACCTAATATACCTGGATTTCAGTAAAGCGTTTGATACTGTACCCCATGAGGAATTATTGGTTAAACTGAAAAACATGGGGATCGATATGAAAATCCAGAAGTGGATAAGGAATTGGTTACTGGGGAGAATGCAGCGGGTTGTATTAAAGGGTGAACTGTCAGGTTGGAGGGAGGTTACTAGTGGAGTGCCTCAAGGTTCGGTTTTGGGACCCATTTTATTTAATCTATTTATAACTGACCTCAGAACCGATTGCAGGAGTGGGCTGATAAAATTTGCGGATGATACGAAGGTGGGAGGCGTTGTAAATTCGGAGGAGGACAGGGATATCCTGCAGGGAGACTTGAATGAGCTTGTGAATTGGAGTATCAGAAATAAGTTGAAATTTAATAGTGAAAAGTGTAAGGTGATGCATTTGGGGATGACTAATAACAATTTTAGTTACAAGATGGGGACGCATTGGTTAGAAGTTACGGAAGAGGAGAAGGACCTAGGGGTTCTTGTAGACCGCAGGATGACTATGAGTCGACAATGTGACGTGGCGGTGAAAAAAGCCAATGCGGTCTTGGGATGCATTAGGTGAGGTATATCTAGTAGGGATAAGGAGGTCCTGCTTCCGTTGTACAAGGCGCTGGTGAGACCTCATTTGGAGTACTGTGTGCAGTTCTGGTCTCCCATGTTTAAAAAAGATGAACTCAAACTGGAACGGGTGCAGAGAAGGGCCACTAGGATGATCAGAGGAATGGAAAAGCTGTCGTACGAAAGGAGACTAGAGGAGCTTGGGTTGTTTAGTCTGACAAAGCGAAGGCTGAGAGGGGATATGATTGCTATCTTTAAATATATTAGAGGGATTAATACAAGGGAGGGAGAAGAATTATTCCAGCTTAGTACTAACGTGGATACCAGAACGAATGGATACAAACTGGCCGTGGGGAAGTTCAGACTTGAAATTAGACGAAGGTTTCTGACCGTCAGAGGGGTGAAATATTGGAACGGCCTACCGAGGGAAACGGTGGGGGCGACGGACCTGTCTGGTTTTAAGATAAAGTTAGATAAGTTTATGGAGGGAATGGTTTAATGGTAAAACATAGTAGTCAAGGAAAGCCAAGCAATGGTGGGTAAATAGTATAATGGCTAACGGGGTCGGGCTGGAGACTCTTGCCTATATGCTCGGGGTCTTACTGATCGCCACATTTGGGGTCGGGAAGGAATTTTCCTCCAGGGCAGATTGGCTGAGCCTCTGGAGGTTTTTCGCCTTCCTCCGCAGCATGGGGCAGGGATCTCTAGCAGGAGGGTCTCTGCCGATTGAAGTCACTAAAAACAGGATTGGGGACTTCAACAGCAGAGTCCAGGGAAGGGGTAGGGACGGTTTCATGGCCTGCAGCATGCAGGGGGTCAGACCAGATGATCATAATGGTCCCTTCTGACCTTAAAGTCTATGAGTCTATGAGTCTATGCTCGAGGACTGCATGAGCTCAGAGAACATTTAATCACATGTGTGGTTTTTTTGCCTTCTTATCTGCGCTAGCCTCTGGGACGGAGATGATAGGGGGAGCATTGAAACATTTGCAGCTGCAGTAGGAAAAAAAAAAAAGGAGAGTAGTATTTAAAAAGACATTTTAGAGAACAATGGGTAGACTCTGACAGTGAACCAAGCTATTAACATTACATAGCACATGTGCTTTCTTTACAAGGTCGCATTTTGCCTCTTATATTGAGGGCCTGCCAGTTTGGTGTGAGAGATCATACACGCAGAGCCTGGCAACAGAATTCGGCTTGCAGGCAGCCATGGTAAGCCAGTGTCTTTTGGCTTCTTTAACCTTCATAACATGTGGGGATGGTTTCAAACAGCAGCGCCCTCATTTCCCATACCAAGCACCCGTTGGGTTGGCTGTTTAAAATGGGATGGTCATTTAAAAGGAGGGGTTAACATGCAGCACAAACCCAACTAACCCACACACACACACACACACACACACACAATTCTCTGGGATGAGCGCTTCACCCCTCCCCACACCGCGTGGCTAACAGCGGGGATGATTTCTTTTCAGCCACAGGCAAACAGCCCAGCAGGAACGGCCACCTCTGAATGTCCCCTTAATAAAATTCCTTTTTCAACCAGGTGACCATGAATGATATCACTCTCCTAAGGATAACACAGAGATAAAGAACGGCTCTTGCTTGAATGCCAGCAAACACCGGAACCATACACTGCCATGCTTTCTTATGCAATGATTCTAGACAACGTGCTACTGGCCTGGAATGGTAAAGGGTCCTACCATGGAGGACGCAATAAGGCTGCCCTCCCCAGAAACCTTTTGCAAAGGCTTTGGGAGTACCTCCAGGAGAGTTTCATTGAGATGTCCCTGGAGGATTTCTGCTTCATCCCCAGACACGTTAACAGACTTTTCCAGTAGCTGTACTGGCCATGAATGCATCCCAAGTTGTCAGGCCAAATTAATCATTAAACATGCTTGTTTTTAAACCCCGTATTATATTTACAAAGATACACTCACCAGGGGTGCCTTCTCTGCCTTCAAGATCTGGGAGCCCGGGGTTGGGAGGGTACTGTCTCCAGGGTGATAAACAATTCCTGGCTGTCGGGGAGAACGGTTTCTCTGCTTGCCTGCTGTGCGCTATCTTCCTTGTCCCCAAAATCCTCATCCCTGTTGCATGAGACTCCCTTGCAGGAGTCCACGTATAGGAGTGAGATAGTTGTAGAGGCACCCCATAGAATTGCATGCAACTCATCATAGAAGCGGCATGTCTGGGGGTCTGACCCAGAGCAGCCATTTGCCTCTTTGGTAGGCTTGCCTGAGCTCCTTAAGTTTCATGCAGCACTGCTGCAGGTCCCTGTTATAGCCTCTGGAGATTTTCTCTGGAGATCTCATGCCCTTGGAGATTTTTTTCAAATATTTTGGCATTTTGTCTTTTGGAACGGAGTTCTGATAGCACGGATTTGTCTCCCCATACAGCGATCAGATCCAGTACCGCCCGTTCGGTCCATGCTGGAGCTCTCTTGCAATTCTGGGACTCCACGGTCACCTCTGCTGATGAGATCTGCATGGTCACCTGTGCTGATCAGCTTGCTACGCTGGCCAAACAGGAAATGAAATTCAAAAGTTCGCAGGGCTTTTCCTGTCTACCTGGCCAGTGCATCTGAGTTGAGAGTGCTGTCCAGAGCGGTCACAATGGACCACTCTGGATAGCTCCCGGAGGCCAATACCGTCAAATTGCGTCCACACTACCCCAAATTCAACCTGGCGATGTCGATTTCAGCACTAATCCCCTCATCGGGGAGGAGTACAGGAATTGATTTTAAGAGCCCTTTAAGTCGACAAAAATGGCTTCCTCGTGTGGACAGGTGCAGGGTTAAATCGATCTAATGCTGCTAAATTTGACCTAAACTCTTAGTGTAGACCAGGGCTAAGACAGACACAGCTACACAAATGAACCTTCTAAAACCATGCAGAAGCACTAAGGAGTTCCTAGATTTCTCTTCTAAGGCAGCAAAAGACAGCTTTAGAACTTTGAGCTCATTAAAACGTGCCTTGTTGAGGCACGTGGCACAGACTGTAGAGGGTGTAGTGTTTTCAGCCACATCTTTAGAGAAAAGATTCTTTGAAATGTGATAAGAGCATCTCTGAATTCTTGGCTGCACACACAAATGAGTTTGTTAGGACCAGAATTCTAGGACAAATCTTTTCCTTCTGTCAGTCTACCTTTTGAAGTAAGCTAGTAAATCTTCTTCCAGACAAGGAAATAGAAAAATGCAAGGCTCTTCTAATTTAGAAGCCATATTTTGGAATAAGTTTACACTGGTCACAGCAGAAGCATATGCCCGTGCGCCATATTTTATTCCACGACCACCCAAAAAAACCAAGATACTCCTCAGCATAAATATCTGTACACATCCAGAATAGCTCATGTTGCTGCTGACTAGATGTTAAACTAGCACTGCACAATTCTAGACGGTATTATACTGCTGCTGTCATTACTATAGCATGCAAGAGCACAGTAACAAATGAAACAATGTCCTTTGTAGATTAAAAATCATGTACATAGGAAAAGCCTAGAGGAATGCAACAGTGTGATTACTAAGCACTCATCTGCTGCTGCTAGTGTGGCTCAGAAAAGACTGCTTGACTACTGCCAACCACCTTTATGCACATCACCTTGTGTTATCATGACTGTGTAATGAAGCAGTGAACTATGGACCTGATATCCATATTTTTACCTCAGAGCTATACCTGAATTTTGATTTCCAAATATGTACGTTTGTTTACTTAGCCATAAAATAAAGTCTGGGTGTGACGGGGCTCCACTCACCAAACTGGTGCATCCTGCTGGCTGTCTTGGGAATTAGCGCCGCAGGTCACTATGCCTTCTCCTGATGGTGCCTAAACTGCTGTCACATCTGCTCCCAAACTCATGTCCTCCAAGGAACACAGCATCCTTTTCATGACACAGCACACAGCTGTGTCACGATCTGTGCTCCCTCCTTCCAGGGGCCCTGAAAGTCAACTGTCCAGCCACCTCCCTAGGGGCGACTGCAGTCAATTGTCCTGCCACTTCCCCAGTGGTGAGTGGGGGAGAGGAAAGAGGAGACCCGGCCCAACCACTACTCCAGGTCCCGACCCAGGGACCCTGTAGATGGCAGACATGTGCGGAGTCCCCTCCAAATCCTCAGTACATTTCCCTGGGCCACTTCCCCATGGCCCCAGTACCTTCTTAGCCCTTATCTCAGGGCCTCAGCACTCCAGACCTAGCAGTCAGCCAGGAGCTCACTCTTGCTCCCCTATTCCTGCCCAGCATTACTATGTCCAGGGTGCTAGCTTCCTTCCACTTGCCAGGCACCAGTCCTCTCTCCTTGAGCTCCACGGTATAACTGACTCTGCGCTGCCCTGCGGCTCTTTTTATATGGGCCTGCTGGGCCCTGATTCGCTGCTCCTCGCATCCCCTCTCCTATTGGCTGCTTCTAACACAGTCTCCCAAGGGCTCTAGTAACCCCTTGCATGCCAGTGTGGAGCAGATGCCCCATCACACTGGGTACAATCACACTATTTTTAACTTGAATCCAACCACGTAGAGATGAAGTACTAGGCTCTAAATTCCCTCCAAGATTTGAAGAGAGAGACTGATTTGACCAACATATCTTGCAAAAACTATACACTCAACTGCTGTGAATAAAAGTCTTGGACTGGCAAGTTCTTTGAATTACTCCTCCCCATATCTGATTTTGGATACCCATCCCTTTAAAGGAGATACACTCTCTTTTAGAGTTGAGGAGTGTAAAACCCCAAGAATCTATTTCCATGGACGATTCAGATGTAAAAAAAAGTGTCAAATTTTCAAAACTCAAGCTTATGGGTACAAGCTAGGCAACTGTGTGTCTGCAAGCCAGATGCATGCCCATCTGCTATTATAATTACCATATTTTTACAGTGAAGTGTATGTACAGAAGTGAAGGCTCTAACAGATCAACCACTATGGTAAAATTGCTCAGTTAAGACTGGATTCAACAGCAGCTGTCCAAATAAGGGTCACCTTCCACCTGTGCTATGGGGATGGATTGAAAGAGGAAGTAGTTTGTGGATCTATGCAACATTATTTCAAGTCATTTCCAGGGAAGTGCACTAGAACAAGGAGTCAGTTTGGCTTGCAAGATCTTTAGGGTGAGACTGTCTTTTCATTTTTTGTGTACAACACCTGACAAAGTGGGTCTGAAACCCTTATTGGCCTCTAGGTGCTACTGCAGTACAAATGAATAATCCACAGATGCTTGTCAACATGTTTTTTTTTGTTTGTTTTTTGGGAGGAGGGGGCGCAGAAGGCAGAAAGTAGAGATTAGATTAATCTATGGAAGGCAAAATAAGTGGTGCCCAGACACTTGAGATTCTTGAAGAAGTCACTGATTTATTACTGAAATCTTTCTGGGTCATTCAAGACACCAATGGTAGGCGCCAAGTAAGATTGGACATGATATATTCCAACAGACACAGACAGCAACAGTGAGTTTTAGAAAAAGCATAATTTAGTATTGTTAAACTGTGTTTTTACATCTATTTTAGTACTAGTTTTGTGTTATGGGGTTCACGGTGATTGCTTGAGTGGACAGTGAGTGTGAATTAGTATTGAAAAAGCAGATGCAGAGTCAGAACAAAATAGAGGTTAAGAGTACAAAGAACAAGCACATTTTGCTGATCTTTCTAAGCTGGCCCTCAGGATGAGCTGAGAACACAATTACCCAATAAATACCATAGTCTGTCCTAAACACAGGAGAGACAGCAAAAGTTCATCTAACAAACATTTAGGATGCATATTTGGAGGAAAGTTTTAATCCAAATTCTGTGAAGTTTGCTGCCTCAAATGTGTTGAACATATTTTCATATAAAAGAGAATATAAAAATTACTGCCACCACTTTGTAAGTATAACAAACATGATAAAATGAGTAGAAAAAAGTGAGTAAATGACCGGCTACCTACACACAAAGAAGCGTGCAGAGAAGCCAGATCTGCAAGTCCACATTGTCATTTATGGAGATGTACCGTCCATGTCTTAGTGCACATGTGAGGGAAGAATTTTTCTACCTCAAACTAAACATGAACATCTCCAGGACTGAACTACTTAGTGTGCAATTCTAGAACATCTCTCACTGGCAAAAGTATCTATTTCATTAATTAACAGATGGATTGATTGACAATTTATGGTAGTTTCATGACATTCATTTATAGATTTAGCCAGCCAATATCTTTCATTGGTGACTTGAGTCTTCATTTAAATACTTACCCAGCTAACTTCACTATGTAAACATACTTGAGTGCTGCATGGAAATTCAGGTTGGAAGTTGAAAGTAATTGTTGAGGCTGTTGGAACAAGAGTGAGAATAAGCAAAAACAAAGAGTCCATTCAGAATATATCTTGAGACATTTGTCAACAGGACTTTACACACCATCCGAGGACAATAATGAAGAAATGAACAGTTTACCAATTACACCTCTACCCCGATATAACATGACCCGATATAACACGAATTCGGATGTAACATGGAAAAGCAGCGCTCCGGGGGGGGGGGGGGGGGGGGGGGGGGGGGCAGGGCTGCACGCTCCGGCAGATCAAAGCAAGTTCGACCCGGTTTCACCTATAACGCAGTAAGATTTTTTGGCTCCCGAGGACAGCATTACATCGGGGTAGAGGTGTACTACTTGAATGCTTTGATTATGCTGCACCATGGGATACTGCCCATTTCTTGCAGGATCTTAAGAACATAACACTATGGATTCTAAGGTATGCTGTTATTTGTCTGCTATCCACAGTAGCACTGCTGCATTTATTTCTCAATCCCTGCAACAGCTGTAATTTCAGCAGTCCCCCCCGCCAGCCTTTACAAATGCTTAGTGATAATATTGTGTTCTCATTCTCACATCATAAATGTGAAACATTTCCCACTAAAATGCAATTAAAAAATTGCTATTTCTTTTTGCTATCTACAGTTATATCAATTTTCAAAGTGTTTGTAACAAATTGACATTTTTCAGTTACAACTGCAAAGAATGAGAAATACTGTAGTTGGACACAGTTTTTCAAGAGAGATAACAAATAATTAAACTCAACTCTATTCCACAAGAGAAGTTGGACTGTGAGAAAGAAGCAGAACAATTCTTTACAGGAAAAGAATCTTAACTATCCTTTCTCTAAGGCCTTGTCTACACTACGAGAGTAGTTCGAATTTACTTGCATCGAATTTTTGGAATCGATATTGCAAAGTCAAATGTCTGTGTCCACACTAAGGACAGTAATTCGACTTTGTGAGTCCACACTAACGGTGAAAGCGTCGACATTCGAAGCGGTGCACTGTGGTCAGCTATCCCACAGTTCCCGCAGTCCCCTCTGCCCATTGGAATTCTGGGTGTAGCCGGCAATGCCTTCTGGGTAACAAAATGTGTCGAGGGTGCTTTTGGGTAACTGTCGTCATCCGTCCATCACTCCCGCCCTCCCTCCCTGAAAGCGCCGGCGGGAAATCAGTTCGCGCACTTTTCCAGTCATTGACAGCGCGGATGCCACAGCACTGCGAGCATGGAGCACGCTGCGACCATCGCTGCAGTTGTGGCCGCTCTCAACGCCTCGCAGCTTATCATACAGCTTTCCCTGAGGCAGATGCAGAAAAGTCAGGCGAGGAGGCTACGGCACCGCGGTGATGTCCTGAAGTCTGAGAGTAGCACAGACCTCTCAGAAAGCAGGGGACCCAGCGCCGAGGACATCACGATGGCAATGGGTCATGTTGATGCCGTGGAACGGCGATTCTGGGCACGGGAAACAAGCACTGAGTGGTGGGACCGCATAGTGCTGCAGGTCTGGGATGAATCCCAGTGGCTGCGAAACTTTCGCATGCGGAAGGGAACTTTCCTGGAACTTTGAGAGTTGCTGTCCCCTGCCCTGAAGTGCAATGACACCCAGTTGCGAGCTGCACTGAGTGTACAGAAACGAGTGGCCATAGCCCTCTGGAAGCTTGCAACGCCAGACAGCTACCGGTCTGTCGCGAACCAGTTTGGGGTGGGCAAATCTACCGTGGGGGTTGTTGTGATGCAAGTAGCCAAGGCAATCGTTGATGTACTGCTGCCAAAGGTAGTGACCCTGGGAAACGTGGAGGCGATCATAGATGGCTTCGCAGCGATGGGATTCCCAAACTGCGGTGGGGCCATAGATGGAACTCACATCCCTATCCTGGCACCGGACCACCAGGCCACCCAGTACATTAACCGAAAGGGCTATTTTTCCATGGTGCTGCAAGCACTGGTGGACCACAGGGGACGTTTTACCAACATCTACGTGGGATGGCCGGGCAAGGTTCATGACGCTCGTGTTTTCAGGAACTCTGGTCTGTTTAGACGGCTGCAACAAGGTATTTACTTCCCGGACCACAAAATAACTGTTGGGGATGTGGAGATGCCTATAGTCATCCTCGGGGACCCAGCCTACCCGCTAATGCCCTGGCTCATGAAACCCTATACTGGCGCCCTGGACACTGAAAAAGAACTCTTCAACTACCGGCTGAGCAAGTGCAGAATGGTGGTGGAGTGTGCTTTTGGCCGTCTCAAGGGGAGATGGAGAAGCTTACTGACTCGCTGTGATCTCAGCGAAACCAATATCCCCATTGTTATAGCAGCTTGCTGTGTGCTCCACAATCTCTGTGAGAGCAAGGGGGAGACCTTTATGGCGGGGTGGGAGGTTGAGGAAAATAGCCTGGCTGCTGATTACGCACAGCCAGACAGCCGGGCGATTAGAAGAGAACAGCCGGAAGCGCTGTGCATCCGGGAGGCTTTGAAAGCAAAGTTCCTGAGTGAGCAGGGTAACCTGTGACCTTTAAGTTTGTGTACAGAGAAGCTGTACCTGCCCCCGTTTCTTTACCCAGTTAATGTTGACTATCCTACCCAGTTACATACCCCCTTCACTCCCCCTCCAACACACGTTTCGAAATAAAAATAGTTCTACTTTGTTAATGCACACCGTTTTCTTTAATACTGTTTTCGCGGGAATTTTTTAAAACTGGGACGCAGACTGTGGTGCGGAGCGGGTGTAGTGTAGTGACGCGAATGAAGCTTCTAAACTCAAGGATTGACGGGCTCCGCTGCGGTGGGATGGTTGTTTCAACGGAGCCTGTCACCCCTCCTGATCGGGACTGTGTGTATGGGGGGGCTATGTGACTTTGTGGCAGGGGGAGGACGGTTACAGATCCCCTGCTGCGTGGCTCTGTGATTCTGCATAAGGACCGCCGCTTAAGATCTGTAACTGCCCTCCCCCGCCACAAAGTCACAGAGCAACCCACCCCCCACCACATAACATGAAAACAACCTCCCAGACTAACCAGGGTAACTAGTCACTGCATCACTGCACTGTGTATGTGCCCTGCTGCTGTGCCTGCCCCCGCCTATGTACCCTGCCAAAGGCGACTGTCCTGTCCAATTACCAACCCCCTTTCCCCTCCTCCTCCAAAAGAACATCATTGAAACAGTACTTAACATGAACGTATTTTTTATTATCAACTACACATGGAACTGGGAGGTGAAACTTGGACGGGGGCTTGTGTCAGGCGGGAAGGGAAGAACTTTTCAAGTTTTGGGGAATGAGAGCCTTCTGCTACTAGAGCTCTCTGCAGGGGTGGAGTGAGAGTTAGCAGGGACTCTGCCGCCTCTCCTTCTTTGCACTTTGGGTGAGGTGGGTATGGGACTTGGTGGCGGGGGAGGGCGGTTAGAGATGGACTGCAGCGGGGCTTTGTCCTCCTGCCTCCGTTCCTGCAGAACATCCACAAGGCGCCGGAGCGTGTCTGTTTGCTCCCTCAGTAGTCCAAGCAGCGTTTGAGTCGCCTGCTGGTCTTCCTGCCGCCACCTCTCCTCCCGATCCATGTTTGCTTGCTGCATTTGGGTCAATTTCTCCTGCCACTGGGTCTGCTGTGCTGCCTGGGCTTGGGAACAGGCCATAAGTTCAGAGAACATGTCCTCCCGTGTCCTCTTCTTCCTATGGCTAATCTTCGCTAGCCTCTGGGAGTGTGATGCCAGGCTAGGTTGTGAGACAGTCGCAGATGTGGCTGTGGGAATGGGAAAAAGGGAGTGAATTCCTCAGAAAGATAAATGTAGTTGTGAACAAAGAACATAGTCTTTCTCTGTGAACAAGACCATCCACAGCACCTATCACATGCGCACTCAGCACAAGGTTGAATTCTCGGCCTTCGCATTCAGTGCCTGGGGTCTTCCACAGCACATTTGAGAAGCGGGGCAGCACAACGGAATTTCTGTTGCAGGCAGACATAGTAAGCCGTAGACTTGTGGCAGTTTAAAACTTTTATATTACCACTGGCCTCATTTCACATTTAAAGCAATGTCAGTCCCTGCTGCCAGCAATCCGGCAAGCGGGAACTCTGCCCCTGTCCCACCCCCTCGCGGCTGTCCCCAGGAACGATCCCTTTCGGCAGCCCCTCTCCCGCCTCCACCGCGTGGCTGCAAACCAGCGGTTACAGTTCTGTAAAGGAACGAGCAAGCAGTCCCAACACTAACATTCCCCTACCTAATTCAAAGCAGGTCACCATGGGCGACATCACCCTGATGAGGATCTCTGACAGCGAGAGAGAGAGAATGCTCCGGGAAAGCCTCCAAAGACCAGGGCCGTACGCCGCCCTGCTGTGCAGAGCAATGATTCCCGAGTACTTGATAGTCTCGTGGCGCGGCAACGTGTCGTACTTCGGAGGACCCAATAAGGCCGCTCTCCCCAGGAACCTCATGCAACGGCTTTCCAATTACCTCCAGGAGAGCTTCATCGAGATGTCCCGGGAGGATTACTGCTCTATCCCTGCACATATAGACCGCATTTTATTCTAGCTGCAGTAGCAGGGACTAAACAGTAGAGCGGCTTGGGCAGGACAATCACGGAAAACCGGACATTGCTAGATTTTTTTTCAAAACTTGCACTGCCCATGACTGAACCGTTAAGTGCCTAGGGCAAAGTAATCATGAACAACCCATTCTTTTAATTGTTAATATTCCTGTTCTGTTAAAAATAAATGTTTAGATGTTTACAACACTTACTGGCTGATCCTTCCCCAGATTCTGTGTCCGGGGTAACGGCTGGGGACGCTTCGTAGGGGATCTCTGTAAGGGTGATGAAGAGATCCTGGCTGTCGGGGAAATCAGTGTTGTGAGCGCTGCCGACTGCCTCGCCCTCCTCATCTCCTTCCTCATCTTCCCCGTCCGCTAACATGTCCGAGGAACCGGCCGTGGACAATATCCCATCCTCAGAGTCCACGGTCAGTGGTGGGGTAGTGGTGGCGGCCGCACCGAGGATGGAATGCAGTGCCTCGTAGAAACGGGATGTCTGGGGATGGGATCCGGAGCGTCCGTTTGCCTCTTTGGTCTTCTGGTAGCCTTGTCTCAGCTCCTTGATTTTCACGTGGCACTGCGTTGCATCCCGGCTGTATCCTCTCTCTGACATGTCTTTTGAGATCTTCTCATAGATCTTTGCATTCCGTTTCTTGGAGCGCAGCTCAGAAAGCATGGACTCATCGCCCCACACAGCAATGAGATCCAAGACTTCCCGATCAGTCCATGCTGGGGCCCTCTTTCTATTCACAGACTGCACGGCCATCACTGCTGGAGAGCTCTGCATCGTTGCCAGTGCTGCTGTGATCGCCACGATGTCCAGACAGGAAATGAGATTCAACTGGCCAGACAGGAAAAGGAATTCAAATTCAAATTTTCCCGGGGCTTTTCCTGTGTGGCTGGTCAGAGCATCCGAGCTCGTACTGCTGTCCAGAGCGTCAACAGAGTGGTGCACTGTGGGATAGCTCCCGGAGCTATTAGCGTCGATTTCCATCCACACCTAGCCTAATTCGACATGGCCATGTCGAATTTAGCGCTACTCCCCTCGTCGGGGAGGAGTACAGAAGTCGAATTAAAGAGACCTCTATGTCGAACTAAATAGCATCGCAGTGTGGACGGGTGCAGGGTTAATTCGATGTAATGGCGCTAACTTCGACATAAACGCCTAGTGTAGACCAGGCCTAAGAGTGGGGTACAGGGCCTTAAGAGGATGACAGGGCTTTGTATGAACACACATTCCCTGCGTCCCCTCCCCCCCTTAAACAGCACCATCATCAGCAGACAAGAACAGCTGATGATCCAGCCACTAGCGAGAGTAATTCCTAAGCAGTCACAATTATTTGTGGAATTTTTACAGCAACAGCTCTGGATTAATTTGTGTAGGTCTATACTTGTGACAGTGTGAAGAGTAAACCCACTGCACTCCCAGCAAACATCGGTCTAAAAAGCAGTGTAGATATAGAGGCATTGTTCAGGCGAGTAGAGTGCCCTACACACCTGAATCCTAGTGTATATACCCTACATGGCTCTCTATATACCCAAGCAGTGACCCTCACATCTACACTGCCATTTTTAGCAGTGTAGTGTCCTGCTACCTCCCCACTCCCAGAGCTTTTTCCCGCTGCCTCCCTCTTCCTGAGTCTTTCACTGTGGCCTATAGCTGCACATATACAGTACTACACGCCGCCACAAGTGTAGACAAGGTCTTTATTGTTCTACCACACTGCTTGTTGGAAATAAAAGCAAAATTTTAAATGAGAAATTCCAAATGACCATAAAGAAAAGGTTACTTACTATAATGGGCAACTGTAGAGTCACACCCTGGCAATGCAGAACTTCAGAACCCCTGAAAAGTTCATGTCACGCCATTTCCTCTCCCTATCCAACTCAATTCCTTCCACCAAATCTCGGAATCCAATGCTTTGGAGTAGAAATCCAGGGAAGGGATAATGGCAGGTGAGTAGTGTTAAGTATGCAGTGGCAAAACTCAGAGAAGGGTAACCTTCCTTAAAGTGCCCTCTGCCTATTCTCACTGTGGGAGATTAGCTAACTGTGCAAATCCCAAGATGGTGGGGTGAGGAGTTCTAATTAGACAGACTGTTGAATTGCTCTCCAAAAGCAAGCATTAGCCTCTGATGCCAGCCTAAGAGAGTAATACTGAGTTAAGAGGCAGGATAAAACTCCTATCTTAACAGATTTCCAACACGGAGAAGTTGTGAAGACAAGCCATATGCTGCTTTAGTCCTCACAGAGTGAACCTTAGTTCCATCAGGTACCGATATATTAGCTGAAGTGTAACAAGTTACAGTACATAACCTAATCCATTTAGAAAGACATTGTGTCAAAACAGAAACTCCTCTCACATTAATCCCCATGACCACAGATTGTTTAAACAGGGTTTCTCAATGGCCGGTCCCTGAAATTTCCCTGACACAGTTTAGGAAGGCAGCAAGCCAGTCCCTGGTATCAAAAAAATATGAGAAACACTGGGAGGAGATTCCTAAATGCCTTAGTCCTATCTGAATAGGACCGTAAAGCTCTTTTGACAGAGTATGGGGCACTGTGAACGTTTTTGGGAAGAAAGGCATGAGATCAACAGTCTGGTTAAAAGAACAGGAGTACTTGTGGCACCTTAGAGACTAACAAATTTATTAGAGCATAAGCTTTCGTGGACTACAGCCCACGAAAGCTTATGCTCTAATAAATTTGTTAGTCTCTAAGGTGCCACAAGTACTCCTGTTCTTTTTTGCGGATACAGACTAACACGGCTGCTACTCTGAAGTGTGGTTAAAGTGCATTTCAGATACTATTTTAGGGAGGAAATAAAACTAGTATAGGGATGTAGGAGTAGGTGCTAACTAGGACCTATTAGAGACCTGACCAGATCCAAGACCTCTAGCCTCACCTGGATCTGAAAAGCAGACCCTCAAAGCCTTTTCCATGTTACAAGTGTGTTTTTAAACTGACTTTAGTTAAACCACTGCAGATCCTTGTGCGGACAATCTTGATCAATTTAAACCTGGTTTATAATCTTACTTCTAATTTCAGCTAAATTAATATCAGACAAATTTAACGCTATTTAAGTGTGTCCACACAGGCATTTTCACTTAGGTAACTGAAGTCACACACACACACACACACACACACACACAGACAGTTTAAGCCACAGCAACTTGTGCTGAGAGACAGAATTTAGGGAGAAGGAGTTCCAAGCCTTCTTAACTAGGTTTCCAAGGAGTGTGTTTGGGGCTGCAGCGAGCTGAGGGGATGAAGTCAGTATTCCAAGCACCAGCCATTAGCTTAGCCTTCAAGTCACATCAATCACTGAGTATAGAAGAAAGGGACAAGAGACAGACTTCTTAAAATGCAGCCCCCTGGGGTTCAGTATAGAAAACATCTGATGCTGTGCTCACCTCAGTCTCGAACAGTAACCATGCGGATTAAACTACTACTGAAGAACTAAATTATAGACAGTTTAGCAAGACAGTCACCAAAACATGAGAGGTTCCTGTATCTGAAATTAGCTGCAATGAAGGAGAAACTGAGGCAGTTGGGGAATGGTTGTCTCCTAATTAACCTTGGCTATGAATGGCCAGTACTTTCCTCAAGCAGCCCCCAAACAGGCACTGCTTTGTAGAAAGTTTCAAAACTCTGTCTCATCCAGAGGTGCATCCCACAAATATATACAGAGGCCACATCCAAGAAAAATTCATCTAGTTTTGGGTTTTTATTGCAAACTGAGTTCAGGCCAAGTTCACAAAACTTTGCAAGCCTTTCAACAAGCCTGATCCAAACTATGGTTTGATGGTTTTCATCTGGATTTGTTATGTGTTTTAGGATCTCATTCAAGCTCTAAGAATATATTTTTGCACACATGCAAGGAAAGGCTAAAGTTCCCACAAGCTGTAACTGGATGACAGGGGACGGATCACTCAAACTGCCCTGGTCTGTTCATTTCCTCTGAAGCATCTGGCACCAGCCACTGTCAAAAACAGGATACTGGGCTACACTGACCACTGGATGATCAAGATGCTAAAGGAGCACTCAAGAACGATAAGGCCATTGCAGAGAAACTAAATGAATGCTTTGTATCGGTCTTGACAACTGAAGCTGTGAGGGAGATTCCCAAAACCTGAGCCATTCTTTTAAGGTGACTA